>NC_140470.1:30548213-31175713 GCF_051167445.1 Perissodus microlepis | reverse complement strand
TTCATCTCAGTGAGGACGAACGCTTTTCTGAGTCCTTTTAATCCTCAGTGTTGCTAAGGTGACAGCGAGCCGTCTTTATAACTGCCCGCCATCAGAAACTAGAATAAAAGCTGCGTGTTTGAGTGGAAACGTGACTCTTCATCAGACCTGAGGAGCCTCCCAGGCTCTCAGCCGCACAGCAGTCAGGTCTGACTTGTAAAACATAGTCAGGAACGAGTCGCTGTGACAGAGGCAGCTCTTGACTTCAGAGAAAAAGCTTTATTAGAAAGCCCGACTCCAGGAATCCTCCTCCTCCTCTCAGTGTGCGTGATGAGGAATTTAATACTGTGTGTGACACCTGACGGCTGCTGGCAGCGATGAGGAGGGTGGAGGTGAAGGTCAGGAGGGTTTAGGGTTGCAGCTGTTCAGTGCTGAAGCTCGTTCTCTGCATCAGGAGACGTGATCGCTGTGATCGCTTCATTGCTCCAGTTTCATTTTTCAGGTATAATTTTGACTTTTATTAATTTTAAAACTAAATAATTGAGAAACTTTTTTTCCAGGTAAATCAGTTCAGTCTTTAAAAAAAGACTTTTTTATGATATTTAATCTTCTCCTCCTACATCCTCTCACAGTACAATCATTTGTTTTTTTCCCGTATTTCTGATACAGCCGACAGATGCAGGATTTTTGAGGCTGACGTTTGTATTTGGTGACTAAAACATTCGATATGTGGGACATTTCAGGGACATAAAACACAAACATCTTTGCCTGACGTTTGTTAGTGTCGTTATTAACGAGTCCTTTCTGGGTTTAATCCTGTTTTGCTGGATTACTCGTTTGCTCGTTTACGCTCTGCCAGCCTGCAGCAGCAGCAGGGCGCCCTCTACAGGACAAATTATGCAACATCAACACCTGTAACACGGTTCACATGTTTCTCCCGTTTCTTCTTCTACTCTTACATTTTTTTATCGGTTGTTATTGATGCTGATAGATATCGATATCAGCTGATAACCTGGTGCCGGTGTATTGATCAATTCTTATTTCTGATCCCTCATAACGCCATAAATACCGGAGAGAGCAACATTTTCAGGGTTTAGAAGGACACTAAAGTTACATCAGCTCTTTTTACTAGCTTTGCCCCAGTGTGTTACTCTGAGGGTCTTTGTTGTCTTGTGTTTTGGATCAGGCGGGGTCTGTGGGCCTAACGTGTTTGTTTTAGGACCGAGTGAGTCGATGAATGTGATGTTTTCACGTTTCACTCCCCTCCCAGGCCCCTTTCTGCACCTGAGCGCTGACCTACCTTTGCTTTTGTTACCGGCTTGTCTCTCTCCTGATCTGCTGTCGGCTCCGACGTCTTTCGTGGCGCTCTTGCCTCCGCCTGCGCTCGCAGACTTCCCGCCATGATGTCAGACTGACTGGGACCAGCAACGAGGGCTTTATGGGCAAAAATTCCCCAAATCTCTGCTGGACGACCCCGTGACCCCTACCACCCTCATCTCCCTCCCCCCATTTACTTCTTTATTTGAGCTTCACTTAAATAGTTTAAATATGAAATAACTCGGCTGCGAGAGACACTTTTAACTTCAGTGACGGTCGGTGTTGTTGAATAATGTGTTTAATAATCAAGAAAACGTCAGACGAGGGGAAAAAGCAGAAAGTTGAATTCAAATAAAAAAAGAAACTGTTCTGTTATTTTACATGTTTACATTTTTTGCAGCACTGCAGCAGCTTGTTGCACCTTTGTGTGGTTAATGAGAGCTCGGAGAGCGACAGTGAGAGTCAGGCTCAGGTGAAAGCTGCACCTGGTGTCTGGTTTCCTGCTCTCATCAGGTCAAAGCCACACGAGCCTGAAGTCTTTCTCAGGTCCACATCACATCTAGTCCACAGATTATTTATTATATTAGTTTTAATGTGTTGTTTGCAGTGCTGTGCGGCTCCAGGCCAGGTTTGATTGGTTCACTTCATTGACCTGAGCTCAGGGATCAGACAGACTCATGTTCAGGTTTCGTCATTTTTCTCTACAGTTTGGACGTTTTAGTTTTGTACTTGCACATAAATAACACGAGCGGGAGTCAAAGACGCCACACGTGGTCGCTGTTTCGCTGTTTCGCCTTTTCACCGCTTTATTGAAGGATGATTTTATTTCTCTTCTTTTGTTTTTTTTAGGCTCAGCTTCCGAGCTGCGAGGGACGGGGGCGGGGCCAAAGAAGATTGGGGTGACCTCGGCCGTGTCTGACGAGTCGGTCGCCGGCGACAGTGGCGTGTACGAGCCGTCAGAGCGCAAGTACGAAGGTTTTACATTTGAGGTCGTAGGTTTGTCCTCGTATTGTTGCGCTTTTATTTTTCTTGGTCTGGCTCTTTGTTTCATAAATTTAAAGTTACAGTTTGTTAATAAATGAGTCACATTGGACGGATTTCCCATAACTGCAGCTGGAGGTTAAAATAACTCTGCGTGCTGTTTCCCGCAGACCCGGCCTCCCCGCTGACCTCCTGCTGAGCTCCTACGAGGACCGCCTGGCGCCCGGCTGCCCTCAGGTGCAGCTCGGCTTCCGTTACGAGGCCAGAGACCGGCGCTTCACCGTCTACGTCATGCAGCTGTCCAACTGCAGCGCCCTCTGTCTGCCGACCGACCAGAAAATGTACGAAGTCTCAGTCCGAGTGTGTTTCCTGCCCCTCGAACGTATCTCAGCAGGTTTAATGGCCTCTGCCACGCTGCCGTGTGTTTGAGGCGCTCAACAGAAAAACTCAATACGGTCGTTTTTTTCTTTTCTACGGGGCAGTTTTATGGAATCTGATCTAAAACTAAAATGATTATTTACTGAGATCATAATGAACGTTAGAAAACTAAAATATGTGTAAGTATAATCACAGAAAACAGCCAAGCCGCTCCGCCTTTAGGTGACGTTTCAAAGTAATCAAGTTAATAAAAAAGTAAACAAACTTTTTCTCCAAAGTAAAAAAAAAAAACTAAACCAGAGGTTGATGCCATGGAGGCTACGTCCATCTTTAGTGTACAGTCTGTAATTTACATCGCGACATCATCGCGTGACCTTTGCCCTTTCCTCCTGCAGGTATGTACGCGTGGCGGTGCTTCCCTGCGTGGAGGCCACTCGCTGCCTCTTCCGAACACGCAGCTCGCCAACTCGAGACGCCCTGGAGTTCAACGAGGTGTTTGGCATGCAGATATCCCACAGTGCACTGCGGCAGAAGACCCTGAGGGTGGACGTGTGCGACACCGGCAAGTCGGGCCACGAAGAGTGTCTGGTTAGTTTCAGTTCGTACGTCACTGTAAAAAAAAATGATAATATTCACTAATCTTCGAGGATCTCACGGTTTGTTTGTTAAAGGTCATCAGCTGTTAATTAATCAGCTGTTAACGAGGTTCTTATCACACACAGTTTAATACATGCTCACGCTCTCTCTGACTCCCTCCTCTTCCTCGCTGCAGGCGGGAGCTCAGATCAGCCTCGCTGACGTCAGCTGTTCGGAGGAGAAGTGCACCAAGTGGTACAACCTGCTGAGTCGTGTCTACCTGCCCGAGGTCAGCAGAAGCCCAGCGAGCGGCCCAGAAATGAGCCGTGCTTCGTTTCCTCTCCAGTTTCATCAAAACTAATTCTTCTCATTTTAGTTCTCAGATGTCCTTTTTTCACATTTAGATGCTTTCAGTGAGTCACAACATGAGTTTAATGTCCCTGTGAGGAAATATTGATCATAATAATAAAGTCGTTTGTGTGCACATGAAGAAGGAAGAGGAAAAGTAACAGTTACAATTTTACACATTTCTGTCATTAAATTGATACATGAGTCAATAAAAAGGTCAAAAAGTCTTTAAAAGTGGAGCTGTGAGTGAGACAGAATAGAATGCAATAGAATAGAATAGAATATCCATCACCGAGCTTCAATCTAAATACATAAATCAGATTAAAGGGATAGAAAGTAAGACGCCATGTTGGTTGCAGTCACGTAGGAATATAAGAGGAATTCTACTGATGCACAATCAGTGTGGAAAACTGTTCGGGACATAAATGCTGTGTGTGTTACGAGTGTGACGGGAATGTCGCTGTTGAATGATCTGAAAAATGTTTGAAATGATCGGAGGATTAAAAAGTCCTGATGAAACTGTTTGTGTTTCAGACTCGCGTTTCCAGCGGCGACCGAGCCGGAGGGCCTGAGGATGACGAGTGGTGAGTGTTGAGGATGAAAATCTGAGTGATGCAAACTATGAGCGAGCCTCGTGTTCAGTCTGAGGAAGACGATGGTGGCGTAGCGAGTAAGAACGAGTGTCTGTGGTTGGTCTTCATCAGGCATGGCGAGCCTCTGGAGGCGGACATGTTCGAGGACGACGAAGAGCACGGCGTGGAGGGGGCGGGGCCTCTGAAGGAAGAGGATGAGTTTTATCACGAGACCAGCCAATGGGAAGCAGAGGAGGAGGAAGATGAGGAGAAGGGGACCAAACCCCCTCCTCCGACGGCGGCGGTGGCGGCAGCCACCATCACAGAGAAGGTAACGCCATTTATTTCAGCTTAAAGGTCAACGAGCCACTTTGTGTTTAGAGTTCTTCTTCTCTGATAATTGGGAACGCTGACATTTAAGCAGGGGAAGAAGAAGAATGACTTCCCGTTCCAGTGGACCTTTTTCGAGTTTGTTTTTAAGCAGGAAGCAGTTTTAGAACCAACACTGTGACGGCGCCTCGGTCGGTGAGCGTCCTCGTTACCGCTGCGGTTCTCTCCTACAGGTGAACAAGGAGACGAGCATGGACAGCCTGCCGTCGCTGCATCACTGCTCCGTGGTTCGGCCCAAAGAGCGGCGCCCGGACGTCCGCCAGCAGAACCCCTTCATGAGGGGCAACACCATCATCCGCTCCAAGACCTTCTCGCCCGGACCTCAGAGCCAGTACATCTGCAGGGTAAGTGAGACCTACGCAGGATTTGCGCCGATGGTGACGCTGCGACCTCATTAAACGCTCGTTTTTGTCCTCGCAGATTAACCGCAGTGACAGCGACAGCTCCACGCTCTCCAAGAAGTCCCCGTTTGTCAGAAACGCCTCCGAGAGACGCAGCATGCGCATGAAGAGGGTAAAGACTCCGCCCCCTCACCTCTGCATCATTGCAGAACCATTATACATTAGCTAGCGTCACGCCTACTTTGTGTGGCGGATGTAGACAAAAGAAAGTAGTTCCTTTGTGAGACTCGTCATTGAAGCTTTGTTGGTATTTGTTGAGTAAGTAACTCTGCTAAAGTAGCTTTGCATGATTCAGTTCATAATAATCCTAGTTTATCTGATACTGAGCTTCGGTGCAGCACTGTCTATAATGAGCCATTTTAGCCCCTCCCCCTTCACCTGTGAGCGTGGCTGTTCACGCTGAACCGCGGGACGCTCGGTTCCCGTGTTTCAGCTTCAGTGGTGCGGTTTCTCTCGTCTTTCTGATCCTCCTGCTTCTCGACTTCTCGAAAGTAATACCTTCACATTTGCTGACCGCATTAACTCGGAAAAGAGAGACAATTTGCATTTTTTGAGGCTTTAAACCTCCTAACGACTCCCAGTGAAGCGACTCTTAATATTTAATGACCGTCTGAATGTTTAATGCAGCGCTGACATTTGCCAGTTTCTATTGATTTAAAGTCGAGGCAGCAGATTCGGCCTCTCGGGGCTCCACGGCAGCAGGTGTTGGTGACAGTATTTGCAAATAAGTTGAGGTGTTATTAAACACTCTGACTTTTAAGCCCCCTCCAGAGATCGAGGACTTTACAGGCTTCATCGCTGATGGCTGCACTTAAACCTGCGCAGACGTAGCAGGACTGTGTGCGTCGAGCTGTGGTTCAGCTCTGGTTAAGTTTAGATCAGCGTCACCCTGATGTTTGGATTCTGTTAGCTTTGGGTTTGTTTTTTTTATGCATTTTTCTTTTTCTTTCTTTGCCCTCGGCTCAAACTCAGCCGGCCTGTCTGACTGACAGAACCAGGCAGCAGAAGCACTGTGACGTTGTGAGTTTGTGCTGCAGCGGGGAGAAAGTCGATGGTGTTACTGTTGTTTTGTTGCACTCGTTCACAGTTTCTGTCAGATTCTCTGTCACGTTTTTAAGAGCTCGTCAGTTCATAGTCGATGATTTTCCAGCAAATTTGTGTTTTGTCCTCGGCACTTAACCCCGCCCCTTCATCCTCTCTCAGCCTCCTGTACCCGTTAAAGGTCTGGACGGGCTGCTGCGGACCTCCCTGGACCTGGAGTTGGACCTGCAGGTGTCCCGGACGCGGCAGGCTCGGCTGGCGCAGGAGCTGCGGGTGCTGCGGGAGCTGAAGACGCAGCTGGAGAAGGCGAGGCAGCAGGGCCAGAAAGAGCTGCCCGCCTGGGTCCAAGAAGACGAACGCTTCCGGCTGCTCCTCAGGCAGGCCGAGAAACAGGTGAACTTACCGCCGAGTGTCCAGGCCTCCCGTGGAGCCTCTGTCCACATGTTACATGGTGAAATCAGTTTCTGTGTCCTCGTTTGCTCTCAATGTGCAGATGAAACAGATAATCCTCCAGAGGGTGCTTTCTTTCTTTTTTTACTGTCACAGTATAGTTGTCCTGCTGGAATAAAAACTCTCTGGTTTTGTTCTCTTCAGACTCGAGAGGAGCAGCAGCAGGAGAAGCGGGTGGAGAAAATGATGAAGGCCGCAGCCAAGGACGTCCACAAGATCAGAGGCCAGAGCCGCAAAGAGGTCCCCGAGGTGCAGACCTTCAGGTACGAAAAGCACCGTCACCACCACAGATTCATTCGTGGGGCAGTTTGAAGGTAGCGACCTCATCGCGCACAATGATGATGTCACTGTTCGCTGTGTGTGGTTTCAGAGAGAAGATGGCGTTCTTCACACGAGCGAAGACCTGCATCCCCGACCTGCCGGCCGACGACGTGTAGAGAAGCATTTCAAAGTATTTTCCTTCCGGAGTCGTTCCCTGCTGTTCCCTCACCGACGAAGCAAACGTCTGGCGGTATTATGAAGAATTAAAATAAATAATAATAATAACACTGATAATAATAATAATAAGTAGGAAAAAACCTTTGAAACCGTGGAGAGAGTAATTTTAAAGAGCTCAGCATTTCTAATGTGGATAGTCTTTGTTTGTAAATTAGCGATAGCACTGCTGGAGCTTTTGTTTTTTTCCTTTTTTTATTCTCGTTTCCACTTTTCTGTTTTTGTTTCTGTTACTAACCGGCTGTTCTTAGACTCGTAGGTGTTTAAAATCATTCCAGCACAGAATCATACAGTCACACATGAGCATACGAAGACTTTTGTACTGAAAATGGCACAAAATCAAAAATGGTACTCAAAGGAAAATTCAGCTGCAGCTTAAAGATATTTAATATTGACCTCCAGATGATGTGGGATTAGTTTTTATTATTAGAGTATTTTCTGAGCAGACAAACAGCACAGTGTTTAATTTTTGTATTTGTTTTTAAATGCGGCTCTCCCTACACAACAACAGTGAAACACTAAAACATGTTTGTGCAGACGAATCGCCGCAGACACCGCAGGTCGTTGGAGATCTGACAGTTATAATCCTTAAGATTTTTAATCCAGGTCAGGTTATTTTCTACACAGACGTGACATTTCTGCTGGTTAAATGATCAGAACAAAAAACAAGTAGCTGTTTCTTAGAGCAGGGCAGCTACAACTCCCAGGATGCATTTCAACAGGAAGCATCCAATCAGATTCATTTTAAGGAGACGCTAAAGATTAAGTAAAGATTAAATAACCTCAGATTATATCCCGTCCAATCAGGCAGGAGAAAGTTTTTGGATCATGTCCAATTGTCATTCATGTGCCTGTTTAAACCTTAAACATACCTTTGAGTTTTTTATGGCCCAGTGTCGATTAAATAAGTTTTTACTACGCTGTTAAACTGCAAGGAGGGCGTAGTAAAGTCCAGAGGCCAAAAAGACAACAAATCACATGTTATGGCTCATTTATAAAGAGATTTAATGCACTAAATCTACAGTTTATTGCAAAATGAGGCACTTAAAAGTTGCTTTTTTTATGTTGTGAACATAAGAGCCAGATTTTTAAAGTGACAAAGACCAAGACTGGAGCAAAGAGAGCCAAAATGCAGCATTTGTGTTCAGCTAACGCTGCACTTCTTTAGGTTTCCTGTGTGATGCATACAGACTTTATTACTAATCATCCATCACTGAGGAAATTCACCTGTTACAGCAGCACAAGAGTCAGGAAGAAAAGGTGAATTAGAGACTAATAAACATAAATATATACAGGAGTAATTGGTACCATGTACAAATGGTACTGTAAACAGTGAAACGGACTAAAATACACTAGAGGACTGGAAGACGGCAACATTTTGCAACATTCTGTCCAAACACATTTTTTTTTACTCTTAGTTCTATATGATGTCATACAGAGGGGATTTCCCTAATATGGCCATCTCAGGCTCCACCCAAAAGAAAGCCTTCCTCAAAGGGGAGGGGCTAAAACAGCTTCCTTCCCAGAGAGGATTAACTGAGCGGCTGCACTGAGGTCCAGTGTGCCATAAAGAAGGATTTTTTTGAACTGTTATTAGCTGCTCTCTGTGAGGCGAAGAGTTAAAAATAAGCTGCCACACTTACTGCCAAACTGACCTGGACTGAAATCTTAAGGATTATCTTCATCTTCAAACACTGGCACAAACTGTAAGTTTTCTGTAAACTGAGCGACGTCGTGCTGACGGCACAGGTGGTCGTAGCACGTCAGCGTGGCCGCACGATAGCAGCTCAGAGGAGACGCGTCACTCTGAGCGTAATCCGTAATCATCGTCTCTCGTCACACAAACACATCGGTGTAGAAACAGCACTAACTCGCACTAACACTCAGGTAGTTGATCGGGTAGTTTGCACTTTAAGAAAGTTGAGGTAGAAGTTTGAAAAAAGAAAAACTTGATGTGGGTTTTTGGAAAGTTAAACGTCTGGAAACCTTTGCCTCACGCTGGAACGATTTCTGATTGTCGGAACAGGAAGTGATCTCAAACGCATTTCTGATGACTGTGAACTTGTTATTGATCGTATGATTGTTTGACTGGAAGCGACTGAAAAAAAACTGAGTCGTCAGCCAATAGGAAGACGGAAGTCCAGCTTTGCTTCGTAAGCTCCTGCGCTTCTCTCTGATTGGCTGATCAGTTTTTGCAGTTTTAATTTCAGACTTCCTGCCCTCACGTTTCCACCTGTAACTGGATGTTTGTGAAGCATTCAGTTCTATTAGAACCGGACCTTCTGCACTTAAAACTGTTGGATGGCGTTAGTGTGGTGCCCCAGCAAAACTCAGCATATCGCCTTTTTTTCCTCAGCTGGTTATTTAAACTGTTTTTCTCCTCGTTTCAGTTTGTTTGAAACTCTGAAACGAGGAGAAAGACACATTCAGTGAACTTATCGATGCATTGAGCAGCTAAAGAGCCTCAGGAGTTGGTAAATATTAGAAAAACGTCACTCCCAAAGACTCCTGACACGTTCTATATAAACTGATGTTTAATGTAGTGTTTACATAAACAAGCAAAAAGAAATCTGGCACAGGAAATTTTTTACTTTTCAGTTTATGGAGGATTGAAGGTGCCAAAATAAACAAAATATGTGACTGAGTGAATAATAAAATGACATTAAATGTTCGAAAAAAGAAATACATGTAGGTATTTATTAATTTGTAAAATGTGACATGAGTTAATATTTTTAAATTAATTTTATGCAGAAATACAGGGAAGGTCAGTAAACAGATATTTGTCTTACATTTTATAATTGAATGCCTTGAATGTTGAAGAATTGTTGTTTTTTTACATTTGTAATTTATTTATTAATTTGCTTGCTGTTCCATTATTATTTTGGCGGTTTTGATCCTCCATACAGGCATGTGTCAGGAAGTCGTCTCCAAAATAACGATTTAAAAAGTGGAAAATTTTTCACATGGAAAACATTTAACATGAATTCTACATTATTATTACAAAATGTGGGATTATAAACTACCTGCTGAACATGGAGCAGATGATTTATTCAGGTGGTGGAGACCAAAAATGGAGCTAAAAATGAACGCTGGGCCTTGAATGGTCACTAAAGTGCCTGTGACTGCCTGATGTTGTCACTCTGTAGCTGCTGAATGCAGAAATAAGCGGCTGTCTATTGACTGTCCGACTTTCCTTCTTGCTGGGCCACCAGGCTGATGGTGTCGGTGCGTTTTGTTCTTCGTGTTTCCATTCCCCGTGTAAAGAAGAACGTAGCTGACGAAAACCAAGCTGCTGCTGCTGCTGTCATTCCAGATGTTTCTCTCTTCTTCTTTTTTTAACTCTGTGTAGAGAAACAGCAGCTCTAGGAAATGATTGAGGTTTTTTTTATTGTCCATTTTGACCGTTTACCTTCGTCATCTCCACTTCCTGTTGCTGCCCAGTCTCTGTGAGTGTTTTCAGTCCTCATTAAAGCGTCAGATAGTCCCACCACATCCAGGTAGGAGTAGATATATTTTTCTAGAATGTATGTTTAAAAAAGGTAATAAGATTGAAATAACGAGACACGAATGACTTCTGAAAGAGCCTCGGTAGGATGTGAATCTGACACCATCGCTCGACATCAGTGTGAACAGTCAGTGAAAAAGACCAAAACCAAAGATTTAAAAGCTGATCCCCGTCCTCTGACGTAAAACGATTTAAACCCCTTCGTCACGAGGTGTTTTTGTAATTTTACCCTCTGCTACCGCACGACAGAAAATCAGACGCTGGAAATAGTGAGCTGCTAGCATGTGGTGCTAAAGCTAAGCTAACACCTGCCAGTCAATCTTACCATCCTGAAACTTCCCTTGGTTTACTCTCAGACTGCTGATGTCACCGTAAAGATGCAGCCAGATGTTTTTTTTCTTTTTAAGGTACTTGATGTAAATTTCAGGGTTTAAAAAAATACTGTAAATGTTCCAAAATTAACTAAAGACAACATGAAGAAATGGCTGCTTTGACCTGATCTGCACACTAAGCATTTTTTATCATTGAAATAAGGCCTGTATTATCTAAAAAAGGCTCAACTCATTCAGCAAACACTGCCCCCTGGTGGTGAACATTTTAGTTAGTCTGCAGAGGGGAATTACAAAAAGTTACTTTTAATCGTACACTTGCTCATCAGACCACTTCGTGAGCTTTTGCATGTTTTTTTGGCCGTCTGGTGTATTTTTTTTATAAATCAAAAAAAGTTGGTAACGAGAAATGCGCCGTTGTTCTCAGAGTGCAGATCAGCTGTAGATTCCAGTTTGTGCCGACTGTTCGCACTGAGAACTGAACAAACGTTATGGAGTCGGGCGTGCGCCTGCAGAGCGAGCAGCGGGTTCACTGCAGCTCTGGAGATGTTTTTGTTTAATGTCCAAACGAGCCGCCATCGCTGGATGTGTAAGAAGACTTGGAGGAACTTTCATTTTTTTAATATTAGCCGTTTTTTGTTTGTCCTCTGTCTCCTCGAGTAGATTGGACCTATAGGAATTCAGCGGTTAACCTCTGATTAAAAAAGACTCGTTTATTTGAAACATCTGGATGAAGGAATGTAGGTTTTTTTAAAAAACAAATGCTGTTAGCCACAAATGATTTTTCTTCATCACGTAGGCAAATCTTTGGTTTTTTTGTGCTTTTATGTTTATTTTATCTGATGAATCTGTTCAAACCCGGTGATGCGTTTGCAGGCGGCTACGAGAAACACACTGCATGTATTTATTGCACTTCTGTGATTTTTTTTTTTTTTTTTTTGGGGGGGGGGGGGGGGGGGGGGGGATGTGTGCTTTTTTCCTGTTTTGTTTTTTTTTGTTTTTTTTTTTTCCTTTTTATCGTAAGAGTCCTGAAAAGCTGTGAATTTTATTCTCAGACACTGTACTGTCGACCAGAGTTGTAAATATTTCACCAGCACAAAAAACAAACGATATGTTTTGTAGTTTCACAACATATAAAAAAAGTTCTTCTCTTCTACTCGTGTGTTGTGTGTTTTTCTTTGTTCTGTCCTGAAATCCATGAGAGCAGAGATGATAAAGGCAATTTTATTTCTCTGAAATTCTAATGATCAAAAGAGGTTTCAAAATGACTATTAAAATGCTGGTATCTGAAAAGTTGGCATTAAATTGTTGGCTTGCATGTCTAATTAGCTTAATTACTCCTGTGGGACACCACAGGGTTCTGGACTTGGTCCCTTTTCTTTTATTATATGCTGACAATTTTAGGACTACATGCCAGTCATTAACGGGAGAGGGGGAAAAAAAAGTGATTTTTTAATTATTTTTTTTAATACATTGTATTGTTGAGCTGATATGAGCGGAATCACATCATCTACAAAAAAGCAAAGATTTGATCCTGAGACAAAACCAGTCACTCTCCAACCAAAGTAAGAGATTCAAGACCAAGATTTTCTTCATGCAAACACACCAAAATGACTTTTATGTGTGTCATGTGGTAAGTATCACTAAAAACACGACCACTGACACGATAAGACTAACAAAAGATACGAAGAATATAAGATGTTGGACTGTCATCAATTAACAGACATGCATTTGCAGCAGTGTGATGTTGCACTGAGTGTGCATGGGAGTATTACCAATTATAAATTTAAACAATATGAAATCAATTTGATGAATATATTAAAATATTAACCCTCTTGAGGAAGGCGTTGCCGATTTGCAACAGTTAAAAACTAACAACCTGATTACCCCACATTCATATGTTATGAGTTTTTTTTACTCAGAAGTACCACTGCAGGACTTGGTTGTGCATTAGCAACAAAAAACTTAATTTGAGCCTGAGAGGGTTAAAAAGATCAAATAGATCGTCTCATATGGGAATGTCATCCTCTCTCCTGCTGCTTGTTTGTGTGCGTAGTTTGATTTTTGGGTCAACTTACAAAGAGCTGCAGCTGTTAAACATTTTAACTTTTTTCTATCTACTAAATCAATGTATCACTGTTATCGATACGGTGTCAGAAAATAAGCACAATAAGCTAAAACATCCACTGAAATCACGCCTGGAAGCTCCGATACAGCAGGAGGCGCTCTCAATCCGGCGCAATGCAGCGAGGAAGAAGCGCTCCCCGGCACCGGAAGTGGACTGTAAAGTTACGGGCTTCTTCCTTTCCTCCGGTTTGTATTTCGTCAGCCACGAGATTCCAAGTCCAGCAGACAGAAGAGTTTCTCCGCAGAGCTTCAGGAACATGGGAGACCCTGTGACCGAGTACACGGCCCGGCTGCAGCAACAGGTCAGCGGTTAATGCGAGCTGTAGGGCTAAATGCGCATCCTGCCGCCGGATAGCAACATTCCAAAGTTCTGCCAGACTTAATGAAAAAAAGTACTAATTTAAGATTGTTTGGCTTTTTATTTAATAGGTGCAGTGTCGAGTAAACCAGACATGCTTTGATTGAATATCTATGCATTAGTGTCAAATTCGGGTTAAGTTTGTTAAATCAAACGTGTCTTGTTGTAGTCGGAGGTCCCTTTGATTTGTTCGAGGACACTGCTTTGACAGCGCATGAAGGAGGAATGGCATGAAGAGTTTTTACTTGTTAAAGAGCTGTGCTTCGTTATTGTAAGTCACATATATGCCGAACTTACCAGATGTGACTGGCTATCACCTGTGCACAGTGGAGCCCAGAAAGATGAGTGACTACTGAAAATGAAAGGAGGAGTTAAATCGGAAGATTTTTAAATTGAGTCTGGCGAGAACATTTTTCTCTACTTAACCCTGGCATCAAACTTATTTTTTCAGAAAAATAAATATTTCACATTCCTTTTTGGGAGCTTGGAGCGCCGTTTTTATGATATATGATATGTATATGAATCAATAAATTACCCCACCCACCGTAAGGACATATTCTGTACTTAAGTAGAAGTACAGATAATCCTGTTTTAAAAATAAAAGTGAAAGTACCAAGTTTGAAATGCACTAGTAAGAAAGTAAAAGTATCTCCTTGAAGGACATTTTTACCACCTGTTTTTATGCAAAGCTAACTGAACCTTGTGCTTTATTAACATAATGATAAAATAATATCAGTCGTTGGGAATAGAAACTCTTTAATTCTAATTGTAGTTTGAATCTGAAGGAAAATAGAAGAAAGCTGTATTTTGTGTTACCTACATTGTAGAAGGTGACTTTGTGTTTAAACAGGAAAATGTGTCCAGTCAGGCGTTAAAGTGGATTCAGCAGGTGGAGGAATCAGTTGTCATGCCTCTGTGTGGGGAAAAGAATCACAACTCATAATAATTTCTATTGAGAGCTCCAGTAGATTTTCTTAGTGTACAGGCTGTGATCAGCTGACCTGCTGCTCTCTGTGGATGTACACAACTGAATTCAACCAGATGTGAGCAGATGTTTCAATAGTAGTCCTGGCTGATTTCCATCCTCTACACTGACACTACACTGTTTATGCTGTGTTTATAGTAGACGTTATGAAGTTAATATGATAGTGGAATTCAGTCAGAATCACAGCATCATCAGCTAAACTTTATATGAATCTCTGCTACACTTGATGTAAACCTAACTGTGACCATGAACCCACAGCCACTGTGCACCAGTCACACACTGTTCTCCACTTTAAATCCACCACATTGCAGCAAAGTAACCTGTTTATCCTGCACTGACCTGCAGAGTCACATATGTGAGGATTTTCATGCAGCCTTTAAATTACAGTTAGTCTGCCTCAGTTTGTTTACTAGCATGTTTCACAATATGAAAAAACATAATGTCACATGTACAGACCCAATATCTGATATAAAAACATGAGCAGTCCTTACCTTGAAATCTAAGCATTAAGGTGGTGTTTGCTGCCCTCTAGTGGAGATTAAGCAGGTTTTAATTCACTTTGAAAACACATCAGGTGTTGTTGTAAAGACCCACCTTTTAGCACATCCCAGCACACCCACTCACTTCACCAGATGCACCTTGTTTAGTTCTCTCACCTTTGATTGGGTGTGGTGCTTGTCCTTAATTGCACTCACCTGTCACACATTATATATATAAGGACTGCATTCACTTTTGGCTCACTCTTTCTTCACTCCCACACGGGGCGGCAGCAGAGGTGAGGTTCTGTTTGGGTTTTTATTTTATGTGTTGTTTAAGGTAATGAGTAACTCAAATCTGTTTTCTTTCAGCATTGGCAGTCCATGTGTGTCTTTCCTTCCTTCCTTCTTTGCTTTATTGATTTGAAGAATAAAAGGAGAACCCTGTGAATGATTAGATGACTGCTTATTCTTATTCTAATCGGATGAGCCCATGATGCTGATTACTTAAACCCTGAGCCTTCCTTCCTTAATAACAGGTGTGTTTTCACAAACACAAAGATGTGGAAAAAAAATCATGCTGGATATCTAACCAGGGCGTCAGCGAGCTTGTGCTCAGTCTGAGGTTCACCCTGGAGGCGTTGGACGGGCTGAAACATAACGTCTCCGAGGTGTTCAGTCGGATAAGGCGAGCGTTGTCTCATCGTTGCACCTGGTGAACGTCAATAACACCAAAGCAGCTGAACCTGATTAAAAACCTCCTCTGATACTAACTGATAACATCAATAATTCAGAAGTTTAACTAACTTCCTTTATTCTTTTGAACAGTGTATTTATAACTGTACCACTCTTTAAGGCCTTTCTGAAATAGTTCCTGTTACCAGGTATTTAAACGCATGTTTGATGGGAGCTTAAAGAGCGCTCGTCTTTCTGGTTTGCAATGAAAACATTTCTTGCATGAGCTGTTGTGCACACATTGTAAAACAAATACTTTCAGTTTTGCTTTGGTGAAGGATGTGCGCTTTAAAGACTTGAAGGTCTGCTTTGTTATCACTTTGTTGGTGTCCTGTGGTGTGATGTTGGTGTGTCACCAGCCCGACCTGAGCTAGACTTTAAAAGTCACAACAGCGATGTGTTTCTGAACTCCGAGGCTCACTTCTGTTCAGTGGGCTTTAGGTGAAGTTGTCGGTTCCTAATTTTCCTTCTGTTTTGTGTGGAGCTTTCATCTGATTTTGGACACGTTAAGCAACGAGACGCTTTTACTGAATAAACTGAAGCGTAAATTTGATGTGGGTGTTTTTGCATTTTGCTTTCAGAAGACTGCACAGCGCAACTAAGCTGCTGGAAAAAGAGTAACTCGCTTTATTGTTTGATAAGGAGTAGTTATTAATTACTCAGTTATATGGTGTACTGAAGGTTGTCCTGCTGTGTGGTCGGTCTTTTAGTGGAAGGATAGTTTTGTATTTTCTTATTTTTTTTACTTTGTTGCCATTTTCAGTTTTGAATTCAGTTTAGGTTCAGTTGTTTTTGAAAACAGGTTGCTTCATTTTAATTTTTATTGCTTGAAACGTTTAATTTTAGTTTAGTTTGTAATCTTTTACTTCTCTCTTTTGAAAGCAGTTGACTCTCAGTCTTGCAGACATTGAAATTTCATAAAAGCCTCATCAGCTAAGTTATAACAAATATTACAAGCAGGGCTCGCAAAATTTCAAAGTCCCTGGTAGCCCTTCGGCCAGGGACTCTTCAGTTTTTGGTAGCCCAAAATAAATTTAAGTTGCCCAAATAAAGAGCAATTTTTTGATGTTTTGTTTCCGTTACAATATTATACTTTAATGTATAATATTGTAACGGAAACAAAACATTAATCAAAAAATTGTTGAAACACAAATTACAACATTGTATAAAAATTACAATCATCAACTCAAATACTTGGTTCTAATTGAACAGAAATTTCTATGAACTTGTAAGAACTGTGTAGGACATGAATCAGTCTGTGTCAGATCCTGAATTTGAAATTTCCACTGAAGTCACGGGTAAGAGGCAAGTGGAACCAAGATCGAGGCCATTTGCTTTTTGAAGTTTGCAAAGACTGCTAAATTGTGCCAGTGGTAGTTCACTCTTTGCAACATAGTAGCTATTCTAAACAGATTTTTCAGGTTTATTTTTAGTATGTTAGTTGCAATTGGTGTTTGTTCTGGGAAAGATATTGCAGACTGAGCAATAATGCATTTCTTACATTTCTCATGGGTTCTAATGGGGGCCTTTCTTAAAATGACTGGTCCCAGTAACAAAGGCGCTTGTCGACTCAGAAATCGAGGGAAAACCAACAACACACCCGGCAGAACATTGTTATTTACACGGGTGCGCATAAGTGGTCCGCATGTGCGCATTCGCTGTCAAAATAAAAGACGCGCACCAGATGTTGCAACGCGCGTTTGCGTCCATATAAAAGGCAGTGTTTTTGTCCGCTAGAGTGGGATTTTCACGGCACATTCTGCACCACATCTCTGTGCGTTCATCATTTGTTTGACGCCAGCTCACCTCCTGCAACCACTTTTCCGAGAATACGCGCTTCTTTTGTGGTTCGGTCTCCTTCTGACATTTCTTTGGAGGTGGAGGAAAACCAAAGTAATTGCTTAAAGGAGCTTCTTCGACATCTTTAAGAGTTCTAAACAAATGTCTGTCCTCCTCCAGAAAATCCTATGTACGCAAACACGCGTTGCAACTTCTTATCTTGTGCGCGTTTTTTATTTTGACAGCGAATGCGCACCTGCGGACCACTTATGTGCAGCCCTGGTTATTTAGCTCGTCATATTGCAGCCACAGAAATTCTTTTGTCCATGAAACCATAAAGCTGCACTTTCTTTTTGCCTTATAGTCTGATTTGTCATAACTTTTCCGTTTTGTGGTCACTTCTTCACCCTGACCTGTCTTATTTGGCTGAGCAGAACTAAAATATATATCCTGCTGCTTTTACACACGCACTCACATAACGCTCAGCGATTCTCTGCGCGATCAACCTCTCACATGTTTAAGCTGCGGGAGATTTCACTTGTCATGTTTGCATAGTAAGCTAACGATTGATAAGACTATGTCAGAGGAATTGGTGCGCAAATTATCGTCACTCACCAATCAGTGCTGTCGCTCTCTATACACAGTTCGTGCGATTGCAAAGTGAAAGCAAAAAACAAGCGCAAATTCAAACGCGATTTCAATATGTCACATGTTGACAGTGGCTCACCGATGCCAATGACATAATTACCCAGCTACATTTCCGAAAGAATGCAAAAGCATTGACATATATTTTTCCTTCCTCTGACAGCCCGACGGGCAGCGCAGAGATAGATTTTGGTAGCCCGACTGGAAAAGTCGCTAGCCCCGGGACAAGGTTGAAAAACTAAACATGTATTTTTTATTTTAGTTTAGTTTTCCAAGTTCACAAATTGTTTAGTTTCATTTTGTTTTTCTAATTTTTATTTTCTTAACTAAAATGTTTTTCAAGTGTAATTTTAGTCTAAGTTGGCTTTATTAACTTCGCTGTGCACCCTGTCGAAATTGTTAAAATGTATTATTAACTTTTTATACATTATACATACAGTTATTATTTGCTGAGCTCTCTCGCTTACCCACCTGACCACCACGTATCCAGGAACTCATTAAATTCCTTATTTTCTGTGTATTGCCTTAAAATTGCTTTGAAAATGTATCAGCTACCTGATCTGAGAAGATTTGATGGGAGAAAGTCAACTGGCAGGTTTCTCTGCTGAGTCAAAACATTTATTATGTGGGTTAAAAAGAATGCAGGCCTGCAGATGTTGGTTAGCTGAAGAAAGTGAAAGTGTGTCTAATCTCACATAACCCAAGGCTGTTTTTTTTAATTTATTTATTTTTCTAATAAACAAATGTGTTTAAAGTTATTTAAAAAAACAAAGTTGTAATTGAAGTCCGAACGTGAGTCTTAAGTGCTCGCAATTACATTGATTCATTTGTTGAATTAGGTTCCTTGTTTCATACTTAAATGATTCATGGTCATGTTAACTGGCTTAGCACATACCCCACCCCCCACATCTGATAATGGTCAGGTGTGTGTATTGGAATAAAAACGAAACGGCTAATATCCAAAGAAAGAGTTTTAAAAAATTTAGGGGTGGCTCAAGACTTTTGCACAGTAGTTTACAAATATCAAAAACACAGGTATATATAAGAGATCAACAGTGAAATACAGAAACAGAGTATAAACTGTTAAAGGTTATGAATATATGTGTCTTTATAATTCCTGAAGTGTACCACAGGGTGCTAACTCGGTCCTCTTTTAATGATCATTGATGTAAGTAATGCTCGTAGCCATAGAGGTAAAAATATTTATACTTCCACAGTTCCTTTTAAAAATTGTATTTTTACAAAAATGGGCAGCATTTAAGACCCTAAAGCATTTTCTCTGGCTGGAACTCGGTGTAAAAATATTTACTATTTATAGGAGCGCGTTAAAGCTTCTTGAGCAGCTCCAGTTGGAACTTTCTTTCTCAGTGTCTTTCTTGGAAAATGGAAATATTTTGATATCTAGGAGCAAGAGATCCAGCGTCTGTCTGCAGAGATCAAAAATCTTGAAAACTCCCAGAACCTCAGTCAGTCTCCACGCCTGGAAGAGCTGCGGGAGGAAAACGCCCGACTCAAGTACCGCCTCAACATCCTGAAGAAGGTGAGTGACGCTCTGCTGAAAGATGTCCTGAGGCGTTTTAATCTTAACCTGAGAAAAGCAGATTGATGAAAAACCATTAAACCTTTCTGTGCTGTCCTCAGAGTCTGCAGGAAGACTCACTGAGTCACCGCGGCAAAGCCATGTTAAACATCAACCAGCGACTTCAGGAGGTCTTCGGCGAGGCCATCCGGGCCTCCTGCCCCGAGCTCGACAACCCGCCACTTTCCATTGCGCCCAGCCAGCAGGCCAAGTTTGGGGATTACCAGTGCAACAGCGCCATGAGCATGTCCCAGGTTAGACGGCCACGCCCGAAAACTGACGAGTTTATGGTTAATGGTTTATGATGGCTTACTATGATCTATGGTAGCTTGTTGTGAATTATGGTTGTTATGGTGGCTTGTTATGAATTATTGTGGCTTATTTTCATTTCTGGTTGCTTATTGTGATTTATAATAGCTTACTATGATTTTTACAGTTTTAAAAGCTGCAGCTGCATTGAGTCAAATTAGAGGATTGTATTGGAGCAGTGCAGTGTGTCCTGGTGTCAGCAGGTCAGATTAAAAAGCTTTGCTTCAGACCGTCTCTGGCTGTCGGGTTGCAGATGCTGAAGGCAAAGGGGATAAAGATGAACCCGAGGGAGATCGCAGAGAAGATTATCACAAATCTTCCAGACAACGAACTCGTCCAGAAAACTGAGGTCGCGGGGCCAGGTAGAGACTCCGCCTTTTAATGATGTCAACAAGACATCACGGCATTCACACAATTATAGTAACAGGAACGCTATTAAGTTCCTGTTTCTCTTAACTTTATTCTTCTTCTACCTTATTATTCTAGTTGCTCCGTTTCTTTGCTGGTTAACTACTCCCACAGTTTTCCCCATTCAAATTTTAAACTGTTCAGCTCTTTCTGCTAATGCCAGCTATATCATTTGGTGCTCATGACCTTTATACTTTTTTAAATATTAAGCTTTTTATGCAATTTTTTTTGGACCATTGAGATGAATGGGAACACATTACAAGTGTAATCGCTGATTTAGCTCGCCGGGTTGAGCTGTGTTTTAGCTCAGTGAGATGAGCAGGAGGGCTGGGTTCCACTCTGCCCATTGCAGCATGTTTTCAGCAGACAGTTCAGCCTCTTCAGCTGTTTTCGTAAGCCGATTTCCACTACACGGCATTCACACTGCATTTTTGCAGGAAATGCAACTTTTTCTAGTTTAGTTTAGTTTAATTTAAATTAATTTAGAACCTTGTCAAATGTGTACATATTTAAAGAGAAATAATTCTTTGTTTTGTATAAATATTAAAAGATTTAAAACAAGAGTAAATAAATGACTAAAAAGTGAGTCTAAAAAAAGTTCTTTTTCAGGTTTCATCAACATCTACCTGCAGAAGACATTTGTGTCCAAACAGCTGAGCAACTTGTTGATTAACGGAGTGCAACCCCCGCCACTGCCATCCAAGAAGAAGGTCTGTGCACATGCTGAAGTTATTTTCCTGCCATGTTTTTCCTTTTTAGTTAACCTCTGAAGTCTTTGATCCCTTTTTTAACATTTGATTTAATTATTTGTGTCTAATTATCTGGTATTCAACACAGTTTCACGCGCATTTTTTCTACTCTTGGCTCTGTGTGATGTCAAAGAGAGTACCACAGAGGCCCCGCCCACCAGTTTTATTGTTTCGGTCCTTGCCTTTCACAATAAAAGCCTTCCACAAACACACACAAACAATAACAGTTTATAGATTTACATCAAAGCAAATTACAGCAGATTTTAGGTTCACATTTTAAATATTTTTTACAAGTTGTGAAAAGGAAAATTAAATTTTTTTTCTTAATAAATAAAACATTTTCATAAAACTTATAGAAATGAGCTTCCTGTGAAGGCAATCTGGACGCAGAGATGAGGTGAGGAGCTCAGTTTCATATAGCAGGAACCAGAAAATGGACAGATTATTTTATTAATTTATTTATTTCAGTTACAAAAATAAAGAACCACATTTACTCATTTAATTATTTTGTTGCTGTAAAAGTAACGTTCACATTTTTCTGTGTGGAGTTGAAATTATTCATATAAAGTGTGACATAAAAAAAAAAATGTGTATGCTCACAAAAGCAGAGAGAAAGAGGTGGAGGATGTGAATGAGGGAGAATCCAAAATAAGCTTTTTCTATAGAGACAGAAGTTAATATTAATGCAACACTGGAAAGAAGAAGATTGCTTTTAAACTGAAGCTGTGACAGGAAGTAAAAACGTGTGTGGTTTATGGCAGATGTCAAAAAATTTGATTAAACACACCAAAACGGCACTGATCAAACATAAAATAGGCTTATTATGAACCATGACTCATGCAAAGCTGCTCTGATAGAGTCCAGGAATAAAAACGTGGAGCTGGTCTTCTTGAGTTCACCTGTGATGGGTTTACCTGTCTCAGCGTCTGCATTTATCAGTTCCTGTGTGTTTGTGTTGCATTCAGGTGGTGGTGGATTTCTCATCTCCAAACATCGCCAAAGAGATGCACGTGGGTCACCTGCGCTCCACCATCATCGGGGACAGCATGTGCCGATTGTTTGAGTTTCTGGGATACGAAGTCCTCAGGTCAGCTTGGCCGTGCTCGCTGTGTCGTAGCTGCGAACGTTAAAAACCTTTCAAGAAATAAAATCTAATGTTAGTTTTTATTTCTGCAGGCTGAACCACGTGGGGGACTGGGGTACCCAGTTTGGGATGCTGATCGCCCACCTGCAGGACATGTTTCCGGACTACCTGACCGTCTCCCCTCCCATCAGTGACCTGCAGGCCTTCTACAAAGTCAGTTCATCCCGTCTCTGTGTGTGATCAGGCTGCTTTTGGGGAAAATCCCATGTGGGGTTAGGGCCCTTTAAGGGTTTTACCCCAAGTGCAGTTTTTTAACCATCATAACTTTGCACTTACTTAGTCCCTATGACCCCAAAGCGCTTTACACTACATTCAGTCATCCACACATTCACACACTGGTGATGGCAGCTACATTGTAGCCACAGCTGCCCTGGGGCGCACTGACAGAGGCGAGGCTGCTGGTCACTTCAGCTCAAACACAAAAAGATGTGGCTGCCGTTGTTCCTTTGAGCCAGAAAGTTGACCTGGGACAGCCACCTGTCCCACATGGTGATGCGAGCCGTGAAAGTTTGCCCAGAATGCACTTTTTGAAGTTTCTGCATTCATGACACTGATCAAATGTTCGGGTACAGACATTAATCTGGTGCAGCTTAAACGTGTCTTCAGCCCTGAAGGTTTCATGTCAACGTTTCCTGTAACTGTGAAGTTATTAAAGCTCAAAAATGCTGCAGAAATAAGAAAAAAGCCCCAAATTAAACCGACCCTGAGGCTTCTGAACATATTCAGTGTGAGGGGAAAATGTTTTCATGCCTTCATTAGATGAACTGGAGTTATTGTGTGGGAGACACGTTTTCTCAGATTTGACTGTGACAGTGAAACCAGGGAGCTGACAGTCTCTCGTACTCTCGTTCAGGAGTCAAAGAAGCGCTTTGACACGGACGAGGAGTTTAAGAAGCGGGCGTACCAGTGTGTCGTCAAACTGCAGAGCAAAGAGCCGGAGTTCATCAAAGCCTGGAACCTCATCTGTGACGTGTCCAGGAAAGGTACGTCGGGTTTTAGCCTTTCATGCTAACAGGAATGAAACACTCGTCCCTGATTCAGAGCCGCTGGCCTTAAATTAGTCATGTGACACGAGAAAGGGTTTAACCCGTTGAAGCTCCTCCCCCTCTTTAGAGCAGCCGTGACAGGTTTTAATTATTTCTTTTTTTTATTTCTCCAGAGTTTCAGAAAATTTACGACTGCCTGGACATCAAGCTCATCGAGAGAGGAGAGTCGTACTACCAGGGCCTGATGGTTGAGGTGGTGAAGGAGTTTGAGAAGAAAGGTCAGTGTGCAGCAGGTCAAAGGTCACGGAGGGCATTTCTGAGCATTTAGGGTTACCAGAAATAGAGCTTATTTGTTCCCTTGATCACACTGATTTTTATAGAAATCTTTCTAGAATCAGTTTTTCCTCTTTCAGTGGATAATAAAGTGCAGCCTGTAGTTTCTGAGTGTCACCACCAGGTGGCAGCATTGCCTCATGAATGTTTGGTGCCCTCCTGTTTTTATCTCCTTGTCTTTTTTGGACTGACTGGACCTTCTTTCCCCTCTCATTAAACCACCTCCATCCTTTTAAATCTCCACCTCAGGCCTGGTGGAGCTCGACGAGGGTCGTAAGGTCGTCTTCCCCCCAGGGCAGCCCATCCCCCTCACCGTCGTCAAGTCAGACGGGGGCTACACCTACGACACGTCAGACCTCGCGGCCATTCGCCAACGAATCTTTGAAGAGCAGGCCGACATCATCATCTACGTCACTGACAGTGGACAGGTAGGTGGAGACGCGACCACAGAGGGTTTGGATTTAACTCTGAGCTCCGTCTCTTTCCTAAACATGACGTTTGGAGGGTTTCTCACTGGATTTGGGTGTGTTTTCCCCTCCAGAGCACGCACTTCCAGGTGGTGTTCGCCGCAGCTCAGCTGATCAGCTGGTACAACCCCAAAGTGACCCGGGTGGAGCACGCTGGCTTTGGAGTGGTGTTGGGGGAGGACAAGTGAGTTCAAAACACGCTCTGACAGTAGAGTTTGTTTTTCTGAGTGCTGTTTGAGGACCGCAGGTACCCGACTGTTGCCAGGTATGACATCACCGGGTGGAGACACACTGGGGAGGTAGTGCTGAGCAAAGGTGTGGAAAAAAGGGGTGGGGCATTGTCACTGGGGACAAAGTGTGAGTGGGGTTTGAAGCACCTGAGGTGGATCATGTGACGACTCTGAGGTTTAAAAGGACCGCCTCCCCGGGGACAGCCTGCCACTAGTGTTTTAGTGTCGACCGCTCGCGAAGGCTACGCCATAGTTTCTACATGGATTCAATGCAGAGGTGTACGTTAAGGTTAGGTCCTGCCCTTGGACGACGCCCACTGCGCACTTATAACTCCGCCCCTGACCTCATCCGTGGATGGTCAGGGAAGTCAAAATTCTAAAATAGGGCTCAAGTATGAGAGCCCACCTGATTGGCTGATAAATGAAGAGCCGGGAGGAACGCCCTGCAGCCGCGTTATGTAGTTTGTCCACCAGAGGGCGCTCTGCGACGGTTTTGGAATGCCACAAAGTAAACGAGTAAATGAATAACTACACGTAACAAACGCTAAAACAATAAAACTGCTTTTTGGGGTTTTAAAAAAAATGTGTCTAAAGCCGACTTCAGATCCAAGGTCTCTGCTCGCCAGACGGGCAGACTTCCTGTTTCCTGCTGCTCACATAAAGGCTCGTTTTATTTATTTTGTTTTTTTTTTCTGCGTCGATGAATCAAACGCAGGATTTTCAGCCACTGCCCCACAAACAGTTTAGTCGTTTGCAGCGAATCGCAGAGCCTGCCTTACTCAGCATGTGAGGAGGAGGAGCAAGAGGAGGAGCAAGAGGAGGAGCAAGAGGAGGACAGCAGTGATGAAAAAGTTCACTCAGTCCGTGTTGTTATTATTCCTTCCTCCTCTTTCATCTTCTTTACTTGTCTCCTTCCTCCTCCTCTTCCTTTCTTCTCGTTCTTCTTCTGCTTGTTTAATTAAATTTTCTGTTCTTCTGTTTAACTCCTCCTCTTCCTCCACTTATTTCCTCCTTCAGTAGTGCTCGTTCGCTTCCTTCATTTTCTCCTTCCCATTGCGTCTTCCTCCTTTCTCCATCTTTCCTCTTCGTTTACTCCTCCTCCTACGTTCCTCGTCCTTCTCCCTTTCCTCCTATTTTCCTCCTCCTCTTCCACTTATTTCCTCGTTTTCTCTTTCTTCTGCCGCTGCTTTAACTTTTTCTTTGATTTTTTTTTTTTTTTTTTTCCCCTTTTCTGGAGCTTCTCCTTATTCTTTTTGTTCTTCAACATTTTCATTTCACTCTTCCTCCACTGTCTTTATGTCCTTCTGTTCTTTTGTCCTCTCGCTGCTTATATTAAACCTCCATTTTCTTCCACGCCTCCTCCTCCTGCTTTTCTTGTTTCTTCTTCCTCTTTTATCTATTTGTAGATTCCAAGTCATCACGTTCATAAACTTTAACACCTCAGATAAATTTTTCCCGCCGCGTTCCCGGTTTTTTTGTCATGCAGTTTGAGCACCGGAGCACCTCGTCTCTGAGCGTTGGGTTTTATCGTGTCGTCGTGAGCGATCGCTGGTGAGTAAATTTGTGATTTGACCGCTTATCTGTCACGTTGTTGTTTATTCCTAATCAGTCGACCTGAGAAGAAGCGCCGGGTTCAGGCGGCGGGCTGACGTTACGCTTCGCGGAGGCCATAACTAAGTGCCGCTAAATGCCCCGCGGTAACCTGAGGGGGCGTAAATTGGCCCCACTATGTCTGCACCACGGCAGACTCCATTAGAAATTTATCACGCTGTTCTCATAATCGCTCATCCAGACAATAAGAGCTTAACGCAGCCACGGGGGGAGCCGTTATAGCTGCGAGTAAACAGAGGAGGGAGGGGAGGCGGGGGTTATTAAATTTTTGGCTCATGCTCGGCTTGTAATGCTTAGCTGATTTGCTTGATTGTACAAAATGTATCGCCCCGAGGCGAGCAGAAATAATCTAATAGTTTGCTGTCATGATAATTATTGGAGACAGGAAGTGGAACCTCTGCTGGTTCAGGTTGGGGATGTGAAACTCTGCAGCAGCTCCACTACTGGTTCCCCTTCAGGTGGTTTTTGTCGTCCTCGCACTGAGCCGCTGTTTCTGCCGTTTCCTCCACAGGAAGAAGTTTAAGACTCGTTCCGGAGACACGGTGAGGCTGATGGACCTGCTGGACGAGGGACTGAAGAGGTCCATGGACAAGCTGAAGGAGAAGGAGCGAGACAAGGTGAGGCTGCAGACGCGGCAGAACAAAAACGTGATGGGAAGTTTAAGAAAATCCTCACCTGTTCACACGGCAGCGAGGAGTTCGGGCTCCACACGAGAAACTGGGACGGCCCTCAACAACAGTCCCAGTTAGAGTAACTAACTGGCCAACGAGCATTTCAACTCAGATATAATTTCCACGAGATGACGTAAGCAAGAAGATTTCTACGGTGGCCCTGAGAGGTCAAAAGCACTCCAACATAAGAAAAGCAAGTAAAAACACAGTAAAAGCGCACAAAGAAATTAAAAGACAAAAGGTAACACTTCATAACACGGGTGTAATTAAACATAATTTTATTTTATTTTTAATAAATAAATAATCTACCTTTATATTTAACTACAAATACTTGAAAGTAGGCACAACAAGAAGGTAACAGGTCAGATTTTTAAAAACGACAATATTGAAAATTGGATGTTTTCCTCATCTTACATCGTAAATATGCTTCTCAGGGGCCACATTATGGACTGAATTAATCAGACAAATAATCATCAAATGTTTTTTATTATTATCAGTAAAAATGTTTTGGGCCTTAACTTATTATAAAATAGATACAATAACAACTTGCAGGCCTGCGTGACCTTAAAACGAGCTGCATGTAACGTTTTTCTCATGATCACTGCTCAAACATAAGGAAACGTCACATTCTTTGGACCCGGGTCGGTCAATAGGCTGCTGGACCCGACCGAGAGTAACGTTTGAGTATTACAGTTTGGTACATCGCCTTCAGATAAAAAAACAGGTTATCAATGGGAATATCCCATTGGATCTTTAAACAGACCAAACCTGGGGTCCCAGTACAGCCCAGTATGGGGTAACCAGTGTATTCTGAGCAGGAAGAGCCGGTGCTACTTCTAAACGTGTGCCTTTAACGTGTGGTGGAGGTGGAGAGCTCAAAGAGGGCATGAAAAACAGATCAGGTTATAAACCGGAATGATTGTTTTCCTGTTGTTGACTCATCAGCGGACGATCAGTGTGAAATTGACCAATCAGACACAAACGGTTCTGCTCTTGTTTGGATTAATGACTCAAAACAGTCGAGAGGAAAAGTGTTTGCAGAGGTTTGAGCTCACACATGAGCAGAGGAGGATGAAAGGACCACACAGGGCTGAGAGGATGAGAGGGAAACAGCCGGGCGGTGGTGTTTCAGCCTCAGTCTGTCTGGACGAGATGAGAAAGCTCCCAAGTTTGGCTCTCTCCGAGCGGGATGAGAGCGGGAAGAATTAATGGCTACTGTAGAGCGAGGTGGTCATTACTGTAAAATAAGCCTCGTCGGAGCGAATCGAAAGCCGGGCTCGGGGAAGAACTAATGAGCGACTCGCTGGACGGCGTCCCTCGCCGCTTCAAACGTCTGCTTATAAAAGATAAAATATTTGACACAGAATATGGATATAACATCAGCATAATAACAGGAGTTATTCCAGCAGACTGTAACCCAGGAGGGAGAATAAAAAAAGACTTTCCGCCATCGATCGAGTTTGAATCAGCAGGAGGACTCGTGGTTAAATATTCACCACACACACGTGGAGCTTTAAAAAGCGGGGAATCGGACCGGAGACGTGAAGCTTGGTGAGCAGAGGCTCGATGGGACGAGCGCTTCGCTTTGTTAACTAAAAACATCAACATTTAGGAGAACACACAGAAAATGTTTATTTTTTCCTTCTTTGTCCTCCCACAGTCCAAAGATGTGCTCGTTAGGCTAACTGGTGATCCTGAACTGAAGTGCGTGAAAGTCATGTGACACGTGCGTCTAACGGCTCATATAGCTACGACATCGCTAAAAACAAGCTAACGTTCATCACCATGTGGTCGTGCTTTAGATGCTCTGACTTTTCCTTGTTTCTGAAGTTTTTCCACGTCTTCTTCTTACTTTACATCCATTCCCATAGTGAGTCTTCATATTCCCTTCAGATTTATTTATATAGTATACTATGTGTGTTGTACTGTAAAGTGTATATAAGAGTCCTACCCAACAGTAATACAGAGAAAACCCCAACAATCATATGACCCCCTATGAGCACTTTGGCGACAGCAGGAAGGAAAAACTCCCTTTTAACAGGAAGAAACCTCCAACAGAACCAGGCTCAGGGAGGGGCGGGGCCATCTGCGGCAGAACCATTGGGGGTGAGAGGAAGACAAAGACGCTGTGGAAGAGGGACGGAGATTAGTAATAACTAATGATAAAAAGCTGACTGGTGTGTAAACACAGAGGCAAAGTGCATCATGGGAAACCAGAGGTTAGTGGAGGGTAAAAGGGAAGCTGACTGCCTCAGTTTGCTTGAGTTCAGCAGATATTCTGTGTTAAATGAAAGTTTTTGCACAGATAAAGCAGGAAGTTGTGTCATAAACTTCCTGACTCTCTGCTGAGCGCCTCTGCGTTTTGACTGATGACCCAGCGATCCCATTTCAGGGCTCAAAGCTCAGACGAATGTCAGACTTCACGTTTTTTTTATCTTCGGTGGATTGAGCATTTGTCAGCGGAGAGTCCTTCGAGTCTTTCGAGCCTCGAGTTGTTTATTTTCCTTTTTCTAAAGTCATTCTTCAGAAAAACAAACTTCTGCCAGCGTGTTTCCCGTCCGGTTTTCCCTCCTCTTTGTTTCCTCAAACCAAACCACGCCGCCGCCGCCGCCCGGCCCTGATCCTCCATCACCGGCTCGCCCGGACCTCGTTAAGAGCTGCTTGTTTGGTTGTTTGGAGGTGGGAAGTGTTTCCTGCCTGATTCAACTCAGAAAATACCTGTTTACATCCTTTTCTTCCCTCCCCGGGCCATCGTTAGCCGCTCTCTCCGCCTCACACAGCGAGACTCTCGACGTTCCCGTTACTTTGACTCGCCGTGTCTCACCTGCTGGTGCTGAGGTGTTTCTGTGATGTTAAACTTGCAGGGAGATTTTTTTTTTTTTTTTTTTTTTTTTTTAAAAGAGGAGAAAAACAAGAGAACCTGACCCAGTTAAGTTATTATGTGGAGCACTAGGTGTGGTACAAACAGTCGCTGACTTTCAGTTGAACTGCAGCAATTTTAATGCTGAGAAGGTTGCCGGAAGCCGGTGCCAGCTTCCCTGCAGGCCCCTCCGGCCCGGCGCTCCTCGCTCCGTCTGGGTCGGTGCCCACGTCTACCATCTGCTAACCCGGCCTCATTAAAAACAAACCCCAGCCGTGGCCTCCGTGAACCTCAGCCCGCTCTCTTACACTGCTGCTCCTTCATGTTTGTTTTCAGCAATTGTGATGTTTCACACTTTGCTCTCTCTTCATTTTTTTGTCTTCTCTGTTTGGTGCTTTTATTTCCTGTTATTTTCTGGCCCTTCCTGTCTCATCCTGCCCCGTGTGTAACACACATCCTGGCCTCTCCGGCCCTGACCTGTCCTTTTGTGGCTGTTAGAAAAGCGCCTTTCAGACCAGACTGTAAGAATTTCTCGCTGCAGGGACCGATTGTTGAGTTTACAACTCAGTTTTTGGGTTTTTTTTTTTTTTTTTTTTTTTTTAGCTTGTAGTACAGAGCAGGAACCTTTCTAAGCATGATGGGGCCTCTTCTCCTCATTCTAGCTCCATATTTTTATTTGTGAAGTAGCTTTGCATGATTCACTGTTCAAAATAATCCTTCAACCACATCAGGCTGAAGCGCCGCGCAGGCATCAGGCAGTGTTTATGAATTAAATTCAAATTAAAACCACAGGTCAGAGGTCAGGTTTTCTGAAAAAGTCACACAGCTAACGTATGTTCAGCATCGCAAAGGTGTTTCACTGACAAACATTCAGGCCATCTGCGATCGATTAAACTGGTCTGAGAATCTGCTGCATGTATATGTAACAGCTCAGCTGATTAGTCGCTCTAGTGACTCAACGTCAGTCTTATTTTCAAGGCACGTACATAAAACGCTAACGTGTCGCCAGGTTGAGTAGAATATTAGTCAAAAACCCATTTGGTCATAAAACGTCCACCTATAGCTCTGCTGGACTCTGAGGGTCTCAGAAAGGTTTACATTTATGATTATTTTAGCATTTCTCATTCCTGGTTCTTCGTTTTGATTGGATATGGTGGATAAGGTCACTAAAGCACCCCGTTAAGCTGTATGACCTGGTAATCAGGTGTTCTGGACCTAACGACACTAGATCCTCTAAAGATTCTAGTATATATTTTACTTTATATATTTTTATCTTCACCTTTTAAAACAAGAATTGGGTGCATGAGTTTGAATTTATTTAGGATTTTCTCTAATCTACACTCTTCAATGGTTTGTCTTCCTCTTACTACATCAAAATAAGATCATCAGTCTTCCTCGCTCAAGTTTCAACTAGGGCTGCCACGATTAGTCGACTATCAAAATCGTCGACGACTGATTTAATAGTCGACACGTCGTTTGAAGCTTTGTAAGATCCCAAAAGACGCAGGAATAAGTAGCAGGATTTAAGAGTGTAATAACGGACTGAAACAGAAGATGGCAGCACTGCATGTACAAGGATGCCAGCTGCCGTTAAACCCCGAAGAAGAAGAAGAAGCTGTGTCCCAGAATTCATAGCGCGGCCCAGCTCAGTTTCCAACAATGGCGGCAGCTAGTTAGTTTTAATATTACTCTTATTACTCTTTCTGGGTCACAAAATAAACGTTTGATATATTTTCAGGTGAGAATGTAATGAGAATGTCAAGACACCACATACTTTCAAAAGCGCTCCGACGTTTTCGGAGACGTCTGTTAGCCACTAGCTCGATAGCTAGCTGGGGGCAAGGCTCGATAGAGCCGTGAGAACACCGGACTCCCGGCAAATCGTTTTCAAACCCAGCACAGTCTTTCGCTACTCAGGTTAAACATATATAAGTCACTTAGATAACTTAAAAATGTTATTGTTTGGTTTTTTTCAGTGTTTTATTTGTTCCTGAGTAAATCGGTTTGGCTGAGATTAAAGTTATAGTTTTTACACAGCTGCATAAACGTCAAGCAGACAGCTGATTATCAGAAGTGTGAGATGCTCGAGAATATACTCCGGTGTCCCCTTGTATTTTAGATAGCAAGGAGTTTATTAAACTTCACCGAAACGATCTGCAAATTTAATTTAAATTTAATAAACTATCATCTTGTCTTTATTTTTAGTTAGCACATACCTTAAACACTTAAAGCTGTAAGCTAATGATAGTTATATAAGAGCAGATGCTGCTGGTGCAATAAGCTGTACGTTTTACGCTCAATGGATGATGATCTGACTAGTCGACTATCAAAATAATCATTTGTGGCAGCCCTAGTTTCAAAACAGCAGCTCCACATATAAGTAAAACTTACTCCAAAGATGTGCATGTAATCTGAGTAAATGTTAATATAAACACATCAGAAAAATGGGTCAGGCCTGTTTTATGTCACTGACCCTCTTCTAAAGAAACAAGTGGTACGTCCCAGACGCTGGCTTTGGAGAATCACTGCACCCCTTGATCAGGATATCTCATTTAAAAGAAATAATTGTGTATTAGGAGCAAAAAATGGTGATAAATATGTTTAATTTCTGACTAAATACAAAGAGAATTAAAATAAAGTGCCTTTCTTTGATAAGACGAGTAATCAGTTGGCTAGTCTTTGGACCAGTTGTCGAGTACTTCTGGCTCCAGCTTATTAAACGTCTGAATATGTCTTTAAGGCAATTTATTTTCTCCTACACTCTTAGAGTAGAGGCTTCTCAGTCTTGGATTATAGAGGCTTCCCTTTAAACTCTCAGAGCTCGCTCTGTTCTGCTGTAATTCAATAAAGGATCCAAGATTTTATATTGAAGGTTTGTCCTTGAATCAGGAGGTCACAGCTACCAGGGGGATGAGATCTATTGTTTCTTTGGAGCCACTCTGAGAGCTCAGCGAAGTAACATACACCTTCTAGTACTAAATAAAAGAACATCAAGCCCCGTTTGAAAGATGGGATTAAGATTCAGGGCAGAATGCAATGAAAGGAGGGGAAGGCAGAGTTTTAAAGATTCATATTTTTATAGATCATTTCAGAAATTTCCACTTCAAACTTTTTCCCCTCGACACTTTTGAAAAGATGGGACAAAAATGAGAAAACCTTGTATCTGCTGCGGTAATTTTGAAAACACATTGATGTCTTTTAGAGGCTCTGCAGGAGGAGGAGGATTTGAATTTAGGATTTGGTTCATAAATGGAGTGAAAATGGAAGATTCGACCGGGAGACAAATGTCTGTGAATGCCAGGATGATTAAAAACATTTACTGCAATCATTTCATAAAATATTTATGTTTACATTTTTATATTCCAGAATCTCAAAGCCCAGAATTGTTCCTCCGCTGGGAATAATTACAACAATTCACCCATTGTAGTTGTTGAAGGTGGAAAGTATTGATGGAGACCAAAACTGTATTTTATAGCTGGCTGTGAAGATTTATTTACGGCTGTAAGGTTGGTCATCTTAACATGGCAGTCTATGGGGACTGACTCACTTTTGGAGGCGGCCTCTAGTGGACATTAGCGGAACTGCAGGTTTTAGTGCTTGATTTGTCTTTCTGTTCAGGAAAAATAAGCGATCGCATGTTCAATGTTGTAACCAGCTGTTCAACCAGAGGTTTACACTCGACCACTCGCTGTTCGACCACTTTGGGTCATAAGCTGATTGCACAGGTTGCATTGTGGGAGGCAACCTGTCTACAAACAATCACAGTCCACCTCACTGCAGTCACTCTCAGACTCGTGGATCTAATTTAGAAAAGCAGAGTGACTGCAAAGTAGAGTTTGGCGATTGGACAAATATATCGACTATCGGCGGCCGTTTTTACAAGGGCGATTTATTTATTTGCCCATGAGTCAGTTTGCTAATAATGATGGAGCTAATGGAAGCAGTCAAGAGAAGAAAAAAGTTAGTCGTGTTTGAGTACTTTGCTCGCTATACGTCTGCACAAGCGGCACACTGCTTTGGTTACATCCTTAGGTTTACCTTTTTCATCTAGTTTAAAGCCAAAGAAATCCCAAATTGGCAACTTTTATATTTCTTTTTTAGTGCTGTCAGCGTTAACGCACCATCATCACAACTAATGTGATTAACAACCCGTCTGGAGCACAGACTGAGTCAAAATCCCTGAAATGTCTCTGTCAACACATTTCGGGCAGTTTGTCCAAAGTTTCTGCGCTCCAGATGGGTTGAGTGTGTTAAAAATTTTAATGGCGTTAATGGTGATGACCGCGTTAATGCCACATTAATGAGTTAACACTGACGGCACTAATTTTTTGGGGGAAATTAGTTCGTCCATGTTTGGACTTCTTCTGTGTTGTAAATGCACAAATCAATCCGTGCATGATTACATTGCTCCGCCCATCAAAAGTCTGCGCATGCGTGAATATAACCCCCATCGTCGATTATTGGACTGACGCTTGTTGTAAAATATCGCCCGACCCTATTTCAAACCCTGAATATACGTAGTTAATGTGAATTTCTGTTTATGTAGACTGCAGGATATTTTCACAGTTAATTTCCATATTATCTGAAAAAAATCAGAAGCTAGACAAATGTCCTCCTGGCACATCGGCCGGAAAAGCTTGAACCCGGTCATCTCTGTGCACCTCTGGTCATAGAGCCCGAGTTACGTTACGTGACCAGTATTCCCATCATATTTATCTTTGTTTTTTTCGAGCTCTATTTTGGTGTTTCAGTCGAAGCTATCTCAAAAGGATTTGAAAGTTCAGTTGATCGTATGTAACAGTGGGAACAGCTGGAGGAGCCGACGAAGGCCAGTTTGTGTAAACGTTGGAAGTTTCCGCAGTGGAAAAGTGGCCATTTGTTCCAAATCTAACCTGCCCGTTACTCGCAGCCCTGTTTTCACCTCCTGTGCCATTAATCTTTGTCCTGTCACGTCACTTCTTCTATCTGCTGTGTTCTGCTTGACTGCAGTTTTTTTTTTTTTTTTTTTTTTTTTTTTTTTTTTTTTTTTTTAATCACTATCACGAAATCTTCATAATCCTCCTCTTCACTCCCTACGGTATCAAACACGTCACACACAGATTCAAGGGAAGGCTATGACTCAATAAGTCAATTTAATCTCTGCCTGAGGATTGTAAATTGGTTTCATTATTTGGATTAAATTCATCTCACTGGTTTAACTGTTGGAAGCAGAAGGTGAAGCACTGCCTTCAGTAATTACAAGCTGATTAAAACGACACTTATCAGCATTTTTAATGCCATAAAGCACGCCGGGCGAAGACGGCGATGGGGAGAGATTGTCTGCTTTTAATAAAAAAAAAAATCTTCTTTCTGCAGGTCCTGACTCCAGAGGAGCTCACGAAGGCTCAGAGGGCCGTCGCCTTCGGCTGCATCAAATACGCCGACCTCTCCCACAACCGCAACAACGACTACGTCTTCTCGTTTGATAAGATGCTGGACGACCGAGGCAACACGGCGGCGTATCTCCTCTACGCCTTCACCCGCATCAGGTCAGGGTTCACTACAACTTTTAATACTTACAGTTTAGATAAAAAAGATTTAAGAAGTGCACCTGTTCCAGCAGACAGTCAAGCACACAAGGATAAAAATACCATATAGATTTAGACGAGTTCTGAAGTTTAGAACAGCCTGGATCTAAAATGAGCGTGGACAAATCGGAAGACCTGATCTGTTATACAGCCCTAAAGGAGCTAATGGAGTGTTGAGTGTTTGTAACCTTACTGAAGTGCACATGAAAACTGAGGTAAATTAAACATGTGTACTCAGGGCTCAAAGTTATTTGCTGACAGGAAAGGTTTGAAAGTCTTAGATGAATGGATGACGAGTCCCGGCTGAGTACCAGGAGTTCCACATTTAACCTCGGTGGCCCACTCCATCCTGTCTTTGTGCCACCTCAGTCTTCTCCAGCAGTCTTGGCATTTCACAGTCACTGAGACGACCTTAGTTAGTCTTGGCTTCACTTTACACCTGGAAGATTCAGATTCGGACTAAATCCAGAGATAAAGTGAAAAGTTGCAGCTTTGCGCCTCTGTTGCATCTCTTTTCATGCAGCCCATCAAACCCAGTGTAAAATAACGAGCGGCGTTGCTGCTAACAGCCTCTTTTAACAGTAGTGACTGATTAGTTATGTAGCAATGCAGAAGCCGGTCTGTTTAGTAATCTGTCCATCGGTTATATGAACTATTGCTTGACCCTGAGTTTAGGACACTGAAACTATCCTGAAAGTTAAATCAAGTGCCTCCATTTTTCTCGTCTGTCCTGTACGAGAACCTCCCATCAGCACCAGTATACTTTCATTACTCGTATCAGATTGGCCTCGCCAGACCCTCCGCGATCGTTGTGGCTTGGGATTAGTCTTTGGGGTATTTCCACTCAGTGAGACCCAACCAATTTGTCCTCACCCTTATCCCCTCCATCGACTAAGCGTCTCCAGGCTGCACAAGAGCTGCACTGATCTTCCTCTCCAGCTTCCCGGAGGAGTTAGTCGGGGTGGCAGAGCGCCCGGCAAAGGATTGATCCCCTCTCCCTCTCTCTCTTTTTTTTTTTTTTTTTTTTTTCCCTCCAACCGGGAGGGGTGAGCAGGCTCGCCCGAGAGGATTCGATGTTCGTGCGTTCAGTCAATAGAGCACTCAGTGACGGCAGCTGCCCCCTGCTGTGCTGTTCAAGATTCAGAGAAGAAGAGAGAAAAATGGACAGAAGCAGAACTTAAAACCCTGAGCTGGGCCGTCCAGTTTAACTGAACATGGACACAGAAGGAAAAAAACTGAGCTTAATCAGTGTTTTAGGAGATGTTGGGTTTCCTCAACATGAACCCCAACATCACTTCTTTCATGTATTTTCCTAAAATTGGTTTATTCATTGTTGAGGTGGAGGATAAAAAGAGAAAACGATGAACTATCAACGGGTCATTTTTATAAGCCGGCTTCTGCTTGGTTTGATTGTGGATAAAAGATGGATCGTTATTGGGAACACGATGGGATAACTGTGGCCGAGTGGATGCTTGGAGAATCAGACCGGTTTGACTTGTTTTATACATTTTTTCCAAAACAGAGTTCTCATCATATCACCAGCAGGAGATCGGGGGCGTGTGAAAGGGTTTTGGTGACCAGTGACGTGGAAACCGTCGAAGGTCATTGATATTTAGTGATTTAAAGTCACGTTGAGCAGAATAACCGCTGTTCATATGAAGTAGGCGGGTCCTGAGTTAAACCAACTTTGGAGTGGTCAACAACCAATGAGAGTGCAGGATACTGGAGCTAACCACTGCGACTCTCCCTGCTTTAAATGTCAAAACCATCACAAGTAAAAGCCGATTAGTCTTTGAGTTGAACTGATTCATGCCGATGTTTGTAATAAACAGTCTCAGGACTTGGTTTGTCCATCATTTGTTGCTCTGATAATCTCCTGAATGTCACAGAACAATTATATTTGGTATCTGCCTTTAAAATTAAGTCTTTGTTGAGCTCTTCACAAAATCACAACTGTTTCTTACGGTTTTTTTAAACTGCTGGAGATCATCATGTGTTGGTTCTGAGCATTTTCATGGTCCTTTGTAGTAGATTTACCCGTCTCATAACTATTAACTATTTGAGGCTATAGGTGTTAGACAGCACAGCCCTCCCAGTCGTTTTCTTTTTAGCCTGGACTCTTTAACTGGTTTTTAAACGTTTGTTTTCCTCTCGCAGGTCCATCACCCGTCTGGCCAAAATCGACGAGGCCACGCTGAAGAAGGCGGCAGAGACCACGGAGATCCTCTTGGACCACGACAAGGAGTGGAAGTTGGGGAAGTGCATCCAGCGTTTCCCGGAGATCCTGCAGAAGATTCTGGACGACCTGCTCCTCCATACGCTGTGCGACTACCTGTACGAGCTCGCCACCACCTTCACAGAGTTCTACGACAGCTGCTACTGCGTGGAGAAGGACCGGCAGACGGGTGAGCTGGGTCGAAGTTTAGATCGGTTTCAGGGGGACAACTCTCTGGTCAGGATCCAAACTTCAGTTTTGTGTTTGCGTGTTGGTTGTTTAGTGCATCCGATGATCGTTTTTTTTCTTCACTTTGATTTGAATATTCAGAGTTTGGTTTGATATGACGTCCTTTCCTCTCAGAATGTGCTTTTAAAAGTTACTCCAAGTTGTGTTTCTAAAGTACTTAAATTCTTCGGTTTTCTTTTCTGTGTCCTAAATTGTAAAACAAAACCAAAGCTGTCCAAACTTTGAAATAATAAACTTGGCATAATGTAGTCAGAACAAAAGTTTGAGCCAAGGTCCTATTGGATGGCCAAAGGATCCAGACCCGACTGTTTGGTATGAAGCTGTAAAGAAGGGTTTGAATTTTCGACTTTTCACTGTTGCTTTTGCAGAAGGAATCAATGTGTTGCAGGTCGTCAGTGAATCCTGATGAGAGAGAGGATGTCTGGACTGTTAGTCTGAGCTGAGGTCTGACTCATTGTACAGCCTTCCTGCTAACAAAGAGCCCACGGCTTAAAGCCTACACCAGTGTAAGGTCGTTCAAGCCCAGAGCGCCTTGCTGGTGGATTTCTTAGATTTACTACAGCAACGTTTCTTTGTAATGACGTTACACGATCTGTTTTGGAGATGGACAAACAAAGCCTGCGATTCTGTGTGCGGATCATAGAGCGGCCTTGCTTTCAGTTTGAGATTGATGTTAAAGGAAAGTGTTGGCCGAGGACAAATCCCAGGAGCCGAGGGCTGGAATTCTAAAAAGCTTGGAGAAAAGCGTCTGCACTTCTTTAAGTTGCTTGAAGACCAGCTTGACCTCAAGAAATCACATGATACGGTGGGGCTAGGGGGTTCGTGACCCCCTTGGGGGAAACTCCCACAGGGCTTAAATCTGGGACTCTCCACCATTTGACCTTAGAACTGAAGAAGCTTCTCAGATGAGAGCTGAAACGTCTTCAAGCAACTTAAAGAAGTCCAGAAGTTTTTCTTTCCAAGCTCTTTAGACTACCATGACCTGGATGACTGAGAACCTTCACAGCCGAGGGCTGCAATTCTTTCTCCAGCCAGAACAGTCGCCCTCTGGTGGTTGTTAAATAGAATGCAGCTTTGAAGCACTTTGCTGGGTCCATTATCATCTTTTAAACTGGCAGAGTTCGTTCAACCTGTTAGTAAGAGTGACCTAAGAGTAACTCCACCTTCTCATTGGAACATGATCACTGCCGGCTTCAACAAATCAAGATGGAGAAAATGGTGAAAATAGTGAAATTGGACCTTAAAATGGCGATCCACAGACCAGTGTGTGTTTAATTACTAAATGGAAAAAAAATCTTCTCCTGTCTCCATCCTTGTCGCATCACCGCACACCGGGATGTCGGCTTGTTTGGGTCCACGTTCACGCCCCTTTAACGACCTTTTCTGTGTAACGCTCCTCTGCTGCTCATTACCGACTTAATTTCTATTGGATTTCTTCTCCGTCTGACAGTGCGAGGCTGTCACGGCTGCTGTGTGCGGATGCAGATGTTCAGGTCACTGATTTTTATTTGATGCTGCCGGGTGATGGCGGCATCATTAAACGCGCCCTCTGATCTTTTTGTTGTTTATTAGTCTCGCTGTCTAGTGCACCTCTGACCGCTTCAGTCTCACCTCACCTCTGTTTATTATTCTGTCTTTTTTTCCATCATCGCCGCCTTAATTTTATTTTGTTTCAGAATTTGTATCTTTTAGCTGCCTTGTTATTTCTTATCCTCTACATAAGGACAAAAAATGGGGAAATAAAGTCCTGTTAAACACTCATCATGGGATTGGTTTGTGCTAGCACTTTTGTAAAATGCGTATTTACTGAGAAAATAATCAGATAGTTCAAGAGATATAAACTCAAACACGCCTTTGATTTCCTCCGTTTGTCTGCTTTTACCTTTTCAGGTGAGGTGATCAAGATCAACATGTGGAGGATGCTGCTCTGCGAAGCCACTGCAGCCATCATGGCCAAAAGCTTTGATATCCTGGGTCTGACCCCGGTCGAGAGGATGTGATGTCAGAGTTCAGAACGAGGGGAAGCCTGAAGATGAACCTCGGCAGTCTGAACTCAGTGAACCGGAAGAGTTATTTTTCCATAACACTTATTAAATCAAACATGGGACGGGGAAATCATTGTGTTCGACTCATTTATCAATGTCTCGTGTGAAGGATCTTTTTATTAAAGGGCGATTGTGAAACCAAAATATCACCCAGTCTTCCTGTCAGTCATTTTAAAGCTGGTTCTGTAAACTGCCTTTCATTTGAGACATATCGGCTTCCTGGTTTGGTCGGATATATTTAAACACAAACTCTGTGGTTGGGAGCTATTGTGGAAAAAAAATGTGTACACAGCGGCGCTTCAGAGGGTAAAGCTCTGAAATCGGTTCATTGGTGTGCGAGTAAAAGCATTTTGATTACGATCTTGGATATCACAGGATAAACTGGCTGTTTTTCAAGCAGAGGTAGATTACATGTGCTGCTGCTCATTAAGACCCTGTTTCCACTTCATGCTGTTAACACGTGATCTGTCTGGATAATGACGGCCAATCTGTGGGATTCTACGTTGGGAAGTGTAGGCACAGAGATGGATGGGTGCCACTTTTGCTCATTGGGTTTAATTTCCGAAAGCGCAGCTGGAAAGGCCCATTGATTGTAGGTCATTACACAGAGAGATCACATGGTAATTTACACCTGGCTCATCAGCGTACCCGGCGTTTTGTAGACCCTGATTAACATGATTTTTTTTTTTTTTTTTTCTCCTCACCCAGAAAAGACAGAGATGCAAAATATGAATTTAAAAAGCCTTGAAAAATCTGAGATTGCTATTTGCAGTAATAATATTATTACTTGTGTTTGTGTGTAAGCTAATATCTATGAAACGGTGTTTAGGTATTCAGCACACAAAACTGACGTTATACTTTTGTATCTCATGTTATGTATGCCAACATTAAGGTCTGCTAAGTCAAAGTCAGCTGTAAAGTTGACTTAGCTAGCTAGCTTTAACTTGGCTACATAAGTAAAAATCTGCTATGAGATTTCATTACTCTAAAAAGCAAATGTTAGCTATGCATATTTTGTAATATATTGTTTACTGATGGTTAATGAGTTCATCTAACATGGTTATTAAACATCAAGTACTATGAAAATGGACGGTGAAGTTACTAGACCTCGTTTGAATAATTTAATTATGCTAACTAAGACTTAGCAGAGCTAGCATTTTGTATTAGCAGGCCCGCATTAGCTAATATTAGCTCTAAAAAAACAAGAAGCAGAAGGATTGTTTGGTTTTTCAGCTCAAATCCAACCTTAAGCTATTAGTCTGCTGATGTTGAATCACAGACAATATAAAAGTGGGACATGCTACTTCTGAGTCTGTGTTTAAAATGTGACACGAACATGTAACTGCCTTTGCAGACATGTGACTGCTAGCAACGTTGATTTGTCTGGCTTGCCTTGGACAAGTGAATAAGGCCTCAGCTGCACTGGTCCGCGACCATCTGGCAACCTCCTGCAGGAGAACACGTGTGACAGGTTAGCAAGTCCCCCCTTGTGATTGCAGCAGTTGTCCACAGTTGCCAGCAACTATCCAAGCAATAGTACCCTTAAAAAAGTTGCTCCTTTTGAAACATGCTGAGGCACAAATTTTACTTTTGAAGGTGCACCTTCTCCGGTCCAGTTTGCATTGTACTTTTTCAAGTTTTACCACGTCTTTGCTGGTAGTTGGCAAGTGTTTGCAGACAAGTTGGTGCTTTTCATTAGAATTATGGGCAACTGTACGGGCAATATACCAAACAATCATACACAGGTTTTTAGTGCAGTGTATTCGGTTAGCTAGTTAGTTTGTAATGTTAGTAACCTGAGAGCCACAATATCCACACAAAATAAAAATGCACAAAGGGCTTTGCTATCAGCAGTTGTAGCATCATTTCTGGACGCGTGAAGCAACGACAGCGAGCTGTGGCTGACGGACTCGAGCTTTCACCTCTGCTGTATTTCCAGTTTTCACCGTGTCTCGTCTTCAGACACCGAACTCGTTCCTTTAAAGGTTTGCGTAACACGTTAATCACACATAAAGTCCACAGATTGACTTAAAGCTTAAAGCTTTTTTGTTTTGCATGTATTTTGACTGTAATCGCTTTCCTCTGCGTCGCCCACCCTGCGTCCCTGACCCTGATGTATGGAAAGTCACATTTAATTCGCGCTGCATTTCAGATAACGATTAGTCTTCACTTTTCATGACTCGTGTGAGAAAGTGGCCTTTGTTTCTCAGAAACTCAAAGTGTGAGGCAAACAAACCCATTTGATGAACTTAATTATACATCACACACTTCCTCGAGGCAGCCCGCGAGCTTGTAATTGTTGAGTCTGCCTTTACCCCCCAGACAGATGTGCACTGCGGTAGATATAAAAATTGTATGTCTCCAAGAATGGCCACAAGCCATACAATAGTTGTTAGAAGACTTCTGAAGATGTCTTCCTGTGACCCATCTTTGAAGCTTATGAAAAATATAAAGTCCCTTTCCTTTCTAGTTGTCTCTTATCGTCCCATACGTCCCGGGACTTTATCGCAGTACCTTCTCAGGCAATAATTCCTTCATGAAACATTCATCAGGCTTCCGCAGAGCCTCTGTTTTAGTTTATTCTTTTATTCTTTTGGGTGCTGCCACGCTGCTGCTGCTGAAGGACGGCGTTAAAGGTGTTTTGACAGTCGCCCCGGGAGGAGACCGCTCGCCATGCCACCGCCACCTCAGTAACACCTGCAGAAGCAATAACCCTCCTGCCTCAGTGGGAGAGACGATTATCATCACTCAGTCCTTTCAGCTGAAGTTTATTCCCTCTCCTTTATGTCTCGCGCTGGGTTAGAAGGACTGGGTGGTTTCAGGGCCTGGGAGTTGGTGACGACGTCTGTGGAGATCAAAGCTGCTGAACAACGTGCTCAGGTTCGGGATGGGGGCTCACCTGAGAAGTGCAGGTAAAAAGCAGGTGTCTGTACATACAGCCACAAAGATGCGATCTGTTTGTTTGTGTCGGCAGATTCAACTCCAATTTTCTTTATCATCTTCAGCATGACTTTGAAAAGTGAGGTTCTAGAGAAGTGGGATTGAGTCGTTTGAATTGTCTAGACCAGGGGTGTCAAACATGAGGCTCCGGGCCCAGAAAGGGCCGGCAAAGACTGCAGTCAGATTTGGAAAATGTTAAGGAAAGCATAAATGTTCAACTTTGCAGGACTCTGAGTAAATAACTGTAATTTAACTTGTTAAATCAACAGCTTTACTATTTTTTCAGCTTTTTTGGGTGAATTTTTACATTTGAAAATTAATGAATAACATGTAGATTTTAGCTTTAAAACGATTTCAGCTGAGAGGGTTGTGCATACTGAAGCATTACATCAATGCAAAAAATGATTTTCATAATTACCAAATAATTCGTTAAGCATTGTAATTTCATGTTTTATTTTCTTGTTGTGACAGATTCCCTCTTTATTCAACTGTCTCTTCTTTGTTTCCCAGTGTTGACGTCCTTCTGAAATCCTCGTTTCATAAGAAACTTTTCAAAACTTAAACTCTGTTCTTTACCTTCAAAGATAAAGTTTTACTTGTGTTTCTGGTTATATTTAAATTGCATGTATTTTGGCTACCACTGTGGGGCATGACTGTAGTCTGTCTTTACAGAGCACGTGTCAGCTTGAGTCCATTCTGGCGAAGTTATCATCCCACTGGACCCGTGTCTGCGTTTGTCTCAGGAAGGTAAGTCCAGTAATCTTTTAATCCTTTAACTCCAGTTTTGGTCTCCACCACCTCTTGAGGTATAAAAACCCCCCACTTGTATTACAGCTCAGTAAGAACATAGCAACAGAAAATGAAAGGAATTAATAAGTTATATATAGTAACCAAAGTATTACCCAAGTAAAAGCATAGTATTAACAATGAGTACATTTGGATTATGCGGTCCCCAACCGGGCCATGGACCGGCTCATGTCCGACAATATTTTCATGGACCGGCCTTTGAGGTGTCATGGATGAATACAACAAAATAAGACCAGCGTCAGTACCAAAAAAATAAGATTCATTCATAACACATGGGAAAAGACCCAGGGAAACCAAGTTAACGATTAAAAAAAAAAAAAAAACGATAAAAACCATACATTTCATACCCGAGCCTCAACTCTCGCGGCCCGGTACCAAACGACCCGCGGACAGGTACACGTTATTTTGTGATTTCTAGTCTTGGCTGGCTTCTTGAACCTTTGACCTGAGTTCATCCGAAGTTCAGCTCGTGATGTTTTGGCACCATATGGAAGAACAGACTTTTATGGAAATGAAACCGCCTGCAGGGACTTCTGTTTTCTCTCATTGTCTCTTTCTTACAAGCCTGTTTGGACCGGGGCACGACGTCTTTGCCCCGATGAGTATTTTTACTTCACGTTTCCGTCTTATCGCGTTCATCAGCAGTTTAACCATGTGATCTGAGAGATGAATCAATAAGATATGCAAATTAGACACGATTTGCATAATACATTGCATGTTTATGAGGAGGAGGAAGAGGTGAGGGTTGGAAGGTTTTTTTGGATCGCACTGCCAGACTTATTAATCTCTTGTGCTTCAGTGGCGCAGTGTGGCACCTCATCTTCACGCCGCCTGCTGTTTCCCCCGCCTCCCGCAAAATTACAGTCGGTAATCTGTTTGGCACTCAGACGAGTCACAGAGGAGAGAGAGGGGGAGAAATAACAACAGGAAGCAGGTTTGAGGAGAAATAAACATTTTAATTAGGTGTTTGGCAGGGATAGGTTTCACACACAAAGCCAGGAATTAAATAACATATCTGGATAGAACATTTGTATTCAGATGTACTTTAAATAATCTGATATAGAATTTAATGACTTTTTCATGCAGTATTCGGGTCAAGCAGGCTTTAAAAGCAACACTCGAAGATCTGTACAAGAATAAATACAAAGTTCAAAAAATATCCTGGAGTTTGGCCTCCGAGTTTTCACCACCGCGGCGTCGTCCCGTGTAGAGGTAGATATCGCTCGTCTGCGAACCGTCACAGGAGCGAATTCAGAAGTTCCGGTGATGGCAAAAAGTGTGTGTAGGCATTAGAAAGTCCACTTTGTTACAGGCACCACCGCCCTGCAGTCACCGCCGAGCTCGAGAAAGACGATTTGCTCGTCTCTCCTCAGATTTTTCCCGATTGGTTTAGCCGGACCGTCTCTAGAACCGTCGAGCCGACTTCACAGCTTTCGATGTCCTTTTAAGGCGTTCAGGACGGCCGCACGTCGTTCCTTTTCTTTGTTCTCGGTCACAGGTTTGATACAGCAGCCGCTCTCTGGTGGCTGAAAGTCTGCTTCCTGATGTTTTCTGTCCTCGCTTCCTGACTTTGTCCCGGCAGCTTCCCCTGCCTCCTTCTCTTCCTGCCGGTGATGCCATTATTCCAGAAGTCACACTTGCTCCTTTTTTTCCTCAAAGTCAAACCAGCCTCAGCTTTTTCACCCTCCCATCAAAACGTCCTTTGTCAAAGCTCGCCACGCTTTGCATTTTTGTGTGTCTGTGTGTGAACTCGAGTGTGAAGCGTAACAGGCACAGCAGGGAGTGCAGAGGTGCTGCTGGCAATCCGCAAGGTCACCCACAGTAAAAAGCAAACATATAGAGAAAACTCCAACGGCAGAGTTTTAAAACTTCCAGAAAGATGCAGGACGGCGCCGGTGCGGTCCGCCCCGTTTCGTCCTGCATTCTGCTCGGTTTGCAGTTCAACCAGACGTGAAGAAGAGGAGGAGGAGGACGAGGAGGACGAGCGCTCCAGATGAGCCTGACTTTCTCTGCATGGGCTCATATCTTTGTTTCTTTGTACTCGGCTCTGAAGGAGTCTTTGATGGCCAGCAGACCGGAGGCCAGGCGGAGTCCGCTCACCTTGCTGTGCCACTCGTGCGACCGACCCCTGGAAGATAAAACACAGAGGAGGTGTGTCAGCGGGAAAAAGGTGGGAGAGGGGAACTATTACACCATTACAGGCACACAAATGTCTCCGCACGACAACACAAGTGACATCATGTCTGCTGCTGTTCATATTTGTAACCTCCTGCGTTTTGCCGCCACAGCAGGACCAAAACACAAGTTTACGATTGTGTCGGATTTCAGGGAGACGCAGCAGCAGTTTGAAAAGATGACACTCGAAAAACATGCTCCTAAATCAGCTCTGATGAGGTTTCGCCTGAGTGGCGACACCTGTTGTTCAGGACTTACACTGGTGTGCTGCTTCAGTCTTCTGATTTTGAACTCAAGTCTCCATCAATGGCTTTAGATCAGGATTCACATCAGGATCAAAAATAGCTTCAAAAATGTGGAATAAAGGCTGATACACACCGAGCGCATTAGGAACAAACGTGGAACTCAGAATTTTACAGCTCAAACTTGTCGTGTGACGTGTGGACACACTGAGCTCGCTGCAAAAATAAATAAATAAATAAAATCAGAAAAGCCAAGCTTGATCTAGAGAAAAAATAAAATTAATCCAATTAAATAGACCGAAAAATCATTTTAACACAAAAGAAATGGGCACATTTGTCGGGTGTGTAAAGGCCTTAACAATAAGTACTGACGCCATACTTAAAAAAATGTAGTTTCAGTTTCACAATTTCATCACGTTTATTAAAAGCTGAGAGATGGAGGCCTGCAGGACTCAAAAAATCCTTTTGGATTTTGAAACCCCAAACGACTGGATCCTGGGATCGGTTTGGGCATTTTCTATCGCTTTATCCCAGAGGATTAAGTTTTAATATCTTTTAATATCTAACGACTTTTTTTTAAAGCTATATTTTGCAAATGACTTATCGGGGCCCACCTGCAGTACCTGCGTAGGCCACCGGGGGCTGCAGTTTTAGCCAGAGCACAGAGGAAGTACTGCCCCCTTCCGTTTTTTTAGACTGTTAATGGACGTATTTCATTGCTGGATTTGTTAAAGCTTGGACTCAAATGAGCACCAAGACTGTTTCGAATGTTGGTCAAATGTTTTATGGTCTTGGTTTGTTTTTTTTAGTCAGGGGTCAGTGCAGGAAGCATGGCAAAAACTCAAAAGTCGCTGTCCTTATGTCTGAGAGCTTTGGATGAGAAGACAAAGAAGGTAGTCAGAGATTTTGACTGAGGTATGAAGTCCCTTAAATACATTTCTGCACTTCTTGTTTAGAAGTTCTTCTATTCAGGCTCGTAATCTAAACCTGAGTAAGAACAGGTGGATGGTAACAGAGCATCTGAGCTTCAGCCTGAAAGTCCATGTTGCTTTCCCCGCTCCCTCCCTCCTCTCGTTGAGGCTGTAACGTGTTTAATTTCCTCTGGAGGCGATAGGATCTCTTTCACAGCCCTGTACTGTAAGAAGCCCTGCTGACCTTGATGCAGTGGATCTATTGTCTTGCCTTCAAAGCTAACAAGCACTTAAAATTAATGCCACAGCAAATAAGCCCGAGACAGGCTGGCGCATCACAGATGTTTAGATGAGAGGAAATTAAAGGCGAGAGGAAGTTGGACAACGGGAAGAGTGAAGGCACTCATCCCTCTGGGCGTTTTCACTTCTTTCTTACGTGATCACTCTTGCGTAACAGGAGCGCGAGCGGGCCGATGTTTGCCTGGAAATGAAGCTGATTTCGCTTCTGTATGCGCTCTACGTCGCTCTGGATAACAGTTTCGGTTTCACAGGCGGCTCTTTATTCAGCACGTACTCATCAGAAACAGACGCGAGTGTGTGATTGTGCGCTTCTTTTCACTTCAGTCGTAATGGGCCGACTGAAAAGCCTGCTGAGATAATCACACAGTGAGAGATCAAACCCGTCTTTGCTGTTCTGTCCTCCGTCTCATGTAGCAAATCACCTTTTTCACTCTTTGACTGGAGTTCATTTTCTCACATGGCGACGACATTCAGGGAAAATTAGGAAATCAAAAGTGAAACGGTAGAAAATCCTGACAAATTGCATCTTTGAAATTTTATTTGTGATACTTGTGTCTCTATGGACAGCATTGATTGGTCTGGTCTTCATCAAAAACTGGATGCAGTTGTAAAGACATGTTTCTGGTTCCAGAGGATACATCCTGAGCTTTGTGTAGAAGCTTTGGTGTATAACGGTTTTCTGGGAGCAGTGGTGCAGGTTTTCCACCTGTAGGTTCATGTTACTTATTTTGTAGAGCTGTTCATGGTTCCCAGGGGATGTACCCTATTCTCACCTATGGACTGCTATGAAACATGTGCAGAGATGTTTCCCGAAAGAATGATCATAATCACGTTGGCATTATGGATTCTGCTCGACACTGCTGTCATAGCTACCGCGCCAATACTACACGCAGAAATGAGTCCATGACACCAACGTCAGTGTGGTAATTCCTCTGGGAACCAAGAACAAATCTACATGGCAGTCCGTCCTCAAGGATGGAGCAATATTCAAGGATACCTATTGTAAGCAGCTGAGACATCACTTCTGTCGTCACATTTAGGACACCGGAGCAAGTGGGATGCATCCTCTTGGAACCACGAAGACCTGTTGCAGCTGTTTAATGCAATAAAATAAAAACTATTGGTGTTTTTGTAATTTTTGAATCCACTGCAGGAGGAAGGATGAGTCACCATTACATTTTTGAGATGGTCATGGTTCCCAGGGGAGTTATTGTACCTAATTTTGTGTCTTATTTTATTCCCAGAGCAGTGCCACAGTAGTTATCGAGACTTTATATGGACAAAAGAACTGTACCACGTGCACATTACGCCTATGGAAACCCACGCAACGAAGCTCCTGGTGCAGTTTCTGTGATGATGTTAATGCCAGATGAGATTTTGAGCCCTTAAAACATCCAAATTCAAAGATTAAAAGGTGTGGCCCAGTTCTTTTTTCCATCTATGAAATCTTGTGGAGCTGTTCGTGGTTCCCTGAGGATTTATTATAGTAATTACAATCATTTATAATGTCTCGTCAGGTACAGGATAGATCACCATTGCTTCGTTTGTGAAGGATCAATAAAAAAAAAAAATGAAATGGCTCGACCAGATCAAACCTGAGAGCTTACATATGCGCAGGATTTTGGCAGAAATGTGCCTCCTACACACTGAATCGGTGTCGCTGCCTACAGCACCTTCCCGTGTAGTTCAATGTCAGGGATACGAGAGCGCCACCGCCACCTGCTTTCTGTGGCACGGAGGGCTAGTTTCATTTAATCAGCATAGACAAATGGAGCTGCAGGGCTCCGCCGAGAGTCAGCCTGATCACGTAAGCAGCAGAAAATCTGCAGCAACTTAGTTTCAAAGGGCATGAATCATGAGGAGGAGACCTGCTCCTCCTCCTCCTTTTTCTCATCTGCTCACCTACAGGGAGGAGCTGCAGATGGGTGCTGGCAGAGGTCAAAAACACAGAACGGGCTCAATTAAGAGAGATAACATGGACTAAGCGCTCTCTCTAGATATTTCTTTTAATAGGCTTCTCACGGCCTTAAACCCTCTCGGCCTCTTTGTAGTTGCTGCACAATTCACCCTTCAGCCTTTAAACTTAAAGGACCGTTTGGCCACTTTACTGTAAACAAATTTAAATGCTTTCTACTTCCGGCTCAGATCAGTTTAAAACGTCTCCTCACCTTGTATCTGTGCGACAGAGGTGTGTCAGTCGGGTCTTCCTGATTCCTGTGGGCTCCAGCAGGTAGAGGCAAATGTGGGTGTGGACCCTGATCCCCTCCGCCAGCACCTCGGGGAGTTCGGTAGACACAGAGGAGAGGTACGTCAGGCCGGAGGACGGGTCTGCCTGCCACATCCTGAGGAGGGAGCGATTCATGTTACAAAGTTCAAAACTGCTCCCACAACATTATTTTTACTGTGTGGAATAATCTGCCGCTGTCCGAGTGATGCTTGTCTTGCCGTTGACATCTAAACTAAGCAGCCTCTCAAGCAAAAGGACTCAGTCACACAAATCCTCCAACCAAACTACCATCACCCTTCTTTGTGCTAAATATCATTTTTATTTCATTTCTGTTGAATATGTGTTGAAAGTCCTGTAAATAAATGCAAATTTGCCTCAGTGTAGGCCATCAGCTGGGGAAGTTCAAATAGACCCCGACCAGCTGCTTCCAGTGTTTTCCCTCCTTCTAACAAATGAAACTATTTATTTTTTAAAGATTGACGTTTTCATTCGAAGCCCACGGGTCCTCACAGCCACACTAATGTTCTGGTTGGGTCTCCGTGAGGGATTTGGTGAAAGTAAAAGACCTCGTTTGGATGCATTATGCAGAAGTGGTGATTTTTAGTTCTTAGTCAGGGTAACTCTGAGTTCATGCTCACAGCACTCACAGCGGCAGGGGAGTCTGAAGGTGCACCAGCGACGCGGGCCGACTGTAAACACAGATACTGTCACGTCTCATCTGACTTCAGGCTCGGATTAAAATTTCATCAACCCCCCCCATTCAAACCTCACGCACACAAAAAATATGCTTTGTTTCAGTGTAACTCAAAGTGACACTTTGAGGGTACTTTCAGCTTCAACTCCCCCGTCCTCCCCGCTCCGTACAGCTCAGCAGGTCGAGGCGAGCGCTCGCGGGCTCGCTGTGGCTCATTACCTGATTAGCAGGTGCTCCTGTAGGGGCTGCGAGCCCAGGCCGTGGCCTTGGCCCTTAAGGAGGTAGCGGTAGACGTCTGCGTCCTTGGACAAGGTCTGGATGACGGCGGCCTGATGAAGGCCTTCCTCCCACAGCTGCTGCTGCCTCAGCAGCCGGTGGAGCAGCTCCCCCTGTGCGGCGTCCACCTCCACAGAGCCTCGCCACATCCACAGCGGGCAGCCATCGTCCATCTGAAGATGAGCAGAGATGATAAATTAGAGGCCGGCCTTAAGGTTAATTTCGAGCCTTCATAGTGCGACACAGAAACCGCGTGGTGATGTCACTTCCTCCGCCCCCCCCACATTCACCTTCTTGTAGGCCAGCTCCACGTGATCTGGAGCCGGGTGGCTCTCCCAGCCTCGGCTCTTCTCCCTGGCCTCCTTCAGGAGTTGCTGGGTGCTCAGCTGCAGTTTGCGCCTTCTCTCCTCCAAGTCCTCCTCACCGCCGCTTTGACTCGAGGTAACCAGGCCTCCTCTGGACTCCTCAGTGAAGACGTCATCACTGGCGGTTTGACTCTGGCCGGGCCAAAACTCTGGAAGCTGCAGAAAGATGATTTAGATCTTTTAATCTCTCAAAAATGCATTTTCATGCTTATAAACGTCCTTTGCATCGGGTTGGTGGTACCTGGAACAGTCTCTGGACCTCGGTGATCATGTTAGCCAGGCCCTGGGTGGCGGCCAGGTTCTCGCTCAGGTCTCGCTGATCCGGGCGGCCGAGGCTATACTTCCTGTGACCGGACCTACAGCAACGACACCACAGGAGCAAGTTCAACATCCTGTTATCATCTCCTATTAGAGGAGTACTTTAAGTACTCGGGGTTGGTCACCGAGAAGAAAGTTGGTTTTCCTTCCCAACTGTTTTTTCAGCAGGAATAATCCTTCCATAATGGTTCCCTCACTCTGATCCTCCACCCAGCATCATGCCGTCAAAGCTTCTTGTTTTAAACTTTATGCCTCTGTCAGATTACAGTCATCAGGTTTTAAAAACCGTTTTATTCATTTGGGTTTGTTTTATGGAGGAATATGGTCAAACTGGCAGGAAGATTTGTAGATTTCAGTCAAGTTCTTGTTTGGGGGCAAAAACATTATGAATGTTATTATCAAATTAATTGAATGCCTTTTTTTAACAAGCCACAGGAACCCTGCAACTCTATGCTTTTTGTTTTTTTGGGGACGTGTCAGCGTCACAGCGCTTCAGGCTTTGTGCATATATCAGGAATTACCACCTTCAGAAGGTCATGTTTTCTGGAAAACCCTTGAACTGAACCGACTGAGGCTGACTGGATGTATTCACAGAAAGTTCAAGTTGTTTTAGTTTGTGGCGGATAAGAGATGAGCTGCTTTTTTTCTTTTTTAACTGAGAAATTACACGGTACTTCCAGCAACCCCAGCTGGTCAGATGCATTAAAGAGAGTATAACTCTGTGGGAGTGGTGAGTTCTGTCAGAGCAGAAACACCAGATGAGATTTCATAGATCTGTGGGAGCGGCAGTCTCCCCCCACCCCGAGTTATTGTTCCCAGCACAAAGTGTGACATGATTTCTGACGGGCCGGGACTTTAGCTCGAGGGAGAACGGGAGGCACAAAGTGCTGATTGTGTCACTTCCATCATCCGTCCCGTCAGCCTGAAGGGAGGAAAAGAGGCAAAGTGGAAAGAGGAAGAGGTGGAGATGAAAAGGAAAGGCAGGGAGGGAGGAAGAAGGTAGAGAGAGGAAAAGCTGAAAGAAGGGTGATTACACGAATGAGAGACGAAAGAGGAGGCAGAGGAGGAGATATATGAGGAGAGAATGAGCGGAGCGAGGGTGGAGAGAGAAAGGAAGGCTGACAGACAAAAAACAAAGGGTGAGGGGGGACGCTTATTTGTGTAGCGCCTTTCAACAAGACGGCAATTCAAAGTGGCTTATGTAAAAAAGGCTGAGAGAAAGTTAGAAAAGAAAAGAGAGATAAAACTTACACAGCAAGAGAGGACTGACAGTTGTTGTAGGTGTCAGCTGTTCCCAGAGTTTCCTCCATTTTCATGGAAGAAACCGTGAACATGCAAATGTTTCCGTCATGTTTACATCAGTATCGCGCCAAGAAAGGAGAAGCCTCTCAGTTTATTAAAAAACACAACAACAAAGAAACTGACTTTTTTAGTCTCAGCGTGAGGCTCGTCTCATGTTTCATCACCGACACCGGTCCAAAGATGCCCTAAATAGCAACATGCAGCTTCACTGTTTGACTTCCTGAAGGTACAAACCAACAGTTCGTCCAGCCTAATCCTGGTTTAACAAAACTAACAGGAGCTAACGTGGTTCAAAAGAGAGGCTTGATCAGGATGCAGTGTTGCCACCTTAGTGACTTAGGCTACGTTCACACTGCAGGCGAAAGCGCATCAAATCCGATTTTTTTTGACCCTATGCGACCCATATCCGATCATGCTATGACAGTGTGAACGGCACAAATCCGATATTTTCAAATCCGATCTGGGTCACTTTCGTATGTGGTTCTGAATCCGATACATATCTGATGTTTTAGAAAGCGACTGCTGTTTGAACGGTCATGTCGCATTAAATCAGTCTTTTACGTCACTGACACAAGACAGACGCCAATTATCAGCGCCCGATAAGACATCGTGAACGCTTCCTGGCCATCCGGTGAAACTGTTGGGAAGACAACATTGGAGAAACGTGAACATTTTATTTGTACTGTATAATCTGCAGATTCTGACAGAAATCTGCAGCTATCCTTTGAAGCACCGCTCCTCTAAAACAGCAATAAGGATCATTATTAGGTTATTTACATTATTATGTAAATAACAAAATAACTTAAAGCAAAAATTGGGAAACGTGAAGTCCGAAGTCTTTATATTAAGGTCATCAGTCAAACAATACTGTTTGCTCTGGGTCTAAACAGAGCGCGTTGTGTGTGTGACGTCTTCTTTTGCGCATGCGCTTTGAGCGTTCACACTAGAGCACGTTTGCTGTCGCATTTTATTTGTAGTGTGAACAAGCAGACAAAAAAAATCGGATTTGATCAAAAAATCGGAATTGAGCATTAAGACCTGCAGAGTGAACGTAGCCTAAGTCACTATATTTAGTGAGTTTTCAGACCCCCTTAGTGACTTGTTTTCCTAAAAAGCGACTTTCAGAGCCTTAACTACAGCCAACAAATCACTGCTGAACGTTTGCATAAAAAAAAAAAAAGACAAAAATACATTTTCTCTCTAATACCGGACACGAGAATTCAAAAGCGGCACAAGCCAAGTCATGAGCCTTCTATACAATTACATTGGATCTTTCCTTAAAAAATGAACTCTAATACTGTTGAATATCATCTAGTTTTTCTGTTTTCTAAACCACATTCTCAATATGAAACAGATGAGCGGCAGAAAATCTACTTATTCATCTGACTGCGTGAAGCTGAGGTCAGATGGAAATCTGTGGAGCTTATGTAATAAGTTCTGTGTACACTCTGCTGACGGGTTTTCGCTAACAGAGAAGAAAAAGATGGATCAGATCCAGAAGTCATGAGATCTGTGAGAGCAGAGAGCTTCGGAAAACTGCCATCCAGCAAGGACAAAATGAGGAAGAAAAAGCGCCTCAATGAGCAACCTGCCCACTGTCAGATAAACAGGCACACATAAGGTAAACTGTTGGTTATTAGGGGTTAAAATGGTACCTACAGAGACTGCAAAGCCACCAAAATGATTCAATTATTTTAAAAAAATGTAAGATTTTTGAGAGACTTTGGTCTTTCACACGAAAAAGTCGAGGCTACTTTAGTTTGATCTAATTTGACCACAACAGCATTGACGTCGTCACCTCACGGACTTCTGAGCAGGAGGAAACGATGCTCGGTTTAATGTTTAAGGACACACAGGATGAGACGTGTCAGAAAATCTACTCCAGGCAAGATATCAAATAAACGATTTGCAGTAAATGGGCTAAAAGCTGCAAAACAAGCTGCTTAGCAGAGGAACAGCTCTCAGAGAAATCTCCCAGTTCTTCTGATCTTCATCTGCTTTCATTTTAGGCCAAAACCAAAGCAACACACAGACACACACACAGATACAGGCAGAGTGGACCCCACACCTCCAGCTCTTTATGTAACTGCTGTTAAAACTTGCATAACTCTGACAATGTGGGTCAGACGCCTCACGCCCTCCGTCTCTTTCCATATTGAGATTGTGTGACTCCTCACAGTTAGAGAAACGTCTGATGTCAATTTTTAAAAGACGCTTAGAAGACGCGATGAGGTAACCGATGCCTGCTGATGCCCCAGAGACACATTTTAAGACCGTTTTCTTGGCCTCGGCTCACCTAGCTGCATTAGCGTCCCTCTTCAGGGTGTTGAGGTGGAACAGAGACGGCGCCAGGCAGACGGCGAGGTTTGTGGGAGTCATCTGGTTCTCATCCACGCAAGCCACAACATCACTGAGGAAGTAGAGCAGCGTCCGCAACGCCTCCCTGTTCTCATCCGGAAGCAGCAAAATGGCCGCCTGAGCCGCGACCAGCTGCTGATCCTTTGGAAAATCTGCATGAAGAAGGGGACGAGATGCTTTTATGGCAAGATTAAAGTCCTTAAAGTTTCTCTTATTAAAGATGCATTTTAGGAAAGCAAACCATTGATCCCTCATGACAATCAATCAGAACTGAGTGTTATCTGCTCACATTGGTAAATGTGTAGGAAGGACTCGCAGAGTTTGCTGGTGAAAATTGGCTCGGGCAGGTCTCTGAAGAACTGCTTCACCATGTCGGCCACGTCGAAGGCGGACTGGCCCTCGAATGAAACTCCGTCTGGATCAGACTCCACCAGCTCACGGAGGTACTGGATGCGAGACTTCAACCCCGACTTCCGGAAGAGGCCCACCTGAGGGGAAGTAAAAGACTTTAAACGTTCTTATTGTCATGTTTTACACTATTGTACATGATTGCAGCAGACGCTTTTTCTTAACGCTTTCAATTCCTCTCAACTTTCAAGAAATATTCAACTGGAGTTAAAAATAGTAAACAACAACAACATTCCTACTACAAAAGTTAACGTACTGGAAACAAACAGTTAAAGTACTAAAAACTTTTATTTCATCAAACTAAATTTGATGAAATTGAATCAAATCACGATGCTTTGTGATTCCCAGTATCACCAAAAGCACATGTGGCCGTGAAACAATAAAAATATTGTCTCTTCAACTTCAATAAAACACAAATGGCCACCGAATAACACGGCACTCTGCATTTTTGACACAGCTTGTTAAACACAGCTTCTTCAATCCCTGCAGGTTTTTGTTGGTTTACCTGGTCCAAACAACTGGTCCTCAGGTAGACCAGAGCTCGGAGGATGCAGGGGGGGAGGGGTTCTCCTGTCTGCTGGGCACTGAGGAGTAGAGGAACCCCAAACACTTGTCGGCCTTTCACCTCCATCGGCCTGGTCTTCCTCGGGGGTTTGGGAACAGTCCTGCAGGCGAGAGAGAGGCCTCTGTTAGACAGTGAAATATATAATATATAAAAATCACAGACAAGTTATGGAAATGAATGTATACTCTGAAATCATTTTGCAGGCATTTCAAGAATGTGTAATCTCAACCAGTCGAGTGTTTGGGGGAAAAAAGGCAGTTTGGAAGTGTTTCCTTTTGAAGGGAGAGCCAAATAAACAGTTTTTGATTGCATAAGTCTCTGGTGGTTGCTAAAATATGTGTGCCATTCAAAGCAGCGCTGCAGGAAAAACATTCAGAAACCGTGGACGTTGATCAAAGAGATCTGAACTTTTGAAAGGACTGTTAAAGTTTCCTTGTGTTTCTGAACTGGTACCAGCATCCTTTTAATGACTGAATGATTGCCTTTTAGCTGGGAATTGTAGTGCTGAGTGCACTCAGAATAAAACTGCAGTCTTTTAATAGAAATTAAAGCTCTCGTCTTTTACTTGGCTCATTATCTCTAAAAGTTATAAAACCGTGTCTCGGCTCTGAAGCTTCCTCTAAAAGGACAAATGTCTTAGAGTTTTTCGACTCCCTTTCCCGTTCCTTCATTTTTCCTTGCAGCTTCTCTCGGAAACAAACCGGCTATTTTGAGCAAAGTGCCTCCGAGTATCAGGCGCCCCAATCAGCAGTTAATTGCCGTATTTTTAAATCATCAAGAGCTCGCTTTGGCATCAGTGATTAAATCAATGAAATGAGAAGACTTGATCAAACTGTTGAAGCCTGGAAGTGTTTTTCTTCTATTGCTGGAGCATTTCTCCCAACTGTGCTGAAGTGACAGAGCACACAGAGCTCCACTTATTAACTCTTTGTTATTAAGGCTGAAGGTAAGACTGACACCTCTTTCATATGTGTTCCTACGAGCGCCCATCTCTTTGTAGCCGGCTCCAAAAGTGGGTAAATCCCCAAAGAGTCCCGTATTTAAATATCCAAACTTACAGCAGAAACAGACCTGTTTACAGCCTGCTACCAAAACCTGTTTGGGTCTTTATGGATGGGGTGAAACATATCCCAACGCAGTCCCAACAACAGCATCGTCTTTATTTGGTTCGGCTAAAAGAGGAACATTATTTTCACATAATGTGAGTGAGAATAAGTAATTTAGACTTCAGAATTTGGGCCATTTTAAAACTCCGGTTTTGCTTCACAAATGTTAACTTGATGTTTTCTTCTGTAATGTCGTAGAGGTCATCTGTGCAATGCTTTCCTCCTTCCCTTCCATGCCGTTTATTAGACTTTTAACCCAGCGGAGCAGTTTGAAATGCCAAATTGGAGCGTAGGAAGCTTTCTTCCCCAACCTGCTTCCACAAAGGAATTTTTCCCTGTTATTCCCTTCAAACACACGTCTGATCCTGAAAATTAAAGAGGAATATCTACCAGGAGTAATTTCAGGAGGGTTTTCTGTTCCCACATCCAGCCTTATCTCATTGAGCATAACACCCATGACCAAAAACAAATTGGTTTTCTACCAAAGCATAAAACAAGCAGGTCACATGCTCACGGAGAGCACATAATAATAATAATAATAATAATAATAATAATAATAATAATGAAAACCTAAGAGCTCAGCAACGTAAACAAGCAGAATGTTTGAATGTTTTATTCAAATGAAAAATTAATTAGTCTCAGTTCTGAACGAGGGTTCACTCCAAAAACAGTGTAGGAGGCGAAACGCTGATCTCATTACAGCCATGTGTGTCAGTAATAAGTGAAGCCTTACATTTAAAGCATAAGTAAAGCTTGACTTTAACACTCCTAATAAACAGACAGGTATCTGTTTGTGTTTACCCTGTCCTCAGAACTTGCATGTTAAGCTCCGATAGCAACATTAAAAACACGACATACACTCCGACCACCTCAGGAAGGTTCAAACTGATTACACAAAAAAACTGAGCTAAGTTCTTCTACAATAAAATGACTAGTTTGATATAATTGGATGAACTTTATTCACTTTCTACTGAAAACTGAAATAAGATCAATACATTTAGGGCTTTATGATAAATATGTAGCTGCAACCTGGGCCCAAATTCTGCTGCAGGTCCCGAAGTCATACGATCACTGAGAGTTAAAAACGGTCTAAATCCTTTCATCTTTAATAAAATGATCAGCGTTGCTGCTTTACCAGGTGTAACAACTAAGTTTAACAGCCAGGCATCCATGAAAACAGAATTTATGAAATTTAATAGAGTTAAAAGTTAGCCGGAAGTTAGCTCGCTAGTTTCCATCTGAATATAATATAGTTGTATGTTCTGACTGAGAGATTTCCGAAACAAATTAAGACGTACAGCTCTGCTATCACTTCCAACATAAATAAAGACAGAAAACTAAACAGCAGTGACGTTTGTAGGGTTACTGAAGTCGGGCTAGCTGGTGTATAATGATGTGCTACATGATCGCTAGCTACACAGCTATGTTAGCATAACATAAACACAGTGAAGCTGGAGGATGAACGCCAACTTTTTTCCACCTGATAAAAGTTAACGTGAGGGTTCCCGAAGGTTAGGGACAAATGCAATCGCATGGCAGGATGCTGTAAACGGACCAAACTTTAGTCGGGAGAACAACTGACATAATCCATCCACAATACAAGGTTAGTCATTAATATACTGCTGCTGGGCTGGGCTGGAGTTACATCGTAAGGTTTTAAAAACTGAGCTTTAAAATGATTAACGGTAATAAAACCGAGAGAGGCCGACAGTGATCACTGGCTGTTTTTAGGGGCTTGTTGAGATTAAATAGAACAAGCTACAAAGCATTAAAACATGTTAAAAACACAACAGCCTTAATAAACAAAGAGTAGAGTGAGCCCCGAAGGAGGATTCATCACCTCATCACTTAAAGACCAGATAGGTAGCTCAGCTTAGCATTAACACTGAAAACAGTTCCTGTAGTCGCCACTTGAGGTTACCTCCAAAAGCGAGTCAATCCCCTGTGACTTAACAACTTCACAATAAAAACAAATACGTTAGCACTAAATAGCAGGTGTTTCACGTGTACGGTACATAAGCGCAACTTAGCCTCTTTTACCCAGAGGTGCATTATTACGTTCACTTTGTGGGTTTTTTAAAATAATGTTATGGCCAAAAAAACCTCCCAATTTATCAAATGTGATATAAAAACTATATAATAAATATATCATCAAAATATATCATAAACAACATGATATAGCAAAAACATTTTTGTGGATTTTGTTATAAGGGTTATTACACATGTCAGAATTTTCTGGCTATTTTTTGACAGGTTGGGTCTTACATGGTTAAAATGTTTGTATTTTATTTATCCATTTAGTTTTGTCTTTTTCAGTTTCCTTTTTATTATTTTATTACTACAATTACATTTTGCTCTGTCTTACAAGCTATCAGTGGAGCACACAGAGCTACACGTACCTTCATGAAAGATGCTACACAAGTAAATTAAGACTGCTGATTTGTCTCATTTTAAACAGAATCTTTCTTAAACAGGGTCGTATACCTGTACCTACTGTTAAATTAACCCAATAAAATTCTAAGCTAAATGTTGAATTAGTAATTTAGCAATGTTGAATCTTTATCTGTACTCCTATTTGTAGTCATTTTCCAATTCATTTGGCGCAGCAGTATAAACAATGTAAATGTGTTGACCCTTTAAAAGGACACAATACAGCTCAAAATAAGCCACTGTGCATGAATGCCAAGTAGAAACAACTACAGATCACACTTTCCTTTAATTTCTCAGGAAAATAGACTCAAGGTGAGCCACTGGCAGTCCTCCCTGTGTTTTTTTTTTGGGGGGGGGGGGTTATTCCTCTTGAAGTGTGTTGTTGTTCTGTTTTTGTTTTTTTCAGATGAGGCAAGGTTGCACCTGAGCAATGAATTATGAATGACTTTTCTAAATTGGCTGCCTGAAATATTTACCCTCCACCCGCCCACCTGTCCTCCTTCCCACAGTTGTTTCCTTGAAAAAGTTTCTCCTCACATCTGTGGACTTTTCTCACCTTCTCGACCTCCGCTGAACTCCACTTTTATTTTCATGCATGAAATCACCCACTAAGCTCCATCCTTTCACACTTCTTACCAGTTCCAGCCCTGCTTGCTGGACGGGGAGTACTTGTCCATCAGAGCGGTGAGTTTGAGAAGTGACAGCTTCTGGAGCAGGAGGAACTGGGAGGCGGACTGGTTCTCCACGCCTGGACTGGAGGGCAGGGAGGGCAGGCTCTGCTCGCTGGACCAGAGGAGCTGTTGGCTCACCCTGCTGGAGACACCGGAATAACCGTATCATGGCGTGAAGCAGCACAGTTGAAGGACCTCCTCAGAATCAGCTGCCTTTTTTCTGAATAACTTATGAATATTTGATGAAGCCATGAAGAAGCCCTCACAGTACATAGGGTGGTTGAAAAACACAAGCTCGGTTAGAAACTTCAGCCAAATCAGTTTTACACCTAATCCAAGGGAAAACTAGACATATTTTCTTTGATGTAGACAAACCTAAACAAGCATAATGCCCTGGATGTTTGCTCTGTTTTCTGATCATTCTCAGGAGAAAAAATAAAAAAAGAGCTTTCTGGGTAAACTTACAAGGGTCAGGCTCAAAACAGCTAGAACATAATAAAAGTCTTATTTTATATTACAGGCCCATCTTCTAGTTCTGATTCGTTCTGGGTCCAAACTATTTTCTACTACAGTCCTATTTACATTTTTTTCTTTTTAAAAAGCATCAGATTTTGGCCTTTAACTCTGGAAATATATAATACCAAGGCTTCATCAAAAATATTACAGCTATCAATACTCCAAGGGTCGGGTGGGAAGCACAGACTGATTTTCTAGATTATTATCCATGTATAGAAAACAAAACAGCCGCAAAATCATATTCAACTGCATATATGTCCAAAAATAAATGACTGGAGGTTAATTCTATAAATCACTTGTATAAATGCACTTGTTTGTAAGGCAAAGTCACAATCAAAATGTACAGCACCGAACTCCTGAGTATGGCACTAAGTCAAAGGAGTGTATCCCCTAAGGAAGAAATCACGTGTTCGTGTTTTAGGTTTCCCGCCTCTCATTCAGAAATTTTGGTTTATTGACTTGAAATTTTTAATTTGTTCTATCAAAGGTTTCAAATTTTTGCTTAGACCTGGCCAGAAATCTTTTTCTGAGCTTTGCCGTCAGAAAGAAATTATCCAGAAAAAAATGAGGTAGTTACTTCAGCTCTTCAAAGTTCATTATCATTATGAAACCTTAAACTTTGGCTGTGCTTAATGTGAACATCCACCCGTGGAACAAGATATATATGACAGAAAGTAGGAAAAAGCTGAATAGGCTGACAGGTGTATCCAGTAATGGGATATTTTAGTGGTGTAAAAAACACACTAGTTTGCAGTAACAGTGCACACACCCATATTGTTACGGGTACAGGAGAAAGAAGCAGAGCCCGTGAGCAAATACACTAATAGTATGGCTTACTTTGCATTACCTGAAAGGCTTCATAACTTTTTATTGCGCTATATCTGAAAACAAATATGCAGCATGAGGTTGCTGCTTTTATCTTTAGTGCCTGACATTAAATTCACTCTTACTTTGGTCGATGCCTGAGGGAGTAAATCCCCGTAACTGTCATTATTAACACTTGGCTTACACTCACTGTCTCCAGGGCTTCTCCAAGCATCCAGTAATGTCTGCACAGCCTGAATTTATCTTTTTTTAAATGACCCTGATCAGTTTTTACCAACACCTGTGAAACACTTTGAGTTATATAGCTTGTGAAATGTTGAATCACGTTACACTCACCTGCTCTTTCTCCGTCGTAATACGGCGTTCGACTCCAAGGTAACCTTCTCACAGTTCTCAGCCTCCTCCTCCTCTGAAAGCTGCACCTCCAGGTTGATATGGCTGGGCGAGGAGGGGCAGGGGGAGGCAGCAGAGGAGCCGTGAGCAGGTGAGTCCTGAGAGCAGGAAGAGGAGGAGGTTCTTTGACTGTCATCTTCAGACAGGTTTTCGGACCAGGAGGACACCAGTTGCTGGAGATCACTGATTTTCTCCAAAACGCTGTCCAGAGCTGAGAAAACGTCCTCACCTGCCAGCACTCGGCTCACCTGAGAGAGATAACGAGGTCAGAAGAATAACTTAGTTAACTGGTGTTCTGTTTAGTAGGTGAACAACAAGAAGGAGCCCAGATGGCAATTAATGTTTGGCCCACATATTCCTGTTTACTGTGGGGCCCTCAGATGCATAAAAAATGTACAAAGGAACTGAAGCAAGAGACAAAAGGTACAGTAATGGAAAGAACACCTGGCTGGAACCAAGCAGAGTGTTTTATTCTTTTAAATCAGTTTGGTTGGGGTGACCACAGCAAAAAGTACATTATTTACACCTTCTCCACCCTTCACAAACAGGAAGTATAAAGAAGGGAAAGCGACATGAAGACCCTCATTTATAACAGGTCAGGCATCACTAACAGCAGATGTAGATTTAACTGGGCTGGAGTCAGGTTGCAAAGAGGTTTGCACATGTTTTAAGCATTTTACAGCAGCTTTAATAGCAGAGATTGCTGGATTACAGCTGATACTAGACTCAGTTAAATGTATCTTCTGCAGCATCACTGCTGGAGCTTTGAAGGCACACTGTGGGATTTGCTGTGGGATCTGCAAAAATCACAAATAATGAAAATATCATGCAAACATTATTCTGCTGTATGACTTCTCTATCTCTCTCCTTTTTGTAAGTTAGCAGATTTTGTAATATTAAGGGTTTAATTTTGGGATTTTTCCCACACTCATGGAGCAGAAATAAAAAGCCATTTTCTAATTAATTCAGTAATATTTCTTATCTACTTTTACATGACTTCTAGATTTTGTCAGATTAGTTTACAACTTGATACCAAAGCTTAGCTTAGCAGAATTAATATAATCCATTACATTAACAACAATATTATATACTTTGATTGGAGATTTTATACTTTTTTGTAGAACTGCAGCAGAGCCAAAGGGGAACTGAGAGGGCGCCTCCTCCTGTTTTTACCCGTTTTAAATTTCATTTGAAGGTTTAATTTTAAAGCTTTTTTTCTATGAAAACACAATATAGTAAAAAATAAATGATGTCCTTATTTTCTACATATTACTATTTGGCTTAATATGTCATTTTGAAACTTATGTCTCCACCTGTAAGGGCATACAGTCCCATTTAGGAGTCCAAAAACAGCAATACAGAAAACACTGAAAAGTGGATGCATTATGCTCATTTCCAACTCCACATTTATTTCTTGGACTCTTCTACACTGGCTTTGTATGAGTCAAGCTTCAAAATAATCCTTCTTTGTGTCATTCTGGGTCGACAGTTCATCCTCTGTCTGAATAAGATGCAGTTTTTTCTTCCCCTTCGCTTTATGTCAATTTTCTTCTGATTGGCTGAACAAACATAAATTGAACAACAAGGTGGTTTGGCATCATATTAAGGATATTATTATAACCTTATTCCCCATCAAAGAAGAACGTCAGTGTAATATTATATAGAGTACTTATTTATTGTATAAAATAAAAATACTTTAACCGTGATTTAACCCACCTCTGACTCACTCATCCGGTCTGCATCGCTGGCGCTTCCACCGCTGCCGCCTTCACTTTCAGACAGCTGGTGGTGGTCAGGCACATTGTCATAGACGCTCAACCGGTAATCGAGCACAGGCAGTGGGCTCGGAACGTCGCAGGATGAGATGCTCCCGGTCGCCAGAGAAGAAATCCCATGGCATCTTGTCTGACGCGTCCGATAACCGTGGAAGCTCCCAGTCCTCCAGTTCACGGAGGTGTCATAGCTGATGGGTAATAGATTGGCGTGTTTGTGCGTGAGGGAGGCGGGAAAGGTCCCTGGTTTGTGTCCGTGGGGGATCGTGAAGACCATGTTCTGGTGGCTGTTGTTATTGTTGTTGTTGATTTGGTTCTTGTAGTCCTAGAAATAACGAGAACATTGGAGTCAGTAAATAAAGAAGAAACCTTTGCTGTTGGTAAGTAAGACAGATGGGAACGGTCTAATGTTTTAGGTTACATCACAATCCATTCAGAAATGGGAAACAAAAAGGATTTAATACATGAAACAGAGTCAGTCACGATACAGGTCTATATAGGTCAAGGTTAAACGGTTAGGATTAGATGAAATAAAAGGTTTGGAGGAATCTTGTCCATGCTCTGACCTCTGGTCCTGTGTGGTTCGTCCCACCGCCAACCACGGCGTTGTTGCTGGATCGTTTGCAGTTGCTCCTCACCCGAGTGACCGGGCTGGGCGTGCTGACGGTGCTGCTGCTCTCTGAGTGGCTGTTACTGCTGCTGCTGCTGCTGATGGTGTGAGGAGACGAGGGCGACGAAGAAGCATGACTGCTGGGCTGATCCTGCAGACTGGATACAATCAGGATGGTACAAGTTAAAGACACATAGGGTTAATGATGCTGGAGTCAACGCCGGGTAGGATGGACAGCCTCACCTTGACGTGCAGTGGAGCCCCTCCATCCTCTCTTCGTCTTGGACGAGAAGAGGCCTGCTTATAACACGCCAGGCCCGACCCCTGCTGCTGCTTTCACCTGATACCCCCTTGAGCCTCAGTTTCTCCATCTTCCTCAGCAATGTGGTGCACTTCCTCCTGGGTGGTTTCTCGGGGTAGCAGCTCTCGGCTTCGAGACTCATACTGGAGGATCCTCCACCGGGGGAGGGGGGTCCACTGAGAGAAGTATCCAGGGACGGGGTCTTGTTCGAGGACGAGCAGCGGGACGAGCTCCTGCTGTTCTCCAGGTCATCTGGGGTGCTTGCGGTGGTGACGGTGGAGCCATCAGTCGGCTCTCGCAGTCTCTTTTGGTGTTCTTCGTGGCCTTCGCTCTCAGTGCTGCTGGAGCTGTGGATGGAGCAGATATCATGGTGGTCATCGCATGTCGACACATCAGGCGAGTTGGGGGACAGTTGGAGGATATCCACGGCGGAGTCCAGGCGTCGCCATTGTCGGGTCCGCTTGTCGTAGGTCCAGTTGGGGCTGATGGCACAGAAGTCTTCCTCACCACTGTCATCTCCCTAGAAGAAGAAGATGATGATGGCCCATTCAGACAAACCCATAAAATGTTTGAAAACCACACAAACACACAACCATGGCCTGTTTTTAACAGCAAACCTGTACTGCACAGTTATGGCGTGGGATTTGAAAGGTGTATTTGCATAAGTTGCATCGTGGGAAGTGTAGAAGTTTTGTCCCTGACGCAACAGAAGGGGCCAAAAGTCAAAATATTTTCACGGTCTGTAGTGTTGATAGTGCTTTCCTGGCTTGAAAAAGCTATTTTATGTTTGTTTGCATGAATTTAACGTGACACCAGAGACCTCACGGCGATACAAGACAATAAAGACTCAGGCATGAAAAACAAATCAAACACTTCCTCTTAGAGAACGAAGCATCGAGCAGGAGGAGCGATCAGCTGATATCAGTGAATTCCAAGTGCGGCTTAAAGAGCAGATTTCATGGCGTGAAGCCCCCCTGCGTGGCGCCAGCCGCTCTGATATGAGCGCCCCGTTGCGTTCAAGTTACTCGCTGCTCACTCTCAGCACTCACCCTGCGTTTTGATCTCCGCAGCTCCAGCCTCATTTCCACGCATTTGTTTAAAGTGATTAACCTCCTGGAAGAGGAAGAGGAAGAAGAGTGAATGGAGGTTAAATGGCACACTGTAGCTCGTACTTGTTTATCAATACCTTCAGTACAGTTTCTATGAAACCAAAGACCTGTGGTTCAAACCTGAAAATCTGATTTAAAATATGACTCTTGGATCATGAGGCAGCAAGTTTAATGTCCAAACCAGGAGCATGAACGTGAAGAAAGAACTCTGTCTTTACCAGCACAGTTTAGCCCTTTAGCAAGGCACCAAACATCCAGCTTCTCTTGAATAACATCTAATCAGGCACAGATCACACTGTTGTTGGAGTGTTTGTGCTCAGTGTAAAAAAACCCTCGATCACTCTTGTAAACCTTAGGCCAGGGGTGCCCAATCCCAGTCCTCGAGAGCTACCGTCCTGCAGCTTTTAGATGCATCCCTACTCCAACACAGCTGAATCAAATGAATGGCTTGTTATCAGGCCTTTGCCAAACTTGATGGCATGCTGAAGAGGTAATCAAACTATTTGATTCAGCTGTGTTGGAGTAGGGATGCATCTAAAAGCTGCAGGACGGTAGCTCTCGAGGACTGGGATTGGGCACCCCTGCCTTAGGCTGTTGTTTTTATTTTCACTCCATATTTAGTCAGTTGCAGCTCAAAGACTGCGAGGCCAAAATAAAAAAATAAAACCTTGGGCTCTTTGGAGAAGAGACAGTCAGGCGAGTTTTGAAAAACAATTAGTCTTCATCTTCCAAACTGAATCTGAAAATTAAGAAAATTAAAATCCAGCAACAATAATAATGATGATATAAATTACAAAAATGCTACGCCCATTAAAGTTGTAGTAGTACTGGACCTGCCTGTAAATGAGTGCAGGATACTGAAACGTTAAACTGCATGTATTATAGTCATTTTCAGCTACATAGCTTCATATTATTACTTAACTATTCTTTCTTGCTGACATCATATAGTCCCAGAGTAAAAAAAACAACTATCTGATCCAGAGTGCTTAGAGGAGTGAACAGGGATTTTTTGTACCAAAATTTGTATTTGTACCAAGAAATTGAAATGCATCGATCTTTTTTGGTCTGTTACAATCTGATCGAAAAATACTTAAGAAGTTTGCTGCTGACTTTAAAGTTTTATTAACTTGCTGAAAGTTGTCCATAATATTGCATTACGCTCCCGCGTGGCATTCGTTACCTGCAGAGCGACTCGAGTGCATCCTTATCCAGGAAGTGGTGATCGCGCTTCACCCACTCGATGTCAATGGGGAATCTGCAGTCTGAAACACAGACAAGACGAATGGCACAATAAGACGGCGTCTGGGGTTACGCTCTGGTATCTTGGAGTTGACTGAACAGTCTCATATTTACCTTTGAATAACTGCACATACTGAGGGAAGCCGGCCGCTTGCAGCCAATCACAGGCCTCCTTGGCTTCAATCTCTGAAAACACAGAGAAAAGAAAACAACATTTGATTCAATTATAATCATTTCATGCTCCGCCCGCTTTAAGAGGGCAAATATTTGCACTTAATCAGCTGTCTGTTTATGAAGTTTAATTACATCTGCATTTGGAAGCAAAAAAAGAACATGAAGGGAGAAAAACTGGAAGCACGTTCAGGCTATTAATTAACTGTGACTCCTGGAAGAGGCCGTTTTAATCACTGCTAATTGGCTAAGAGTGGGGATGGGGGTTCTTCAGAGAGCGGGGAAAAGAGGTTCCTCCTCTTCAACTTCTTGCCATCTGTCACCTTCTTCCTCTGAGACTCGCTGCTATGGCTGGGCTCATCAACACACCAGCTCTCACACACTTCTCATTTTCTATTCAGACCATGACAAAGCTTGAACTTCACAGATAATACATCTGGAGTGTGTGCATCTTTGATTTAAGCTTTCCATATCCCACATATAAATACGTCTGGTTTTAATTGGCAGTCCCGACACAGGGTGAGTCTGGTTGCCTAAAACCAGCCACAAGTCGTATATGGACCAGCTGTCAGGTGTTTGGGCCACATCTGGCTCAAATAACACTTGTCAAGGCTGGCTCATAATGTTTAGGCTACATCCAGTCCACATTAAACTTCCTGCAACCCATGCTAGAACCACCTCATTACGTTCAGCTCATTTGGTCAACACAACATTGTTTAAGTGAGCCATCAGTGCCAAAAGAAGCCCAGATTAGGCACAGGTTGTACTAACTCTAAAAAATGAGCTGCCAGTGACATTAGGTGTGTTGATTTAATATTATCAGATACCAAAATATAATGGGTTCTAAATGATAAATATTACTTAGCAGCAAAATGTGCTATTGCAAATATTTAATATGGTTAAACACAGTTTAGCTAGTTAAAAATAAGCGAGTTTTGCAAACGACATGACAAATTCATTTAGTGGGGGCTAGCAGCATACAACTAGTAGCATTAGCTACTAGTAGCTAATATCACAACCAAGAATGAACATGTCTTTGCCTTAAAAGGTAATTTTCAGCAGTCCCACAGAAAACCTTGACATCAGAGAAGGTCATTAGCAATACGATGTGTCCTCCAAAATAGTTAGCTTTAAAACAAGGACAGTTAAGCTAGTTCAGTGAATGTCTGTAGGTTTGCAAATAAACACAACAAATCCCCTTTAGTGTAAAGCTAATGAGCTAGTCAAGAGTCTCAAAACGTATTACTTTTGTAAAAGGATAAAAAAAATTTTGCACTCTTTTTACTAACACGTAGTAGCAGTGTTGCCAACTCCTCAGTAAGGAAAATCGCTATTGGCTGTCCTAAAAGTCGCTAGAAGTTGCTACATGACGTCATCGCCTAATTTGCATAATTGGTCATGCTAATGTAATTGTAACCTACGTTGTTGGAGAGAGAAATAACATCGTGGAAGAGACATAAAGTGAGTAAAAAACGTCCTAAATGCATTTAGAGTTTATTTAGAACTACAAATTAAATTTCTTTTAGCAATTATTGTTTTTTTTTTAATGTCACAATTCCAACCCTGCTCCTTTACCCGGGCTTGGACCGGCAAAAGTGACCCGAAATAGGCACTCTGGTGGAGTTACTTTGTGTGTGTGTGTTTACAAGTAGTTTTAAACCTTGTGATCCACAAAACAGCATAAGAGTAAAAGAGTAAAAGAAGAACTGACTGCGTTACAGCACCTGCTGCTTGTTGAGAGTAAAAGCCATATGCGCTTTTCACGTCTTTTTTTTAGAAAAAAAGTCGCTAAGGGGTCTGAAAACTCGCTAAACATAGCGACAAAGTCGCTAAGTTGGCAACACTGCGTAGTAGGAATCGAATAAATTTAGCTATCATGTTAGCTAGTACTAGCAATAGCTAGTAACATTAAAAAAACTAAAACTCATAAATATAAACTGCTTTAATGTAAATGCCCCAAAATATAGATTTGTCATAACTCTGCAACACGGAAAATATTGCCAAGCAGCATAAATCTCTTACATTTGCTATAAGATTCCACGCATGTTTATTTTAAATTCATACCATCCCTCCTCTAAAAAATATTTGTGGCTGTTGCAGCTCTATAGAGTAACACTGAGGATAGTGGGGTTAAATTAAAGTCTGTTTGTTTAAGTGACCATTTTATCAAAACGCCTTAAAAAGAACACACACAGTAAAGTACACTTGACACAGTAATGCTCTTCCCTGCTCACACACTTAGATGAGAAACAGGAATAGAAACAGGCGTGCATACTTCAACACATTTCCTCCCCACTTCAAAACAACATGAAAGATGCACACACCAGAATATCAATTAATTTCAGCTGCCGTCCGGTATATGTGTGGAAAACTGTGATTGGAAGCATGGAATACGTTTAGTTGATCCAGGATGTTTACAACAAGCAGCGACAGAAACCATTTTCTCCGTCTGCCTGTGCGGCTCAGGAGGAGGATTTGGATTTCTCAAAATATTTGTCCACCACAACTCCCCCTGAAACGTTAAACCTGCTCTCTCTCCATGCAGAAGAGGCCCGTCGCAGTTAGCAGTCAGAATACTGCCAAGGGCATTTCTTGTTTTCATATTCAGACAGCATGAAATATGGCCGACATTAGTCTTCACTAAAGAACAAACAACAGCCGTTTGGCCATGACGGATTCGTTCTTCTAACACGTCTTGTCTGCTGGTTGGTTTTTTTTTTTTACTGCCTACTTATTCACTTCAGCTGACATGAAGAAAAGGCATCTAATTCTCATTTTACTATTTGTGACTTTTCAAAACTTTGACTAAAATTTGCTTGACAGCAGGATGGAAACTTGGCTTATGATGTGGTCTCCCTCCCCCCCGGTCAGAGGAACAGCAGATGGTCCCGATATGAAAACACAGGCGGATATTAAACCTTCAGAATGACAGAAGGGGGAGACAGAATGAAAGGAACAGGCTGAATGGTAAAATGTGGTCAAATTAGCATGTTTATGTTGACCCAGACGTAACGGGATAGTAAGATGCTGAGCCCGTTTTCTGGCGTCTCGATGGAGATGTGACATTCAAGACAGGAAAGGGATCAAGTGCTTGTCAAGCGGCTGGCTCACATCTACAGCAGGAGCTGTAAATCCAGGGATATGTGGAGCTACCAGAGCTCCGAACTGCTTTTTCTCTCACTCCGACCATTACAGCACAGAAGAAAAAAAATCACAGCCTGTCACTTTGCAACCTCTGGGCTCACAAGATTAAAGAAGTTGTCATTTAAACCAGTTTCTCACTTTAAAGAGGTTCTTATTTCCTACTTAAAGGCTACAGGGGCTCACAGCTCCTGCAGGAAATGTTTGAGGTTACAGCCTTAGTGGGGAAAAAACGTACAATTGTTATTATTGTAATTATCTAACAGTTTAACTGAAATCACAGAGGGACAGACGCTGCACTAAAGGTGGGATTTCTGTCAGTAAGCAGCACTGTAAACAGCTGTGGAAGTGCAGGTTAACAGGAATTTGGAGGCAGAACCGAGAACTTTCAGGAACTGTTGCTTGTTGGGCCTGTAAATCACTGGTAACTGTTAGGGGTAGTGGAAATAACAAAGGTCAGTCGACTTTGAATTAAAGGCTGATTTCCTATGATTTATTGTGTGCTGCAGTGTAGTTAGATGTTTGAACTGTGCTTTGAAACTTAGAGACTCTAAAAGGCAGCAGGCCATAAAAAGGCTATTTTGCCACTGATGTCTTAGAGGTGATAAAATAAGGAAAAGCTTGTTCAGTTCTGGCAAAGAGACAATTAGCAGTTTTTCTACGTGGGGAGAGAAAGCTCTAATGAACTGATTCAGTTTTCTGTCTTCCATACCATTTCCACCACACTTGGTCTGTATGTCTATATGTGCTGTGAAAATGCACAAATATCATTATGATGACAGAATAGAGGTCATCCATATGACTGGATGTGAAATGGATATGTCATGGACACATTGCTCAAGAGTTATCCGCCATATTGGATGATGGTGATACAACCATTGGTTGCTTGGGTAAAATGTGTATTCCCCGGCTGGTTGTTATTGGTTGCTGGAAATTGGTGACATTTGCTGAGTAAAATCAGAATCAAAGACGTTTGCTGCACTAAAAACCTCTTAGCAATCATGCTTTGGTTGCTAGCAGGTTGCCACAGTTGGCTGTAGCGTTTATCTCTGTCTGCAAATACTCGCTAAAGTCAAAGTTTCACCTCTGTGCTGCAGCTAACATGTTTTAAAGGGCAAACATTTTACATTCAAGGAAAAGTGTCTTTATTTTTTGGTTTGCTTTGCAATTTTCAGGTTTCACTACAGGTCAGAGAAAAGCTGCAAAAATATGCTAGCAACCAAAACAATGCCAACTAGCTGGGAAATGCACATTCCTCCATCATGAGCTGTGGTTGCCAGATGGTTGCAGATCAGTCTCTAGGCCTGTGTGACTGGCGCCATGTTCACTTGACCCTACACTGAGAACACTGATTGTCACGTTACATGGTGAGTGGTCACATGTCTGCAACACCTCAAAGGGACCAGAAATGTTTTTGGAACCACAGATATCGCCATCTGGTGGCCTTCAGACAGAATGCTTCTGGTGATCATAAACTGCTGATTTAAACAGGAAGTCCTTCCCGTCTCATACCACAGCATGCATGTTTATTTGTTCGATTTTTCTTATTAAGCTAATTATTAAGCATTTTATCTCAGTTTTGATTGGAGCTCCTTTGGTGTTTGTTCATGTTTTGGCTGCCGTCACGCACTAAATAAAGTACGTCTCATCTCTAGCTAAATTAGAATAACATGCAGTGTTATTCTCATTCATGTATCAGTGATATTACCGAGCGCACTTTTAACATTCATGATTTCCGTCAGTGATTCAAAGAACACATCCCAGCGCCTTCTAGCACCAGAGGAGCTGTCAGTGGGTGGAAGAATAGACCTGACTCATTTCTGACCTGATTTTCACATGAATTATGAGTCCAGTGAAGAACGACACATTCCACACCTGTCAAGAAGCAACAATGTATTTTAAACTGGTCTCGCAGGTTTGATGAAAGACCCCGGTCCCCACTCTACTCGGCTCTGTATTTACGTAAGCGATGGTATCTGCTGCGCTCCTGTTTGAGTAGCAGGCAGAGGCCTCTTCCCTTTCCAAATGACTTTGTCTCAGAGGAAGTTGTGATTTGGCTCCTCTGGGCCCTGATAAGATTGGAGTGTCTGATTAGGGTGACTCCGCCTGGCTTGCTGCAGGAAACTGGACAGTGTATGTGTGGCGGCAGAGAGGAACTATGCACGGTGAGGTTACGTGCTCGGTGGACCGTTTGTGTTTGGGTGTTTACGCTTGTCTCGACACTAAAGCTTTGACCTGGAACAAACAGAATCACTGCTCACCAGAAAAACGGCTGATCTGGGGTTTAGAGATTTTACTATCAGGTCACCTCACTGCGTCAGACTCCAACTGAAAATGTGCATAATAAAGATTTAGACTTAAGGTCTAGTAGCGGACATCAAATTTCAGATTTATATATGATAATAAAGTTAACAACACTCGTTGAACTGCTTTAAAAAGTTTATGAAAGTACATGGCTGTAGGTTTTGTGTGGACGCATTGTTGTTATCACATTTTGAGCAGCAGATGCTTAATTTCATTCATAAGTTTTCTTTAGAAACATGTTTTTCATTTATGTAAAGGAAAAGACAAAAATCAGGCAGCAGATGGAAATTTAAGGTACATTCAGAACAATGACCATCCTCAACTTTTCTGTTGTTATCCAGACTGAACCACCACACATCAGCAGGATTTACTCCTGTGAGTCAGTTTATCGAGTTCACATTTCGTCCACATCAGGCGGGTTTTGTGCATTTTGTTCGGGGCAGTAACATGTTTGTGTTTGTGTAAACAGAAACAAGAAATTCATTTAAAAATTAAGCTTCTGTAAGATTTCTGCTCACGTTCAGAACTTTCTGCATGTTAAAAGTTACACGTGTGTGTTTTGCCGTGGCTTTCTGAAAACAAGTTCGAAAGGTAACATCACCGTAGGAAAAGGTAAAAACAGGCTATTCCTTTAACAAAAAAGACAAATATGACTTTAATTTGAAGGACTACGTGACTGTTATTTATATTTTGAGAGGAAAAACTATTCAGTTTATTATAATCTGTAACAAATCTGGATATAATGTGTTATATAAACTATGACAGCCAACTAACTGCATATAAAACAAGTAGCATTTACTCCAACTCTGCTTCTAACTTGCCGTGTTTGCTATGCAGTCGTTTGTGTTTTTGATCTAATCTGCAAAAGCCAGATATTCTCAGCTTTCTCTCACACTCAGATCACGAGCAGCTCCCGTCCTTCAGACGTCCAATATCCAACCGATATTTGAGGGCAGTGCTTTTTACACCTCACTGAATGTCTGCGTGACTGGTCCATGTTCTGTTTGCCGTTCAGGGAGAGCTCGGGAGCGTCTCCAGGGCTCCAGAGGTGTGGTTGGAGATCAGAGGTATGTCAGCTGCCTGTCAAAACGGCACGCCATGCTCCCGTACTCCTCCTCGCTCCTTCTCTGCGGTATTCTCCTGTCAGTTCGGTCAGCTTTGCAAAAGGAGTCAGCTTTGCAAAGTTTAAGACGCCCGCGGTTATGACGGGCCACATGGGGCAAATACCAAAACTCACCAAATCAGAAATGCAGCTTTAGACCAACAACAGTAAAAATATACACAAGTGGTTTTTTGCACTGACAGGACTGAGAGTCCAGTAACGGCATTTTATCTACACTGCATGTTGGCTGCTCTGTGGACTCTGTAAGAAAACTAAACTTATGACACTTTAGTACAAAACATGCAAAGTACTCACAAATAAAGTCCCAGATTTTACAAAAAGTGAATTTAATTGAAGCTGAAGAGATTTGTTCCTGCAAACAGTAATAATGAGCCAATTTGTGGGTTCTGAAAGGACGTTCTCCTCTTTGACCCACAGTATGAACAAAAACCAATTTTACAAGCTTACAAATATGTGAAAACATTTGTGTAAAGACTTCATTACATTGAAGTCCTTAGAAATAGCTGTTTAAAAGTGTTCAGGAAGCAGTGACCCTGAGTTCATGGCATCTTCCAATAAATACAAGCTCCCATTCATTAAACCTCCTCAGTGGTACGCTTACAGAAACTTCTAGGTGTCCTGGATAAACTGATGCTGGTGTACAAACGTAAACATCAAACTATTCGTTGTCTGTTTGTGGTCTTTATTTTGCTGCATGATATAATTACTTTCACATTTCAGTAATTTCAAGTATTTAGTGAGTTTTACAGCTATCAAATCTTTCTCCTTCCTGGAAAACACTTACTAGGTGCACATTTCATCTGCTCTTTAATGCAAATATCTAATCAATAAATCCAGGTCACATTCATACGGGTCTAAAACAGTAAGTAATGCCAGCACAGAGCTGATTGAGCAGCTTGTTATGATGTTAAATTCAGGGTAACATCTTTTTAATTCTAAATTACTTGATATTATCCTGAATTATATCAAGTATCTTAATATGTTATGTTGTTATACTCTGATTCATTGATATTCTGAAATGTCTTTTATAGCAAATAATTGGTAATAATAGTAATTCAACATCTGTGTGAGAACTCTGTTTAAACATCTGCAGGCTAAAACTGGTAGTTAGCAGTTTTGTGGTAAACGTATATCTATGTTGTAGGATACTGGATCTGTTTGAGCTCATCCTCAGTCATTGCTGTATTAGTTCGTACCTGATAGGTAGGTACAGTATAATTATGTCTTTGTTGCTAACAACACAGTCTGTCCAGAGCCTTTGTGCCAGTGGAAGATAGCTTTTGTGAGTTTGGATAAACTCTCTCAGGTTACTATTAAGCTAACTGTGGAGTCATCATTTATTTCACATAAATTGGGACTATATGCCTCTCAGCCTATCAGAATATAAGTACTTCTGATGCGTAAAAACTTAAAATCGTCGTCAGTGGCCAGATATTAGCATTCTTCCAGAGAAATGTTGCTAACTTTTGAAAAAGTTGTGTGGGAATGAGAAGTTAGCAATGAGGACCAGCCCAACGCTTGAAAGTATTTCAGTGACTCTGAGCACTCTGAAAGAGTCAAGCTATACTGACAGGAGAAGTACTGATTGCTACTGTTTGTAAGAAACTAAAGATGAACGCGTGATTGGAAGTGATGGCTGCATCTGTTATTTCGATCAAGGAACCTACTGAGTTTAAAGACTCAGTAGAAAATATTCAAATAAGACTGCTGGGCGAAGTGGAACAATGAGTGTCCGATGTTGAAGATGTAAATGCTCGGGTGGAGAAATGTGCGGAGAAGTGTGACAAGAAATTGGTAACATTCTGGGCATGGGTGGAGGATTTGGAGAACTGGAGCCAGAGGACTAATGTGAGAATGGTGGGGCTGAAAGAAGGCAAAGAAGAAAGTAGGTACATGGCTCAAGAGGTGGAGTGAATAATTTCTCAGGAACTCGGCATTATGGGTAGTGAGTTCAAAGTGGGACACACTCAATTGCTCACTGGCCCCTAAACCAGAACATAGGTGAAGAGCAAGTAGGCTTCGTTAAGTTCAGGCCTGCGGTAGACAACATGAGGCTGCTTACTCATCTAATACACATGAATCACTCTTAATTCAATACCTGTAGCAGCATACGACTTCATTTTGTTAAAGATTTCCTGTGGGACAAGAAGAAAACTAGAATTAGCATGAAGAAAACGGGGGTGTGCCCCCCAATTTAAGGTTATATAGTCTTGCATTTGAAGAATCATTACATTAGCTTAATGGACTATAAGCTATACTGCCTAACCAAAAGAAATTACTCAAAGTTTCTTTTTTGGTCAAAATAGGTATCTGGTTGTTAAGTGATGACGTATGAACCCTGCTTCTAGGTACAAACTGCACTGTGTTCATTAAGGCGGTTTGTTTTTTTAATGTGTTTTATGCTATGTATCTTGTTCTATTTAATTTGAACAAGCCCTTAAAAAACATAGTCAGTGATCGTTGTGGCCTCTCTGGGTTTTTATTATCACTGTCGTCTCATGGTTTGCCAGACACCAAATATTTGAACGGTTCAGAAAAGAAACGCTCTGAGGCTAACTAAGATTTGTGCACATGAAGCTGAGGATCAGGAGTTTTTCACAGCGAGTCATCCAAACAATGTAGCAGTGTAATAATGACTAACCTCATGCTGGGGATGGATCATCTGCTCAGCAGGGACTCTTACATTAACTTTTATTGAGGGGAAAAAGTTAGTGTTCATCCACCAGCTTCACTGTGCTAATGTGTTTATATTATGCTAACCATAGCTTTGTAGCTAGCCAGCACGTAGCACACCATTCAGTGTTGGTCAAGTTCAGAGGCGGAGCCAGACATTTGAAACACCTGGGGCTTAGCCCAAAAGGGTAGTATGCATGTGGGATTTTTTTTTTTTTTGGGGGGGGGTAGAAATGACTGAAAGATTAATTGGCTCTGTTTTGAGTTTTGTTCAAAAAAGAATGACTTCATATAGGGAAAAATATATATCACATGTGCAGGACACCTTAAACTACTTTTTTTAATTAAGCAGCAAGGCAGAACAAGGTCAGGGCTGTATCAAGGCACGAGGACTAAACCCCAATTCAACCAGACCAAGAACTGATCCAGAATTAAAACAGGACTACAACAGTTCAAAATCAGGACTACTTGGGATTTAACCAAGACAGAACCAGAATCAGAACTAGATGATAGTAGCACTAAAAATCATCATAGACCTGCACTACACTTATTTTTTTTAATTCTACCAAAGTACAATATTTAGATTGAGAAAAGTTTATATAATTATTTAGCCTTGTTGTGCAAACAAGCCTGCATAACTTAATAAATGTAGAATTTGAAAAATAGCAAACCTAAAAAGAAACACTAGGTACAAGATACATGAGGACCTATGATACGGTGATACTTTTGGTAAACAACCATTTGACTAACATGTGTGTCTCACCTGCTCTTGTTCATCTCTGTTCCTCTCTCTCCCTCTCTGTTCCTCTCTCTCCCTCTTTGTGCTGACAATCATCAAATATACAGATATTTACACACTCTTCAGATAAAAACACAAACACTTTTTTAATTGTAACAACAAATCAGACTAAATGTTTATTTTTTTAGATTGATAAATATAAAAACATATTTGTTAACTTTAAGAGTAAAGAGAGAAACTATCTGTATTTCTTAATTGTAAATGGCACCAAATTGTATTCAAACTGGAGCCACACTTATGGAGCTCCACAATTCTGTTCCTGGTGTTTTGGTTGACATCTCTTGATTTTCCCATGTCACAGAAACAGGCTCTGTGTTTTGCCTTATATGCATCCACAGCTGTGCCACCAGTTTACTCACATGGACTCTACTAACCTATCAGAAGCTTCTTCAGCTCAGAATGGAATCGTCTGGAGTTTTCTTATTAATTAACAATAAACTTAGTGTACATGTACTCCTACATTTGATGAAAGTGATAATAAATAGACAGATCTCTCTCTTTATTCTGACATTTAACTAATTCAAAATATATTTCAATATTTATCTAAAACAAAAGTTTACTCTAAATTGATGTTGTACAGTAAAAATGTTTTTGTTTTCTCCCTAAAGTGTATGTAAATATCTGGTTACAAATGTGAATATCCTGCTGTGTACTGAAATCCCTCTTGTTTTGCATAGAAATATACTGAACAACATACAAAGCATAATATATAAAATAACATTTACCTGAGTTTTTTCTTTGAAAGAACCCTCTAATGTCCATTCTTATATTTCAGTACATTACTGAAACCGATTTAGTCGGGGAGGGTAAGAACTGAAAATATGAAATAAACACACGTAAGCTAAGACTCTCTAAAAAAAATAGCATTTGTTCGGCTTTTCATTTCGCCAGTTGTTGATTCACTCGAAGAGCAAGTAAGGTAATATTGGTCAAGTGATCAGCTTGATATCAATCTTTCGTGATACACCGTCATATTCACATTATTTGTACAGTACGAATGATTTGCTTTGGTACCTGGTCAAACTTAAGCTCTCCTTAGTATGGCTGGCTCCGTTTCTCCAACAGCGCACTCACAGACAGCAGCTGCCCCGCCCCCTCGCTCAGTCGCTTAGTGCCTGAGCTCGGATCATACCAATATCAGGGGGGATTCACGCACAGTCGTAAATTCCCACAGTGTGCACTATGTGCTTCGAATATTGTGTGTACTTTTTGTTTTATACAGTTGTCAGCCAGGCATCTAACTATGAAAAAATTACACTCCAAAAGACCCCGGGCTTCTGACAAAACAACCCGGGCTTAAGCCCTGTAAGCCACCCCCACGCTCTGCCCCTGGTCAAGTTACTTGAAAAAAGTAATTAGTAACTAATTACTTCCCCCCAAAGGTAATCCCGTTACTTTACTGATTACTTATTTTCAAAAGTAATTAGTTACTTAGTTACTTTAAAAAAAACATGATTTACAACCTGAATAGGTAATAAAGCGATAGAGCTTTCAGCCCAGTTCTACTTTTTCTGCATACTCCATCATATAAAATGTAATCAAATGAAAAGGTCTCTTTTTAAAACTTGTTTTATTAGTTCTAATCTTTTAAAAATTTAATTATATGCAACATTCTCTGAATGGAAGAAATTTGTTTAACATTTAAAGTCTAAGGAGCTTGGAAAGAAAAGTGTCTGGACTTCTTTAAGTTGCTTGAAGACGTTTTGGGTGAGCTCACCCAAAACCCTGGCTGATTGTGACCCACACCCGTTTTCACACCTTGGTTCATGTGATTAGGTAGAGGATCATCAGGGGGTCCTTTGTCCCTCTTTGGGGGGAAACTCCCACTGGGTTTAAATCTGGGACTCCCCACCATTTGACCTTAGAACTGAAGAAGCTTCTCGGATGAGAGGTGAAACGTCTTCAAGCAACTTAAAGAAGTACAGCAGTTTCTCCGTGAATGTCACATTCCCGTGGCAGCGTACTGTCGGTGCTCACTCAGAAGTTTAGGGATTTTTTGCTGTAAAAAGAAGTTTTCTTCCCACGCAGTGAACAGCGGACGCTAATGTTTTTGCCACTTTTTACGGAATCAAACTCAAAGTAAGGTCAGTACTTCCACGCTTTAAACGCTGCACGCTCATACTCTCTCCCGCACTCGATATATGATCCATTGTTGATCTGCACACAGCTGTTGTCACGAACGTCGCACTCGCTTACGTCACTGTCATGAGACATTCTCGCAAACGAAATCACAGTTTAGTAATGCAGTAACGCAGCGTGCTTATGGGAAAGTAACAGTAATCTAATTACCTTTTTGCAATAGTAATCCCTTACTTTACCTGTTACTTGAAAAAAGTAATCGGATTCCACGTTACTGCCCATCTCTGACACCATTATATACCAGCTAGCCCAACTTCAGTAACCCTACAAACGTTGCTGCTGTTTAGTTGTCTGTCTTTCTGTCTTAATTTATGCAGAGCTGTACGTTTTAGTAATCTCAGTCACAACATGGTATATCATCTTAAGATGGAAACTAGCAAGCTAACTGCCTGCTAACTTCTAACTCTGTTAAACTTCACAAATCCTTTTAAATGCTTTTTTATGGCTGCCTGGATATTAAACTTGATTGTTATACCTGGTAGAGCAGCTACACTGACCATTTTAAGACTGACGAGGCAGATCTAGAGATGCATTATGTTAGCTAAAGGTAACACCTAAACATGAGAAACCTGGTTTATACTTTTTTAAATTAAAAGATTCAATGAGATATGTTTGACTTAATTAGTGGAATGGCAACCATACGTTTGGGACAAGAATATGAACTGGTTACTATGAAATGTTAAGAGTTAATTTCCCAACAGGTTCCCGACTGCATTTGCTTTGGCCTGCAACATGTCTCACCTCAGTATTGACTCTAAAACCTCAGTGAGTCCTGATACTTAATGAGCCACTTGTGCATTTAGGTAGAAACACCTATAGCTCATTAACTGTTAGGTGAAAAACAACACGTGTGAGGTCCTCGGTGAATCTTACTGCAGTTTTTAAAATAAATTATGGTTAAGTTGTGTTTGATGAAAAAAAGGTCAACTGATATATTATTATTATTTGTGATATGAAACCTGCTGTACTTTGTTTTTATGAGGCTGTCTGGCATTTTCAGATGAGTATCTGGAGAAGGAAATGGACCAGAATTAACTGCAGTTAGAAAAAGAGGAGAAACTCTCTCTTAACCTTTACTGGGAAAAACTTTTATTTTCTTCTATGTAAAGGAAGAAATGTGTGTTCTGTGGAGGTTTTTGAAGACATTCAGGGAGGAATCTTTCTCAAAACAACTGCATTAGGTGGTGTAAGCTGCAGGTGTATCAGATATTAGACTGCACTTTGTGACCTGTTGTTGCCTTTGGGATTTGTACTTTTTTATCTTTCATTTACTGGTTAGGTTTAGACACTGAAAACTAATTGCTGAGGTATTTGCCCACATGGAAAAGATTTATATAAATCTTATAAAGTTTGTATCTGTCTTGTGTGAAACTTGCATGAAAAGCATACAAGAGTGAAAACAGATATAAGATCCATTGAAAAATTATATAAATGAAACTTGTATGTTTTGGATACTTACTAAAACAATATATGAAAGTAATGAGAAAGTGGCCACTTTCATGAGTAAATCATATAAGCCTTCTATGATTCACTATATGAAGTAGGCCACATCTATTTCTTTTCCATATGGGTGTGGTTAGGTTTAGGCACTAAAATTACTTGAATAGGTAGTTTTGGTCAGGTTTAGGTAGTTTGTTAGAGACTCCTGTGGTTTGCATTAAATATACCTGTTCATCACACTAACCCTACTTACCTACTAAATGACAAGTTGGGAATAACAGACCTTGTGTGTAAATGAACCATGTGAGCACTAACCTTGGGCAAGAGAACAGGCAGGAATAACTGTCTAGTCTCATGATTTAAGCCACTGCCTCCTGTCTCCTTTCGTAGACTTTATTGCTCTGTCAAACAAGACCGTTTACTCTCAGCAAATAATACTACCACGGCTGGTTTGTACGCCAAGAGATCCACACCCAAGGGCACCTTGTACATACCCCTGTGATGCCAGGAAACTCAAACAAAACAATGCTGGAAGTTCATCAACACCACTTACAGACAAACATTTCTGTGTGTGTGAACAAGGACAGTGCTGACAAATGAGTGAGAGATAAATTAATTATAAATTAAACTAAATAATTAAAATGATAAAAAAAAACCACCATAAATAAAATCACTGGTTATGCCGAGTCAAAAGTCCAGAAGCCACAAACGTTTTATTCATGATAATCAACAAAAAGATGAATTAAAATGTCGGAACTAGAGAGCTAAAGCAACTCACTGAACAATGAAGCGCATATACGAAGCTGCACTCTTATTCGCCAGGAGGCGCCACAGCGGCAGTGAAGCATCTTTCGTCGGGCAGATCTTTTTACTCCGGATGCCTTCCTGACACAACCCCAAAGGGCGTCTCCTCCTGGGATCAAACCGAGGACGTTTCGGCTGTTTGGCGAGTGTGGAGCCACAGTGAACCGCATATATACAGAACCTCTGTTCAAAAAACTTTACAAGTTGAACTTGGACAAAAGGCACCAGGAATCGAACCAATAACCTCCAAACAGCATCCTGATTGCTCCCGCTACGCCACAGTTCAAACAGGTGCTTCTTCACATTAACACAAATTTACTGACAATAAAAACATGGTGAGAAAGAAACTAAGGGTCCAAAAGGAAAACACAGGTATGAAGTGCCATGTTTCAGAATAAAAGCCTCAACTTTGAAATTCTTTACACTGAGTCTACATACAGGAGTGCCTTCGACGCACTTTAATGTGTTTTCAGAGTAAAATGTTTGAATACGTGTACGGTGGTTTTCTTCAGCAGGTGGAAAGTTCTCTCCAGCGGATCACATTTCAAAAGTAACCCACGCACATTCAGAGTGAATCCCACGCTCTTCCTGCCAGTAAAATGAGCTTTTATATCACCAGAGTTCAAAAGCTCACTTGTGATGTTTTCAGGCCCACGGCCTTCAAACAACAAAGAGGTTTTAGTCAGCGCTGGAGTTCTTTAAATTCTTCTTCTGCCTCAAGAATCAACATATTTACGTCTCATCTGAAGTCACTCAACAAACAAACCTTTGAAAAAGTTTTTATGTCTCGCTAAACTCATCTCCAAATCACCTCCTTTGAATAACGCCATCAGAGAGAAACGGCATTAGGAGGCCGATCTCATTACCTCCCATCCTGTCGTGTAACACAACATTTAAGCTTGAGCTGAACTCATACTCACTTGTGATCAACATGCTGTTCGAGGTGTGAGGAGTGTGAGCAGAGGAAACTTCAGCAGGCCTCCATGTCACCCCTGACAGCTGAACCGGACAAACACATGAGCTTCATAAAGAATTAAATCCAGAGACATATATCCAGCGTGGGAACGGAGCTGTGAAGTCCAGTTATGCTGGTCGTGTCGGGCACCGTGTTAATGAAGTCATTGTTGAAGTTTTCCCCTTTTCCTCTACCACTCCCCTTCCCTTCCCATGCCTTGGACCAGACCATCTGAACACCACAGACAGGGGGGGGGGGTATCCTAAAAATAACCAGAGGGAAGACGTGAGCGCCTGCTGGAGGAGCCGCTTTGAGTTTGAAGGGTGAGTTTGGGAGATAAAATCTGTACAGATGTTGAAGGTCCCCCCAAGAAGGAAATATTGGATTGTAGAGCGACCTGGCTGCACCCAGGCAGGCTGGTGATTATTATTCCCCCCGTGTTAAATACTATAAAACAGAAAATCCAGTTTGCCTGAGAAGAGGCCTAATCAATAATCTCCTCCGCTCGAGGCTGCTATCACAACCCTCAGACGGTGAAATTACAGACAGAGAAATGAGAGAAGAAATGAGCAAAATGAACTTTCCTTCTCTCTGAGATCCAGTGCTTTCCACCAGCTCCAGTCTCCAACCTTAACCGATTACTGGTGCTGCAAAAGAACAGCTTTGGATGAAATGGAAGACAGATATGCGACTGAGCCAGTGACTCAACACGGGAAGGATAAAGTCCTTGCCGTGCCCTAATAGTCTGTAGTTCTTCAAGGTTTCATCTCGGCTCGGTCCAAGGTATACCATTAGCGTTAATGGGCTTCCATTTAACGCATAGGTGTTTGATTATGGGCTTTTAAATGTGAATAACTCCCTCAGAGAAGAGGAGAGGAGAGCGGTTCGCGGCACTCGCATCATTAATTCACAAGTGGAGGAGGAGGAAGTGGGAGTATGTAAACAACTGATGGACTTTTCCCAGTGTGTGGAGGTGCAGAGGGAAGAGGAGGAGTGGAAACAAGGCCCGATAAGCTGCTTTAAAACCGACCCAGAGATTTTAGAGATGAGGTCATATTTCGGTCCATGTCACCACTTAAACTGGCCTAATTCACGCTGATTAATTAGGGTGTGTGTGTGTGTGTGTGTGTGAGTGTGTGTGTGTGTGAGTGAGAGACAGCAGCTGCTGTGAACAGACTGAGCAGCAGGCTTACATTCAATCACTTCTATTGCCTCCTTAATATTTACTCTGATATTTTACAACATCTGGGATTTATGGAGACATCTGGGATGGTGATCCCAGATGTGTACATACGCTGGACAGAGGAACGTGGGGCTGATCAAAAAAAGGAAGTAAGGATCTGATTAAAGTTTGATTTACAAAATTAAAGTCATAAAATTATATCTGAATATTCTATCAGTCATAAAAATATATTAAAAAAAATCTAAACTTTCAGTGAGTATTTCCCATCTTGAAATATAGATTCTCCTTTTCTTCTTACTGTTGGCCTTTGAGTCAGCATCGTGAGTCTGTAACTTTAGCCGTGGTTTTCGGAGCCAGAAGTCACGAGGGTGGAGTGCTAATAGTCAGCTAAATATAGTAAACTTGGTTAGCCAGGATTATACTTTACTATAAGTCAGCTCGGGTCCAAGGGTTGGTGACTAAATGTACCAGTGTATTTTTATCTGATTCAATATGCACCAAAATGCACCAAGAGCTGAAACAAGACAGAGTAATGGGAGAATCAGGCGGTAAGCTTGTTTCTGCTGTGAAACTGTCAATCTACAGGGACCGACTCACTGCTGGAGCCTCTAGTGGACATTAGAGAAACTGCAGGTTTCTGTGAGGCCTAATCAACAACGTGTCAACAATTGTTGCTCAGCAGCAACAAAAAGCCTGAAAGACAACAGAAGTAGATGATCTCAGAATTATGTCTATGGTTTAGAAAAACAGCTTCTCAGCATGTGGAGGAGGTCTCAAGGTGAAAGTCTGCGATCAAGAGACGCCATCATGAGTGTAAATACAGAAGGTTTGGAACACGGTGCAAACCTTCTGCCTCTGTGCTGTGTACAAACTCAGACGAGGCTGTGTTTCCTCTTGCTAAACATGAGCCTCACAGGCGTCAGAGGAGGAAGAGTCCAACAATACCTCCAGCGGATGGGAGGTTTTCAGCGTGAGGACAATCCTCACGTGTCCTATGTGTGTTTTTGGTGTTTGAGGGAGGTGGCATCAGCATGCGAGGCTGTGTTTATTGCTTCTGGGGTGTGTACGGCTTTGGGTTTACTTTGTGTGCTCCTGAGTGTGCGCAGTTTCATCTGAGTCCCGCCGTGGAGGCTTCGCTTCTGGTATTTCCGATGCAGCAGGACAGGAAGCAAGCCGCTGTCGTGAACTGTGGCCTCCTCCTCTGAGCGATGCACTCTGAACCTGTCACTGGGTTTCTGACATTTGCCTGACCGTGTATATCCGCTGCACAACATTAAGCGCCAAAGAGATTATTAACCATCAAAATGAGTGATGGAGTTTCAGTTTCTTTCTGCATCTGGTGAGATGTGCTAAAAAAATGCCTGGGCCACCTTAAATTTGTGTCCTGCATTCACTGCAAACCACTGGAGGAGCACAGGTGTTTTTGCCCTGGTCTCTGTCTCTGCTGCTGACTTTATGAAGCCTTATCCTCTGCAGTGGACCAAAACAATGTCAGATAACTTCGTTAAACATGCTTCAGATCACATCAAAACCACACGTACAGTTCCACTACACAACCACGTATGATGTAACTTATAATCACAGTAAACGCACGTCTGTCTCCATCCAACTGAAGTACCAGTGTGAATGCGAGCATCTGTCCTGCTAAGCTTAAATCCTGGTTTCTCATTCTTTGGTGGAGGTAAACACTCTGTTTGACTTGGCAGGAGTACATCCAACCTCAAACATGGTCAATTTATTAGGAATCTGATTAAAGCTGCTCTTCATTAGCGCTTACGAGCCATTTGAGAGAGTGAAGTAATGGGCCTTCCACACAATGAAAAAAATAGTCTGGCAGTACACATGGCAGAGGTTTTGTGTCCCTGCTTGCCTGTTATATTTAAATTGTGCTGCTTTATTTGTCCAAATGATCCTCATCTGGATCCAGATTTGCCGCGAGTAAATTAGCTTCATTTGTGCATCCTTTTGGTTTTATATCAGCTGTTTTAGTATCTTTGGAGAGTGACTGAGTGAGAATGCCATACATATGAATTTATCTGCAAAGGAGAAATAAAATAATAGAAATAAATACAAATAGAAACAAAATCTACAATTTAATTTAGCATGAATGCTAAAGATTCAGAGATGTTTCCAGAAGGTTTTGTGTTAAGTGGTCTGTAGCTGCTTCGCCTTTTTGTTCCAGCATGCACTCAAGATAACACTGTAGACTGTATATAGAAGATGGATGTAGCTATTGTGTCGTCACCTGTTGCTTAATAAAGTCCTGCTGTGAAGCCTCAAACTATCATTGAGAGTGCAAAGGGCTCAGTTTCTTATTACACCCTGCAGCATCGACTTAACTTTCACCCTTTAAAACCTTAACAAGAACCTTATTTTTTTACAATATGGACATAATGTGTCATTCAGTGTGACCTCAAACTAGCAAGACTATAAAATCACCAGGAACGTGTTTACTCAGGTCATAAATAAAGTGATAATTTTCCAAATTACCAAAATTCATTCATTCAATTCAGGCCCCTCTTCTGTGGAACCAGCTTCCAGTTTGGATTCAGGAGACAGACACTATCTCTACTTTTAAGATTAGGCTTAAAACTTTCCTTTTTGCTAAAGCATATAGTTAGGGCTGGACCAGGTGACCCTGAACCCTCCCTTAGTTATGCTGCAATAGACGTAGGCTGCCGGGGATTCCCATGATGCACTGAGTTTTTCCTTTCCAGTCACCTTTCTCACTCACTATGTATTAATAGACCTCTCTGCATTGAATCATATCTGTTTTTAATCTCTGTCTCTCTTCCACAGCATGTCTTTATCCTGTCTTCCTTCTCTCACCTCAACTGGTCGCAGCAGATGGCCCCGCCCCTCCTGAGCCTGGTTCTGCCGGAGGTTTCTTCCTTCCCACTGTCGCCAAACTGTTTGCTCATAGGGGGTCATATGATTGTTGAGTTTTTCTCTGTATGTATTATTGTAGGATCTACTGTACAATATAAGGCGCCTTGAGGCGACTGTTGTTGTGATTTGGCGCTGTATAAATAAAATTGAGTTGAATTGAATATCAAACTGGAAACCAGAGGATCTGCCACCTGTTGGCCATTAGAATAAATTATACATGATCTACCTGGACATTTGTCCTTTCAGACATCCAATACAAAAATATAACTACCTCACCATTTCTAATAGATACATGAATTTTGTACTGGTGAGGGCTAACAGAAAAGTATTATCTCCTCATTATTTCATACTAAATGAAGCAGACATAATATCTGAGTTGATTTGGAGGATTGAAAAACAAAATAACCATATCACACAGAAACAGTGGAAACTTTGGGAGTGCCCAAATAACCAATCTGGTACATTTTTAAAAAGAATGAATGCTCTGACCATTTAAAGTAACGAAGCCAGCTAAAAACGATGATCACAGAATTATTTCCATGTTTAAGAAAAACAACTTTACAACATCTAGCCAAGTCAAGAACACTGTAGGTGTGTCATTTACAAAGTCAACAATCACCTTCATCAATGTAAATGCACAGTTTTTATACGAAGGTGCAAACCTCTGGTTACACTCCAGAACACGAAGGCCAGGTTAGACCGATGAAACAATAAAACAAGCAGCAGCTGCTGTAATGGACTGACAGATCATCTAAAGAGAGGAAACAGCATTTTGTCATTTTCATGGTTTCTGGCCTCCCTACAGAATATAAGTTGGAAACACTTAGTATTAACTCCACATCCTTTCTTGCGTAACCTGTTGAGAATTTAAGAGGGAACCAGCTTTACCTAGGCAGTGTGTCGGTCAATTAATAGCATGAATTTAGAAAATGAGGGACTGTGTATAAAAATACCTGTAATTACTCAACAGTTGATGCAATACTTTTGTAAAAGCCCTGAAATTAAAGCTGAAAGTCTGTACTTTTAATATTTCAAACTCACTGTAACTCATGTACAAACTCATGTACATGCAAAACTACCAAAAAAACATGTTTCTGTTCAACAAATTATTGACCCAACTGTACCTGCAGTGAAGATGTTATTTAAAAAACACCTAAGCCACAGAAGAGGAAGGACTGAATCTAATTAAAGTATTTACTGATGCATATAGAGGTAAACTTAAAAGAAAACCAATACCTAGGATTTACCAAAGATGCAATCAGACAGAGATTGTCCAAATAAAGAAGATAGTGCTAGAATAAGAAGACTAGTTAAATGTATTGAGAGTGCAGCCCAAAACCTCAAGCTCAGGTCTATGAAGTGAAATCTCCTGGAAAAATCTATTAAAGGCTTTAATATCTCCAAACATAAAGCATGCGGTGCTGATCATGTTCGTGTTTTCTTTGGGGACTCTCCTGCTTGCTCTTGAAGTATTTTAGTGATATATTATTTGGGGGATGTGCAGATTTAACTCAAACTTCAGTAAGTCGAAGTCTGTCGTCTGAATTGCCTTTACATAGTTTTGTGTCTGCATGCGGCCTTAAGCACAGTTAGCATTAACAAGGACTCCAGCACATTTTAAATTAGGAGGAAAATACCAGAAACACAAAAGAAGAGAGAGTGAAGTGTGGTGGCCATTACAGACGAAAGCTGTTTTGTTACCAAATGCCCATTCAGCTCCCTCTCCACAATGCGGTTGATATAACAAGCAGAAATGGCCGTTTGGGGATTTACTTGATGGATTGCTTTTCTTCTTGCCATCTTGTTATCGTCTTCTAGAGCTCATCCGTATTTCCATGCTAAAACCCAAACATTATCATGCTGTCAGCCGCCGTTTCTTTTTGATAAATTCTCAGCCGGCTGCACCTGTTTGGACGTAAAGCTGGGATCTGAAGCATCCTGCGTGCCCGGGGAAACTCAACAGCGGGACTAAAAAGTTGTGCCATGAAGTGTAATTGTTGCTAGGAAATGCATACAAAAACTGGCTGTGAAGTTCAGCAGTGCAACAGGCCCCTTTATCCCATGTGGACGCCCCACGGCTGACCTTTCCAACTTTATTTGTTGTCACGCTGCTATAAATAAAGTGTTCTCTGTTGTTTTGTTCTGGCCTGTGGAAGAAAAGCCCGGGGACACTGCCAAGGGTCAGCAGAGCCCCTGGCACCATGTGCAGGGATGTTATTACCAGCCTTTCAGTGAGGATATTGTTCCAAAATTCCTCTAAACACCAAGTGTGGCAGTTGGCTCCGGCTGGCGCCATGTTTGACATCTTCCTCTGACAAAAGTCCAAGTTTGGAGACTTGTCAGGGCAAAGATGCTAAGCACGAAGCCACAGTGGGCAGTTTGTGTTCCCAAAAACAGAAGATTAGGAAGAAAAAGCTAAAAAAAAAAGTGTGGGTTCTTTATCCCATCCATCAAATTTCTACTTCTTCTCCCTGGCCACCACCGTCCAGGTCTTCCAGAGGGATACCGAGAGGTTCCTAAACCAGTATTTAGTTGTCTCCTTCCCTCACTGAGCCGTCCAGGAGCCATCTTGGCGTTTTTAGATGAAGAGTAGTGGCTGAGCTCTCACCTGAGCCCAGATCGCCTTCATAAGAAGCTCATTTCTGCTGCTTGTATCCTCCATCTCCTCAATTCCTTATTAAATGCACTAAATGGACAGCGTCACATTCACCCTCAGCTCCCTTTATCTTTCACATCAACTCTCCAACATGCATGTGGCTGCACAGTTCTGTTATCCGGGTGTCCTGAATGGGTAAAAAGTTGATATGACCTTGTTGATTTTGAGGATAAAGGCCAAACAAGGACACTGTTAAAGTGTAAGAGAGCAGGTATAGATATAGATCAGGCAGAAACACTCATGTAGAAAACATAAGACTATTAACAAGAGTTCCTATAGATAAATGACGGCTTGTTGTTGACTTCAGACCCATGAATGGAAACTTGTGTCCGGTGAAGGTCACTGTTAGAGGTCTGAGTGTTCCCGTCAGGAAGTCCCACCCCAACAACAGCTTTACCATCTCTGATGCCCAAAATCTGTCAGCACCTTCATCTGGAACACAACACCTGAAAAAGACACCCAACCTTCAGTGTCACGGCCAAACGGCATCCGATGGGGTTCGCATCACAGGCGACTTTTATTATGAAAGCTGTTATGTCATCTGCTTTCTATAACATTAAATATTAACTGCATTTTGAGTTTCACAATTTCAAACCAACGGGGTGGAACAGAGCGTGGTGTTTCCACAAAAAATAAATAAAAGACATAAAAACGCTGCCGCAAAATTATGAATAATTCACGTGTTGAGGAAAAGACACTAAAATGGCAGGAGACAAAGTGCAGGGAATAGTGCCATCGGCTTCTGTAGAGCCCACCATGCAGCTCCAGAGAGAGGTGAAGCTGTAATTAACCCAGTGCTATAAACTGAATCCTGATAGTCAAAAATGGCTCTTCATCAATGCACCCATTTGTACTTTGATGTTTTTGCAAACCTTTGTTTACAGAATTATCACAGTTAAATGTGTAAACTTGACCCGACCAAAAATCAAACCTGGGTTTAAACCAGTCCTAAATCTTCACAGCGCAGAAGTATGAACCCCGCAAGATCGCAACGACAAAGTTTTATTGTTCAACAAGGATGTGGTGGACTTCCTTTCCCGTTAGCTGTGGCATCAAAATAAGTTCATGAACCCGGGAATGCGGTGACTGTCCTCACTGGACATTATGCTGGACACAAAGCGTTTTCCCCGGGGATCATGGGTGCAGACCACCACCAATTCAGCTGGTTTCACAAATAAATGCATAAAAACTATTAAAATCATCATAAATATTGAACTCTGGCCGTAGTTTATGCTTCCTGTCAAATTACATGTAAAACCAGCATGTCCTCACAAGTGGCTCTGGGATTTCCTCCCTTTGCACTCTGACTTACATCTGGGTGTGCTTGTGTTGGTGTGGGTATATTTAGAAGCATTGTGCTTGTTCGTGTCATCCCAACAGTCCTTGGGGTGGTTATTACCCAAAAAGAAAATCGCCATCAAATTAGCAATAATTACAAGTCTGAAAAACATTTTAAAAAAAAAGACAGAAAAAAAAGAGGAAAAAAATGACAAATTTATGAGAATAAAACTTGTGTGACTGAAAAAAGAAACGTTGGCACATATAAGAAAAAAAAGAAAAATTTAGAAGACAAAATGACACATTTATGAGGTGAAAACAGCAGAATCAGCGTGTCCAACCTGGTGCTAGCGATACAAATTAATTTTTTTAAAAATTAGGTTAAAAATTTAGAAAATGTGAGACCGTCCAGTTAATGTTTCCTGGAATTTACCTCATTTCTAAAGATAAAATCCAGATTTTCCATAAAGTGTAAAACAGCGTGTTCGTATTAATGGCTCTGGGATTTCCTCCCTCTGATTTCTCAATCTGCTGGTGTTGGCACACATATATTTAGACGCATTGTGTTTGTGTGTTTTCATCTAAACACTCATCATCAACTTGACAGTAAAATTTTGCTTTGATGTCTGATTTCTATTTATAGGAGCTGATTGTTTTCTCTGAAATGCGTTGCAAGAACAACATCAAATATGATCACACACTGGAAAAATACTGGAAACACACCGGCTCATTCCCCGGCACGGGCACCGAAAACACGGGGAACTTTTTGTGTAACATTAAGCAACATTTCTTTTGGTGAAAAAAAACAAAAACAAAAAACTTTTTATGTTAAAGTTTTAAAGTTATGAGAAAAATTTATGAGAAAAGATTTACAAGCATATTTAAAAAAAAAAAACATAAATAGATGAGAAACAAATGGTAAATTAATGAGTAAAAAGGAAACAAAAAAAAACCAAAAGAAAAAAAGTCTATGAGAAGAAAGTGGTAATTTAAAAAACTGCCAATTTATGAGAAACACTACTCATAGAAAAATGAGAAAAAAATGACACATTTATCAGTAAGAATGTAAGATTACATTATGCTTGTGCTGCACTTTGTAGATGGTTAAACTGATTTATTCCAATAAAGTCTGTTAGAAAAAGAAACTGTATTAATGAAACTGTTCTATTAAAAAGGACTAAAGCTAAAACTGGACTGCCAAAGCTGTAGTTCCTCTAATGTCCACTTGGGGCTTCCCATCAGTCAGTACCCACAGACGCCCATTTAAAATGATCACGTTTACAACCTGCTACAAAAACAGTTTGTGTCTCTAAAGATCTCTATAGAGAATTTGTTCCTTTGTGCCAACTGTACAAGTCACCCACTTAACTGTATTTAGTCTTTAGGGTGTGGTTACAGTTACAGTTGGATGCAGCTGAATCCTAGTTTATCCAACTATAGGTGCCAGAAAACACCTGGATTTCAAGCCAACGTTCAACATTTCCAGCCAATCAAATGATGTTATTTGTTGTCTGTGAAGGTTCTCAGTCATCCAGGTCATCGTAGTCAAAGGAGCTTGCAAAGAAAAGCGTCTGGACTTCTTTAAGTTTACTTGAAGACGTTTCACCTCTCATCCGAGAAGCTTGTTATTTGTTGTTGCTGCACACACATCATCATGGATACATGATGCACGCACCACACAGTGGGTTTCTCCATTTGTGTTTTTTGTAATTGGTGATATAAAACTGTATGCAAACACAATTAAAAAGCACTCTAAAGGTTTTGTCACTCCACCAGTGTTTCCTTCAAAAACCAGTTATGTGCTTGAAGTCTTCACCGTGTGCTTATAAATAACGGACCTGGGAGGCAGTGACCACAGAGCACCCTCACTACGTGCTTCTCAGCCTACATTCCTCGAGGTCTCCTATGGGGACGCCGCCATCCACACCTCAGAGACTCTGTAGCGTGACTGCAGGAAGTCCCCGCCCAGAACGCTGTGATACGCAGGACGATACAGCCTTTTGTAGCGCTCGTGTTCGCCTGCTCAGGAAATCACGCTGTGATTAAGCGGCCCTTCCTGAGTAGCTGCGTGATTGCCTGTCTGTCTGCCTATTATGCTGTCCGACTGTTTGTCTCTGCAGTAATGCGACTGTCTGCTCGCCTGTCTCAACTGTCCTCTCGCCCATATGTCTGATTACCTGTCCGTCCTGGCTGCTCACTTTATTACGCCCGCCTCATTCTGCTTAGCTGTAAAAGAGCAATAAGTAAGATTTTCTCTTTTTTTCACTGCAGCACAGAATCCCCATCTGCAGAGGGTTGATAGAGTTTGGAGATCAATACGAGTGACTAAACAACTATTCCTTCAGCTGCTCAGATTTCTGGCTGCAGTCTGTATCACAGGGAGCGCTCCCTGTCTAGACTCTAAATTACTTAATACCCCTTTAACTCGAGAGAAACCAATACGTTTGAGGAAATCTTAAATAAAATGTGTAAATACAGTTGTTTTGTGCAGAGAGCCACTGAGGACACAACGGTCAGGTGTGCACAAACTTTGCTGTAACTTAACAATTTGAATTACATAAAAAAAATCTGTGAAACCTCAGCAAACATACACAGGTCTGTAGCCCCCTTTAGCAGGATGGTCTCTTCTTCTATTGGCAGCTGTAAAGATCTTTCCTGCTTTATTATGTATCAGCTACTTAAAGGTACTTTTAGCAGTGAACATCTCTGAATAGACTATGTGCGCATTAGCGTATGCTACTTCCGGTGGGGAAACTCCTGTGGAGCGCTTCGTTTCCGGTGTGATAGTCGCGCCTTGTTTACAGTCGGGTTTTCCAAAACAAGTCAACCAAATGGATGAATCAAGCGGCCATTTACATTTCTCAAGACGTCTTGGGCATTTACCAAATATATCTGTAGGTGATATTCATCGACTTGTCGATAATTTTTCCCCCGCGCCTCAGAGCAAAAGAGAGAAAGGATTCAAATTTTATATTTCTCAGTATTTGTATAATTTTGGAGGTAAGTCCCAACATACCCGTCATAAATACTAATATATAGAGACGCTTACCAGCATTTTTATTTATATCCTGTGACTTTTTTTCACGGTTTGTTGACATGCTGTGTAGATGTGTACATGACTGTGCTAGCTAATATCGACATAACCGGGGAAACATCTGGCTTTGACTAATGTTCACCTGTAGTTTGAATGCTGAACATTTGCCCAGCGATCGGTGTTTTCATCCTCTGTGTTGTCATTCTCGGTTGCCATAGCCACGGTATCAACAGGTCAAGGGCGGTGCTCCCAAACTCCGGGTCGCTCTGTCTTTTTAAAAAAATTATTCCAGTGGAATAACGATGGAACAACTTTCGGCTGAAGACAACGTTTCCCAGAGGAAGACACGAAGATCTCTCCAGTCTCAAAATACCGAGTACACACCAGAGCTGGTCGTAACTGTGAAGCCGTCCCTTCTGATTTTTCTCAGCCATTGTGCGCGCAATTCTGGATCCTTTGGAAAGGAGTGGAAACTTAACATCTTGTTAAATCTCCCCCCAGCGGGACACAGCAATGGCGAGTGTCCAAACCTTCTGCTCTTTGTAACTTAACGTGATCTTTTCGTTTTCGTATTTTGGACATGATTTTGGAGTCCTTCTTCGCAGTAGCGATTAACCGCAAAATAAAACTACCGGAAATGTACAACTCTACATCCGGTCTTAAAACAGGAAGTTAGCATTTTCTCATGCACAGTCTATTTAACCTGCAGCTTTCACCACCAGGGGGCGGTGTTTTACCCTCCTTGTCCACACTAATATAAATAAAGTGTTTTTAAAGACTTTTCCAAATGACATTTTGTGGTACAAAGTGGTATTACACTAAAGTACATCTGATATCTCAATCTACATCCATGTTGTTATACTTTCTGTGTTCCAGTATGGCGTACTGCTTTACTGGATCTTTTAGTAGGTCATTGATTTTTTTGAACCCTAACGTGGTTGGCCAGTCCGTAGAACAGACCGTCATCTCCTGGTGGCCAGTAGTGCCACGACTGAAGTTGCAAGGCACCAATGCAAAGATGCCTTCTGCGTAACAGTGGCCTGCTTTTCATAGGTAGCAGCTGACTGAAAGCTGTCATGTGACACTACTGAATGAGTCTCTGTCATCTGAATCATCCAATAGTTCAGCAGAGAAAATTCTTCAGCTTTTTTCTCAAAGCTTCCCGAGCAGAGGTTTATTTTACAATATATTCAATAACAAAAGATTAATATATGCTCCACACATCACATTAAATATGGATGATCCACCAAACTGAAGCAACAAAATGTCTCGCTGCTCAGCAGCATATAACTCTCCTTTGTCTTTCTTTGGTTTCTGAAACTTAATTCCTCTCCACATTCATCTCCAAACTTCTAATCACTCTACTGGCGGACGATTTCTCCAGCACTGTCCCCTCCTGGGGCCCATAAACCTTTGATGGGAACAATGACTGATAACTCGGGAACAAGAAAAAATTAGGCCGCTGCGTTATTGGTGATTCACAATCCAGTTCCGAGGTGTTAATAGGGAGCCGTATTTAAACTGCCAATGTTTAATATACACTTCCTGCAGTTGCACTAAATCTGCTGCAGCTTTTTTGGTTTGGGAGGGGTGTTAATGGAAGAAGTGGAGGGGCAGGTAAAACTTGGCCGCCTGCCCAGGGGACTTTTGGATTTTCTTAGTACTTTGAAGTGACCTGGATATACAGCTTGTGGATAACTCTTTCACTCTCAATCTCTCTTTTAATCTCTCTCCGTTAGTCCCTCGTAGGGTTTTATTTTTCTCTGTTTTTCAATCTTTCTGTTTTACTCAAGATCACTATCTGTCTGCTTCTTTTGTCGTTTCACTTTTCTCATGCTCCCTCCCTTTGCACATCTCCCTTTTGTCTTGCTGGTTGGACTGTTAAAGGAACACTCCACCCAAATCCCGACTTTGAAAATCAGACTCTGATCTATAGAAGGTGGCTCTGAGTGCTGTAGTCCCACAGCAGTCACGATGGCATCCACCGGTGTCCCAGTTTCATGGTGAAAAGGAGTTTTAAATATCCGCATGAAGTAATCAGAACACAAATCAGAATCAGAATCAGAATCAGAATACTTTATTAATCCCTGGGGGAAATTATTTTTTGTTACAGTGCTCCATTATAAACCAACATTAAGACAAGACAGACAATACGCTAACTAAGAATAGTACAATATATACATATATATACATACATAAGTCACTCATAAATAAATAGCTGGAAAAGAAACGTGTAGTTGTAGCAGTAACCAGTGTGTTAAGTGGATGCGTTGTACAGGGAGCCACAGGCAGGAAAGATTTCCTGTGTCGTTCAGTGGTGCTTTTCGGTAATCTCAGTCTCTCACTGAACGTGCTCCTGTGACTGACCAGCATGTCATGGAGTGGGTGGGAGGTGTTATCCAACATTGTTTTTATCTTGGACAGCATCCGCCTCTCCGACACCACCTTGAGGGAGTCCAGCTCCATCCCCACAACATTACTGGCCTTACGGATTAGTTTATTAAGTCTGTTGGCATCTGCGACCCTCAGCCTGCTCCCCCAGCATGCAACAGCATAGAGGATCGCACTGGCCACAACAGACTCATAGAAAATCCTGAGCATTTTCTGGCAGATGTTGAAGGACCTCAGTCGCCTCAAAAAATAGAGACGACTCTGGCCCTTCCTGTAAAGTGCTGTGGTGTTTTTAGCCCAGTCCAGTTTATTGTCAATGTGTACTCCAAGGTATTTATAGTCCTCCACAATGTCAACACTGACCCCCTGGATTGAAACAGGGGTCAAGTGTTTCCTGGGCTTCCTGAAGTCCACGATCAGTTCCTTGGTCTTTGCCACGTTGAGCTGCAGATGATTCTGCTCACACCACGTGACAAAGGAGTTGACCACAGCCCGGTACTCTGTCTCATCATCCCTGCTGATGCATCCAACCACCGCAGAGTCATCAGAAAACTTCTGAAGATGGCAGGTCTCTGTGCAGTGGCTGAAGTCTGTGGCGTAGAGGGTGAAGAGGAAGGGGGAGAGGACAGTCCCCTGTGGTGCCCCTGTGTTGCTGATTACCTTGTCAGACACACACTGTGGGAGACGTACATATTGTGGTCTTCCTGTCAGGTAATCAACAATCCAGGACACCAGAGAAGCATCCACCTGCATCGCTGCTAACTTATCACCCAGGAGGGTCGGCCTGATGGTATTGAAAGCACTAGAAAAGTCAAAAAACATGACCCTCACAGTGCTCGCCGGCTGGTCCAGATGGGTGTAGACATGATTGAGCAGGTAGATGATGGCGTCCTCAGTTCCAAGACGAGGCTGATAAGCGAACTGAAGGGGATCCAGGTGTGGTCTTACTATGGGTCGCAGCTGGTCCAGGATGAGCCTTTCCAGGGTCTTCATGATGTGGGAGGTCAGTGCCACGGGCCTGTAATCCTGGGGGCCACTGGGACGTGGCGTCTTTGGTACAGGGACGAGGCATGATGTCTTCCACATCACTGGGACCCTCTGCAGACTCAGACTCAGCATAAACAGTTTATGAAAGACTCCACACAGCTGGGGGGCACAGGTCTTGAGGACGAGGGGACTCACTCCGTCTGGTCCAGCAGACTTGCCTGAGTGAAGTCTCCTCATTTGCATCTCAACCTGGTATTGAGTGAAGGTGATGGGTGGGGGAGGGGTGTCAGGACTCTCACAGGAGGCAACAGCGCCATGTGAAGAGAGAGGCTGGCACAGTGGTGTGGCTCTGGATTCCAGGCTGACTACAGGTGAGGTTGTGGGGGTGGGAGCAGACACTGTGGTGTCGAATCTATTGAAAAACAGATTCAACTCGTTAGCTCTATTCTCACCTCCCTCAGCTCCCCTGCTGTTGGTTGGCCTGAATCCAGTGATGGTCTTCATGCCCCTCCACACCTCTCTCATGCTGTTCTGCTGGAGTTTCCACTCCAGCTTCCTCCTGTAATTGTCCTTAGCCTCTCTGATCTTGTCCTTTAGTAACACCTGGACCTTCCTCACCTCCTCTTTATTGCCCCCTCTGAAAGCCCTCTTCTTGTTGTTGAGGAGGGCTTTGATGTCCTTAGTCACCCACGGCTTGTTATTTGGGTAACAATGAACAGTCTGAGCTGGAACAATGGAGTCGGTGCAGAAAGTTATGTAGTCTGTGATACACTCAGTAAGCTCATTGATGTCCTCTTCGTGAGGCTCACAGAGTGTTTCCCAGTTGGTCACCTCGAAACAGCCCTGTAGTTCTGCTATTGCCTCCTCTGACCACCTAACAGTCCTGGTGGTCACAGGTTCCCTCCTCACAATTGGCACATAGCGGGGGGTGAGGTGAATCAGGTTATGATCTGACCTACCAAGTGGGGGGAGGGAGGAGGAGCTGTATGCATCCTTGACGTTAGCATACAGTAAGTCTAAAATTTTCTCTCCCCTGGTGAGACAGTCCACATATTGTCTGAATGTTGTTAGTGTATTGTCCAGTGATACATGGTTGAAGTCACCCGAGATCACAATAAAGGCACTCGGGTGCTGAGTCTGTAACCGGGCTACGGCAGAGTGGATAGCGTCACATGCAGCTGTGGGGTTAGCAGAGGGAGGAACATAAACAGCCACCAAGATGACGTGAGAGAATTCCCTGGGTAAATAATACGGCCTGAGTCCTACAGCACACAGTTCAATGTCCAGGCAACAAATCTTTTCTTTGATTGTTATGTTGGCAGGGTTACACCACCGGTTGTTAACTAAAACAGCAAGCCCACCTCCTTTCCGCTTACCGCTAGCGATGCTGTCCCTGTCCACCCGAACAGTGTGGAAGCCTTCCACGGAAGCATTCTCATCGGGAATGTCCTGGTGCATCCATGATTCAGTGAAACACATCAGGCTACACTCTCGGTATTCCCTCTGACTCCGTACCAGTGCTGAGAGCTCGTCGATTTTATTTGCCAACGATCGCACATTTCCCATTACGATAGACGGCAGACACGGTTTATACCTCCTCCTCGCTTCGAGCCTCCGCTGTCTCACCGTCTCCTTCTTTCTTCTCTTCTGTCCTTGACCTCTGCATCCCCGATGTGTTTTCCTCCAAATTTCAGCTGGTACTTCTGCGGGCCTGGCCAGCGAGCCGGCCGGCATCAGGGCGATCAGCTGATCTCTGGAGTAAACAGTCCGTGAGTGTAGGAGATGTGCCGCGGTCCCGTTCCTTGATAAAAGTAACAGTTCCACGGCCACCAGAAGAACAAAAACTCTCTCAATCCACATGATTGAGTAAAAGATAATAAACGGATGAAAATACAAGTCAGAAAAAAAAGAATACGTAATCCCCGTGGGGAAACTCCTCTCTGCATTTAACCCATTCACTTAGTGAAGCAGTGGGCAGCCATTGGGCGCCCGGGGAGCAGTGTGCAGGGACGGTACCTTGCTCAGGGGTACCTCAGGGTAGCTGTTCAGGGGAATCGAACCCCCGACCTTCCGATCATGGGGCCACCACTCTACCTACTGAGCTTTCCCTACTTGCACAGCTAAAGTATACCTCCATACACCAAAGTTGACTTGGATGTGAAAAAGCTCACAGGCTGTTATGCCATTACTGTAAAAAACAAATATATATATCTCTACTTTGTGCCATCAGATGAGTTACTGGTGACTAAGACGCATTACAGAGGCTGATCGCTAAGGAAAAATGTGTATTTCCGGACAAGTTGCCGGGGTTTTCTGGTTGTCAGATTCATGCTGTCGCTGTAATCTGAACTTGGTGTGGAAGATGCTGACTTGTCTGCAAATACTCACAAACTTCTCGCTGAGTGACGCTGAACCTTTAAAAAGAGCGACCTTTTCTTTGAAGGTGATTGGTTTTCTTTTCTGGTTTGTGTCACGCTTGGTGAGTGTTTGCAGACAAGTCATTGGAAACTAGCTTGAATTCTTGGCAACCAAAGCAATCACAAAAGGCTTTTGGTGCAGCATTATACACCTCACCTGGTAACTACCATTGACCTCCAGGAACCACTTGGCAACATTGCTCACTACCCTACCTGGGCTTGTGGTTGCCAGATGGTCACTGACTGGACTCTAGCCATGTGGAACTTCATCTCAAACAACCCAAGTCAAGGGGTTATTTTCAGGCCAGTATCATTGTTAATAGCAATGACCATGCCCGGTGCTGTTGACCAACACTGTGCTGCTGCTGGCTAAAGAAAAAGAAAGAGCAGAGGAGGAAGGCATGTCAGGCGGGAGCAAGAGAGAAGGATTATGGATGTAGTGAAGGAGGGTTAGTGTGACAGAACAGGATGCTAGAGACAGAATGAGATGTAAGAAGATGAACTGCTTTGACTCAGAAAGAGAGCAGCTGAAAGAATAAGGAGAAGAAATATAGTTAAAGATGGCGCCCGTCAGAACCACATGGATGAATTTGGAAACAAAATGTGTTTATTGTGAATAAAATTGTAGCTCAGAGGTATGTGATGGTACCTTAACTCTGACCAAAGTACATTGAAGGCTGACACACTACCTGCACATTCACCACCCTGACCTTCACACACACCTTTCTGCATTGGACATAAATCTCAGGTTTACTGAGAGAATTGCAAGACTCAACTTTTTAGTGTTTGAACTCGTTCAGTTTCAGATTAGAAGAGGACACACGCACACGTTTGTGAGACGAGCACTGCTTGGGTATTAAGGATGTGATTACGGAAACATTTGGCAATAATTATAATATAGGCAGAGAAGGGTTTCTGGCACAGCTTCAGCCGTTCCACAAGAGAAAGTTTATTACAAATAATATGTTCAGTATATTTTACGATGTTCCTAATGAGGGCCGTAAGCCGAAAGCTTTAATTTCATAGCAAGAACGTTGTTCTGTAAATGACCCGAACCCTATTTTCACAATTTTTCTTGTACTTTTCTTGTTTCCATTTGTGGTCAGTCACTTGTCATAGACATTTTTCTGGACTTTTTTGGGATCAGATCTCTTTTCTAAAACATGTTTGTTTTTAGCCATTTTCTGTCTCATTTTGTGTTGGTTTTTTTATGCTTCTGTTTTCATTTTGTATTTCTTAGTTGCTTATAGTCTCTCTTAATGTTCTGTTTATGTGTCTCTAAAGTTATTTTTCAACTTATTATATTCATTTTCTAATGATTTTATATCTTTTAATATTCATCAATTTTATTTCTTTGTCTGTTTGTATAATTTTTTGAGTATTTTCTAACTGTTTTGGGTGTTTTTGTAGTCATTCTGTAGCTGTAGATTTTTTCTTTTGCTGTTCGCCTGTCTCTCTTCGTGGTCATTTTGCATTTTTGCTTTCATTTTGATCCATTTTTGCTTTTGTAGTCATGATGGATCTTTTTAAGATTATTTTTTTTAACCTTTTTTCTGTCTTTTAGACGTCATCTACTTGTAAAAAAAATGATTTTTTTTGTTTTTCTAGTGATGCTAGCATACAAGCTAACGTTAGCTAGCTAGCTACTACAGTAGGTACAAAGCAGCTTCACTGACAAGCTAACTAACTAACATTAACTAACATTAACTAGAAAAAAGCCAGTTTGCCCTAATAGAAGTGACTGCTTGATTGATTAAATGCTAAACATTAATGTTCAATCAGTGGAGAGATTGTCTGACTTACGCTAGCATGTCTGCTAACTCAGATGATGTCGGTGGCTAGTTGGTCTAAACTCCTGGGGCTAAACTGGTAACTTGGCCGGACATTTATCTGCACAGGGCTCTCTATCTGTGTCCCAAAGCTTTCTCAGCTTAAGAGTTTTGGTTACATCCACTAAAACTAGCTCTATAGTCTTTAAATATGTGCTTTTTTTTTAGGTTAATTTAAATGCCTTACTGGATGGAGGTAGTTCTAAGTCTGACTGTACAGTATATCTGTGTTTGACCTGAAATGACGAATCACACAGCTATAAGTGCTAATCACTTCTCCAAAAGTCATCAGCAGTAATGAGTAATCAGTAAACTCTGTCTGCTTCCTGTCGCTGGGTATTTTCTCTCTGCTGATTTGATTTTTGTTCATTTCTTTCTCTTCTGTCTCCATCCAACACCACATGAAATAGCAGTCTAGTCATAAGAGTTCAGCGGGTGCTAAAGGTGAAAGATTTGATAATTACTCCTTACATATTAGTAATTCATTATGTCGATGTATTAATGCGTACCCTGAAATTACTGAGGGCATTATCCTGAAGTAGACCTGGGCTAAAAAAAGATCAGGTTATCCAGATATAGTGTCCAAATTTGAATCCAACTCATGACAGATGTAAGTGGTCTCCAGCTGATTCATATGCTTTGGTATGCCTTGCTCATTTCCTGGACTCGGTCCTCAAGTCCATCATTAACAGCCCCCCCCCCCGTCATGTGCAAGAAGGTCCTAAGAAGGAACTGAATTATGCTGGGAACGGGGATACAATTCAGAGACCAGATGTTCTGTGTAAAATATTTACGTTTTCATGTTGTACAGAGTGCTTTACTAAACCTTTTCCCCTCAAATTCCACACATGAATTCCCATTCGTTCCCTTGACCTGCTCTTCGCAACGGTCTCTCTATTAAGTGATAAAATATGTTGACTATAAGTGCCCTCATTTCCTGATAAGATACGATGTGATTAGGTTTAGAAACAAGAACGACCTGATTAGGGAGCAAAGAAACATGCATTCACTGGTAGGAGACAAACACCAGTTTCCTGTGTGGCTCTAAAGCAACACCACACTGTTTCCTCTTCACTCCCAGTGGACGAGAATCATGATTCCTGGTGCTGCTCGAGGGCTTTTTAGTGTAAAAAAAAGAAAAAGAAAAGAAGAAGCTGTTTTTAGGGGGATTTTCTGAATTGTTTTTTTTCCACTTAGAAGTTCAGTCTGCTGATGCCTTGCTGGATAATGCCACACTGGATGTTATTTTAGCCCTTTCTGTTTACTCTTTGTTGGCTTGAGCTGTGACGTGGTCGTTGCCAGCAGTATTATTTATATTTTCACATGTTTGAGAGGATTACAGTCCTTTTCATTTATGCACTGTGCTGGGCTGGCATGAAAACACAGAGTTCGATGGTCTTTTGTGGGACTAGATTTTTACATATTTGAACAAGCAGATTTTATTTTAAGTTAGTGTAACTGTTGTGAGTTGCTGGCTGCTGCCTCGTACTGACAGGTAGCAGACTGCCACCAGCTGGTGGATCCACCAGCCACCTAGTTGCACTCTATACTACTTCACCTGACCTCCTAAGTTGGATGTGCCGACATTCTCTCTGTAGTATTAATTGATCTCTAAAGCCTGTAAAAACAAGAAAAAACTCCATGGAAGACTCCAGGAGTAATTAAGGTGTGTTTATCCAGAAAGCCCTCGTTGTTTGGCCCAAATGTGGCCCACATTAGCAGTTTCCTATTCGCCACATCTGGCGGCAGTGGCTCAGGGCTAGTCTGGATTCCACAGCTCAGCTACAGGTTAAACTAATATGAGGCAGATGTTAGGAGCACTGAGACATTTGGTCATCATGTGGTCCAGACAACACCTGCTGTAACCCATGTTACCACCCAGCTACGACTGGTTTATGTGACTTATGTCATAGATGATCCATTGGTGACGAAAGTAGCCTACATTAAGCCCCGTGTCTGCTCTCTGGGTATTATCACAGTCATGTTTAAGGTAAAGAAAAAGCCTTCATCAGGCAGGGGAACATTTTATGAAGGCCGTGAACTCTTTTTTTGAAAAGGTTGGTGGTCTCTAATTCAGATAGCTCTTTTTTAAGCTCTGTTTTTGGTCTCCACCAGCTCCTGAAAACAATATCTGGCTCTTCACCAACCACTCACTATTGTCACTTAAAATTTCAACCTTTGTTTCTCAGTCAAAAAAAGGTCTCTGAATTTACTTTGATCCTGCTTCTCCCCGGTCATAGACTCTGCTTCATAAACTGAGCCGTTTTCCCAAACATTTGTATACAGTTCACATCCAGCCATCACCAGAGACCTAAGCCAGCAGCCCGCTTCTCACAACAGCCTGCCTCGTTGTATTAGGAGCATTCGGAAAGAAGGCTTTGACAGAAAGGTCAGGCCACCTTTTCCTATTGAAAATCATTGGCTGCTAAAGATCATGACATTAAAGGTATGAGCACAGAGGCCATAAGAGAGCGAGGAAGAACAGACAAGTCTGCAGTGGCAAAGACAGACGGATGTCTTTGAGAATACTACAGTCAGAGATAAAGGAGGGTAAAAATACGATAATGCAAGCTCTGAATTAAAAACTCTGAGTAAAAGTACGGAGATATTAAAGAGCTCTGACCACTTCCTGTTTTTAAAGCTTGGTTACTACCACCACATTTTCAAACAGTAGTTAATTTTGTAGTGATTTTTGATTTCGTTATGTCCTCCATCAGTCTCACTTTGTGGTCATTTTCTGTCTTTTACTTTCACCTACTGTTCAGTTTGTGTCTCTGAGGTATCATGTTTGTCTTTTTTGTATCTTTTTGTTTCTTTTGTAATCGTTTTGGTCATTTTTTTTTTACTTATTCTGTATTTTACTAGATTAAAAAAAACCTCTGATCACTTGTTTCTCTTTGTTTTGTGGCCCTTTTATGACTTTTATTGGCTGCAAGTTTCCCTTTATCGTCATTTCTGTGTCCTTGTAGTCATTTAGCATCTGTTTGCAGTCATGATTTGTCTTTTTATGCTTGTTTTCAGTGTTTTTCTGTCTTCTGAAGGTCATCTAATTCACTTTGTATTTGTATTTGCTTTCCGTGGTAGTTATTTTGGACCTTTTTGAAATGATTTAATTTAATTTAATAGTTTTGAACATTTTTTGTCAATATCTGAAAGTATTTGTTAAAAAAAGCTAACACACAATTATTTAAATCTGGTTTCATGTCCCCTGCTGTAACCTGAAGATTAACGCGGCACCTCTGTTGTAAAATAGCACAGTGTATACTAATTTTTATAAAAAACCTGATTTTACATAAATTTTAAACATTTAGAGTCAAAAATGTTTTCATAACTTAAACTTTTGCTGACTTCATTTGAGATTCCAGCTTTGCCAGTCAGCACACTGATCCAGATCGCTGCAGCAAAGGTTGAAAAGCACAGTTAGCTTAACACTAGCCTGAAAACTTGGCTCAAAAAGTCTCTACCACAAAACCAAAAAACTTAGAAAGAGTCTGTAAAAGCTAAAAAACCTTTTTCTTCTGAGGATTCGGTGGAGACCAAACATGAAACCAACAGAGGGTCAGTTTGGTTGGAGGAAGATCAGGTTTTGAATAAAGGGGGGAAAATGAGGCACATACTTTAAATTAAGCGTGGCCTTGCTTCCTGCTCCAGTGCAGCCCTGTGGCAGTCAGACAGACTTGAATTAAACACCCAGAACACAGGAGGTCACGAAGAGCAGCCAACGGGTAAAAGTAAGACAAAGGGTAAAGAAGGAGCCGCCCACCTCAGAGTCAGGTAGGACATGTGTACTGTATGTATGCATGTGTTTCCCGGAGCAGCTGCTCTGTTTGCTGTCCTACTTTATGTTTGAAAGCACAAACTGTTCAGCAACGTTTCGCCATGAAATCGATTTTCATCCCACAGTGAAACGAGGCCAGCGCTAAAGGCTGAAGAATTAGACATACTGTATGTAGGCTAACGGCGCGCTAGCAGAGAGTCGGTGGAACCAAGTGATTAAAGCAGCAGACGAACCTTGCCGAGCAAAGTGTGTGTGTGTGTGTGTGTGTGTGTGTGTGTGTGTGTGTGTGTGTTAAAGTGGGTTGCTTTCAGAGCTGATAGAGGCTCTTCGATGTGGTCGTGGCCCGAGTTTAGTTTTGTGTACATTACTGTCTCAGCTCTGTGTGCATGTATATTTAATACATCCGAGTGCAGCTTATTCCTCCACAGGAAAGGTGAAACTGAGCAGCACAGACGAGCTAATTTTGAAAAAAGTTCATTCTAAATGCAGAAAATCTCCGTCTGGTCACAGTTTTGCTTTAATCTCAATAGATTTGAGTAGAAGCTTTTTTTTGGTGATCATTTTGCTTCTTTTAATAGCTGCCTGTTTCTTTTATGGTCATTTTGTAATCACTGCTCTTTGTGCTCATTTTGGTTCGATTTTGGCCTTTTTTCTTTAGATTCACTTCATTCTCTGGAGTCGTCTTGCGTTTACACATTTTGTTTTAATCATGGTTTAAAAGACCATGATTACATCTTTGTTGTCACCCCCCCCAAAAAAAATCATTTCGTGTGTCTTTGAAAGAACTTTTTTTGTAGTCATTTAGTTTTTTTCTTTCTTGGCCTTTTTGTGTTTGTGCTTTTATTTAAAAAGCTGAATCTAACAGTTAGCATTTTGACCATTTGAGAGCACAGCTGCAGTCCTCACTACCAACAATGTTGCAGCTGAAAGCGCTGCTGTGGGTGAACCACAGACACACCTGCTGACGAGCTGCAGGTAATGTTTCCCAGCATTCACGGCTGTGTTTGGATATAAAAAGCTAAACTGAAAAAAACAAAATCCAATATTTCGTCTACTGAGGATAAAAAATGTTAAACAAACAGTTAATGTTCAAAGAAAAGCAAAGAAACAAACAAAATCACGAGCTTTCACGCTTACTGTACAAATACTTCTGGTTCCTGTGTGTCCTGCTGCTGCCCCCTGCTGCTCTGGAGTGTGAACAAATGTACACATAAAACACTTATAAGGAAAGCACTAATCTTTCTTTTCTTAATTAGTTATTAAAGGAGTTTAGTCTTAAAGAACAACGTACTGAGTCATCAAAACATCTGATGGATTTGCTAAAACATTTAGATCTAATATAAGATATAATGTTCTTCTCTCCCCTTTTGCACAGTCGAGCGTGTCAGGATACATTTCACTGCGTGTTGTACTTGTATAACTATGCATGTGACAAATAAAGAATCTTGAATCTAGATCTGTGGGGCAAGCCTTGAATTTAAATGGAAATAAATTAAGTTTATTGTGTGCTCACTTGTAATTTCTGCCCTTAAATAGGCTTTAAAAAACGTTTTTGTTTGTGCACAAACTTGCTCGATCTCCTGAGACAAAGTCCCTTCATAGTCAATTTTAGTCCTTTATCGGTCATTTTCGCCCTGTTAGAGGTCAACATGCACCTTTTTGTGCTCGTCTCTCTTTGCACCTCCAGCTGGTAGGATACCTGCGGGTATACCGAGAACACGGCGAGATCGTACATCTTACCTGGCCCGGGTCCCCCGAGGAGCCGATGGAGAGAGAGAGAGACGTCAAGACTGCCTTTGACTTCATATATCACGTGTTATTATTGTTCTTGTGTGTTTTCTATTCGAGGGCCACAAAGCAAATCACTCACCAAACACTTTGTCCTTTTATCCTTACCCAGTGAGCTAAATATTCATTCTAACTCAATCATTTATGAGTTTCACCAACGGCAGCACAAATTTACGCCTTTCACCTCCCTCACAGAGGACGACATTAACCTCTGACCCTGCAGCTTTCCGCCTTCGAGCTCTACGGCAACACGCATGTGCTTTCAAAAGCAGTTTGAACCGTGTAACATAGATGTATAACACGCTAAACTTGGAGTTTGATCAGCTGGAGTGAGACCGTGATGGAGGGTGGCATTTCAGGCTGTAGCCTCTGTCGTCCAATCACAACTTTTTTTTAAAAACAACTGCTGAAAACAAGTTTTTATAGGTCAACTCTTTGTTAATAGTTTATATAGTGTTAAACCTGCCACTTCCTCACTCCTCTCCAGCAGCACTAACTATGAAACACAGCAAATCTGACTTTATTGAGATCTGCACCGTGAACGTATGACAGGCACGAGAAGGTTTTAACGTTTTGTTGGCGGTTGCTAAAGTAGCTCCATGTTTCTGAAATCATCGTGACTGGAGGCACTGCTCACGTAATCTCACTGCTACTACGGTGACTGAAGGTACCGGCTTATTAACAGTGGCACAACCACATAAACAGATAAATGTACCCAGCGTCATGCATGTCTAAGTACTTCTCAGTATTACTGCATATAAGTCACGTGTTTTCATTAGAAACCTGTTTTGAAGACTTCAAACTCTCCTGTAGGCACCGTGCAGGCAACATTTTGATGATTGAATACAGGATGAAGGTGGTGTCTAATTACTGCAAACATTCATTATATATTTCTTTAGATCAGCTGGTGCCTCCGATGATGATCTCCAAGGAAAAAAGCAGAAATTAGACCTTCAAAAGCAAGAAAATGATAAAGTGCACCACAAGAAGTTCATATAATTGCTGTGAGTTTGCACAGATTAACCCTCATTCTTGTCAACTTTTCCCGTCTGTGTGCAGCCGACGTCTCACTCCGACTTCTGCAGAGAATAAAAAATGTTGCAGAAAAACACCCGAGCTCGCAGCCCGGAGCAGGTGGAAATAACTGGCAGCACACCGTCAGCAGTTGGTGAAAATGCTGACTAACACAAAGCACTCCATCAACTAAACATTAAAGGATCAATATTGTGGAAAACAAAACACTGCAGCAATGAAGGGCTGGGAGACGGAGGGCAGGTGGCAGAGTAAAAACACCTCCGCTGTCGAGTGCTTAACAGTTTGATGTGCATGCAAACTGCCTGCGAATGAAAGTCAAACGTGATTCACTGATTCATATTTTACATGAAGACAAAAGCAGACTGATCTGAGCTTGACGCCGCGAGAAGAAGCGGCAGAATGAGAAACATCCGACACGTTTCAGCCGAGGAGCGGGCGATGATGATGTCGGTTCTGTCGGGAAAAAGATTTGGATTTATTTTTATTTTTTTTAAAGTTGGGAAATGAATTTGGATTTTTACATTAATGAGTTTTTGTCATTATACACAATATAACGTGTCTTTCTTTTGCACATTATTTAAATCAAAATGCTCCATTTAGTTTCAAGATTTACATTTTTTAATTTACTTATGTTTTAATGTTTTTTGTTTTAAAGTGGAATCACTGGATTTGTGTGAGACTGGATGGGACAAACGTTAAATACCACCCCTCAGTTGGACTTTTCCACCTATTTTTCAGCTGGCTCCACTAGATACCTAGGTATCCCCTCTGGCCATCACCAGTAGGTGAAGTGTCTTGCCCAAGGACACAACGACCGAGACTGTCCGAACCGGGGCTCGAACCGGCAACCTTCCGATTACAAGACAAACTGCCAACTCTTGAGCCACGATCGCCCCAATATTCCTGCGCTTAAACTGCTGTTTTAAAAAAAAGTGATCCATTTTCCTTTTTTGGATTTCTTTTTTAATAATTTGTTTTGATTGACAAATAAAATTTAAAATACACAAAGACAATCAACAGTGAAACAAAAGCAAGCCTACATGAAACAAATGTGTGCAGATGAGAGTAAGCTGACATTTCCAGACTTTTCTGGTCCCCATGATGACCCATCCCCCAATAAAGTGTGTGCCTCAGCAGGTGGAGAGAATCTTGTTTGCAAAGGTTACATCTTTCCTGAATTTTGCGGTCCCCACGTTACCCATCAGTTTAGCTCCACCCCTGCAGACACTCATTTCGGCACGTGTAGCAATGTTAGACGGAGAAAAGCAATTTGTGCAAGGACAGCGATTACTCGATGGAAAGCAGGTAAGTCAAAAGCCCAAATTTGCAGTTACGCACTCAGTGTTTTTGGCTCTAAGTCACATGATCACAGGCCCTGCCCATCCCTGTCGGTGCCTCATTGGGCGACGTCTATGTGAACTCTAACGATGAGGGGGCCTGTCCTCACAGTCAGGGGAACCAAACAGGGATATAAAAAAGATGAGACCTTTCCCGCCTCGTTGTGAAGACTCTACGTCTCAGACGTCAGCTGTCTGCATCCGAGGTGCTGAGCTGTTATTCCTGCAGTGTTTTTGTGAGTAGATGATGTTTAGCTGCTGATGCCTGAGACTCAGAGATCACTGCCCTGCTCCCTCACCTCCTCCTCCTGCCTATTGCTCTCTAACATGACCCCTAGTGGCAGGAGAACACCACTACAGCGTGATGTTGCTCCCAAGCATGTGATCGCGTGCTGTGGATTTGATGGTGGCTGTGCGCTGGCGGCATGACTGACAGTTTAAGATGTTGTGCAAACATTTAGGACTCCTTTGAGCAAATTAAAGGGTCATTTACTGTAAACTGGTGATGTGCATCTTCTGTCAGTCAGAGACAAGGAAAACACCAAAACACAAGTGGGATGATTTAAATAAAAAACTGAGAGTTCTGTGAAAAATCAAGAACCTGGACTGTGTGCAAAATATCACTGTGCTGCCAGTTTATAGTAAATCAGTGCAGCATTTCTCAAACGCAGTGGAGTGGAAGTATAGAGTAGAGCACTTGAATGGATGTATTAAAGATGTATTATCGGCGAGGTGAGAGAGTTTCCTCCTGAGCGAACGTAAAGCATGGCGGCGTGACATTTGCCGCTGATACAGTGGATTCTGCAGCGAGGAGAAACTCTGCAATCTAAATAATCTGATGAAAGGTCAGGTGTTCACAGCGGTCGCTTTAAAACCAAAAGAACAAGGGGTGGGGGGGGGAATGGGTCTCCGTGAGGCACACGGGGAAAAATAAAAGCACCTCGAGGATACTCATCGGACCAGAATGTATCGCATCCTTCAGTCAGAGCAGGTCTGGATGAAGGCAGGTGCTCTTTGCATAGGAAACTCCTTCGACAGCTACAGTCTTATAATAAATATAATGTTTTATTAATATTTAATAATAAAAGAGCTGAACGCAGCAGTTCACACTTCAGAGTCTCATCAGAGATCAGGATGAATGAACCTCACAGCAGACGGACATTTACAGATTACTACAAGTCGTGACCCACAGGACAGACTTTCTGGCTCTCTGGACAAAAAGCCAACAGGTTTTGTCTGATGTTTGGGAAAATCACATAGCTTCTGTGGGAGATGATACTAGAGACTGCTGAGATGACATCTTTGCAATCACACAAATAAAACACTGATGTTAGGCTAGAAATGAACGACGCTTTGGTTGCATGACTGTTTCAGACCACCACGAGCTCTCATGTGGCACCACAGAAAACTGAAATTAAAAAAGCTTAATTTAACCTCCTAAGACCCGAACTCTTTCATGGCATGCATTCTTAATTTCTCTTTGCAAAGAATTACCAGATTTTTTTTTTTTTTTTTACCAGATTTTTGTTTCAGAGAAAAATGAGAGCCACATATGAGGATATTTGTTTCAAATTTCGATAGAGCAGTGGCAGCATAATGTCCTCGTAGGTGGATATCAGGCCCTTGTAGAGCAAAATTTAGTAATTTGGTCTAAATAACCCAAAATTTGATGCCCACATATGTGGACGGCAGGTCCTGGGAGGTTAAAGGAGCTAAAAATGATGAATCCACCCAGTTTAAACATTGTAAATCCACTTTGATCTTGGCTTCACAGGGACACGAAGCACCTCTGGGTGAAAGTCACAACTGTCATGTGGACTGTTTGTCTACTGAAGAACAGACAAGAGTCCGAACAGAGGTGTTAAAAGGGAGTTTTTCCTTCAGACTGTCTCCAGGTGTTTGCTCAGAGGAGGTGGTTCTATTATTGTAGGGTTATCTTACAGTATGGAACGCCTGGAGGTGACTTTGTTTTTAGGCATTTAACCCCTTTTTAATAATAATAATAATAATGGATTGCATTTATATAGCGCTTTTCACGCTTTCTCAGAGCGCTTTACAATTCCACTATTCATTCACACACTGGTGGAGGCAGCTACAGTTGTAGCCACAGCTGCCCTGGGTCAGACTGACAGAAGCGAGGCTGCCATATTGCGCCATCAGCCCCTCTGGCCAACACCAGTAGGCAGTAGGTGAAGTGTCTTCCCCAAGGACACAACGACCGAGACTGTCCAAGCCGGGGCTCGAACCGGCAACCTTCCGATTACAAGACGAACACCCGACTCTTGAGCCACGATCACTTTTTGTTTTAGTTTGTTGTAGTTTTGCACAATAATTAGTAAATCTGTATTACTAGTAATATATGCATAAAATTACTTTGTATTACGTGTTTTTTTAAAGGTACAGCCAGTAGTTTTTTCAGGTTGTTTAACAAAAAGGACACTGTACTCATAAATATACACAGAAAGTGATGTTTTCTTATAAACCTTTAATTATTCCATACTTCCATACTTAATTATGTTTTATGTGAGTAGAGACCAGACACAGACGTGTTACGCCAAAGGCGAAACAGAAGTTGTAGGAGTTCGCGGAGGGACAATTACATTCATGTCTGCACCTTAAGAGTCAAGATATGAAGCATTATATCTGTTTAATCATCAGAGCAGGAATCCCCTTCAGCAAAGAAGTGAAAAGGCCGAGGACAGAGACGCTATCAGCATCTTTATAAACTGTCACCCTCTTCACCTCAGCTTCCATCTCTTTAACTGAAGTCGGAGCTTCAGAAACACGGAAACACGCTCATTCTCAATATTTTAATTACTTATTGTCAGCTGATTATGCATGAGCTTCCTGGACAGCTCACAATGAGCTAAACAACAACAGCTGGTTATAAGCTAACGTTATTTCAGGTATGACCTAAAAATCACACTTTCCCCCTGATAAATAGTTTGATTACATTTCCACATCGGATGGAAGTTTTTCGCTAAGTGTCTGAATCAAAAATGTTAGATTGACGTTTTAATAGCTGTTAGCTAGCAGAGGCTAAATGTAGCTAACAGCTGTTAACAGAGGCTAACAGAAGCTAACAGCTGTTAACAGAGGCTAACAGAAGCTCACAGCAACACAAACAACAGCGCTTACTGACAGAAAACTTCAGGATATCCTCAACAGCTCACCTCAGTGTTGCTGTCATCAGTCAAAAAAGAGCTTCACTGACTCATCACATCACACTGTTTTCACAACGTTTCACAGCCTCCTCCACAGTGAATAGATGCAACATTGACAGCTGAGGTAAACAGTCTACTGACAGCCTATAAACTCAAAGACAGATCTGTCCAGTCACTCTGCTGAGTAAACTCACGAAAAATAAATGATGGCCAGTTTTTGACCGACCCCCTCGAGTGGCTCTTGGGGCAAAACCAAACTGTTTAAGTGGCTGTTTATTTTTGTACAGTTGTAGTAACACACCAGCTGGCTACAGCTGTATGGGGTCTGAATTTTATATTTTTTAACTTTCTTTCCTGAATAAATCTTGTTTGTCCACATCAGGCGCCACAGCAGGATTATGTCATTCTCATGGCAAACTTCTGTAACTCATTTGCACAAAAACAAAAGTATTAGAGGCTGATTTAATGTGGGAATCTGTGAAAATTGCTAAAGCTGATTTCATCAATTTATTTCAGACTTATAACCAAAGACCAAACTCAAAAATAAGATTTACTTCGACATGATGGATGAGGAGGTGCAAACTTATTTCTGTGTTTCAGGCCTCCTTCATAGAGCTTTCAATAAGGCTAAAGTCACAATTTCCTTTTCTGAGTCTGCTAGTGATGGAGGTGATTATTCAGAGAACTGTATGGGTTACAGGTGGGAGGTGATTTGTTGAAAGAACTTCACTTCATTTTTCAGATGCTTCGACCACAGTTAAAGCTGTGTTTTCCAGAAGGGAGCGAAAGTGAATGAAGTCATCCGTCACCTCAGCCGAGGCTCAAGAACACTAGTTTCACCGATTCAGCTTTTGTTCGGTCCCCGAGACCTTCAGTCGTATCCCGGTGTGCAAAATGAGCACCTATTCGAATCAGACAGGTCAACCCAGGCTGAACGCTGCGGGAGAATTTGACAGCGAGCTTTTCCAAGAAAGACAGAAAGAAAGCATGACTCAGTGTCTCATCTAACTCCCGGGCTTTCTTCTCTAAAAGCCGGAGATAAGAAGATGATTGACACGTGTTCGGTTCTCCCTGCGGACTCCCTCTCAGAGTAAAGGACGGAAGAGGTGACAGAGGAGAAGTGATGGAGGGAGACAAAAAGACAGAAAATCAAAGAGTTCAGAGGAGGAAACAGAGGAGAGAGAAGACCTGAACTCAGTCTCAATCAAAGCAGGTTTCATATTTGTAACTGAGAAAATACTGATTGCTAGTTTCTGAATAATTTCCTGTGACACTTCAGTTATTTGGTGCACTAATAAGATTGATCGGTGGAGGTCTGGTGAGTAGGTGAGTAACAGGGTTAAAAACGGTAAACAGTGGATGAAGAGTGGATGAACTATTTTTCTGACGTAGTTAACTAAATGATTTTCAGACTGGGAAGACTCGGAGATGAAACGCTCCACGTGGGTTTCACGCTGTGACCCCGTAGATGTTTGTGCAGTGATTTGGTCCCTGTTTTGGAATTGTGACACTCGTCATGTGTTGTATTATCCTGATTTACGCTGCCATCCAACAAGTTCTCAGAGCACCTAATATATCTTGCCTACGATGCCAGTTTCCCAGTGGAACCAGTGATTTTAAACATCCCAGTCTTCATGTATTCCTTCTTTCACTTTTTTCTGTCTCAAAGGAAAATATTAGATTGCTTAAATTCTTCGAGCTATCTGACGTCCTCCCTGCGTCTGTAGACTCATCTTTGTGACAGTGTGGACAGTGTTTTTCCAGCTGTTTTCTAATGTGAGGGAAAGCTTTTTGCACTCGGACTGAGCAGCTGGTGAAAGTCCGAGAGCGGCGCGAGGCTTTGACCCTGATGCTCTGTTTAACAGCTAATGCTTCCGATCCCAGGTGGGAAACACTTTTGCTGGCATGTGTGTTTCTTCTTGAACCCCTCACACACACACACACACACACACACACACACACACACACACACACGCACAGAGTAGAGGAGAGCAGCAGCGTGAGCCTGGTGTTTTGCACTGCTGCAGCTCGTCTGTATCATCACACTCGGCTGGCTCTGAAATCTGATCAGGGCTGCTGGGACCTTAAATGACTGCGAGAGGAAAGGCATGAGTGTGTGTGCGTGTGTGTGCATGAGTGTGTGTGTGTATGCGTGAGTGTGTGTGTGTGTGCGTGAGTGTGTGTGTGCATGAGTGTGTGTGCATGAGTGTGCATGAGTGTGTGTGCAAGAGTGTGTGTGTGTGCATGAGTGTGTGTGTGTGTGTGTGTGTGAGAGAGAGAAACAGAAAGACAGAAAGTGCAGTCAAGCATACATGTGTTATTAGTGCATGTCCATCCAAAGACTGTTTGTCCATCCTCTGTGTGTGTGTGTGTGTGTGTGTTTATGTGTGTGTCATTAGGTACGTTGTAGTTTCATGTGATGCTCTGGGACTATAATGAAAATTAGCTGTTTTTCACTAAACTCTGGCATGTTTACTTCTTATTTTTTAAACATTTAACATCCTTGTTTTTTGTTTTGTGTCCCTGTGAATAAAATATGAGTGAGAAAACACACAAATCAATAAAATTTAAATTGTCTCAGGATACAAAAAAAGATAAATCAGGGACTTTTTATACAAGAAATCAGAAATCAGAGTAAATTTTTACAACATAAGTCTTCTTCATCTTTCAGCTGCTCCTAAAAGCAGGTCATCAGCCTCCACCTCACCTTGTGCCTAACATCCTGCTCTGTCACAATAACCCTCTGCATCGTCTTCTTCTTTTCCTGCGACCATGCAGCTCCATCTTAATCGTCTTTGTCCAGTATTCCCACTATCCCTCCATCTCAGGTTGTCACGGTTGTCTTTGCTTGACTCTGAGCTGTTGGAATCTGTAGTGTCTGCTTTTTCATGGGTGTGTCCCATTAAAGAAGACTGGAGCTGGGCGAGCTGATAATAACTGATGATCTTCAGTAAATTTTAGCAGGTGTTTTGCTGGTCCGGCCGTTTACTGAGCCGTTCTTTGCCGTTTAGTCTTTTACAAAGTCAGGAAAGGAAGTTTAAGTCGAGCCTGATGTTACCTTATAATAAAACTACAACTCCCTGTCTCCTCCTCACAGAGAGGAGCACAGCTTATTAATCGGGTATTGGTGTCAGAACTGGAAAAATATGCATGGGTGGATCCCTTGGCGTGTTTCGAGCTGGTAAATAAGGGTGTAGCTGCTGTATTTTTTGGCCCTGAGGGGGGTTGATGTGGCGGGGATACGTGCGGCTTAAAGCTTCTGCCCGCCTCTCTTTTAGCCTGCTCGTTTTGTTTGTTGACCCTGCTTGTAGCTGGTCGTGCATCTTATCTGAGTGACGTCTTCCCAGACTGTCGCATCTGCCTTATCTGAACCGCCCCTGCTCCTAAACTGTTTCTCAGACTCCATCTCTCCCTGAAGCCTTCCCAACTTTTCTGCTCTCTTTCAAATCTCTCCTCCTCCTCTCTCCTCTTATCTCCCCTTCTTCTGCCTCCGATCTCTCCTCTGTTCTCTTTCTGCTCACCTTTGTGTCAGGACCACCCCTATCGTATTTTCCTGCTTCCCCTCTCCTCGTGATAAGGACCCCAGGTGGCATGATGGATTTCACTCGGGCCAGGAACAGTTTGCTCCAGGGCCACAGCAGCTCCAGATAGTGCTGGATAAGCAGGTCAGACGGAGTTAGCGTGTTTGAGGAGAAAACAGCTGACAAGCAGCAATGAGGGGAGCAAAAGCTAGGCCACTCCGAGATGAATGCATCTCTTTCTTTGTGGAGAGGACGGAGCAGAATAAGCCATTTTCCAAGCTCGGAGGAAGAAAGAGGAAAGCGGGGAGGGGGAGAGATCTAAATCAGAGTCACTTTATCCGACAAGTATGATAAATGTGCGGGGATATGCCTCAGAGGCAGCGGTGCAGAGAGGTTGGCACCTCGCAGAGTTTCCCTGCATGTGCTTATGAAGGAGAAAAACCTGATCCATAAAGAGCAACAGACTGGCTTACAGGTTTACAGCAGGACCGGGGACCGTGGAGAGGTGCATGAAATCAATAAGACGCCAGGTAAACTGTGGGAGGGACGCAGGAAAAGTGGAGATTAGAGCAGAGCGATTTTTGTCTAATTTCTTTCCTGGTTTTCACTCTGAAGACGTCACAGATCAGTGGCAGAGGTGCAGAAATAATACGATTATCAGGCTGTTATCGCACGGCACTGTGCACGCTGCAAACAGGAAAACAGTCGGAGACATTCTGCCTTCCCTGCATCACTGTTTGCAGGATTAACAAGGAAGCCATGGGTTTATAAATGCAAAGGTAACAACAACTTTACAACAATAAAGGAGGGTAGCAGGTGTCAGCGATGAGGCTATAAAATCATTTCTTTCAAATTGGAAGCTTACAAATAATTAATATGATTATTTTACGGTTAAATACGACTAAAGTTTCATAGCTGACAATTTTCCGTTTACTTATGACAGTTATTACAAAGCATGACTATAAAATGTAGAAATGTGTTGGAAAATATTTATGATATTGTTGGATGATAAGAAACAAACACCTGAGAGCGTGAAAGTGCACGTGGCCCTGTGTACGTTTAAAAAGAGTCTTCTTCATTCTTTTTTGTTCAGCTAATGCAACATTAATGCAGCGCGGCTGTGCTGGTTGGAGCAGCTAATGCGACTGAAATCTCACGTACATTTAACATTTTCGTCTTCAGTTGGGCTTGACTCTTATTTATTGGTCTTTAAAATCTGGAGGTCAACTTAGAAAACAAAATCATTCATTTTAGAATCAATTAAAAAAAAAGCAGCTTACTGTACATACATAGACTGTACACAAAAGATGGAGGTAAATGTGTTGAGTGAACATCTTGGGCATCACCATCTTGGTATTTTGGGAGTGGTCAGAAGAAGAGGAAGGGGTGGTGGACAACCAAAGAGATGCTCTTTTATCTACACCCACCATTACAGCGCAGGAAGCCACTGCAGTATTCTCCTGAACAATAAGCGTCACCACTCAGGCAACACTGCCACATCAGCGCCGATGACTTTTTCCACGAAGTCTCAGGTTTTCAAACATTTCTGTCTGTATAATGTGTGAATCTCTGAGCTTCTGTACTGAAATAGCATTAAAAAGAAGCTAAAACCGACACGATTATACACTCATGTGTTTAATCCAGCTGTAGTGGCAGTGACAGGTTATATATCGCTGTAAGCAATGAGCATAAATAAAGCTTACTGTCCATTTTAGTCTAAATTAAACTGTTGTTTTATGAACATCGTGTTCTATTCTGTAAAACTTGAAACTAACAACTGAGACCATAAAATCATCTTAGAGGAGTCGACCCCTGCTGGCCATTTTCAAGAATGCAGGTCTAAAGATTCGTGTAGACGGCGTGTATCAATCCACTTGTCAAGTGTGTTTTTTAGCTACTTTATCTTTGAAGTCTGGTAACCACTTTCAGAATTGACCATCATCCTGTAATGACCAGTTATCAACACAGAGGGCGCTGTTTGCTCACACTGTGTCACTAAAGATGTTTGTCTCTTACTTTGTTTGTGTCCAGTTTGATCTGAATTCTGTGTTTTAGGCTCTGTGTGCCTTTAATAAACTCTTGGTAATCAATGTCAGCAGCTCTGCATCGAAAGAGGAAAGGTATTTGTTCCTAATCATTTAGCTGATTACTGATTTATTACCCAAACCTGTGAAAGGCATGTTTCTTTCATAGTAAGTTAAGGCTGGTATGTATATCTGCGGAGCATCAAAACTGACTGATTAGTACTAAGCGCTGTGTTTGGAGTGGAACTTATGCAAACAAGATGTTATCATCAGCATAGAAACTGATATCTAATTGCTGTTTTCATAAAAATAATAAAAAATGACCCTACATGGAGACGATCTCCGTTAACAAGCAGCAGCTCATTTGTAAAAATCATCCATCTTTTGTAGAGTTTGTGCCTCTGTGTTTGTTGGATAGCAGCCCTTGTTTTCCAGCTCGGTTATTTTAGAAATAGCTCAAGATAAGAGCAGCTTTCTCAGGCCTTTATCATAAATCTTCATGGTGAGTTTTTAGTTCACAGGCTGAGCCACACCATCCTCTGAAGAGAGGGAGGGAAGGAAAAAAAGGGTCTTTCATGGCTGGGAGGCTGTCAGAGCTGCAGAGCTCTTAATTTAGCCTAACTGACACACAATGTCCTGCAGCACACTCTGACTCATGGATGCAGAGGCTCGGGATGGCCCCCTTATCCTGAAAACCAGACCCTTCTTCTACTTCAGCCTCAGACAACCCCAGAGAAGAGCTGGTTTGTTAAGTCAGGACTCAGTCACCTGCTCATGGTCGGCCAGTCTAAGCAGTCAGAACTTGCTTTTTGCTGGTCATACATTCAAACCTCACGTATCACTGCTTCCTCCACTGCTCAGTGCTTGGTCTGCTTCATTTCACTGCACAATTTGTTACAAACCTTCTAACAAGGAAATACATAATTGTGCAAAAATGTTCCTTCAAGTGACAAACAGAAGATCACCACACAAACTGATCCTAATGAGGAGTTTCATCACAGTGGTGGTTTAGAAACCCTGAACGAGTGTGTGGACCCGACAGCTTCGCTTCGCATTCTGCCCTCTCGAGAGCGAGACGTCGAATATTAATCGACACAATCAATGTGATTTTATGATTAACCTTTAAATTTTCTCTGACAGCCCTAGCTAAGGTTGACTTATGAACTCTTTGTCATTGCTGCTGAATTACTCCACATCTAAACACATCTAAACATCTTTTTCATGTGAAACAGCTGAGGGAGTTACTGAAGGACTCTAAAGGTTAAAAAGTGCATCTGAAGTGTGAAGGAGGGGAAACCATACCTACATCTATTATCTACAACATGCAGCCGCAGGGTTTCTCCTGGTGTCCAATCCAGGAGTGTTGGGCTCTTTTAAGTTCAATAAAAATCTCTAATGCCGTCAGTGTAGACAGCCACATCCTCAAAATATTCACCTTCAATGACAAAAATCGATTAAAAAAAACGATGATGTCGAGATTCTTTGGAACGAACGTTTTATTTCCACGCTCTGTAAAGTTCACAGATACTTCCAGTTTCTTCACCACATTGAGATTTTTTAATCCAAAACTCATTCGCACTTGGCAGTAGGCCTGGGTTTCAATAATTGGTTTATAGATTAAAACTGCTTCAGCCCCGTCCGGGCTGAAAGCCGACAGCTCACTGACTCTGATGCGTCGGCGGGTCTGCGCTCTGTGTTTACGTCTTTTTTTGCTCTGATTCTGAAGCTGCAGGTTTTGTCTCTCTCCAACCAAAATCGAATAGAAGATCCAAACTACACTTCACATAAACATCGTTGTTAATTCTCTCTGACTTTTGCTGTTTTGCTTCCACCACAATAAAATCACACTTCATGCACAGCTCTCTCTCTCAGTGTACTTCAAGACCAGTTTCCCATCTAAAAATTTCTCTTTTCTGCATTATTTGCTTGCTTATTACGCACCAGTCTACCATGTACGGCGCTGTCGGCCGCTGTTTTTCTTTTTAATCACTTCTGATAAGAAAGCCTCATTTCTGCTGTTCAATACCGAAGAAATGTAAACCTTTTAAAATCATACCAAACTGCAAAATGCTCAGCTGTGTCTCTAATTAAACCTCTAACTTTGCTCTGCTTCACTTCAGCAGCATCAGGTAATGTTCATGTGTTGATTCATGGTTATCTTCTGTTCTTGTTCTTCTGCAGAATATTTTTAAGGTTATCTATGGTGGCCCTGAGAGGCCAAACAGACTACAACTTAAGAAAACACCAGCAATAAGGAAAACGCTGCAAAAGCACACAAAACACAACAGAAATAGGAAAAAGAAAACAGAAATAGGAAAAAACAGATTTCCAAAAGCACAAGGGAAGTGTTTCTGGGGAGACAATAACCTGACGGACCAGTTGCAGGAACCAAAATATGCTAAGAATTGCACTGGGAGACATTTAAAAGAAGTGGAGGATGTATCGGTTTTGTAAGGAAAGAAAAGAGGAGAGGTAAGTGTGTTAGCCTAACTATTAGCCTAAAAATCCGTCATCAGTATTATATGAATGATAAAACACACCTAGCATGTTTTGGGTTCCTGCAACTGGTCCGTCAGGTTATTGTCTCCCCAGAAACACTTCCCTTGTGGTTTTGGAAATCTGTTTTTTCCTATTTCTGCTGTGTTTTGTGTGCTTTTGCAGCCTTTTCCTTATTGCTGGTGTTTTCTTAAGTTGCAGTCCGTTTGGCCTCTCAGGGCCACCGTAGATATCGGCCACGAAAATCTCCTTCATGTTTTTTGTGTTTTATCCTCAGTTATTCTGACAGAAAGGCATCTGCTGTGTTGAAGTCTCACAAGTGTCAGTACTGAAAAATGATCAGAATTATAATATTTCTGACTGTGATTTCCCCGATTAAAATCGAATCGATTCTAGAAATCAGTGACGATACCCAGCCCTTCTTGGCAGAGCCACCTCGTGGGTCAGATTGGACCCTACGTCGTGCTGTTTCTGGCCCAAAGGACTAAAGAGTTTCATAGTGGGTGTAAACGAACTGGTATTATTTCTTTATACCTGTCCCTGCTGCATTGATCCCTTTGCAAAGGTTTGTTTCATTAAGATCAGTTCAGTTTCAGCGCCCTGTTTATTTTTGCACAACATTAATCAGTGCTGGAAGTGTTCAGGCAGCTCCGTTTAACATCGCAGAGCAGATAAAATGACCTGAACGCTCACCGCTCACAAAATAAGAGGAATTTGTTACTTTGTGCAGCTTAAAATGTGTTTATGGCTTCAATAAATAACTTCTTTTCATTGTGCTGTTGTTTTAATCAGCATTTTTTGTTTAATCCTCATTGAAGAAACACGCGGTCCTTCTGCAGGCAGAAGCTTGCTGCATTTCTCCAACATGAAATAGAAATATTGAATTATTTTTCCATTTCACTCATTTTCCCCTCCTTAGTACTTCAGTGCTACAGCTCTACTTCCTGGAAAGTTTCCAACAAGTTTCCAGCAACAAATATGAACATTTGCTTCCAAATGAAAAAAATACTCGTAGATATGAATCCCTTTACAAACCTGCCTGACCCTGACTCTGATCCCCAGGCAGCGAGCTCCCTCAGAGCTCCATCTCAGACACAAACAGATTGTTTTTCAGCCTCTTGCCTCGTCTCAGCTGCATCCTCCTCGTCATTTCCATCCCCGCGGTGATGAATGAGGTTTGAAGGGCCCGTGGCACAATGTAATGAGAACTACGGCGGCGAATGGCCTCCGTGAACCCGACGTCCCCTTGAGTGACCTCGTCTGCTTCACCTCTTTGTCATTAGTGAGGAGCAGAGCAGTCAGAGTCGTGCAGAAAAGTAGGCGTTACATCACATATGTCAGTTTGTTGTTGTTAAGTAAATGAAGCTTTTTTGATTTTGCATCACAGCGTTCGGGTTCACTGCTGATCGCCTCGGTTACAGTTGTAGGCAGACTGTTGGGCAGCACGCAGCTCTACACAAAGCAGACAGAGCTGCAGTGACAAAGTAGTCCTGGTGCATCCCTGAGACTCATCCAACAGCACAAAGCTATCCATCAGGCCAAATGACTGAAGAGAAGCAGCCAGGCCACAGCAGAGTCCTCCAGCAGCACGTCTGGCATCGGCGGCGAAGGCGTTGCTGCCCCGGCTGGCTCGGAGATCTGCTGGAGCCGTGACAGAGTGAGACATAACAATACCAGAAAGAAGAATAGTACCGCCGCTTCAAGCAAGAGACTCTCACAAATCCGCCAGAGAGAGGACGGCTAAATAATCAGTACGATTTTTCTGGTGTGCAATGGTTGGACCGACCGTGGAGGAAGGAGGGAGCAGGACACTTCCTGTTACTGTTTTTAGGATGTGAAAGAAAATGTGCAGTAAGTTCACATGGCAGCAACTCGTTGCACTTAGGCATGCAGACATGATCATAACGCTGTGTCACAAATCTGCAGGAGCTGTGTGATGTTGTCGTGACAACATGGACCAAAACCTCTGAGCAATGATTAACTGAAGCATTTCTGAAGGAAAAACCCAACCCGGTACTAGCAAGGTGTACTCGGTAGAGTTTACAGGCTGTACTTATAACCATCAGTATTTGTGAGCTCTGTTGGTTAATTCAATTTGTCAAAAGCATCAAGAGAGAAGAACTGAAAACACAGCTGTGGCTTTTGGAAGCCATCTTAGCTACTTTGCTCTCATTAGCATGTTTATTGCTCGCTAACCAAGCTCGCTAGCTAAAGTCAGTTTTGATTCCAAAAAGCTTCAGAATTCCTCCAGAAACCAACAGTTATGGCATCTTTTATTCACAGCTGGTGGTTTATTTCCTCTTAGCTCAGAAAACATTTGTTTAGTCTTAGGAGGGCCCGTTATATATCGATAATACGTAACCATGGCAGTTTACTTATAGGACAAAAACTCTCCTCTCTCTGTGCTGGAATGTTAATTGAGGACACTAATTTGTTTCTGGAGCTGGTTTTCTTTCACTCACTCTTGTTGTTCATCTTCTTGTCGGCTGGATGCAGAACAACTGCGAGAAGCCATCTTCGATGCACTTTAAAAACACACTACCGCTGGGCAGAGGCCAGCTCAGTTTGGTAGTCTTCCATTACTCGCTAATGATGATGATGATGACAATCAGAACTTGGCTCTAACAGATGGTGGGCTACATTCAGGGTAATTTTGTATTGAATTTTCTCATCCATAACAGGAGAAGCTGCACACATTTTGAGACAACAATGACAGCGATGACACGGATGATTAGGGTGGGCATTATAAGGATGGCTGCATCCTTACGGTCGTGCAAATGGCTCGTAGCTGTGAAGTTTAATAATTGCTTTGTTATAAATTTTCATGCCAGCAACCGTTTTTTGTAATTGTGGACGTCTCGTGGAGTAAAATTATAAATCAATCTTCCCCAAGAAGGCTAACGAGTCTCTGAAAGCAATCCGGGATGAGCTTTTAGTTGTGACCTCGAAGAACATAGCAAAGTTATTCACCATGTAAATGATGAGATGCTCGTTTCCACACTGGCTGATGCAGTGAAAGGTGGACAAACAAAATTAGATGTGTGTATAAGGGCTTGCTGACGGAGCAGCTGGGTGGAGTTTGTGAGCTTTTAAAAACTGCCAGCTTTGAATCAGAAGTGAAAACACCAGAAAACATTAAGATTAAAAAAGTCTCATAGAAGTGGCCCGAATATGCTTTCCCTTATTGTCACAGATATACAGTTGCAGTGGTGGATGCTCATATTTCGATGATTAAAAGTTCAAATAAAGAAACCGGCGTTTGTACAAACTCAAACTTTTGTCAGAAACATTCACTTTCAGGCGTTTTTTCTACTCTTGGATCTGTATGATGTCACAGATTGCATATATCCCAAATATGGTCATCCCAGCCCCAGAAACCCCACCCACCTGCTGTTCAACCAATCATAAGAAAGTGGCATTAAAGTGGGGGTGTGGCCTAAACATGCCTGTTTGCTGTATGGGAGAGATTTGTCTCAACCTGTTACAGATGTTTCTTTTGTGAAACCACTTAATGTTAGGGCTGAGTATTGACACCAGTGTCGGTACTGGATTAATACTAGAGAATAGAAAGTGGATTTTGTATTTTTTGGTTTATTGGCAGCATTTTTGAGATGTTTTGTCTTGTAAAGACTTCCTGGTAAAACAAAGGTAATAAATTAGAAAAATAAAATGCACCCAGTGTTTTCATAAGATGGAAAAGATGGCCAAACGGGCAAAATTATAAAGTACTGGAAATTCCAGTGATTGTTCAAACAAACGCTTCCACAGGGAGAAATGTGCAAACTGAACAGCTTAATGTGGAGACATAAATATTCTGCTCAATAGCTGATTGACTACACATGAGAGATCCTCTCCTCAGGATATCAAACATTTGCATTAACCTCAGTAAAAACAACATATTTGTCTCTGGACGTGGATGGAGGGGGCTTTTAATTGCTGCCAAATTTCTCACCTCCTCCAAACACACTTAAACTTAATTTTGACTCTCAAAAGGGAGAAGAGTTAAGTAATGAAGCGCCACAACGATTGCTCATCTTCAGCCTGCTCTTCACGTCCCCGGAGTCTCACATTTAGCCAACTAACTGCAAATGGAAAGAGAGCTAACTGCAAATTGAATGTCGCCTGACGGAGGGGTTCGGTGTGAGGGACGGTAGCCGAGAGTCGCAGGTTGACTTCCTCCAAAAAAAGAGAGAAGTTGCTGGAGCAGCATCTTTTTTTTTTAAGTTCATGATGTGGGAATAATCTGCAGAGGAGGGGTGAGGGTGTGCATCAGCTAGAGATCCTGATTTTCCTTTTTTCATGTGGCTCAGAGGGTTCAGGAGAGATGAGTCTGCAACAAAGCACTGCAATACTGAGTGTGTGTGTTTTGTGTTTCCATACACAGCCTGGCAGATATGGAGCCTCTTGGCTGGATCCTCACCCTCTCAACTCTTTTTTCTCAATCCACATCTCAATCCCTGCAGGCCTGCTGTTGCTAACCACAACCAAACACACTCCAAAACAAACCCATAAAACAATATCAGATCATTAGCCCACACAAACACACACACACACACGCACACGCACACACACACACACACACACACACACGCTCGGCTCAGCTGAACATCTTGTTTTGTTTTAAATAAAGTTGTCATGAAGTTTCACTCTCCACCGTCGGCTCAGTGGGAGAAAGCAGCAAATTAGTGATGTGGGGCGCTCCGGGGGTCCTCGAGGGACTCCTCAGGGTGCCCACTTAAAAATGAGGAACAGCTCAGTTGTTTCCTGCACTGCAGCTTTTCCAGCTGAAGAAAAGAATAAACAGTGCTTTTCCTAAAATAGCAGGAACACCTTGCACAGCAAAAGGAAAAACATGGAAGTCAAACTACGAGGCTCCTGTGATCCTCACATCTGGAGTCAAGAAGGAGGTTAACAGCTGTGTGAGACTGAGACTGAAGTATTTAAACACTATTAAGGCTGTAGACGTGTTTAAAGGTGAAAATTTTCACATGGGAGTCTATGGAGATTGCAGCACGATCAGACAGTCAGAAGTGCAGATGATGCGTCACTGGACCTGGTTTCAACTTCCCACATCCCTCCCTTCCTCTCCTCTCCTTTCCTTTTGTCTGAGCCTCCTCTCCGCTCGCTGAGGGGAACAGCGCCGCCGCTGCGTCTCCACTTTATCAGCAGCGGCCACATTCACGCCGCACGAAGATGAATCGTTGGAGGGGTTCGCAGCCACCCGGACGAGCTGCTGGAGCCAGGAACGCAGCGGGGGGACGAGTAATCCTCAGCCGGTGGTATCGCAGGACTCCAAAAAAAACCCCACAACAACAGAAACATGAAAAAGCAAAAGCAAAAAGGAAAACAGAGCAACCGGATCGGGATTAATGTTGGAGCCACTCTGCCAAGTTTACGACTGCATTCATAAGAGAATAAAAGAAACGTCCACTTCCTGTTCTGGCTGCTTCCTCTGCGGCTGCTGTAATCCTGCTCTGTCTTCAGGAGAGACGAGACAAATAAAACCCAGCACCTTTGGTTTGCTTTCATCCATTAGCACAAATAATCTGCTGGCTGAATTACACTGATTTGGCACAGCAGTCACACAGTTGTTCGCAATAAAGCAAAGCAGATCAAATGTGAAATGGCACTAATGCAGGGATGCATGTTTGCACACACACACACACACACACTGTGTTTTCATATCTTTGTGGGGACATCTAATTGACATAATGCCGCGTACCCTAATCCTAACCATTAAATGAATGAATGGCTAACCCTTAGCCTAAACCTAACCATAACCGAATTGTAACCCTGACACTAAAACCACATTTTGAGCTTGAAAAATGCCTTCAAACTCGTGGGGACCAGGATTTTGTCTCCATATGGGCTGTTGGTCCCCACAAGCATAGTAAACTTCCAATCTTTGGTCCCCACAAAGATATATAAACACACTCTCTCTCTCACACACACACACCTGGGAGGAGGTGTTTACCTACATTACAACACCCAGAGATGCACATTACCACAAAAAATGACCAAAAGCTTCCATATCTGATAAGAAAGTCAGTTAAGTACCTTAAACCTGTATTCTGCTCAGTGACCAGCAGGGGGCGCATCATCTGAATTCAGATTGTATGTGTGGAAATATGACCCTACTTCTTTACGAGCACAGAAAACACTGACGACTTTGTGGTCTCAGTCACTGGTTTCGTGTGATTTTGAATGCAACATGATATTTATTTAGTAAATTCTGGTCTCCATTAGAGCAAAAAAGAAAAGTAGAGCAGACATCGATGCAAAGCTTGTGAAAACCCGGCAAACACAAACATTTTTGATGTTGATGAATGAAAGTTTCACGTTGAAAATCTTCACTGACATTAAATGATGAAAGTTCTCGCGCTCGGGGACGGCGGCTTTCTGTCTGGAGGCACAGCTGGGCTCAGACAGCCTGACTGCATCCTCCAGGTAAATGAGCACCTCACAACCCCGCTCAGCAACTCTGACAAATCGACTGTCGCCATCAAAGTAAACTCATTATCGAAGACGGATGATTCGTGGCGATGGAGTTGTATAACAGCAGGTTTGGGATTAAGAGGGGAACGTAATAGAGAAAAATCATCATCTGTCTTCTTTAACATGAAGAAATGAACACTGAGCTAAAGCCGGGAAACATTGGGGAAGAATAATCATTTTTATGGGTCCATGTGTTTTAAAGAACACTCACTATTCTTATATTGCACTGTTACGATGACATGTGCTTTAAAATATGCCCAAAGTTTCAAATAAGTGACTCTGTGAATATCCAAGTCAGCTTCAGACGGACAGAAACACTCAGTTTCTGTCAGTTTTTTCTACTCTTGCGTCTGCATGATGTCAGAGAGAGGATATCTCCAATATATTGCTGTGAGAAAGCACTGGCCCCCTTTCTGAACTTATAGTTATTATTTAAATAATTATCTGAGCTAAGAAACCAAGAAAAAAACCTGAGAAATCAGGAGTGGGGCAAATACTTTTTCACAGCACAGCCAATCAGATGAAAACTGAGCACAGAGATCTGAACACGGTTTGATTTTGTTGGTAGATCTGAGCACTTCTGCAGGGGGGATTTTAGAAATATTTTATTTTTAATCACTCCATAAATCAGAAAACTGTCAAACTCCAGAAAAATCGGTTTGGGAGGTATAAAATGTTCTGTAAATCTGGCCATGCCTTCAGAATATAGATGAGAAAGTAACTGGAAAGTTTGGTGATTTAAAGTACTGTGGGAGAGCATTTCATTTAATAAAAAATCCATAGACTTATCTCGGAAACTATTACTGTTACTATTTTTTAATATTTTAAAATGTATTATTCCAATAAGATGCACTAATTAGGATCAGTTTCTAATTACCAAACAGTCTGATGCTGGTTCATGAAGCAGTAATGAGATTCAATTTATTTATTTGCGGTGACCATGTAGGGTCAAGTGAATAAGGCTTAGTGATTGGTCCTCGACCATCTGACTGTTCGCTTGAGGAAAATGTGTACTCCCTAACGGTTAGCCAAAGACCTCTTTTTGATTGCTTTGGCTTAGCATATTGCAGCGGTTGTAAGTAGTTTGCATCGAAGAGGCTGACTTATCTACTTATCTATACTCTCTAAGCGGTAGTGAAAAATAAGTGTGACATGAATCGGAAACTGTCACTAGTTTTACTTTGAAGGTGCCGTTTCTGGTTTGCGTCATGCTTTTTCAGGCTTCACTACTGCTCTCCAAGTATTTGCAGACAAGTTGGCATTTTCCATGCAACTCGATTGGTGCAGGCAACTGCACCAATCTGCTTGTGGTTGTTTTTGGTGGAGAATCCTCTTTGGGTCCAATTTCACTCAGCAACTTCCTGCAACCACTTGCCAGCTGGTTGAGAGTGCACATTTTTCTCTAGCCTCGTAAATCTTAGTTTTCATGGATGTCTGGACATTAAACTTTAATGCAGCACCCAGGAGAACAGCCACACATCACTTTCTTGGAGCTGAACAAATCAGGACCATTTTTAATTCTCAGCTGTGTCACAGTGTTTGTACTTTAGGAACTTCACGAATATTTGGACCCATAAATGGCAAATGAGCTCAGTCTTAACAAGCGGATAGACCCATTCCCCCCTTAAAAAAGCAAAAGAAAAAGAAAAGAGCCCATATACCTCGTGGACACCTCTGAAAAACAGCTGCATACAAAGGCAGTCACCCTTCGGCTGAGAAATGATGCAGGCTAACACTTTTGTTTTGAAGTCTCCAGGTTCAGCGGGAGCTTTAGTCCAAACACAAATCCGACCAGAGATGTTCATCTTTGTCCGACAGCACAACTCCTTTTAGGGCCATAAGGCTTCTGGCTGTTTGACGTGAGACTCGAGCAGAGAAGTTATTTTACAACAGAGTTACTTGTCACATAGCCAATCCTATAACACACACAGTCCCACACACTCCATCAGACACACAATGAATATAGATGCTTGTTTACCGTTTCTGAAAACCATTTAGCATCTGTTCATCTGTTTGTGGTTTCCGAGTGAAGCTATAAAAGCAAACAAAGTTCTGTCCTGTGATGATGTGAATGACAACGATACAGGCAGGTAGAAGATACAGAGCCACCAAAGCACCAGTCAGCCGCCATTAGAGATCCTTCTCTGGGGCACTGCAGCTTTAGCTCCACGGCTAAATGTGCATGTGAAATGTGCGGAAAACAAGAGGGACTGTTTGCAAGAACAGTGCTTTATGGAAATTATCATGTTTGCAGCACATATGGATGCTCAGATGACTAAAGTCACCACTGAGTTTATATCAAAGGATGCACACATTACTCAAAATACAACATATGAATCAACATTAAAGCTTCTAGTGAGGGTATTCATGGTTAACACAGTGACACAAGTCAAACATTCAATTATATTATTACTGATGTCACTCAGGTGCTGGCAGATCGATACTCACTAATAAAAAAGTAACAAAATCATTTAAAAATTTAAGTGCAACTTTTTTATAATGGTGATATTTTTGATTTACTACTTCTGCTGCAGACTGAAATACCTCATGAAATGTCCATTGCATTCCCAGAAATCATGGCAAAGCTGAAGGAATTTTTCACCTGCACCGTCTATGAGCGGCAGGATCCATACGAGCGTTCTCCAAATGACAAAACTGTGTGGATTTCCTCCCACAGCAACAATGATCTCACTAAAGGTACTTTACTGATACAGAACCCCGAGTTTGTCCCAATGACTCTATCAGAGTGTGGATGAGTGAACGTTAGATTAAAAGTGCTGTATGAATGATTGTGTGAATGAGTGAATGAATCTTTTAGTAAGAAAGCAAATAAATAAGATAAGAAAAGTGCCTGACTCTGAGCCTGGCTCTGCTGGAGGTCTCTTCCTGTTGAACAGGAGTTCTTCCTCCCTGTTGACACCAAGTGTTGCTCGCCTTGTTGTGAACTAGTGCAAGCAATAGCATGTTACTGTTTAGCTCAAAATAGAGGCCTGCCAGAATGGCTATGGACAAAAAAAACATCTGGAGCAGATGTATAGGGTGTAACTAAAGTACAAAGCCAAAGTAAATGATGACAACTTGTAATGGGAAATGTTTTGCTACGATAGTTTACAGTTTTTCTTGAACTTCCTGAAGCACCTTATTTCTCATACTGATAAGGTATGACTGATGTCTGCAGACAGACATTAATTCCTGAAACACTGGAGTGAAGAGGGAAATCATGGAGCGCAGTATGAGCGCAGATGACAGCTCCTACTAAAAATCAACATGTTTGAATAGTCGCTCCTGAAGTGCAATTAATAACTGACGTTTCAGTGATAGCGCTTTATCATTTTCACTCAATATTCTTCATCGCCAGCGTTGAGTCTTACATTCTCCTGATGCTCTGTGATAACTGCGTACGTGCAGCTAAAACCCAGATTAAACATCACCGCAGCTGTGTTTGAGAGGCATCCTGACAGATTCACGCAGTGTAAACACGTAAATCGCAGCGGCGGAGAGACGTGTATCAGTGGGCAGGAACAACCACCGAGTTAAACACTCTCACTTCACTACACATTTATTACGCATGAATACATGTATGAACTGCAGCCCCACTGCTGCATACTTAATCGTTGTTTCCCCCTGGTGTGAAAGTGGAAAGAATAGCAAGAGAACATTTGAAATGTCAAATGACTGACAGCGATCGCACACAGAGAATCATTTCGTGCACATAATGAGCAGAAGTAATCCCACAATGTCTAAAGTATCCTTTCAGCCTGAATAAGAAACACAGCCACATTTTTATGCTTTAAGCATGATGCTGAAGCTTTCATCCAAAGACTCTGAGTCTGGCAGCAGAAAATAGGTTAAAATACATTAGTGATGGTCCAGTCAACGATCAACTCTCAAAACACACAGTTTATATATTTGTTTTCAGTATATTAAAGCCCAGTCTGAAATATACTGACAGTAATATGTTTATTGTTTTCATTATTTTGAGTAGAAACTACCAAGACTGAATCATATCTGTTATTAACCTCTGTCTCTCTTCCACAGCATGTCTTCTATCCTGTCTTCCTTCTCTCACCCCAACCGGTCGCAGCAGATGGCCCCGCCCCTCCCTGAGCCTGGTTCTAACGGAGGTTTCTTCCTGTTAAAAGGGAGTTTTTCCTTCCCACTGTCGCCAAAGTGCTTGCTCATAGGGGGTCATATGATTGTTGGGTTTTTCTCTGTATCTATGAAGCACCTTGAGGCGACTGTGATTTGGCGCTATATAAATAAAATTGAATTTAATTGAATTGAACTGAGAATTCAGATGCAAGACTACTGAGGGAGAGCGAGCTGACAGTCCACCTGAGAACTGCCTCATTCTGGCATCTATTTTCCAGTTTGTCAACCTCATGCCTATCTTAAGATGATGGCAGAGGCCACCTGGTGGGAGGCAACCTGTCTCCAACGATCACAATCTGACTCGGACTGACTGCAACCACCCTCAGACCGTTTGACAGACACATATATTATATAGCCAACATATTTTGATCAGTCTGATGAGCATAACCGATGAACACTTAAACGCTGTCCTGCAGCAATCACGGCCCGATTTGTGGAGGAATTTCTGTGTTAAACCTGTGAGCTTCTAGCTGGACTCAAATGTAAGTAGTTCATGAATTTCTGCTTAATGTAAAGTACATAAATGTCAACAGATTTCAACAAATGCACAGCAACACGTCTGTGATTTTTGCAGATTTGCTACAGTAAATTGCCATATTATCACAAACAGAGTGCATGCAACTGCTAACCTGATCACATTACATTGCAGAGTGACGGCAGACTGAATTCATTTTGTCACCGTCTTGATGAACCAATGTCGGTTTAAAGGCCACAACATTTGAACAGTTGCAAAATTGCAAATGCATTGCACCCTATTGCACTAATTTTGGTCATGCTGTGGTCTCCAACCACTGTTTTCTCTGGTGTGACTGTAGCGTTGCCTCTCTGCCGAATCCCTCATCCTGCAGGTGGAGTCCAACTCCATCACCTTGGTTTGCGTGGTTAAACACCAGCTGCAGTCTAAGGCAAAGGAGTTTAAGACAGTCGGATGGACAGAATTGACATCAAAAACTCAAATATGTGATATTACAGGACAGGGCAGAGCTAACGTTAACCTGTAAGGACAAAATACTTTATTTTGCATCAAAGTAATCGAACTTGGCACTTTTAAGGATTAACACAGGAATTATCCGAATGATGAAGATTTACCCTCTGATTTGAATATTAGCATCAAATTGATGACTGACAGTCATTTCAGTAACTGTTTATAGTTTCTGCTAAACAACTGTGAGACCCACATTGCCATTACAGAGACATTTTGCAAAGAAAGACATAAAATCTCAAACTGCGTACACACAGACGTAAAGATGTTATAAACCTAAACTCACTAACAAAGATATTGTGGCTATGGTGGATATATGGGATGTAACCCAGTACATTGCTGTATTTGATGTGGTGCTTTAATCTTTTCAAGCTTTAAGTACTCCATGAACCGGTGAACTTTTTGAATACCTGCAGAAAGCTGCAACTTTTTTTCCAGCCAGTCTGTTTCATTAAAGGCTGAGCTGAGAGTCTGTTGAAATGGACTCGTTTTGTGTTGACTGTTGGGATGCTGGAGAGCTGTGCACCCAGATAAGAAAGATGTGAGCATGTGTACTGTGAAGGAGTTGACGAGATTTTGGTCAGAGTACACTGTCAGAATGACTGAAAGAGATGAAGGTCAGAATCCTCTGTTGGACTCTTTCTAATAAAGTACTTTAACGTCACTTCGAGAAGACAAGCACGACCCAGCCATCCACTTTATCTACGATAACAGTTTCTGTGAATGAAGCAACTTCCAATTTTATTTTTTAAACTCCAGCTTACACACTACCAAACTTTTCTCAGTACCAAAAATGGACCATTTACAGAAGGTTACAGCTTTGATGGGAGATGGTACTTTGGGAGAAAACAGCATCTTGGCCTCAGGAACCTGGGAGAGAGTTGAAGGAGTTCATGCTTGTTCATGAGTGAAGGTAGACAGGAGAAAGGGAGACTGCAGCCTCATCTGCAACAGCGCGCACTCTTTGACAGAAGACGTTAATCCTCAGGTGCTAATTCCAAAACAAAGGTTTGAAATTAGCACTTGATGTTTTCCTGTCTTCACCCAGGGTCAGGAAGCTCTTGGTAGTAACTGAAAGTTCACAAATGCAGGTGGCATCTTAGAAAAACAGTTTTTCTAAGATTGAAGCGTCTCACCCAGCAGTGAGTGTGAATGTGCTAACTCGAGCAGAAGAGAAAATGAGGTCCGTCTGGGGACAACACTGTGCGAGGTGACTCGCTCCCATCCGTCTCAGCAGCACAATGCCGCTGTGCTCAATTGTCCCAACCAACCCGTTGCCTGCGCTGTTATCGTGTATCCTCCTTCAAGAAGTAAATAAATAGATTTTTTTTCCCCCTGGGAAACTGAATGGAAAGTTATTCAGCCACAGATCCCCAAATGATGACTGTATCCTGGGAGTTTTCAGAGATATGAAAATGAACATAACGCTCAGTCAGGTAGAGACATTTTCTCAATGTGAAACAACAGCTACAAAAACAGCATAAAATAACCAAGGCTCACAACCCCAACATTATGTGAATGTGAGAACGATAACACGAATCATGTCAGGCCTTCAGTAGGAAGCACAACAACATACAGGAGGAATAACAAGAAAAGCTAATCAGCTTACAAAGCCCGAACATCACAGGATGATAAGCTTTGACAGGTGAAATAACAACTTATTGAGTTTTAATTGCCCAGTGGTTTTTTCCATCCAGCTAATTATTGTCTGCGCTTGTTCCGTCTTAATCAACTTCAGTGACTCTGTGGAAAACTTTGAGCTACATTTAACTATGAAAAGTGCTGAGCAGTGGATCGGACGATGTTAGAGGCAGTGACAGCACTTTTAAATGCTTCCAAGGGTTGTCCTTAAGACATGTTATCAATTTATACACCACGGTGAATGCTTAGGTTAGCTAACTGATAGATGTTAATGGTTCCAGCTAGCTTTTACACTGAATTTGTTTTTTTTTAAAATAACCTAAACTTCAAAAACTTTAAAAAAGGCCTGCCCCACTAATGTGGTGGGTTTCTGTCAGGCCAAGCACTGCTTACTCAGTGAAATCTAAAAACTAAACGGATCTTCTCTCCTTTCATCTCAAACAGTATTCACTTAAGCTTCTCTTGTTGCCTGTGCAGACCATCCTCTAAACTTAGTGACATCTTGTGGCCACAGTTGACTATTGTCTCTGGAAGCAGCCTTAACTCCAGTTGGCCCAGAAAGCTACTTCCACTGCTGCCTGACTCACAAGGCTTCGCTACAGTGAGTCCTGCATATGTGATTTGGCAGATTTCTATGGCAGATACCTCCTGACAAAGCCCCAAGAGATTTGTGTCTCCTTCTCAAACCAGGGATCTTTAACTTTTTTGGCACCACTGAAACTGTAGCGATTTCAATTTCACATTCTTTTAATAATCTCCCATAGATACTGTCATACATGGCTTAACCCTTTAAAGCCGGTCGGAGCTGGCACGCTCTGTTTTGCATAACTATTTTTAAATCTCTGTAGAACCGGAACCGTGTAAGCTAGCGCAAAAAATTTTTTTTGCATATGAAACCGGAGGAGTTGTACTTACATCTTATGCCATCAGCTCGTGCTAGGTCACAGTTTCCTTCCACATATAGCTTTGCAAAAATTGCATAAAAAGCGCTTGCAGGAACAAAAACATAATATTCCAGAAACACGCTTTGCCGATCTGATCAGCTGTTCGTAACACTTCCCACATTGAAACAGACCCATTTCCTGCCCGAAACCGGAAGTGACGTCATTTTCGCGGAAAATGTAGTTTTTTTATTTGTAGGCCTTAAAAGCCTATACTGGTGTTTTTATAAGTCATGTTTGACTTTATGCTTTTCTGAATAGTTGCTGGGATGCTTAGAACTCAAATTGCACTGCTTAAAATAGTTTATTTTGATGCACATGCTGTTTTCTTTGCAAATTTGCATCATAGGATTGTTTTTCGTTTTTCCTGCAGTATATAAAAATTGGTGTATCTCAAAAATAAAACTACGAAGACACTCAAAATAAATTTCCTGTTGTTGTAAACTATTTTTTGCAACTTTTTTTTATTTAAAGTTTTGAGGGATAAACCTCTTAAATTTCTCCAAGTAGAAATATATGTAAAAAAAACCAAAAACGATTTTCAATTTTTTTGTAGTTTATTGCACTTTTTTGCAATTAATGTAATTGCTATGCACTTAATGCATACATATTATTAAAATTTGGGCTATAACAGTTGTATTGATGTATAGCAACTTGAAATGCTCCCAAAAATGGCACTACAACATGTAAAAATATAATATAAGCTCTGGCAGACTTGGTTCTATGCTAGGTCTTAACGGGTTAAACCCTTTAATTCAGCTTTGATTTTTTTAATTACTGTATTGTAATATGTATGTTTAAAAAATAAAAAACAGGTGTTAGCTTGTTTTTCAGAGCTCTTTTTTCAGTGATACACGGTCCTAACTTGAAAGCCACACGGAAAAATATATGATTTTATAGAATATGATTCAATATTTCAATATTCAAAACTGAACAGAATACATGAATAAAACATATCTAAACTGAGCTTATCTTAAACAAATGCAGAAGTAATATTGATCCATTTAACGCTATTTGGTAACATTTTTGGCGAAATAATTTTTTGGGAAACACTTTCAAATGTTTTACTTATTTTATTCCTTTATGAATGAATAGCTCCACACATTCATCCACCACTGCTCATCGTCAGCTAACAGTACAATATTCATGATGGGAAATATAGAAGTAATGATTTTTTTACAGTTCTTCAGCCTTAAGGGAGCGCAGAAAAGTGACGACGTCTATGGATAGTGCAGCATAATCGAAATAAAAGGCAGGAAGTGAAATCATGAAAAGGTATATGAACAGTATAGGATGTTACTTTTATTTACAATTATATTCTTATGTTTTCTACTGTTTTGCTATTTTATCGTGTGTTGTTCAGCATAAACACTCAACTTCTGTTGTACTTAAATGTGCTGTATAAATAAACTTTACTTCACTAATGCTGAGCTAAAGGCCAAAGTCTTCCGCAATCCAACATCATAGAACACACAATACACTAATGCACCAGGATTGTGCAAGTTTGTCAGCAGCAAACAGCTCGATATTCACCGATCGAGTTCACCAGCTTTAGAACGAAGGCTGGAGTTAGTGTAAGATTTCCTGGGTGTCTGGTTATTCTAACCTGGATGACATTAAGTTTCACAGAAATAATAAAAAAAAGCTTCTTTTTTATGTGAGGCTCTTATAACAAGCTTATAAGTTCGATGGCAAAACAGGGGTTGATACAGTGTTTTCATAGCACCTCCATGACTGACTTCAGCTCCACAGAATGACTCTCAAATCCAATAAGACAGAAACTAGATTTTAAGGTTGTGGAATGAGGAGGTGAGTAAAAGCTGCACCGAAACGGGCGAAACTATTGCTGCCACAAGATGAAGAGTCTGTTGTACCTTTAACAAACTCACCCTCTAAGCCACAGGACACCCTGCTGTTCCAGGATAGCAGAATCATTTCAGCTAAGCCATTTTCCTCGGCTGTGCCCTGGTTTACTGCCACACCCTGCCTCTCTGAAAATCTGCTGAGAGATGATGATAAAAGCAGCCATTTTGGGCCTTTCTGTGGCTCTCAGGTGGCCGCCTCCTCCTCGCCTCTCTGCTCTCTTTGGAAACAACTAAAGCACATTTCCTCCAAGATAATGAATCCAACTCAATAAATATTGTGGAATATGGGACTCTGGCTTTTGCTGAAAGCGTATTTTCTTCTTTTCATTCTGCTGTCCTTTCAAAGCTGTGTCCCTCTGCTGCTTTAATACAACCGCAGGTGCTTTACATTGAATTTCATTGTGGCGAGAGATGCAGAGAGCAGTTTTTTTTCCACCTCGTCAAACCCGCCAACTGGCTGCCGGCTCGGTTCTTGGAGGCAAATATTGAGTGGCCTGAAATGTGAAAACATTTATATCAAATTCTAAATAGAAAATATGCCCGGCAAGTGTGCATGCAAGGGGAGGATGCAAAAGGTGTTTGCATTGCCACATCTTTAAGGGGAAAATCCTAAAATAGTGGTACATTAAATAATGCAGTAATTTTAAACAATCCCAGCATTTTTGATCCCTCCTAACTTAACTAGTACAACATCCATCTGATACTTTCAGGGCTTAAAAGCACATTAAAGCTCTGTTAAAAACCACAGCAACTTTACAATCACTCCAAGTGGCACGAAGCTAAAACGTTTCTATAGCCAGCTTTGAGCACCGGTATCATGGGATCACAGTATCAGTGAACTGCATCAGCGTAATGTCAGTGAACTAGAGAAAAGGACACTAGGCCATAGGGCTGTGCGATATGACCAAAATCTCATATCCTAACATAAAACATTTCTTATCCCGATAACCATATAAATCGCAAAAGATTGTATTTTCTGTAAAAATTAAATGAAACTCGGGCAACTCGACTTGTGTGAAGTGTTTCCAGCTGGGCGTTGTGTACCTGCAGTCGAGTGTTTTGACCGATGCATGAAACGATACATTTTTAGACACATTTGTAACGGCCGCCGTTTTCTTTGTGAGTATTTATTACACGGCGTGCTGCGGGTGAAAGCCTGTTCTAACGTTTGAGTCTAAGGTCTATTTTGAGTGCCTGACGGCTCTGTTTTGCTTCTCAACTGTAAACTCTCTCGTGTAGATGGTCGAAAAGGTTTTCCGTGTTTGAGTCCGAGATGGGGGCCGGTTTGTGGCATAATTTGCATAATTTGCATAGTACAGTTTTCTGGTCTGTGTCAGACTTGTTGTTGTTTGGCTTTTATCAGTGTTTTATTTGTTCCTGAGTAAATCGGTTTGGCTGAGAGTAAAGTTATAGTTTTCACACAGCTGAATAAACGTCAAGCAGACAACTGATCAAACAGAAGTGTGCGATGGTCGAGAATTTGCTCCAGTGTCCTGTTATATTTTAGGGAGGAGCAGATGTCTGAGTTTATTAAACTCCACCAAGACAGCTGGTGACGCAAATCTGAAGGCTAGACCGTCCCGCTTCACAGCCTCGCTCTTCCGGCCTTCTGGGTCTTAGAAGGACCCGACCCACGTAGACCGCGAAGGACGGGTTTTCCGAAGGATGCGGCCTAGGTTTTGGGACACAGCTTATGGGTTTTTCTCTACTGTAGCTGTTAGCTTAGTGGCTAGCTGACTTTCTGTCCTGCCACTTCTGACATTTTCCTTCTAACCAGTTAGATTTTCCACACTTGACGAGGTTCGTGCCCTCCCGCCACGGACCTCGTCGGACCAATGTCAACAGCAAGGGTTGCTGGGAAATCATTGCTGATTGGCCAGGTTACATAATAACAAATGATCTAATTGGCCCACATCTTTATTTAAATCAAAAAGGCGACCAAACTATTTACATCATAACACATCAAAATTACTTTCCACTGCTCTTTTCTCTAGCCAGGGTGTGATGGCTGCAGTTACAGCCACACATATTGGGTAATATCTGTCAAACATCACAGTGCTACAATAGACTTATACATAACACAACACTTATATTTTTCTCTTTAAATATAGGATTTAACTTACAGGGAAATACAAACTGGTTTTGGTTTATAATTAACTTACTTATACGATCACATAAAATAAGTGCATAGATTTTAGTTAGTTTTAGTGTATTATTTAATTTTTCTTTGTTTTCTCAGTGGCAGCTGCTCCCAGTCTCTGGGTTGATGAGCTAATAGGTGGAAAAAGGGGCGGAGCAAGGCTATATGGAGACCTGTAAACTGGGTCATACCACAACTCTGGATCATGGGGGGGAAATAGAATTTGTTATGTTAGTTTCAGCTACGTTTTTGTGCATTCTACCCCTTTTTGTGGGCTGTATTTAAGTTTAAGTCTTATTTAGGTACGTCAGTTTGTTTGTTACCAACTTTTGAGTAGAGTTCTGTTACTTTGACCTCTTTTATGGGCCCAAGATTTAGATCTTTAGTATAATTTAACCAAGTTTGTTTTCTGGGTTAAATAGAAAAACCTTTTTTTGTTGGACTTTAACCCGTGCCTGACTTTCCTTTACTTCTCAGTCCAACACAAGCAGTGGTATCCTGGATGTTTGATCTGCTTTCTAATAATTTTCAATCGGTATTAGGACCTTTAAAAGTTTACCAAAAGGCACTTTGTCAAGTTTTCTCCATTTAAAACAACCAGCTGACCATCTTTTCTTGATGTTTAGTCTTGATTGAAAAATAGTTAGATGATGATGGAGACACGAACTGGCCTCTTAACCATGTATGACCCACAAAGCAGTCGATTGGCTTCTCTAGCTTTGTCAGAATTTTTGCTTTAACTTTAACTGTGCTCTATGTTTGATACCTCATGCATTAAAAATATGGTTGCAGTGTTGAGTTTGCAGCAGTACGTGTTGTTATGACAGGAGCATTAGAGTGATTTGTCATTTCTGAGAGATAAAGCAAAGCAACAAAAACACTAAAAGGTTGAGCACAGATGGAAGGGAACATTTCATTTAATCTCTCGACACTGAAATCTGTGGCAGGAAAATGGGGAAAATACCAGCTGTGCTACCTCCAGGAATGCTGGTACCACCTTACAGCAGCGCACATTTTAGTCCTTAAAATATCCCAGAAGGAAAGAAACAGGTCACAAGATATGATGACAGGTGAATTATAGGGTTAGAGAAAACATTTATTTGAAATATTCAGACTACTGGTTCCAAATTGTGGGTTTTCAATTTAATAATTAATCTTAATTTGAAAATCTAATTTTCTGTATGCCATCATGTTTCAGTGTTTAAAAAGCTGGTTAAAGAGGTTTGAGCACTGTAACCATCGAACTTTGAAAACGTGGCTTTTAATGGGAACAGGTTTTTCTTCATGGTGCGGAAACAGAGTGAAGAGTTTTGATCCTATTGGCTGAACTCAAGCTGAAGGTGTGAGAGGCTGCAAACGAGAGAGAGTGGTTTTTGATTAAAGTCAGTACACAACATGTCAAGGTCATTGCTATGATGATTTTTAGTTTTTATAAGACTGACATATGAATTCAGGGCAGTAAATTTGAACCTTCAAATTCAACGTTGAATCTCTTCATTAGGAGCCAGACTGCAGCCACCTAAAATACTGCGAGGATGTTTTTATTGAGTTTTCTAGCTTCCAGTAGCTCATTCATTTGATTTTTATTAGGTCCTAATAGAAATCAACAGAGTGGTGCATTGCAATCAGACCAGTGCATACTGTTTTCAGGGAAATTACTTAATTTTGGAATTTAACCGCAGTCAAGCTGCTACTTGATGCGAGCGTTGATGGACGTAGCGCATGAAAATTTCATTCCTCTGCATCCAACATGGGCTGAATATGAATCGGCTCATGAAGCATTTCGATCCAAACCTTTGAAATAAGTAACTAAACCAGGTGGTACGGCGCTTGCTGCCACGCTGAGCCGTCCTCCTCCCTAATGCAGAGCCGAGCGACTGAAAAATCGTCCATCTTTGCTGCTTTTTTGTGTGACGAGTCAAAAGTAAACTCCCAACTCTTGAATTTCCTGCTTTTTCTTCACCGACTCATCAGTCATTCATTGGACTAACTTAAAGGTTTAAAAACACAAACTCTCTGTGATTGGCCCTGAAACCATTAGGTTTAACTCACAGAAGAAGATGCGGTCGATGGCGGTGTTAACAGGCTCCCTGAATAGCTCCGCAAACTCGACCACTTTGTTGCCTCTCCTGACATTTTCTTTTCAGCTTTAAGTAGAAAGTCCATCATTCTCATTCTGAACAGGAAGACCTGCCTCCTCCTTATTCTCATCTTCCCCCACATGAAGATTGCATCTTCATAAATCAAACAATTTCTGATAAAAATGATTCGGAGGGCTTCATACGCTAAAATATTCATGAACTGTGAGGGGAAAATTGCAGATGGGAAACCTATCAGTAAATAAGACAATTTTCAAATATTCTCTTTGTGGATGTTGGAGTCGAGAAACCTGAAATCTGAATCCTTTACTCTTTTATTCCAGCTGGAGTTTTTGTGCCCCCACTGCACATCTGGAAAGGTTTTTTAAGTGTAGCGTAGGCTCCATCTGAATGGCAAAAAGCCCATCGAACACACACAGACACAGCTCTGTACTCTCCAGAGTCCGTCGTGTGAATGCAGCCGGAGTGACGGCAAACAGAGGAAAGAGGAGAAGAGCGGAGGCAGCACATGGAGAGGAAAAGAGCAAAGCAGAGCGAGGGGAAAGGAAAAAAGACGGAGTGAAGGAAGGCATTGAGGATGAGGTAATACCACTGATGAAACCCAGGCAGCGATGACGACAGACATCCGATGCGTTTATGAAAGCGAACAATCTCAAAGAGATTTCTTTGTCTCTGCGGTGAGCATAGCTCTTCCCTGACACAGTTGCAGCTAAGACTTCTCACTACTTTGACTTCACCCTCATACTCCATGCACCTAACACTGTACACACCAAGCAGCTACCTGCACTCTCACTGGTAGGTGCATAAAAAGTTATACATTATGATTAGAGTTTAACAAGGTGCAAACATGAAATTGACATCTTGCCCCACAAATATCAGCAATGTTTGGACAGCTAGCGAAGTCTGGCTACTTGGCATATACTGGTCTCCTACATGCTAGCTAGCTACACTGCTATAATTAGGCTGATATAAACACCTTAGGAGAGGAACAACTTAAGGTCACGATTAAATTGTTCCAAAAAATAAAAGTTAATACTGAGGGTCTGAAAATGGTCCAAATTCATGCACATCTTCAGCACGATATTAGTTACAAATATGTTGATTACTCACTATGACAGTCCACAGTGAAATCTCAGTGAGGTTGTCGGCTGTAGCTACACTGTGGGTTTTTTAAAGTTCATATATGTGTTGCACATGACAACAGTCAACAAAAAGCTGGAGAGAACAAGAGTCATGGTTGAAAATAAAGGAGACAGAACTGCAGCATGTTACAGAGAGCGTCTTATCAAACGTTGAAGACGCTCGGTCAGGCAGATTGTAATAAATCAGGAGCGTCAAGACGCTCAAAAACCACCTTCAATGTAAATGTGAGACGCTGGCAGCCTCATTCTTTTTTCTTGGTTTCTTAAATGTATCGACAGGTGCGCTAAACCTTAGTGAAGTGGTAGCCCCCCTGGTGGGCTGTGAAGGTACTGCAGGTGGGTCGCAGTAATAACAGAAATTCAGTTTGAAATGAGGATGTGCAGTTGCATTTATATAAATGTGTGCATTTATTTTAATATAAACGTGAATTCAGACTGGTAATAGAAGTGGTCAGTTTGTGATGCTGCTCATTACTTGGACCTAAATTTACTGATCTAATACTGATGTTTGCTTCCCCGTGGTGGGTCACACACACTGGCCTTAAAACAGCCTACGTTGTTTATAATTTTTGAATAACATTTTTTAACTTAAATAAACTCTCATTTATGTTGATTAGATGTAGATTTAAGATTCAGTGGGCCGTGTGGGATTTTCAGGTTTTTGTGTGGGTCGCAGCACTCTTGATTTTAAGAAAGGCTGCTGTAGATCAAACAGGATGCAAACTGATAAATCATTAAGCTTTTTTTGTCTCTTTTATTTAAAATAATGATTCGGTGTGTGATGCCCCATGGACGATTAACCAAAGAACTGCGTGAACTTAGATGACAACAGCTCTGGGTTGAGCCGGGAGGGCACGGACCTCGTCGAGGGTAAGGACTGATTTGTGTCCACTGTTTTGTGTGTCAGCAGTGCTGCCATGACTGAGCCTTCAAACTGTGGGAGAGTACAGTGTGTTTGTTATTTCTTTGTCTCCTGTGTTTTAAACCCTGCAGTTCGTTCCATCACACACGCTCTTCCTCACGTCCTGCCGCCGCTCAGAGACAGATGATGAAACACACATGCCCTTTTTCTGCAGTCATGCTGCTCCTTTTGCCCCAAAACAGATCCATTTACCACACAAGCAGCAAAAAACAAAACTCTGTGTGTGTGTGTGTCTGAAAGCTGATTATAAAGAGTGTGTGTCGCCCTGTGTGTGTTATCCTCTTACTGTCAAGCCTGCAGAGACATGAAGGGGAAGTTTGTGTTTTGTTTCGGTGTGTGCGTGTCACCCAGGTTCTCACCCCAGTTTTCCCCACTCGGCTGTTTAGTTTGGCCCGTCTCTGATCGCAGAACAAACACCAGCCTTCACATCGATTCCCCCATCACTTTTGGCTCAGAGCCTCGGTGACTCTCTGCTTTCTCATTTTCAGTTTTAATCATCTTTATCCTCAAGAACCACTTCATTATGCAAGGCTATTTAACTGTAAAATCACTGTATAATTTGCTGTCTGTTTATGCAAATGGAGAGCAGAAGCTTCTACGGCTTCATCGGAAAGAAAAAAATGCAAGGACGGAAATTTACGCTTTTTTGTGATTATTTTTTTCTCCATCAGTACAACTCTATTGGTGGCAAATTGATCCCAAAGTGAGCAAGCCAAAATTAAAAGAGCGCTTTGTGGGGAGAATTAGTAATCCATCAAGCATTTCTCACGTCTGTCTTCAAATACTGATTAAGCCGCCCACAGTGAAAACATGGAAATGACGACAAAACCTAAACTCTCAACTGGACCTTTTAGAATTGTTCTTATTTTCTGTCATATACAAATTAAACATGGCCAAAAAACCCCACCCAAAACAAACATATACAAATAATAAGTCCTCTAAACAGCAGCTTTACACATTTTTTTTTACACTTTTGGATCTCTATGATGTCATAGAGAGCCAAAATTTCACCAAATCTAAAGCAAAGCGTTTTGTGTGGTGCTGTATGTAATTAGGTTGTCTCAAATGATGCGAACATGGCAAATGAGCATTTGTTCAAGTGAAAATATTTCAGCTTTGGCAAAATTTAGATAAGATGGAAAAAAGGAAGCTTGCTAATTTTGCTTGGCAGGAAAATTAGTCGGACTAACTTAAATTTAATTGACATTGAATTGAATTAAAATGATTGGTGTGTGGACAGATCTAGTCTATAGGCAGTAGTCAGAACCTCAAATTCGTTAATTTGTGTTGCTGTGCCACCTTTTCCGTGTCCATCATGACAATTTTCACTCTTATATTTAGTGATTTACAATTTTAAAAGAAATTTAGAGGTTGGAGGGGTTGGTGGAGGTGGGAGATATTATTAATCCAAGATATGTTCTCTGGTTAAGTTTAAGTAGTAAAAGCAACTAGATTAGGTTGAGCTAAATATAATGGTTTTGCCTATAATACAGCAGTTACTCATCATGTTCTTTTAATCGTAATGTTTGCATAAAATACAGAAGATGAGTTGAATCCACACGATTATAAGAGCACTCAAATTCTCCATGGACATGAATCTGCAGGCACCTGCACCTGTTGTGAGTTTCTGGATATTCTCATGCTTTCATATCGGTGCAGAAGAGTTTACAGAAAGCTTATGACACAGACTGTTTGGAGTCATGCTGCCTGCAAGGTTTCAATGGACAGCCATATTTGGGATTTGAATTATGACAAATTTTTTTTATTCTAAATATTGGGACAGGCTGATGAAGAATGGCTGCCGTGGTGGAGAGGCTCAGAGACTGAGAGCAACAAAAGAAAACCAGAGGACAAAACGAGAGGCAGGAATGAAAATTAGAGGTGATTCTCGAGGGTTGTGTTCACACTACACCACAGTTGTCACTCCTCAGGAGAGACACAAACCTGGTTCAGTTCAGTGACAGTTTGGTTATAAAAGAAGAAAATAACAATCACTTCCTGTCACTAGAGTAACAGCTTAAACATTCACATTAAGGGGACGGCTGTGGAGCGTGTGAGCAGCTTCAAGTTCCTGGGAGTCCACATCTCCGAGGATCTCACCTGGACGACCAACTGCTCCAAGCTGGTCAAGAAGGCTCACCAGCGCCTCTTCTTCTTGAGGACTCTGAGGAAGAACCACCTGTCCTCAGACATCCTGGTGAACTTCTATCGTTGCACCATCGAGAGCATCCTGACCAACTGTATAACAGTCTGGCACGGGAACTGCTCTGCCTCGGACCGGAAGGCGTTGCAGAGGGTCGTGAAAACTGCCCAGCGCATCGCCGGAGCACCACTTCCTGCCATAAAAGACATCTACAGGAAGCGGTGTCTGAAAAGGGCTGGGAAAATCATCAGAGACCCCAGTCACCCATCACATGGACTCTTCACCCTCCTGCCCTCTGGGAGGCGCTACAGGAGCCTCTGGACTAAGACCACCAGGTACCGGAACAGCTTCTTCCCCACAGCTGTCAGACTCCTGAACTCTGCCTCCTGACATCTGACCCACGTTAACACATGGACTGAACATACACACACCCACAATGGACAACTGTACCCTCAAACACACAATAATAACATGGACTGAACCACCACTCACAACCACTAGCACTTTATATAGATACTGTAGAAATTATCCACATATCTAATTTATCTTAACTGCACTACTGTATAGCTCTGTGTAAATAATCATTCTGTACATACAATAATTTTTAACCCTACAACTGTTTACAACTTGCATAGTTCCCATTTCTGTATAACTGTATATCTCAGATTTCTGTAAAGTTATTTATTTCATATTCTGTATAGTTTTTCATATTTATATCCTCTTCATATCCTGTTCATAGCTTGTACTCACTACAGCCTGTACATACCTATAGTTATAGAATATTCACAACATACTTCATACCGTGTACATTATAACATACCATAATAGACCCATTTCTGTAATATACTTACATATCTATATTATTGCTAATATATATTGTAATATATCTATATCACTAAAGCACTTCTGGATGGATGCAAACTGCATTTCGTTGCCCTGTACCTGTGCATGTGCAATGACAATAAAGTTGAATTCTATTCTATTCTATTCTATTCTATTCTATTCTATTCTAAATATCATGTATGGTATCTGTAGGGTTCAGTTCCCCTGAACAGTGTACAAACAACTCGATACACGATACAGTCACCAGCAGAGGTGGAAAGTAACGAATTACATTTACTTGCGTTACTGTAATTGAGTAGTTTTTTTTGTGTATTTGTACTTTTTAAAGTAATTTTTCAAGTCTGTAATTTTACTTTTACTTAAGTATATTTTTTAAAAAGTATTGTAGTTCGCTACGTTTTCAATCACACCCGTTACTGAGTAAATTAAAAATAAAAAAAAACATTGTGCTTCGGAAATACTGCAGGGAATGATGGGTAGTAGAACAAATTGGCGCTAAGGTCACGTTAAAGATGGAGTCTGACATCGGTGTTACGGATCCAGTGAAAAAAGAAGTCGAATTCTGCTGACCCTGAACTCGAAGAAACGGATGTGAACCCCTGGCCGTATTTAAGGGACCATTTCGGCTTCAAGTGCAAGAAAGGCAACAGCTTTATTATGCAGTGTAAGCTGTGTTTGCCCAGAGAGACCGAGTTAGCAGCTTTTAAAAATTCCACATCAAACCTGCGCAAGCATGTAGAGGTAAGTTAAATACAACTCGTACCGTTATGGTAGCAAAAAGGCTGTGTTCAAATTAATCACATTACGTTAAGACATCTGCGAAGAACACAGATAACGTTGGTTGGTATAGCAACTTGCTGTAATCGGGCACGTTGTTGTCCACGCAACTTACATTTTTTTTACTGGGTTGGTAAATTGCCAAAAGAAAATGTGTTTACCTACGTTTTTCCTGTTTGTTAATAATAATAATTTATTTAAAAAAATAGTTAAATTAAAGACAGAAGCGGCTACTTTCTTACTTAACCCACATATGTTCACACTGCAGGCAAAAGAATAACAGAGCGCTCACTTACCTTAGATTAGTCAAAGACAGCTGACTTGTGTTACTTGTTAATTAGCACTTGCAACCTCCCGTTAACTAGCCTGTTACTGTCCAATAAAAAAAAAAACGCGAGGTATATTGGTATAATTTACCAGCGGTAGCTATGTAATGCATTGATGTCTTATTAGGGACGTCAAAAAACTTTCTCTCAAACTTAACACTGCCTGCCTGCCTCAGCTGCCTGCGAGCGTCTCTTTAGCTGTGCTGGACTGCTGTTCACTGCAAAGTGAACAAGGATGAACTCTACTAACTTTGAAAATCAACTGCTTCTCAAAATTAACAGGAAGTTCAGAGAGTAACACTCTAGGATGGATACAAAGGAACTTTAATCTAGAGGTACAGTAGGGCAGGGCCAAGTTTAAAAAATTAAAAAACATTTTTAAAGCAGCTGCCGTTCAGTTCAGGACTTGTTCTCTTATTTGACAGTTTAGAACACATTCTCATGTGAAAGAATGATATGGTTTTGTATTGAAAACACTGTGATACCTGACAGTTTGCTTGATTGGTTTGGTGACCATTATCCATTTTCATGTATAGACTTGCAGTTTAACTGCCACTGCACTTTAATTCGTAAAGTTTTTCTTTTCACTAAAAAAGAACTACTTTGAGATTTATATCCACTGTCTTTTTTTGCACTACTCAGAAACGGCTGTCCTCCTGCTGACAGAAAAGTAACTATGTAACTTTTACTCTGAGTACATTTTAAATGAGCTACTTTTTACTTTTACTTGAGTACATTTTTAGACAGGTAATTTTACTTGTACTTGAGTAAAATTTCAGCAAAGTAATAGTACTTTTACTTGAGTAAAATATTTTAGTACTCTTTCCACCTCTGGTCACCAGGCAAACTCAGATTTTCTCTCTCATCACCAGAAGGCTGCCGTCTTATGTTCCTATACCCTGTGACTGAGCCATTACCCAAACTTTTTGTAGCTGCTTTTCTCTCAGCTGTGTGTGAATATGTGTGCTACAGGGATCTGAACCACAGCATTACATAATCTCTCTCTCAGCCAATCAGTGAGCACAACCCTTCTACCGTCATTTGTTGATCTGATCCAGAAACACACACACACACACTGATGTAAGTGTACACACAGCTGGAGCCAGGTATCTGTTCTCACTAGAAAACCCAAACCAGCTGTCAGAACACACACACACACACACACACACTGGTGTTAATATGCATCACTAGGATTACTCAACTTTCACGTTCATTTGAAGACCTGCAGGTAGCTCTTGCAGCGTTGTCATTAAAAGCTTCTGAGCTCAGAGACCGGCCTCGTCCTCTGCAGCCTGCTGATCTGTAACATATCGAACTCCCCGCTGTTTGGATCAACACACACTGTTTCATTCCTCCACTTCTTCCAAAATGAGGCCACAGTTACATGTTATGACAGGAGACTGGGGTCAATGGGAATGTGTGTATATTTCAATCTTGTGTGTTTCCGATTAATGTGGCAGTTCTGTGGCGCCACATTAATGTGGTGTTCAGATTCAGGAAAACTCACACAATATGTGTTTTAGTAGAGGCAAGCTGGTGTTTTATATGTTAATTGTTTCTGATTGTCTCTGATTTTGCACAAAAGTTAGAATTGCACAGTTACGGAGCCCCGCCAAGGACATGGGAGACAAAAAAATTAAGATGAACTTTTGCATGATCTCGCAAAATACACTGCATCCTTCGCAGGTCGCATTTGAAGGCTGAGTCGGTGTATCCTTCGTGACCCAACCTATCCCAGAATTCATAGCGCGGCCCAGCCAAGTCATTTCTAACAATGGCGGCAGCTAGTTAGTTTTAATCTTATGTTTTCTGGGTTACAAAATAAACGTTGATGCTATTTTCAGGCGTGAATGTAGCTGTGTAAACTTCAAGTATCTGCTCGGTTTATCAAGACATCACATATTTGTAAAAGTGCTCAGATGTTTTCGGAGACGTCTGTTACCCACCATCTCGAAGCTAACTTTAGGTCGAGGCCCACTACAGCTGGGGGGAACGCCGCACTCCCGGCACATCGTGCTTCGACCTCCCGGTCGGCTTCGAGCTGGCGCCCTCTGAAGGATGCGGCAAAAACATTTGCGCAAAAGTTCATCTTAATTTTTTTTTCTCCTATGTCCCTTGCGGGGCTCTGTACAAAGTCACAATGAGGACATGTATAAAAAATCCAATCAGGGCTCCAAAGCACGCCCACATGAAAGTGTTCTTTCCAAATGCTACGTACAAAATTTAAATAACGCTAACAATGGATCAGTTTGAAGAATTTGTGATCCTCAAAAGCATTTCCATTTTTTGCTCCTATTGAAAAAAAATCTTTTTGAGCCAGTATGAATATAATCCTGTGAAACCAACATATGAAAACTGCTTCACGGTTTCACTTTTCTACCATTCGCTTTGATAGAAAAGTGTCAGCCTGGTGCTGGTGTGAAAGCTTAGAAAGAAACAGCTGGTACTTTTATTTTGGTGGCGTTTCCTTCTCACAAAGACATCCCTGGGTTACCATTGTTTATAAAATACCATTAAGAAATAATGAAAAGCTACATTTCCTGCTTCCTTCACAGAGCGCAGATCTACATGTTTGATTCAGAAGAGTTTTACAACTGTCTTTTGGCTCTTTCTGACACACAACCTCTGGATAGAATCGAACCAGCAACCCTTTGTTTGTCCAGGTAACGTTTAAACCACTACACTATTGAGAGTAATGAGCACCAATGAAAAGAGAAACATCCAATGATTATGCAGAAAGCATCAAAATCTCTGTAGGCTATGAGACCGGGTAACGAGCTACCAAAATTAGCTGACTCATCAACTTTCTTCTCAGTTTGGCAGCTTAAATTAAATGCTGTGAGTACATAAAGCATACGCGACAGGTCGGAATTAATTAGTATGTGAAAATAACTGAAAATTGGACTTTACCTGCACAACAGCCCAGAAAGAAATACAAAAATAACCAAAATAGGACAGGAAATGACCAAAAATGAAATGATATCATCAAAGATGAATAACAACAAAAGGCAGAAAATTACTGAAGGATGGAAAAAAAATGTCCACGGAAAACACTGCAAACAGATGTCAAATCACCAGCAGGACTCACAAAACACCTGCAAGACACAGAGCTGGAGACAAAAAGACACAATGCATGAGCTGCTTTGTCTTTTCTGCAGTGTGGAGGTCTTGCCCGGAGGAGCTCGGTTTCATAATCCATCCATATGCACACAGCAGAAAATATTATTCCATTCTCAACTTCTCACTTTAGCACTGAAAGTCCTTTGAAGCTCCCTTTTTTGCCAGCGCTGGTATTTCACAGCATCCTGCTTTACATTCACATTTACACCTGAGAGTGGAGCACACAGGGCGCAGCAGGTGGAGGCGAAGAGTCACGCTCGGGGGTCACCTTGACATTTTCCCAGCTACTTCAGTGAATTAACCTTTTAGTCACAGGCTCACCTAACAAGCCCACACACAAACGGCCTCCAGGAAAATAAGACCAACCCAGCTTCAGCTCGACCGCGTGATATTTTCTCCGCGGGCTCACGGATCCATTAAAACCTGCTTTGTGTTAAGAGCGCTGAAATGCTGCCCCTGATCTCTCAGATGGAGAGAGAGCTTCCAAGTTCTCACTGCGGACGCCACGCTGGGATTCCTCGAAAACCGAGAGCTCCGTTTAGCACCCCGAGTATCACCCGGCGAGTTTGCCTCGCAGCGCGGGAAAACACTCAGCTTCAATGAGACGTGAAACCACAATCAGTCACAGCTGCAGCTCGCATGCTAGTGGCTTCATGGGACTGTCTATGATGGGCAGCAGGAAGCAGCAGCTGACCACCATGTTATGATACAGTCCATGGATTTTATTATTCATAGCTTTTAAAGGCAAAGGTGTAGATTTCATGATGCCAGCATTTAGCACACATGCGTTTGAAAACGATAACCAGCGGGACAACGATGCTTCAGATCTTCAGGACTTGCCGTTCTTTAGTCCCAGTAATACACTTCTGCCATAATCTGATGCTGATTCAAATTCACCAGCATGCTGGAAATAAAGTGTCAGTTGCTCAAAATTCACAAAATTCACAGGAGTCAGAGCCCCAGAACAACACGTAGTGTGTCTCTGCATGAACCAAACAGAAATAATTGAAATACCTCGATTGAAGACACCAGCAAAGTTACTCGAAGATGAGGAAAGGCCAGAGCAACTAACTTACAACGCCTTCTGTATCATACGTTCTTGCAGCTCTTGCTTAAATTTATGGTGTACATATTATCTGTTATTTCAATTTGCAAAACTCGTGCACAATTTTAGTTTAACTTTTCTTTAACGAACCTTGTTTTGTCATCTAGAAAGAGATTTTTCCAGGCTTACGATAACAGATTGGCTGTTCAGCTACAACCGAGGAGTTCTTAGTAGTTTTCAGTTGTAGAGATCACAGTATCCAAACCTGAAGCCAGGGCATCAGGTGAGGAGTGAGATAACGAACCAGCTCAACAGTCTCTTGTTGTTCGTTGTGCACCATGAATTCATCCTCCAATGTGATATCCCGAGTTTTACTCGATTTTGCCTACACAGACAGTCTTCACTCACAGTCTGGACCACTCACCAGATTTGTGTCCCCGCAACGGCATCCTCCAAAATAAAAAACAAGGTAAAGAATCCACACCACAGAAACGCATGAGCAAGGGAACCCAACAGGACTTTGCACCCATAAAGACAACATTTGATGAGTCTCGACACCTCAGTTTATATCACCAAAGACGAGTTTGATGAACACTGGAATACTTTTCAGGGTTTTTCCAAAGGTAGCTGCACAAGCAGAGACCACCCTCCCTAACTTCTGATGCAAATCCAGTCACTTTCTATTATCAGCAGGCCTGAAACCACTCAGCTCACAAAAGAGCTTCAAAGACTGCTCCTAGCAGGCTTTCTTTGGGTAAAGAGTGAACAGACTGACCTAAAAACACCAACTAGTCCAGACAGGTGTATGAGAAGGTGACTGAGTGTGGGATTGGCCAAATGCCAGTCAGGTAAGGCTTTCTGATCACATCTCCCATCAAACTGGGTTCTGACTCACCTCAGCACTGCCTCTGTAAATGAAGAGTGTGTGAATCACAACTGCTTCAGAGATGCACTGGAATTTCCAGAAACATCTGCAGATGACTCTGTTTTCACATGGTGATTCGTGGTCTGGACTGATAAAGGCCAGTGCTGCTGACTGTTTAATGACGATGTTGCTGAATTAAGCACAACTCTGCCTAAATAAAACAAAGCCTGGATGTTATGCTTCATTTAGCATCAGTGGAACTTAACTTACTGAACTTCTTCACCACACACTCTTCCACAGAGAGCTGAAACCATCCCCATCGCCTCCTGGGAGGCTCCTTTTATACCCACTCATTCTCCTGACTTGTTGCCAGTGAACTTCAGTGAAAAGCAGCATGTTCCACCAGGTGTTTTATGCTTTTAAGCATGAAATTTTCACTCTTTTGTTGCTCCTAATCCAACTTTTTTGAAATACATTCCTTGCTTTGAATTCACGATGAGCAGAAAAACAATGACATTGCCAATTTAAAACTTTGCGATTGGACTTTAGGGTTCAGCTGATTTGCAAACCACTGCATTTTGATTTAATTCACCTTCTGCACAGCATCTCAACTGGAAACAGACGAATGCTTTTAACTATACCTCCCTTCCCTAACATCAGTTTCCTTCACCATGCTGAGTTGCACAGAACACTTTTACCAAAACACTTCTGCAACCTTGCATAAACCGCTTTTTTCCAGCTAAATAATCTTCACCCACATCGAATCCCAACTCACCCCACAGCCGCCTCTCCCTCACACCCCTCCAGAAGACATCCCAAGCCTTGTTGGTGGAGTCTTTGACATGCTCGCTGAAAGATCTCCGCAGCTGAGATTTTACCGTCGTGTGCTGAGCCATATTCCACACGTTCGACAGTCACATATTCCCAGTGAGAAACCTGTGTTTCTGGACAGTTTCTAATCCATGCGGGCAGCGTTCACTCTGTCACGGCTCATGCGGAGGGTGTGCTTCACTTAAGAGTTCAGCAAAGTAAGGAAGGAGGAGGAGGAGGAGGAGGTAGAAGAGGAGGCAGGGGGGGCTGACACTTGATGCAAAAAGTCTGCATGCAATTTGTGAAACAGCACAGCCCTTTCCCTCCCTACAGCTCCACACTCAGAAAGTTAAGTGTGTGGGTACATCTATCTTTGTGAGAGCCAAATTCATCAAGTCAGGATGTTTGGGACGGTCCAAACTTTGGGACAAGCCTTCAAAGGGTGTTTTGAGAGTTAAGAATTTGTTTATGGGGCAAGGGGATGTAATATGTCAGCGAAGATCCTCACAAAAATATCAGTGCAATTTTGAGTGTGCGTGTGTAGCTGAAAGATAAGCGAATGATTACAGTGTCCGTGTGTGTGCGAGGCAGAGCGAGAATGAGAAGTATTTATCTTTTGTGTGTGCGTGCTTGTGTCAGAAATTAAAGGATTTGGCCGGCCTGAAGAGAGGAAATGACATCTAACCTGGGTTAAAGGCATCAGCAGTATAAACACGCACGCAAAAGGAAGCAGACACACTCGCATTATAAACACAAACACTTCCATGCACACTGCGAGACACTGCACTGCCGCACACACTCTGAATATTTCATTATCGGGCCTCTTCGTGGTGGCAGCTTGGTCTCAGTTATGTAAAAGCAACTTTAAAGCTTTGAAGGGAGGCTGTTGTTTGAGGAACAGCTTGCAGAGGCGAGGCCGACTTGGACTTGTTTGGAATGATGCAAGGATCGACTTGTCAGACTTTTCTCACATGAGCTTTGAGCAACTTTGAGAGAATCAGGTTGGGTTTTTTTTCCAGTTGTTCATTTAGACACTACCGGTCTAAAGTTTTAGAAAGCCCCAATTTTTCCATTTTTTATTGGAAGTTGTGCAGTTTAATGTCTCATTGCACTCTGAAATGAAACTACAGTGCAAATAAGCAAATTTTAGTTAAAAAAGAAATCATGGAATTAATTTATAGACCAATAGAAATCAAGTGTTCAGAATCAGTGTTCCTATAAATGTGGCACTTGTAGGTTGCTTTGCTTTCACATAACAATTCGATGCGGTTTAAGTCTGGAGACTGTGCTGGACTCTCCATGTTTCCAAGCTCACCATCTTGTTCTTTTTTGCTGAGGTAGTTCTGGCATAGCTTGGACCTGTGGTTTGGGTCATTATCTTGCTGTAGGATGAACCCCTGACTAACTAGGTGCACAGGATAGATCGTCAGATCTTGGAAACGAGGCAGAACCTTGGTGGAGTCCAGCACCTACTGAAAACATGCCTAATTTTGTGCCACGGAAGTAGACATAACTCTCACTTTGGTCACACAAACCGTATCAGTCACAACGATGACTATGGCACCCCAAACATCTGCAGAACCATAACCTGTAAGCCTTTGTGATGTCCAAACATTTTCAACTGGATGGTCAAACCCCAGTGAGACTTCCTTTCACTGCTGCTACTACTAAATGTCCTAGAATACTAGCTGAGCTAATGCAATGTGACAGGTCATGGACTTCTTTTTACAGAGCTGGCAGATTAAAGACCAGTTATAGTCTGATCAGATTGTGTTGGACATCTGAGTTCTCACATGCACCTCCGTCAGGAAAGTCGTAGAAGAGTTCAAAGTTGCAGTGCAAGTGGAGAAACAGCTTCATATGAAGGATTTCTGGTGTCATTGTGATATTTGACCAGTTTGAGAAAAAGACTCTTTAAGGAGTTATAAATGACTGAAAATTGAAATTGGACTTATGCATTTGAATTGTTTTGCATGACTTGCTACTTGACTCTAACAAACCTGAGAGAGAATTCAATTTCATCTACGTGATGAATCACAGTAGTCAACTTAAGCCACATTATACTGTAAGGACATGACTATAACATCACAGAAAGAGACCCAATGAGGGGACATACAAGAGACAATAGAAAAGGATGCAGCAAAAACAAGAAGTAGAAAGATAAGATGCATGACATCATCTATCCTTGAATAGCTTAAAAGTAAACTTGGACTTGTGCTGAAAGAATTTAGTCTAGACTTTGCGAGTTAAGCCACTCTTGGCTTGAATAAGTGTTAAATAACTTAAAACATAACACAAATGACTAGACTGGTCTCAAACAATCCAACATTTCTCTTGGAGCAGTGACATATAGAGTAGAGTTGTGAAATATTGTGTTTTTCATAAAGTCCTGAGATGAGTGAATAATAGTTCAGTAGGATTCAAATAAAATGTTTTGCTGAGGGAGAAAATCTCAGCTTTAAAGAACCACCCAGCCTTCAACAAACATGCCTCATCATCATTACCCTCGTCATCTTCAGTGGTAAAAACACACTTCCTCTCTCGGGAAAGTTAAATAAACAGAGCAGGAGAAGATAAAAACTTGGGGAAATGCTAAATTGGAGAATGAAAAAGCCTTATATGGCTCCTCACTATCTGACTATCAGGTCAGGTTTTTGTGTTCTCTGATCAAGTGTGCTTAGATTTAGGCCACAAGTTGGCTATTTAAAGACGGCTGGAATTAGCTAAATAGGGTAAACAGACTGCAGTTATATGGCACTTTTCTAGTCTCATCAACCACATAAAGGGCCATACATTTCTCCTAATGCTGAAATAATGTTGTGATCTGCAGTTCCACAATCCTAACAGATTCCCATGTTTTCCCCTTCATAACAGTGACTGAATTTTATGGATAGTACAGACAAGAGTAAGAGCGAAGGTTAAACCAGCTGGAGAGACAAAAACATCTCTCTATGCTCTCTTCTCTTGTCAGTTTGCCTGTGAAATGTGGAAACTCGAGGCAGAGCTTCAAAGACGAAGGTGCAGATTCCTAATTAAGCCATTTTGCACATATGGTCGCTTCCAAAAGCAGTGGCCAAAATGCAAACCTATGGATGAGATAAAGGTGATAATGCCCATTAGAATGCACTTTTATAGGACCAGCAACCGTACTGGGTCACCAGAGAGCTCTGTAATGTGTTTGTCATTCATCCAAATGCACACACAGTAATTCACAGGTAGAGCCTCAAGTAGCTCTTAAGTAGAGCTCCAATGTCTTACGTAAGGACAGCTGGACCTATCTGTTCACTAAACAGCCTCAGCCTGTCCATCCAAGGATGTAAAGCTTGATGTTTTCCCCAGCTGATGGATTTTCTACACATGATGAACAACCTGTCCTTGGATGTCGACCACCTCCAGCCTCCCTGCACTGTGACAGCACAGCAGGTCACAAATGTCTGATGTGAACAGCTTCAGATGGCTGTGAACATGTTGCTCACTTATTTAGGGGAAACTTTTTAAAAGCTCTAATAATAAAACACTTGATTTTTTTTTTGTTCTTGCAATAGAATTATTATTTATTGTGGCGTAAGAGACTAAAATAGCTGCAGATTAGAAACACATGCTATTATTTTAAATTGTAACTATGATGCTTTTTTAAAACCAGACAGTAAATTGTCAATTTGTTGCTTTGATGCCGATTTTGTTTAATTGCCCTCCACCCCCTGCACTGCCTCCTACCACCCGTTGGCCTCTCCACCTCATTTAACTTTGCTCCTTTACTCAGTTGTCAGGTTGATGATGGTGGAGAAGCTGTTATCAGCTGCTTTCATCGACACATTCATACCGCAGCGGAGCAGTTTTGATCCAGCTCTCCCTCTGGTCACCTGAGAGCTCATTTTGGCCAGTTTTGTTTTCCTTCCTGGCTCCGTCATTATGGGAATTTACATTACTGGCCTCCAATCTAAAGGAGAAGAGAAGGGAATGTTCATGTGTGGTCTGTGAAGGGATTTAATAAAACAGTGAAGTAGTTTTCAGAACATACGACTCAGCTTTCAGGTAGAGTGCAGAAAGAAACAGCTCATCTGACTGATATCTCGGCTGTGTTGATTCAAATATACCAAAATGAGTATTGACTGCTGCCCCAGTCATTATTGTGGTGACTTTTTTGCTATTAGCTGCTCTATTTGGGCACATCTGAATAAACTGAGCTTTTTTTTCCGTTTGCCTTCGGCGCTCCTGGATGTATGGGCTCTACAGTGGACACAGAGGCAGCCCAGCTACATGGACATAACATCTTTTCTCATCTGGAGACGAAGGTTTCCACGAAACTCTGAGATTAGAACTTCAGAACTGGGTGATATCAGATCAGATCCATCCACAGCAATGTCAGCAGCCATCCCCTGGCTACCTCCTCCAGTTCATCCACACACTCTCCAAGTTGTTCCCAAGCCAGCTGAGAGATGTAATCCTTCCAGTGTGACTTGGGTCTGCTCCCGGGCCTCAGAAACATCTCACCCGGGAGGCTTCTGAGAGTCATCCTAATCAGAACCCTTAACCACCTCAGCTGCCTCCTCTCAATGTGAGTAGCTGGTCAAATCTGAGCCTCTTCCGAATGATTGAGCTCCTCACCTTTGCTCTGAGGGAGAGTGCAGCCACCCTTCGGAGAAAGGTCATTTCCACTGTAAGTATCTGCCATCTCATTCTTTTGGTCACTTTGCAGACCTCCTGGCAATAGACGAGGGTAAGAGCATAGATCAGTCGGTAAATCGACAGCTTACTTTCATGCTCAGCTCTGTCTTCATCATACAGAATCTCCATCACTGCAGCGGGTCCTGTTTTCATTTATGATCTTACTAACAAATACCCGATTTGTTAGTAATATTTATATTCACATTTTTTATTCTCTGATGTATTTATTTGTTATAATTTTAAAAAGAAATGTTTAAGTCGAGCCTCAAATGATCTTAAAGAAAGAAAGAAATTCCACGTTTTTACTCACAGCAAGAATCGCAGCTTATTGATTTAACACTGGAATCAAATCATAACTTTGATTGTAGTAACTGTAGTGTCGGTGGTGCCTGTTATCATTGTTAAGTGTTTTAATCTGGCTTTCCTTTGACCCACTGCCCAGTTGTTGTGTGTGTTTGTTGCCTTAACTTTGTGCATTTCTCCTTAGGTTTATTATTCTTTCATGAACTCCTTCGTCATCCCCACTGCACCCCTTACGTAAATCTCCCTCTTCCATGATCAGCAGATTCTCCGGCACTGAGCATCCTTTGTGTTTTATTGTGCCGGATGCCTTTTTAAAAAAAAGGCTGTAAGTCTATTTTGTGCATTTACATAATTACAGTGGCTGTGAGGGAACAAAGGGCCGTGTTTGTGTCTGCAAGTTTCCAAAGTTATGAAACACTGAACTCGACTTGAACTTGACCGCGACAAAGACTTCCTCTGAAGTTTTGTTGCCTTCTAATTTAGTCCGAGAGGATGAAATTTCCACGTTCGAAAATGAGGATTTCCTCGAGCTCCGTCATTAGTCACCCAGCACCTGAAGTCTTGGCGTAAAGTATCTGTCAGCATGAAAGTCAGCACTTCAGCTCGCTCCAACACCTGCAGCTTTGAAACACTGAGCTCAAATATCAAAGCAGAGCTCTTTCCCTCATTATTCTCCTGCTTTTGTTTCCACAGCCTTTACCCTCAAGTGTTTGAGAACAAAGCCCTCTGAATATCAGCACAACCCAAAGCTCGATCAATTCACTGCAGCATTATGCAGAGTAAAAAAAAATTACATTCAGTGTCACCATTACTGCACGCCTTCAATCCTGTCCAAGAGCTTCTCAGACAGCTATTATAATATTTGTGATAGGAAGCAGCGCCTGCCTCCCCCACCCTCCCTCCTCTTCCTCTGCTGGGAGTGTGACGGGAGACATCTTCTGGCACATTTGTTTACCCTTCAAACAAGACCTAAATTAGTTGCATTCCCAGCAGTTTTCCAAAAGCAGGTAATTAAATAGCACTCAGCTGCACACTGCGCCACTACAAATCTGAACTCCCCTCACCGCCGATCAGAGGGAAACGCCAAGCAGACGAAGAAGCGAGGCGCAGCCTTACTAGTGACAGAGCACATCCGTTTGCATTTGCATGCGTCCCACTAATGCACTCATCAAGAGTGACTCACCAGCGCGAGAGAGCAGGTGGGAGTTTGGCTCGGCGACGCCGTGACAGGCTGCGGGATTCGGCTCCGTTGTTTCCGAGACGATGTGCAAAATCAAAGCGACACCAATAAATGTGACAAAACACACAAAGGTTGAAGGCATTAAAGCAGACAATTTGTCTTGTTTTAAAGCAGCCCGTTCAGTGCAAATTAAATCTGCTCTTTCAGTTTGTTGTGACACTAATGCAGTGATCATTCCAAGTTAAAGTCTGTGTATTTATTCTCATTATGATTACACTGCTGTGAAAAAGTATTCTGACTTGATTTCAGAGTTTTTATGCATATTTGTCACACTCGGATGTTTCAGATCATCAAACACATTTTTGTCTTCTATTTAATCTGTTTATCTTTGTTTAAAAGTGCAGTTTTTAAATAATTTCTTGTAATGGGAAAGTGTTATCCAAACCTATACTTGGTCCTGTGTGGAAAGCTGAATTTCAGTTCTCTAGCCACACCCGACCTGCCAGACCTGCTGACTCTGAAATCACTTAACTACTCAAAAACACATAATGTCACAAACTGAAGAAACACAGAAACAGCTGAGAAACAAAGTCATTGACATCTATCAGACTGGAAAGGGTTACAGAGTCACTTCTAAAGCTTTGGCACTTTTCCACACATGGAGGAAACTTGGAACAGTTGTGAACCTTCCCAGTTGTAGCCTTCCTACCAAAGGGTGCATCGGCGACTCATCGAGGAGTCACAAAAGAATCCAGAAGAACATCTAAAGAACTGCAGGCCTCACTTGCTTCAGTTAAGGTCAGAGTTCATGATTCAACAGTAAGACAGAGACGGGGAAAAATGACATGATGGCACCAAAAAGAACCCAAAGTCCGTCTCACATGTTCCAAAAACGTCTCGTTGTCCAGGCGACTCTCCCTGGATACAGTCCAAAGACATGCAATTAGTGAGGTTAGGTTAATTGGTGATGCTAAATTGCTCATAGGTGTGAATGGTTGCCTGTCTCTCTGTGTTAGGCCTGCATCAGATCCATCTTCTATAGCAGGGGTGTCGAACTCCAGGCCTCAAGGGCTGGTGTCCTGCAAGTTTTAGACACCCTGGGTTAAAACACCTGAATCAAATGATTAGTTCATTACCAGCCTCTGGAGAACTTCAAGACATGTTGAGGAGGTCATTTAGACATTTAAATCAGCTGTGTTGGATTAAGGACACATCTTAAACCCGCAGGACACCGGCCCTCGAGGCCTGGAGTTCGACACCTGTGTTCTATAGGGTGAGAGGTGACCCTGATGGATGGATGGCGAGATCCTGATGATCTCCAAGACTTTTGGGAAAATATTTTGTGGACAAAATCTGAATGTTTTGGCAGGTTTGAGTTTTGTTACATTTGATGTAAAACTAAAAGTGTTTCACAAAACAACATCATGGCAACAGTCAGACATGGTGGTGGCAGCGTGATGGTCTGGGCTGCTTTGCTGCTTCATCACCTGAACGACTGGACTTGATGGAAGCATGAATTCTGCTCCGTACCAGAATATCCTGAAGGATAATGTCCGTCCATCAGTTCATGCCTGAAGCTCAGGAGCACTTCGGTTATGCAGCAGGACAATAATCCGAAACAAGCCAGCAAGTCCACCTCTGAATGATCATCAACATTATTTTTAGTGTGGTGTAGTCAAAGTCTGGACTTTAATCAGACTGAGATGCTTTGGCGTGACCCGTTCATGCTCTAAAAACTCGCCATTGTGGCTGAATTAAAACAATTCTGGAAAGACGAGTGGGCCAAAATCCTCCACAGTGATATGAAAGACTCACTGTGACTCATCTTACTGCCAAAGGTGGCACAAACAGCTATTAGGTCCACACTGTTAAAAAATGGATTTTATCTTTACCCATTTTGTTTGATAATCTGAAGCTGCAGACCCAACCAGCCCCGACAGAACCCAGCAGTCCAAAGACTTCAAGGACCCGACTGAAAGTAAGTGAAAAAGGAATCCAAAGAAAAACAGCTTCAGAGAGTCTGGACAACTATTGCTCAAGACAACCTTAAAAAAAAAGAGAAGATAAGAAAGCGGCAGACAGGCTGAGAGATTCATAAGGTTATATTTTAGTAATTGTTGATCATTCAGCTGTTGTGTTTCCCTTTTCCTGCACAAAAACTTTTAATAAAACGATTCAGAAAACCCAATTAAAAAAAAAACAAATCACCAGAAAGTCAGAATTAAAGTGCCAATGCTGGAAGTTTCCTGTATGCGCTAACGGCTGCAGACAGGAAGATACTGCCAGCACCGGAAACGTGCTCGTCATCTCCGAGCATGAAGTAAGGAGAGCCTTCAAGAGAGTGAACACCAGGAAAGCAGCAGGACCAGACGGCATCCCAGGTCGTATCCTCAGAGACTGCGCATACCAGCTAGCTCCTGCGTTCACTGAGATATTCAACATCTCTTTATCTCAGTCGGTGATCCCCACATGCTTTAAAGAGTCCATCATTGTTCCTGTCCCGAAGAAACCCCACCCTGCTTCTCTCAATGACTATCGCCCTGTAGCCCTCACCTCAGTAGTGATGAAGTGCTTTGAACGCCTGGTCAGAGACTTCATCATTTCTTCACTACCAGACACACTGGACCCACTACAGTTCGCTTACCGTCCAAATCGTTCCACAGACGATGCCATCTCTCATCTCCTCCACACATCACTTACTCACTTGGACACTAGAAGGGGGAATTATGTTAAAATGCTCTTCATAGACTACAGCTCTGCATTTAATACCATAATTCCCTCCACACTCACCACCAAGCTGGAGCATCTGGGACTCAGCTCATCTATGTGTCAGTGGATCTCCAACTTCCTAACTGGCAGACCACAGGCAGTAAGGATGGGCGGACATGTCTCAGCCTCCACCACTCTCAGCACTGGAGCCCCCCAGGGGTGTGTTCTGAGCCCCCTGCTGTACTCTCTGTACACATATGACTGTGTGGCCACTACCAGCTCCACCACCATCATCAAGTTTGCTGATGACACCGTCGTGGTGGGCCTGATCTCTGATAACAACGAGACGGCCTACCTGAAGGAGATTAGGAATCTGGAGAACTGGTGCCAGAGGAACAACCTCCTTCTAAACATCAGTAAGACAAAGGAGCTGATAGTGGACTTCAGCACTAAGCAGGAGAGGAACTACCAGACCCCCGTCATCAACGAGTGCCCAGTGGAGAGAGTGGACAGCTTCAAATACCTCGGAGTTCACATCACGCAGGACCTGTCATGGTCCTGTCACATCAACACCGTGGTGAAAAAGGCCCGTCAGCGTCTCTACCACCTCAGACGCTTGAGAGACTTCCAACTGCCCTCCAAGGTGCTCAGGAACTTTTACTCGTGCACCATAGAGAGCATCCTGACGGGAAACATCTTAACCTGGTTCGGGAACAGCACCATGCAGGACAGACGAGCTCTACAGAGGGTTGTGCTCCGAGCTCCCTGACCTGCACTCAATCTACAGCAGGCGGTGCTGGACCAAGGCCAGGAAGATCGTGAAGGACCTCAGCCATCCCAACAACGGACTGTTCTCTCTGTTGAGGTCAGGAAAGCGATTCCGCTCCCTGAAGACCAACACAGAGAGACTGAGGAGGGGCTTCTTCCCGCAGGCGATACGGTCTCTCAATCACACCACCACACAGTACTGACCCACACATATAGTTCTTACACACACACTGGACATTCTGGACATTGTTTTTCACTTCATCACTTAATCACTTTAAGCATATTTGCACTGCACAAGACACTAAATAATGTGGATTGCACAACACTGGTCATTAAATTCTTCATTTCCAGTTAATACTTGTACAGCTGCTGTTATTGTATATATTTATATTTCTTCATACATTCTTATATAGTTCTATACTGTGTATTGTGTATTTGTTGTACAGTTATTTCATTTTTACCTTTAATTTTTATATTTCATTTTATTCCTTCCTAGTTAAATTTACCCTTTTAATTTTCATATTTATTTCCTAACTTATTCATAGCCTTTTCTTTTTTTCTTTAGGTCACGAGCAGTTGTGTAAGCATTTCACTGCATATCGTACTGTGTATGACTGTGTACGTGACAAATAAAATTTGAATTTGAATTTCCTCTAACTCTCCAACAGAAACTGCTCGTACTCAAAGAAATGTTGACCCTGAGGAGGAACTGAAGCATCCACACACTGGGGCTCTCAGCTACAGCAAGTTCAGGATTTACTGCTTAAACCAAAGCATCAGTACTTCCAGTGCATCAAGCATCCCTCAGCTAAAGCACAGTGTAAGATCCACACACTCAGGCGTCCAAAGTATCATTAACTCACCCCCCCTTGTTGAGCTTCCCCTCGCTGCTCTCAGCCCACAATATCTCTGATTGTCAAGAGGACTGAAAGCCCGTCTCCTCTGCTCACCTCTCCTCCAGTTTTTGCCTCTGGGCACAGACTGTATTGTTGAGTCTGGTCCTCTTTTTTTCCTCTGCTGCTGCTGTTCCTGCCCACAAGCTTGTCACTCATCTTGATGAGCTGTCTGCCTCAGAGCAGCATTCGGGCCTCTGGCTGCAGCAAACAGCATCAGTAAACTCTCGGCAGGAGCCCGAGCAGCGAGTGCAGCTCACATCTTCTGCTCCGTTTTGAACTTTTCCTGTCAGTTACACGCTTTTGTTGGGTTTCGTCATCTCTCCGCTGTCTGTCGCTGTTGTTGCCCTCTGACCTCACCTCATTAACAGCAGTCTGGCACAGTGCTGTCCTCTGGTGGTCAGGGGTGCCCAAAATTAGCTCTTGTTTTACTAGGCTAAGGACTTTCTCTTCTAATCCATGCAGTTGTTTAATCAAGGCTTGATGATCAGAATAGGTTCTGCTTTCTCCTTCTTCTTTATGTGGCTCTCAGAATTGATTTTAAGGTTTGTTTCTAAGTCACTAAATGGGTTAACACCACCTCACCTTTCTAATCATTAAAGTCAGCTGACCCGATGCTTCCAGTTGAACTGAGAAGCAGATTAAAGACAAGAGATCAGGCCTTTAAATTAGGAGCTCGCTCACTCGACACTTCAAAACCCGTTTGAAAATCTAGTATTTTAATCTTATAGTTGTGAATGTGCTCGTAAGTGGCTTGACTTGAACACTTGTGGCGAGCGGTATCTCTCGTGATTTTGTGGTGAAAGTGGAGATGCCATCTACTCCAGAGGTGCTTTATGGAAACTGGAATCAAACCAGGAGCTCACAGCTGAAGGTATTTGCACTCCTGGGATATGCACCTTAGCCCCTTGTCTTTCTTTTTGTAAACTCTGGGAACATTTGGGTCTAATCTGGACTACATTTGGCTCAGTTATGACACTGGCAGATGTTGTGCGGTCCAGATGTGGTCCAGTGGTTAGGGAAAATGTTAGACTGGACAGCTGTGGCCCAAAAGTCACAAACACGTGCCTCATATAGGGGCCTATAGTCAGATTAATTTTATGAATGAACTATAAATAAAGACATTTTCTCTAGTAAATATCAGATTGCTGCTGCTTCAGAAGTTAAAATGATTTCAACCTGACCGTGCTAATAACGAAAAACTTGATGCCGACGATCGCTGTTTTACCTTTTACATTTTGTTTCAGTCGAGTAGAGAAAAATAGCTCCGCGGAGCATTTAAAATGAAGTGGAAACAGAGTGGGACAGAGAATAATGATGCCACGCTGTGAATCTGACCTTAAATTCGTGATGCGTGATGTGCCTCTGCAGACAAACTGAGGCCTGACGCTGCATAATGCAAAACACCTTCAGTGGTTGCTTTTTATTACCTGGAGATTTGCAGTTGCCCTCCTCCTCCTGCAGGGCACCACCTCACATTCATACAGTGCGATCCAGGCGCAGCTGATCAGGACTTCCTGTCGGTGGAGGTGATTTTCCCGAGTTTGATTGCTCCAGCTGGGCAAAGATTTGGTTCAGTGACCCTTCATCTGCGAGAGTGTCACAGCTATCGTCCAGGTGTGATTCAGAACCGATGCTGAACACAAATAGAGCTACATTCAATCAGGAAGGCACTTCATTCTCCTCTGAACACCTCATTATGTTTCCTCTCTGCTTCTACATTTGCTCCATTTTCAGGTGTCCAGTCGAGGTAATAATCAGGTGCCATTAGGTCCTTAAAAGCTGGAGAGTCTCATTTCCTGCGTTAAGAGAGTTGGAGACTTCGCTCGGCATCGCAGGGAAGAAAATACAAGAAATGTGTGCAAAATGAAAACTTTCACAGGCTGCATTTGCACGAGATCAATGTGAGCCATGTTTGTCTCATTTCTATTAAGACATCATGTGTATAAGAAACACGTATTAGGACAAGGATGTGCTTTTGTTTTCTGTAGAAGTGCTCTTCTTCTGCTTTTAAATACAGTGCTTTTTTCTTACTCTCGGCTTTTTATGATGTCATATTGGTGGTTATCTCAAATACAACAACAGTTATAAGAACCATTTTAACTTTATCTGTATAGCACCTTTCTAAACCAGAATTATAAGCAAACAGCTACCGGTGTGAGCTCAGGAGCCCCGCCCACCTGCTGTTTGAACCTTTCATGCATGAATTATGACAAACTCAATCAGGATTTTTTTCGTAAGCATTTTTATTCATCTTTAGGCATGAAAAATGTCACGGTTTGCCAGGGCAAACCGTGGGGATGTGGGGGATAGGAAGACCCAATAGGCTGGACTCTTTAAAGAAGGCAGTGCGTTTATTTACAGTGAGGTAAATAACAGATGCACATTAAATCCCTGTTGCTCCCTATACTCCCGTGTGTTTGTGCCACTCCGACATCCGTGCTCGTGCTCTCCGCTGCCGTGTTTCTGCACCCCCGGTGCGTGCTGTCCTCCTGCAGGAAAACAACAGAAGCAGCCGTCAAACACTGATCCCCGCGGGCATACACGATCCGCACTACCGTACACTGACTTGGAGTTTAACTCAATGATCCCGCGACAGAAAGAGCACCATCACTCTCCTAAATAGCTCTCCCGACGAGCCGAATTACTAGCAGGTGGTGGCATGGGCTTCAGGTGTGGCCAGTCCTCCAGCAGGGCCACACCCATCAGGCCTGTGGGTGCCTGTCATCCATCCTACAGCCACACCCGCAGACACACCCATCTACACACACGCCCTGCCTATACATACAAAATGTGGAACACAGACATGACAGCATAGTGCAGAGGAAACACACATCAAATAACAGTAATAATAGTCCACACTGCTCACGGACCCTGAGTCCCTGGAACCGGGTTTGTTTTTAAACATGTACTTTTCAAAGAGTTTTTTACATGTCCACTTAAGTGGACAACTGATCCTGACCCTGACATAAAAGTGTAAAACAAGAAGTCTCCCTCTGGCTTCAAAGCACAGACGGGGCTTTAGATTTAAAGATAAACTCAGAATATCTTTAAATAACCTCCTACTAGCTTTTCCTTACTTACACTGACCGTGATGGAAAAAGTCATGAGGTCAAGGCAAAGTGGGAAAGAAAGTTTATAAGGACACAGGAAAGGAGGAGTCTGACCGCATTTATGCTCGACTCCTTAAGCTTTTTAAAAAATTACTCCTTTATTTGGATGCTGCAGTTTGGGGTGTGCAGGTGTTTAGAATTAGCAGCTACAGATGCTAGGTTTCACCTATGCTAAGTGGAGTTGCATCTTGTATAACATGAAAACACTTTGAGTGTTTTCATGTTATACTGTAACAGACAACAATATTTGAATATTGTAGTCCATGGTGAGCCACAGACTGTCTGAGAAGTTCCTCCTTCAGTCTCTGTGTTTCACCCGTACAGTCGATGGATCCAGCTCGCTAACCAAGCTAGCTAGCATTAGCTGATAACTTAGCACTCAGGTGATTTGTTTTATTGTCTCTTCTGGGAAACTTGGCTGGCAGCCAAGCTCTCAACAAATCATCCATCCAAACAATTTAAAAACAACCATAAAAAAATCCACATCCCAAAATACACTAAATATATAAAATCACAAGATGTGATCCCCCAGTGCAAAATCACTGCAATTTGTAAAAACAAAAAGGTACAAGGTAACATAGAGATGCCACATAAACTGATTTAAAAATGCTATTTTGCAAGCAGTGAGGTCACACCATGATGTGTTGGGGACTACCACCATCTTTCAGCTGTTGTTTCAGAGCTTGTTAAATTTAGAAAAGTTGATACTTGAGCCAAAACAGTAAAACGCAGCATAAAACCCTCAAAACATTAGCTCCATGGTTCTTTTATTAGATCTATTTTAGATGAATTACTTTAATAATCCTGCAAATTCAATATTGTGTTTTTAAAATTGTATCAAAACTGCTTTTCAACTATTATTATCACCATGTGGATTGATTGTGGACTACAGCGACTGTAAAAAGAGAGAGTGAGTCCAGCAGTGGGTATAAAACGATGCTGGTTGTTAAAATCTGTCAGGGGGTCCATTATTAATTTCCCTTCAGGGATGATCTTTTATGTGCACCTTGCTTCTCTCGATTGATTGCCTCGCTTCTTACCTGAGGCCTTGGGCTGCAACAAGTCTGAACTACCCTTTACCTTTTTATCACTGCATAGCATTAAGGCAGCACACACAATTAGAGAGTCCAGCCTGGGTTAAAAATGATATCAGTTACGTGCTTGTATCTGAGTGTATTCATGCTTTGTATAGTTAGAGGTCTGAGGCAGCAGTGAAATGAAAAGCCAGACCCTAGAGGATTAAATTTGGGAGAATATGCTTGTAGTTCTTTGTGTGGGATTGTCATTGCTGGGGCCTCACCTTCATGTAAAGAGAAAGCATCTGTATAGGAACACCTGTAGCTTCTCTAAAATGAGCCTGTTGGCTCCCAAAATATCGATTACAGATAAATTTGACCCGTGGGAGGCTGTACCTGAGCTCGGCTCGGCTCGGCTCGCTGTTTGATCCCAGCAGCGCTCTGCACCAATATAAATTTCTTTCATCACATGACCTCAAAGCCACAGATCAAAGGTACCAGCAGCTAAGTGTAACAACCAATCATGGCCTCGGTTCATCAGATGTCTGAGCACGCAGCGTCCAGCTGAAGGGGAGCGATTCGGTACCTCGAGAATCTGTTGTAGTGTTTGAGTGTGGAGAAAAGGATGAAAACCTCAGGCAGGCTCCGGTGATCAAAGACACGCTGATGAGCAGCGCTAAGCTTTCCAGCACAGGTAAAACAAAACATTAAAAACACGCTCAGCAGTGATTTAAAGTCCTGACCTGATCAAGAGATTCAGAATTATAAATTAAAGGTGGGAGACGAACAGGAATACGTACACAGAGCAAACCGTGAGGGAGGCTTCGCGCAGCAATGTTTCCGATGTTTGAGCGGATCTTTGCTGATCACTTATTGTTGGTTTGACCATCATCACAAGGCAAAATAAATCGGAAGAGCAATGAAAAAGCATGCATGTGAATCCATAACATGGTAGTTGGATACCGTGTACTCAACCCACTGATATAATGTCTTGATGCATGCTCAGTCATCCAGATAAGTAAATCCACAAAAGTTGATTCTGTTCATCTGGACGTAACATTTTCAGTGGGAGAAACGTTTCTTCACTCATCAAAGTGACTTCTTCAGTCTCAGCTGACTGCAGGTTTCCCCAGTCTTATAAAGAGATTGGCATTGTGTGTTACGTCTTGGGATGAGAACGTGTTGTTTTTCCACATGGAAGAAAGAGTGTTGGGTGGTGACACAATTAACTCTGCTGTGGATAGTCCACTTATCTGCTCAGTGAATTCAGTCTCAACATATGCTAGAATCAACTACTGTAACCTCCTAACATCCAGCAGGTCATCACAAACCTGTTTGGTTCATGTCTACTTCTTTATATGATTTTTTTAATCATCTGGCTGAAATGCAACCTAAGTGATGACCTGCTGGATGTTATGAGGTTAGTATATGGTAATAAATCTATCATATTTCCATGTAGCTAAAGTAGCTGTCAAACCCCCCCCCCCAACTTTTTAGTCTTTTGTAGGATACAGTAGCATTAATCACACACTGTGAGCATTCTTCAAGTTGGGCAATAACTTCCTCAAAGTCTTCAGACATGCAACTGGAGTCTGTGAGGTCGCATTATTTTGACATATTTCATGTAAACTGAGGACCTCAAATGCAAACCCATGATAAACTTTTTAAAGGTGAACCAAAAGCTGGTAAAACAACAAGAGCGCTGCGTTTCAGGATGTTAAGTTACAGAAACACGAAACTGATGCAACAAAGGCCAAGAGGAACAGTGGGAATAAATCAGGCATAACGAGACACGGCAAGTTAAAAACAACACAACACAACTGGGGGAACAAGACAGACAAGGCTAACACAAAGATGAAACTGAGGGAACACAAAGGGAACGCTAAAGGGAACTAAGACATCTAAAGCCATCTATAACTAAACTAGGAACTAGATGCACAAATAATAAAAATATATGTTTTTACCTCACTGTCAAAGTCCAGCTGGTTTTGTGCAGCAGTCAACAAAGGTTTAACTACAGTGTTTGATACACTGACCTCATTCCTCCAGTGTCTATAATAACCAAGACAAACTATCTGAAAGTCTGGCATGCAAAATTAATGTTACTTCAAAGCCAAAGTTCTCAGTTCAAACCGAGAAGAAAGCCTTGAGAACAGTGGTGAAAGCAGCATGATGTGGAAGCTCTCAGCAGCCTCAAAAACAACATCTCACACAGAGCCAAAGTAAGCTGTCAAACAAAAGTCCAAACCAGTGTCCTCCTGCCTCACGTCTCCTCTCAGGAGATTGGCTGATTGGTAGTCTTGCTCACATCTACACACAGGGGACAGACTGAGCCAGGGACGGCTTCCAGGATCGGTATCACACCTCAGGGTCAGGATCACGTCAGAAGGTCGTAAGCAGCCTTACAGGTACTGTAAACCCCCGTGTTTAAAAGTACCAGCTTGCACCACAAGATGGGGCAGTTAGTTACTGTAACCTTTATTTAATTAACCAGGTAAGTCGTTAAGAATATTTAATGGCAAAACATCTTTAGCAACAAGTTAAAGAAGCAGCAGCCACATGAAAACATCTCAGCACAGCACAGGTAAAACACCACCCCCTGGTGGTGAAAGTTTCAGTAAACCTTTGCAGAAGGTAAATACAAAAAGTACCTTTACCATAAATCTCAGTGAGTCAAGGATGTTCCTAATGTATTTAGAGAATGCATCAGAAAACAACTGATTTCTTATTCAGGCTGAACAGGGATTTGTTCAGTGGTTTTATTGTTCTGCACACTGCAAAGATCACACTGTTGACAGAACAGATGGAGAGCAAACACACAAACAGAGTCCTTTGTAACGACTACTAAATAATTCAGGTCAACATAAGCTACGTTATCTTCTGAAGGATGCTGGGTGTTGCTCCTTGTGAAGTCAGAAAATGACAAACAGAAAGCAAACTAATTAATCAGCGAGTTCTTGTTTTATCATCTGAAAACACAAACTCACAACTCGGTGATGTAATCCCGTTGATTATATTAATAACTGTTATGGAGGTGTAGCCAAGCAGCAGGAGGTTTGGTGGCCTTGGGATCACGCTCATGCTTCATCGAGCGGTGACCTCAAATTTGTAATCTTAAACCGGCAGGTAGGATTATAGAAATGACCCTTCAGCTGACCTTTCCCATATGCTTCACTCTGAGTATGCATTTTATGTATTCTTGAAGAACAGACAGAATTTATGTAAGCTCAACCATTATTAACATTCATCTGTACCTTTGTCAGTTAAACTGGCTCATTATTATTTTATTGTAATGCTTATCTCGTCTTGGGAAACTGCAATACTAATTTCCTCATATCTGAGACAATAAATTAACCTTAACCTTTAATCTGTAATCAAAACAAGATTGTTATTTCCTTTCATTTAAAGTTGGCAGCACGACTCTGGTCAGGAATCTCCCAGCTGCTCTACGCACCTACTTATAAACATCTGTGCATGAGGTGGGGAAAAACATCCAATGAGAACAGAGCAGGCACCACCAACAAAGAGAGGAGCTTGGGATACACGTGGGTTTCAAAGCAGCTTGCAGAGGCGGCTACAACTGCAGACAGGCTACAGCAGCTTAAATACGGAGCAATGCAGAGACTTTCCAGCTGTGCCTTCTAATCTATGCTGCATTTGATGATTTGGGACTGTGGCTTAACTTACCTTCATGCCCTGCCTGACCTCTTTGTATATGAGCTACACATTTCCACAGTGGTTTGGCTGATTCAAGGGCAGGATTTTAATACACATGTGGATTTAGACAACAGCAAACAGCAGTGTCCTTATTAGTATTTGGACAGTGCATAATTAGGGAATTCACTTACATAGTCTCCTCCAACCAAACTCTCTGAGCTCTAAAAGCAGACTGACAGCTGATCGGCCTCCATCAGAAACAGATGCTGCTTCAGATGATGGTTTGGAGGAAAAAGAGACTGAGTGGCAAGGGAGTGTGGGAAACGAGGATGCAATTAAAGGAAGTGGGATCAGTGCCATGTCAGAGTTATCACCAATATAAAGTTTGAGAATATTAGCTAATGGTCACACCAGGCCAAAGAGCACAGCCTGGGTGTGTTAAACTGAGCAACTATGCAATACAGTGCTTATGAATTCCACTTTTCATTTATGTGACTAAGATTTTATTAGTTCTTTGAAAAGTTACACCGGCTCAACGTGAAGACATTCACCCCGGTGAGATAATGAGATCATTGCCTCCTTTTTTAATATATGAGTATTTGTGTAAGTGCTGGGTTGTGGTTTGTGTCCTCGGGGAAGTTTCTCAGCATCGTGGGTGAGACATTAGATGGTGGACTGGCAGATTATCCTCATAGTCCGCATGTTTGTTCCTCATATTTTTGGAAGTTTTTGAGGTCGTGAAGTCCTATTAAGCATAAACCTTAATTCACAGCTTGATAGTAAGAAAAAGAGCAAGAATTACAGTTATCTTCAGCTTTCATAAAACAAATGTAGCTAAAACTATAAACTAGAAATTAGGTGCTTGCTCAGAGGGGTTCATTCGATTGTTGAGATTTCTTAGTCATGTTGAAGGGTCTTTACCGGGCAGCATGGTGGTGTGGTTCTTAACCCTGTTGCCTCACAGCAAGTGTGTTTGAATCTGGGTGGGGCCTTTATTTTGCATGATAGATTTGTATTATGATGTTTAAATTTTGTACAAGGTTGTCTGTCTCTGACAAATCTGTCACCCTCTGCCACCCCTGGAGGGAGACAATGATTTATTGGGCAGTGTTAATAACCCCCTGCACACTCTTCCTGTTGTGGCCCCTGCGTACCAAACATCCACTGAGGCACGGTAAGGCCAGCAGCAGCTTCTGGGCCGAGTTGTTCATCCTCAGGACACAGAGGAAGTGCAGCCGCTGTTTTTTTTTTTTTTACCAGGGCGATGGTGTTCTGGGTCCAGGTGAGATCGACAGTGATGTGGGTGTCCACAAACCTGAAGGTGGAGACAGATTCTGTTCTCCACTTATAATGAGAGGGGAGTGGACCTGTCTGAGTGACCTGAAGTTCATTATGAGTTCTTTTGTTTTAAGGACGTTCAGCTTCAAGTTATTTTCTGAGCACCAGTGCGACAAGTTCTCTTTCTCCGACCTGTACGCTGTTTGATTTAAATCAGGGATGAGTCATCGGAATACTTTACAATGACGTTGGTTAGGTGGTTGCTGTGCATTCGTAGGTGCACACCTATGATGGGGGGCCGATTCAGACTGATTGAATCCGGTTGGTTTGGAAGTCTTTGATCCAGGAGCAGGTGGCAGTGGTAACTGAAGCTGGTCCAGTTTGGTGGTGAGGATGTCTGAGATTATGGTGTTATAAATGTCGTAAATGGTTGTCTGTCTCCGACAAATCAAGCTCAAAAGCACCAATTATCAGTCAGCATTTGTCAAAATATTTTCTGCTATTACATGTTTTTGCTGCAAAGATCATTGTCGAGTCACAGTGCACAAGCGACAACCTCATTTTTCACTGTTAGAGACATTTGTAAACTGTGATTGGATCAGCAGAGCTGGAGTATTTGACTAAACAGGATTTGTTAGGCTCCACTGAACGAGCACTAACACCTGAATCATATTACGTATGCATCTCGCCTCAAATTCAGCTTTAATGTCATTTTACTGATGGACTTCCAGGACATCCTATATCAGAAGGCTAGAAAGTAATGAGTCTTCATATTATCAGACAGCTTCACCTGACAGCAAAGCTGAAGAGTTAAAACTGCTTTTTATTGTCAGGAAATCCATTAAATCTCCTAAAAGTTGCTTTAAAAAGCAGACACATTTTCCTCCTCTTCTGCATTATTAATAAATCGTGTGTCATGATTGCAGTTTGGATTTCTGACAGTCTTAAACTAGTTTTTAAAAGTGATTCTCACATTCATGCATCTCTAAATACATTAGGAACATGAATGCAATGTGAGTAAGGCACTGACTGACTGACTTTGAGGTGACTGGTTAACCGACTGCTCTGACACTCTCCACGTCGGGCTGAGTGGAGGGAATAATGCTCTGAGGATCAATACTAAACACATTTTATCCCCTGAAATCACATCAGGAAGACGCAAACTTCCGAACTGGAAGGACAAACGGCTTTTTTCCCTTTCACCTTTGCCCACAAACCAGTCAAAATCAGTCATGAAGAAGGACGTCTTTACGTCTCTTTGTCTTTTCAGAATAAAGACATACTAAACTGCCTGAAATTAATGTGTTAAAGGATTATAGCATTGCAGGAATAAACTTACCCAGATCCTTTGGTACTGTTGATGAGCTGACATGTTTTCACTCTTTCATGAAGACATTTGACGATCACCCCTGCCCCCTTAGTGCACTTATGAGTTTTGACACCTCTGCGTAGACCAATAGGGACGACCATTTGAATCATTTCTAGGTTTTTCCACTGGTAGCTGCTTCAAGGATTACTCGTAAAGAGTTCAAGGCACAGAAGACTAAAATCTAGAAAAGGCAACAAAACAAAATGACAAAATGAAACGATGAAACAGTCGAATTGCCGGTCAACTTTTCAAAAAGGAGGACTGGAGGGTGTGCTCCAATTATCGAGGTGTGTCACGACGCTTACCTTCCCTGGGAAAAGTTTACTCCGGGGTGATGGAAAGCATGTTCCAGCCAACCTGTCGAACCCTGGATCCTGGAGCAGTGCGGACTCCATCCTGGCTATGGACCAGATTTTTACCTCTGGAAGGGCCGTGTCCAGTCTGCGTGTGTTTTGTCGACTTATAGAAAGCTAAGGATGAGGTCGCCTGGGTGCCCTTGTTGGTTATACTGGGTGTGTGATTACACGTCACGGTTTTCCTCGGAGCTGGAAGCCAGGGATAGGCTTCCACTAGCAAGATCCAGACTGGAAGTTGCATGGATGGGTGATTGGATGGATGGACCACAGCACTGCAGCTCAAGAATTATCTGTAGACGTAGTCAAGGCTTAAACCCCGAAATAATGCAGCTTGTATGGCCGACTCTAACGCCGAACGCGATGCCAACTTCTGGCTTCAAATGGGATTCTAACCCCCCTCACCCAGGCACAAGTGTTCTTATAAACTTACCGCAGCACTTCATCTTACTTTGTAGCACTCAGATGATCTGGAGTCTCAATTCCTCTCCAAAAGCTTACATTTCAATATGCTGAAAGGTTTTGATGGATTTTTTTTGTCCAATGACATCAGAAACATGATCCTTTAAGCTCAGAGAGGGCCAGGTGCTAAATTAGATCTGAAGGGTATTAAAAAGGATAAAATGGATGATTAAAAACGATGGAAGATAACTTCATTGCCATGGCTACATGGAAAAGTTGTACAGTTATTTAAAGCTTCACAATAGAACAAAACAGATTTTTTATTTTGAACTTAAAAAAAGAAAAAAAAAACAGACTCAACAAAAACAACAACAAAGTAAAGACATCAAGTTTTCATGAATATCGCTTTTTAAAGTCAAAGAATAGAACAAAAAAGCAGCTTCCAGTAAGATCATGAATGTAGGGGTTCATTCAGCTACTGACTGTAAGGTCAGCTGTCGATAGATGTGTATAGAACAAAAAACCCTGAAGGTAGAAACTACAAGTTCAAGCTAAGACAGAGGATTAAATGAATCTTTGTATCAAATATTATGTATGATGCAATAACATTCTAGTGTTAAAGTCTTTTACATATAATTACAGGTTTTAAATAATACAATTTTAATTTTTCTGCACCCCAAGTAATAATTTAGTCCTTAAAACATTGACACAAAAGCGTTGGCGGTATACTGTAGGGGCCTCATGCTCACTGATTGTGACTCTCACATCTGGAATCAGCCAAACATGGAAGAAGCAAAATTACAGATGTTTTACCCGTTTTTTTGTTTTTCTTTATCTAAATAAAAACATTTGAATTCTAACATTTAAATAACTACGTGACACTCCGAGGGATATGCGGGTACAGCATGGATGTTTGTACTCCGTCAGTGACTATGATCGCGAGGAGGTTTTTGCTGCAGCATCCTGTTTATCCAGCGACTGCCAGCGACTATCTTCTCTAACGAACGGAGGTCTCCAGGTGCTCTGTGGGCCTGTGTGACCTTTGTATTTGTTAGACACCTGAGAATAAACAGCCTGGAAATACGAACAGGCTTTCCTCCTGAGTTCTAGTTCTCACTCAAGGATCTGAAAAGCATCCTGCTACTGCTGTTCCCTACAATCATGGCTTATTATATTCAACTAACCATTATTAGTAAACCGAGTCGCAGCACTTCTTCTGAAAATTGTTCCAACTGTAAACCTGGATTATATGGAAGTTCCCTTTGGAACGGTACCTTCCCAAAACAAAGGAGCAGGCTGCACAGAGCGTTCGCCTTGCAATATTCATCCTGCAGCTTCAATCTGAGGAGACAACCTGCAGTGCGTCAGCATTTTAACGGTCATTCCAACCTACTCTGAAATATCTTGACAGAAATCGAGGCTCAGTGAGGCGATCATAATGATGAATGTTTGTATATGCAGCAGAGAGTGCCCTGCCAGGACCGCTTCATAATTCAGAGACTGACCCAGAATTTTATTCTTTATTCTGAGAAAAAACCCCAGAAACTGTATTTATAGCATCAGAGGACACAGAGTCTATTTTGGGCTTTTGATGATAAAGACGATGCAAAGAAAAAAAACTTGTAGTGTTAAAGCAGCACAAGAATGTTTGAGTCTGATGGTAAAGTCGGTCAAATCCTGCAGGCTTGTTTCAGTCCGGCACCTAAAAATGTCGTGCTGCAATTTCGCAGGCGTTTTTTTTTTTGTTGCGTCTGCTGCTCCCTCCAACAGGAAGCTCAGCCTGAATGGTCAGAATGTGAAGAGGTTTGCGTCCCCGAGGGAGCCTGCTGACAGAGAAGCCTTCTCTTTCACACTCGGAAAAGTTACCGACTCTGGGTTTTGTCGACTACTGAATAATTTAAGACGCCCGTCCATCGTGTGTGTGTGAGTGTGTGCGTGTGTGTGTGTGAGAGCTGTCTGAACACTGCCACCGTCTGTCTGACCTTGTGGCTCAGGAAGCATTCACACTCAGCATGTCTGAAGGCAACAGGAGCACAGGTGCACGTGGCAGTGACGAGCCAATGAAGACGTGTCTGTTTGTTTTTCCTTTTTTTTGTCACCGCGTCCTGCTTGACTTATGAAAAAGATGCCAGTCAGAGGCAGAAGTCATCCACGACGAGAGCGATCACACTGGACCTGAACTTTTTCTACATATTTTTGTATTTAATGAGATAAAAATGAAATCTTTCAAAGGAAACACGCTTTTAGTATTCTTCATTTGTATGCTCTTACTCTTGGTGTTCACATTAAACATGGCAGTGCATGTGCAAGCTCAGGCTTCACTGCTCTAAACACAGTCAGACTTTCCTTATACGGTCACCTCAGCCACACAGATCTGGCTATTCAGGTTTCTCATGTGACATCACGCACACACGGCTCGAGATTTGTCCACCATATTGGGACACATCTCCCAAGGATGAATGAGTTTTCCCCGACTGGTTGGCAGTGGCTCCTGGACCAAATCACGCGGTTGCCACGGTTGTTTGGTTGGTCATGCTTGTGCGCAATTACTCTCTACTAGCCCAGTAGTACTAAACCTGGAAAGGTGCGGTGCAAAGAAATGGAGAAGACTCACTTTCAAAGTAAAAGCTCTGCTTTGCAGCCAATATATTTCAAAAGGGGCAACTTTTATTTTGAAGGTAAACACTCCCGGTTACCGGTTTGTGTTGAACTTTCCACTGTTTCAGTAGCAGTCAGAAAGAAGCTGGACAGTGTGCATGTAGAATCCATACTAACCCTCAGTAAGAACAGAAGCCCCGCCCACCTGCTGTTAAAACTGTCCCAACTCAGTGCTGCTGCTAATGAGTTCATAGTTTCACCACAAGGTGGCAGCAGTTTTACCAAAGTTTTAGGATTATTAGAGTCTGTACTTAGAACAGACCATTATTACGAATTTTGTTCAAACTACCAGACTGCCGCAATGTCTGAATGTTTCGTGATCAAACCACTGACTCACTGCACCTCCTTGTGGTTCAAACTGGTATCTCTGCATGATAATATAGGGCTTTGGAGTTGACGTCACGCCGCAATGTATTGTGGGAGCGCGGCGCCTTCTTCCGGGGCCTCAAATCAAAACAACGTTGGAACGACGACGACAAGAAACATGCTTAAAAGCAGCTCAAAAGAAAATGGACTCTATAGAGACCGATTGCGTCCAGAGGCGAAGTGGCGGTACTTGCAAAAAATAGAGTGCATCGCAAATGTGGACCCATATGAAATACAACAGTGGAGTAAAGACCCCGACATCTTTATGTATCTTGTTTCTGGAGTAAGCGCTTACACTGCGAACCAGTTTCGTAATTACAAGTTGCTGGAGGCGCACATCCAGTTTACTAACGGCTGGGTGCAGATTTGGCTATTTTCAAGCCGCCAAACTGTGAGTACGTCGTCATTCAAACCAAGGTAAGTCAGCTGGAGCGCATCAAGTGTAATAGCCATGGTTCACCCCCCACCACAATTAATGCTTTACATTTATCAATGAACTGCTAAAATCTCGTTGTCATATTATGTGTCCATAATTGTACAGTTGATGCAAACTACCACACTGATAATCGGGCAAGATATTACATCCATTTCATAGGCAGGCTTCCCTACAGTTGTGTGAAAGAATTAGCGAATCGTTACATAACACGTATGTCTCCATTCGATGTTTGTTCGCAATTTCTATAACCTCTGAGACCACCAACGATAATATTATTAAGTTATAAAGAGTGATATGAACATATATTGAACTTACCGGAATGAAAATGTCTGGAGCACCAACAGATATCTGGAGATGGAAGAGAACTGCATATCAGCTCGTCTCACGGCTGCTATCCAGGCTAGACGCCTTTGTTTGGTAAGGTCCGCTATATGAGCTCCCTCATGTTGCTTCCAGGTTGGGAAAGAATAAAAAGACAAACCATTCTCAAGCTTATTCCCGTGCCGGTTGTGCGATCGAACATTGCAGCCGACCACACAGCAAGTACGAACCATAGCTGTTGTGTGTGCTTTCGCTCCTTTTTCGCTTGCGCTTTGTTTGGCCCCGGAAAATGGCGTGTCAGGCAAAAACTGGTTCACCCGAAAGACAAAACTCCAAAACACAGACTTAACAATGGGGTGTATGCTGTACAGTGTAGTGAGCAATGCCCAGACCTCTACATTGGAGAGACCAAACAGCCACTTCACAAGCGCATGGCACAACATAGAAGAGCCTCCTCCACAGGACAAGACTCAGCAGTCCATCTGCATCTAAAGGACAAAGGTCGCTCTTTCAAGGAAGCCAATGTTCACATTTTGGACAGAGAGGACAGATGGTTTGAAAGAGGAGTGAAAGAAGCCATTTATGTCCACTGTGAACGACCATCTTTGAACAGAGGCGGGGGTTTACGACACCAACTCTCTGCCATCTATAATCCAGTTTTGAGTTCCCTCCCCAGACGCCTTAACGCCCACTCACATCCTGGGCCATCCGACCTCAAGAATTTGCATGATAAGGTGGGGCCAGGTTTCACAATGAGCTCACCCGAAACCCTGGCTGATTGGGACCCACACCCAGTTTCACACCTTGGCTCAGGCGATTAGAGGATCATCAGGGGGTCCTTTGTCCCTCTTTGGGGGGAAACTCCCACTAGGTTTAAATCTGGGACTCCCCACCATTTGACCTTAGAACTGAAGAAGCTTCTCGGATGAGAGGTGAAACGTCTTCAAGCAACTTAAAGAAGTCCAGACGCTTTTCTTTGCAAGCTCCTTTGACTACGATGACCTGGATGACTGAGAACCTTCACAGACAGTCAGGCCAAAATCCTTTCCACGCCCACCCCCGTGACATCACGCTCCAAAGCCCTATACAAACATCGTGGACATAAAGTTAAAACTTTTGTTACATTCTGTTGATAGTTAATTTTAGAAGGTCTTAGATTCTCATTAAACAAGGATTTACCTTTAAAGTCAGGCTGATGCTGTCAGCTGTATAAATTATGAGTGCATGGAGTTTGGTCTTGTTCGTCCAAATGACATTGTTCCATGACTGTACTTCCAGGTTTCTTTTAAAGAGACGAGGCTTTCTCTGTGGAACTTTTTCAAGAAAACGGTTCAGTCCTATTCTAATTGTCCTGTCATGAACTTTAACCTTTAACATGCTAACTCGGGCCTGTAGAGTCTGAGATGTAGCTTTTGCGGTGTAATGTGGTGTAACTCTGAACGTGGCATGGTCTGACCTTGGCTCAGCTCAGTGTGACGTAAGCTTTGGCTGGCGTGCATCATTAGAATCAGTTCCCACTGCCTAATAAAACTCCTTCGAGTGCTAATACTGAGAGGCTTCAGCAGTGGCAGCCATGTTGGTGCAAACGGTTTACAGAAAGCATTGGTTTGTAGTGCGTTAAAGCAGAACATTGTTCATATTAGGCCTAATCACGCTGAATGCATGCCGACGCTATCCCTTATTGGTCAGCTGATGATCCATTCACTGAATGTTTTGTGTAGGAGGTACAGAAAGCCGTGCACACTGGACAGAACTCATTTGCATGCAACCGTCTCATTGTCTGCATGCCACAGCACGTTGCGTAACTGCAGCATTTCTTCAGGTTGATTTCTACTGACCTATTTTCATCTCCCTGTGACTCATGTCTGGGTATCACACGGAGGCGGTCCACTCCCTCCATCCCCCTCTAACACCCCCTCCCATTTCCCACATTCCTCCAAAGTGACGTGTCCTGCTGTTATGTAACATCCATCGCCCCGCAGAGAGGCCCAAACCACTGCAGGGTCCTGACAGGTAACTCCCAGGACGACCGTTTGCCTCCAGCTGGCAAACATTAATCCCACGCTCTGCTCGTTAAAAAAAAGAACAAAATGCCCCAGAGTGTGGAAACCATTATAGATACTGTAGATGGATCTGGAAGAGAGACAGACAAATAATAGAGGAGAGAGTGTCTGGGTAGACAGAAGCGAGTAAGACACCTCAGAAAAAAGGGCGTTCAGTAGTATTTGGAGAGTAACACGACTTTTTCTAATTTTGCCTCTAAACCCACCAAAGTGGATTTTTTACATCAACCCATCAAAATATGAATGAAGAGCCTCTAAAAGTGAGAAACTGTGGACAAAAACATCTGTAATTCCTGAACAGTTCATTCAGTACTCTTGAAAAAATCTTTGAAAAAAGCTGCAAGTCTGCACTTAAACCACGTCCAGACTGTTTGTCATGCAGCGCCTCAAATTAAAGTTTATTCCAATCTGTATCTCTGAACTCCTTTGTTCACTCTTTTTAGCGTGCCCACTTGAAATAATGATGAAATCAAGCTTCCAAACCACAGAAGGAAACCCAGTTCAGACTTCTGGACATCCCTGGACCTTTCTTTTGAGAGATGGAAATTAGCCCCTGAAACTTTTGCATTTTGAATCGGGTCTCAGTGGGAGCGCCCGGGATCAGAGCTCATTACATAAAAACAGGTTTTTTCTAAAAACGACCCGCCGGTGTCCGTCCTGAGAGGCGCTCGGGGTCCTGACCCTCATCTCAGAATCACCACAGTACACTCGGAGTCGGTCTCCGGCTCCCTTCAGGCTAATGCGCTCGCTCTGTCTCCTGTCCCGAGGTCATGCTGTAAACACTGAGGTGAGGCTGTAAGCAGTTAATAAGGAAGCGTACTGTGTGATGTTCCAGCCTTTGCTGGCGTGACTCTGTAATGTGGAAGTGGCCAGAGTGGGCCAAAGTTCATTTCAGTAATGTGAGAAATGAATCAAGTTAATTTTACTGTTTCCATTGTTGAGTGTGAGCTCAGAAACTTAAAGTAAAATTAAAATATTATTTAACTTCTCTTAACTGCGCTGTGATCCACGTGTAGTTTGGATTCTTATGGGAGCAAACTGTGCGTATTGGTGCAGACTGGACTTCAAAGCGAGCACTGCAGGTTGTGCACTCACCAGAACCAACCTGCTCTGATCCCGGCGCCTCGCTTAGTGTCATTTTATCAGGACTCAGGTTGGCTCGTTTACCCACACAGCTGTTTGGCGTCTCTGGGTGATGCCACTGCTGACACTTGTCTTTTTGTGTTGACTGTCACGTCTGTTTGTTTATAGCTGTGGCACAAACAGACCCACACAGTGTTTGATTGGGACATGTTTGACACTTTATTTGAACAACAGCAATCTTTTGTTGGTTTGGCACCGTCCAGCTCTCTCTGCGGCACCTGAACGGCGTCTTTTATTGTGGAAAGTAGAAATGCTTCAGTGGGCATTTAAATTGGTGTTGGCAATACTTGCCCTAATTACTTGGTTTTGGATCTCCATCAAAAATTTGCAGTATCACACAGCACTAGAGCCTAAACCAAACACAATAGGATTTCTTTGGTTTCTTTCAATAAAGCTCTTTTCAGCACCTATAGGAACTTTTAACACCGAGTCCCCAAAGGTTACTGCTGTAAAGGTGTGTTTTGTTTTTACTCCTTTCCCCCCGACTAAACTAAACAAACAAGTGGAAGTGAATTTTAAAAAATAAGTGGGAAAAGAAAACACCGAGGCCCCAACGGGATGCAAACCGAGGTCTTGTAGATGAAATGCAGATTTCTCTGAAACAAACAGGACCATTATCTCACAGCAGGAATACTTCCGCAACACCAAAGGACACCGTGCCCGTGATAATGAGACGCAGGAGGAATCCCGACAAAACAGAGCGGCGTTATTTTCCACAGATAAAAACGTGTAATCTGCCACCGCTACTGGCTGAAAATTGTGTAGCTGGTCCTTTTTTCCCTGCCGTACGTCCCCCGCCACATTTCAATAAATATATTGAAAAATTTCCTTCAGTTTCGTTTGTCCTTCCAAGATAGTGTCAAACACGCAACTTTATTGCCATAATGTTGTCGGTCTGGAGTTTTAGTGCGCACACCTTCAGTGTGAGGAGCCTTTTTATGGATATGATGGCTTTAAATTGAAGGCGAGTCATGGTCCCGTTCCAAAAGTGTGCAAAGCTGTCATCAGTGGCTACTCTGAGCCATATTTTAATCATTTTTCTACAAAAACACTGCAAAAGTGCAACTTCGGAGTCGCTTTCATTTCCAGCATGATTGCAGTTGTTTTGCTACAGATGTGCTTCATGATTTGATGAGGAGGAGAAGCTGTGATGAAGGGAGCCGACGTGAAAAAGCGGGAGAATGAGACGCGGGCAGAGTGAATCCGATGCTGATTAGCATGCAGTGCTTCCTGCTTTCACCTGATTACAGCTGACTCCGTGTTGACAGTGACGTTAAGTATGTGTACAGTTGAGCTTGTCAGACCGCCTTAACCTTCCTGTACTTCCTGCGGCTTCCTGCACGTGTTGTGTTTATCAGCCTGTAAAATGTGAGTCACTAGAGCCGCAATCTGTCAGGAGCAATTTCCCTAAATGTGTACTCGATGTCGTGTTTATGGTCCAAAAATACGAGGCCTGCTTAGAATGAAGCTACAGACTGCATATCCCAAAATAAACTGTGAGTGAGGGCTGCACAAAGCACACTGTCTGTAACAGTGCAATCATAAACCATCACATCCACTGTCAGGTTATAGTAGGAACAAAAATAAGAGTCCACATGACGATTTTCTCAGTGTGATTCTGTCTCTAACATGAAAAGCCTGATTTAAAGCTGGCTTCTCATGTCTCCTTGTAATTACGCCTTTGAGATGGAGGTTGGATTTCCTCCCGTCTGTCAAAGGAAGTGGGAAGTGGATGAAGTCATGCGGAGGTAAATCTAAGAAACAGTGCAGACGGAACCAAAAATTGGGCTAGTGTGGCAAAAACAAGCTTCCTGTGTTTTTAATGTGCTCTGCTGCAAACTGACACGTTTTTCTTATTGTGAGCCACAGAGCGGATCATTTCCTGCCTCAGATATCTCAGGATGTTGTGGCAGAACTCACCTTACACAACACTGAATGTTAAAAAAGAAAAAACAAGCATGTTTATGGTTTTGTTTCCCACCTGATTCTCTGCCTCTGAGCTCAGCAAACTGCAGATTCTTCCACGTTGTAGCCGGAGACCCTGCTCCTGTCACCGGTGATGATCCGCCACCTTAAATTTGGGTCAGTCTGAAACAAAACTTAATGCAAGTGGTCAGGACTGGACTTCCAGGGAGAAAGTTTCTGAGCTGCCTGTAAGAGTTGATCTCAGATGGGAGATCAGCTAATTCATACCGCGCTCCGAACGTTTGATCATCACTGTTATTTACCTTTACAAAACACAACAACACAAACCACAAACATTAGATAAAAAACAACATTTCCAAAAACGTCAAAAATAATTAATGTTTATTGAAATTACTTCTATATTTAGCTTGGACAGCTTGGGAGGAAATCCGTTTTAGTCATGTGCGATAATTGATCTGATACCAGCTTTAAACAGGACCAATACTGATACCAATACTTTTAACCTATCGGCCAAAAACTGATTTGTGAGATGAATCATTATGAATTTGCAAACTCTGATTAGACTTTAATGAACACTAAATCACTGTGTTTTTTACTCAATTCTTTAACTTTTCAGCTTTTTGTGTATTTTCAGCTGTTTTTTGGAGTCCTGGGATGTAAATGTGCCACTTCTGTTGACACCGACTGTGCTTTAGGGTGTAAATAAAACAGACATCACAGTCAACACAAAAAGGTTCAGACAGTTTTCATAGTGCATGTTTGAGGTATATTTTTTTCATTTCCAAAAAAATAATTTATTCAATGAAAGTGGGCTACGTGCTGAACTGAGAAGAAAAAAACAAAGTATCGATCCCATCGCGTTTGCATCGATCTGACACCAATACCAGAGTCAGTATCGATACTATCATGGACTTTGTCATGTTCTGTTTGCAACAGTTACACTTGTGTGCTTTAGTTATCGATAATGTTGCTTTTATGAACTCTGGCGCCCGCCTCCATTTTTTGTCAGAGAGTTTGGTTCCTTTTATGACTCAGGGACGTCGAGCTCCAGTCCTCGAGGACTGTATCCTGAAACTTTTCCATGTGTTCGTGCTGCAGCACACAGGAATAAAATTAGTAGATCATTAGCAAGACTTGACTGGATGCTGAGGTGACAACCCGTAACCCTACTCAAGTAAATTTAAATGAAAGTGTAACTTTAAAAAATAAAGTACTTCTAAAAGTACTTTTATTGCATCATATTCATTCACTCATGAGCTGCTGTAACATGAATCAAATGGCTGAACTGCCACCTCAGCATGCAGCCAAGTTCTGTAGTCTTGCTAACGACCTACTAATTTTATTCCGGTGTGTTGCAGCACGGACACATGGAAAAGTTTCAGGACAGTGGATCGCTAGGACTGGACTTCAGCATCTGTGAGCTACGTTGCACAAGTTGTGCTTTCTAAATTAGTTTTTAAATTATTTAATTTTTATTTTTTTTATAAAGCTGTGATTTTCTATGTTACTTGTTGTGTGAAATTTCATGTCAACTTATGTTTTCTCATCTTGTTTCGTCTTTTCTCAAATACTTTTGTTTTTTTTTCCTTTGGTGTAAAATATTGTAATTTTCATTTTGTAGGTTGTTGTTTCTGTTGTTTTTCTTAATCATGTCATTTCTTTTGTTTTTGTGAGGTTTTGTTTAATATTTTCTAATATTTTCCTTTTTTTTTTTTGGTAATTAAAATAAATATATTTGGTGTTAATTTGTGTTTTTTGCTTGTAAGCTGTGCCTATAGTAACCCTGACACACTTGATAACCACTGCTAGCCTGCTGCAGTGATAATGTACCAGGTGAGATCCTACAAGGTCTTATCAAGGAGTCACAATCATTAAAAAGTGTAGTGAAGCTGCCTGATTAGCTCAAAATTTGTCACTGCAACAATTTCCATCTTTGATTGAAGCTACACTGTGCTTCATGGGAGCCTCTTTACCAAAACACATTATTCGGTTGAGACAACAAAGCAGCACACGGTTAGATTTTTTGGGGGTAGAAAAACACTCAGCTTGTCATCCCAAATTACAAACAAGGAATGGAAAACAATTTCCCTCAATTTGTAAATCTGCTGCATTTTAACTGAATTAATGGGTTTAAATGTTCTGTGAGGAAGCTTGACTGAACATTACATTCTTCAAACATCTGCTCCTCTCGTTAGCTCTAAGATTTTTTTCCCTTTCAGCCTTAAATTTCAGTTTTGGAGTTTCCAATATGCTCAAACATGTGCAATGTTATACAAAAAGTCCACTTAGAGGAGTTGGTCCTTATTTTAAATCGTTATATATCTTATACTTAAATCCTCTGTCTGAAAAAAAGCTGCTTTACCTCCACCCCCTTTACCTTTCTCCTGATTGGATGCCCCTCATTAGAAGAATTTTGCTAAAAGTGGGTGGAGCCTCACTACTGCCTGCAGTTTGGAAAGCAAACTTTTAGGAAGTTGGACGAAGTGGTGGCATCTTACCCAAATAAAAGTTTGGAAGTTTAACATGGGAGTCTGTAGGGATTGACTCTGTTTTGGCCTCCGGTGGTCATGAAAGAATTTTTTTCGTGTTCATGTTGGCTTTATTTTTCAGCCCTCAGCCCTGGAGGTTGCCACCTGGTTTAAAAATTCATACTCTCTTTTTTCTGACGCTCCGGGGGACTTATGTTTACACTGTCCACACCTTTAAATACACACCATCACCTGGGGTCACGAGGTGTTTCGCATCTTTCAACACTCCTTGCCTATCCAGTGTAGCCAGAGGCAATCAGGCCACGTCTTGGTTGCCATCCGTGATCCAGAGCTGTCTTTACGCCTCTCCTGCTGCCTCTGTTATGCTCCTGATTGTTCTCTTCTTCTACTGTCCTCCGACCCAAAGCTGTTTTAAAGGCCTTGGCGGCTTCGATGGGTTTTCCACTGCTGCCGTCACCTTCGAGGACAGCTCCGGCAGTGCAGTTTATTTAGACGTTTCAGTTTGGGAACCTTGTCATTGACTGCACACAAGGGAGGCTTCCCATTGAAGTGCTTAGAGATGCATCTGTGTGTTGCTCTTTTCTACAGCTGGTGAATTTAATCACACAACTATTTGTCATGCTAAGTCACCTCACTTGGTATGGTTGTGTTAGAGGGAATTCTTTAAATTAAGGTCCTCATAATAAGCTTTAAAGGCAACAAGATGTCCTTAAAAGATGCTTATTAACATAATAATATGCACTAATAGGACTATAGGTCTCGTCTTTGTGTCATTATTAAATGTTTACTTGTTCTCCTTTTATCTTCTCCCACTCAGACTCAGCCACATAGTTGCAGACTGGTTTGCTCTGCTTACCTGCCAGAGCTCACCTGCCTGCCCACCCTCCACCACTCCTGAACTCCTGGAGCTTTCTGAGATCAATGCAAGCTACGACTCAGCTTTTTTCTGCATTAACAGTCTTCTTCCTGTGATCTCCTGCAGTCCTGTACCTTTTGTTCATATTTAACTTGTGTAACAATAAACCTTGTTAAAATGGCAACTCTGTGTCACTCTGAGTCCTGCGTTATAGTTAACAATCCTGACTCCATTTTATTCAAATCCTAACATTGATCTGAATGAGCTCTGGAGGCCCACCTGGATGGTACTTCCCATTCCAGACTTTGGAAAAGTGCCCTAGATCACTGATACTGATACGACCAGCAGAGGACGGTCTATTTCTGATCATATGGGCCACATTAGGAACTTTGCCTTATCAGCTCTGAGCTGTATGTGAGGGGACATAGATTAAAATAAAAGAACGAGTTGGCATGTTGATGTGATTTCATCCACACTGGATCCTTGAAGCCACGATCCATCCATTCTGATCCCAAAGCTGCTCAACCCAGTTTTTCCTGAGTCTCAGTGTGTGTGTGTGTGTGTGTGTGTGTGTGTGTGTGTGTGTGTGTGTGTGTGTGAGAACAGAAACATGCCCTAACCTCCTCCATTGTCAGACATAATCTCACCAGTTAGAGGGATGACATGGTTGGCTTATTTGTGCTGAACTCTGTCCGACGTGGATCCCAGTTTCCGTGGGTATTAAGGTAGACATGATGACATCATTCCACCGAAGCACCAGCTACACTCACCACGCAGCCTTCAACCCCCCCGCGCATGTTCCTCACGCTGAGCCCATAGGAACAGACATGATGGATTTCAAAGTGAAGTTGTGTTGAGTCTCCGGATAAAAGTGGGCGCTGTCAGGATCGCTGCTGCAGCAAACACATCTTTACCTGTAGATTGTCCTTGAAAGGTATGCGGGGGATGTAGGGGGACTATAAAAGCCACAAGTGAAAAAGAAACATGAGGGAGAATAAAAAGAAAATTGAGGAAGAATAAAGGAGACAAAAGGAAAACGAGGAGAAAACAAGATAGAAGGAGAAAAAAATCAGAGGAGTACAAAAAGATGGTCAGAGATGCCCTGTGAATTTAACAGGATTCAAAGCAACATTGAAGTTATTCATCCCGTTTTTGAGTAGAAGCTTTTATCAAAGTAGCAGTTGATATATTAGCAGGTTTCTTAAAGAATAAAAATCACCACATTCAGCTTTTAGTGCAATTTAATAAAGTGTGATCTCTCTTCCCATCATGATGCCTTTAAGTTACACTGGCTCCTCTTGAGAATACTGGTTGCCCAAAGACCCAAGACCTCAGAGGCTGTGCTTTTTCTGTCTAACTGCAAACTGGGAGAAGCTGAAACATAAGGTGTAAGCATTTGTTGTGGTTGTTTTACTCTGTAGATAATGGTTTAAAGGTGCCACCATTTACAAATTTCCGCCACAGAAGCTACTACCACGTTTTTTACTGGTTTGCGATGACCCATTTTTGAAGCCTTGAGCTAATCGTTTTCACCGTCACAGTCTTTTGTAAAAAATGTGATAAATTGAAAACATATCCTGTATTATCATCATGGTGGATATAACATGCTCCAAGTCTGGATTCAGGAAAGTTCAATGCTCCAAACTTTCCCTTCTAACAAGACTGATAGTTAGAGATGAATCAGGTGAACTTCAACCATCCATTAGTTAAGCTACGATTAGCTTATTAAGCCTGATGTCATTAGCCAGGTGCTAAGGTTCACTTGGTTCTCCAAAGGAAACAAACACTGAGGTGACACTGAGTTAAATGTGCTTCATATTCTTTCGTATCCAATAAAATGATCAGTGTTTAGCATCCAGGTATCAGTGAGAAATAGATTAGCTTAGGTTAGCGGTGCGTTAGCTAGTTAGTCCATCCAAAGGTGGTAACACTGTACCACAGTCTTTTTTTTTTTTTTTTGAAATACTTTAAACTAAAAAAGAATCCATGGCTACAATTGTGAGTGTAAAAAATATGGAAATCTAAATAGCTGTAACATTTACAGTGTTATTAGTAAAGTTGGCCTAGTTCTAGTTGAGCTAATGATGTGCTACCTGTTGCTAACTATGGTTAGGCTAATATAAATACAAGGCTACAGGGAAGGGTTAAATTGTTCTCAAAGTTCATATCATGGGTAGAAGAAGAAGATGCTGAAAACAGACCAAACATGAAAAAACAGACACGGTCTATCTAAACACAGGGTCAGTCGTTAACATGCTGCTGCGTGGTTTGAAGCGCTCATCCAGAGTTCTTAAATCTTAAATCTTATCAGGCCAAGAGTACATCTAAGAAACTGAAGTGTCTCTTGTGGTGGACTGTTTGACCGTTGTAGTTATATAAAGCGCGTTTAGATAACCATTGTGAATTAAATTGTATTAGCACACTGTAAGTATTCTTTCTGGATTTCACATCCATCATTTAGCGTTCAGACTATTCAAATCTCACTTAATTCAGATTAGTGCAGTTAAGTGCGTTTCATCACACATGACGAGGTGACAGGAAGAGCAACTGTAATACAGCAGAACAAAATAAAACAAGACGAAACACTGAACTAAAACTAAAAGCCTGTTCTTTGGATAATTACCTGCAAGCAGATGCAGAGTATAAATGAATGCCACCAACATGCTGTACCTCATCAGCTTGTTATATGAATCCCTGCCATCGTCATATTGCGGCTTTATGTGGCAGAGAGTGTGACAAAGATAAAGCTTCAGTGAGGCCAGAGGACCCTGAGATCTGCCAGCAGCCTCTCAGTTTCTCATTTACCACCCCTGAGCTATCAGTAGATAAATCAGTCCTCTGGCGTGGACATACACATAACCTCCTCTGGCCTCTCTATAGTCTTAGTTTTGGCACACACGCCTGTGCCAAACAGCTTCAGGCTCTGTACACATGAAAAGTCGAATGTCAGCCGTTTGTGCTGCTCTCAGATGTTCTATCAGGGGGGAACAGCCATCTTCTAATACTCCACTGCTCTGAACCTGCTGGATTTGATATATCACTGTAAGTAATCCTTCTCTCAGGCTCACATGAATGAAGTTAAGCTTGCTATCAGATGCAGCAAAATGTTTTACATTTTTATTAAAGCAATTCTTCATTTCTCTGCTGCTTTTAGTTTTCTGTTCTACAAAATTGGTTTACAGAATGTGTAACCTCATCTCTGCACTACCTGCCCGTGCATACATTACTGGAAAAAAGCATTTGGCCTCTTCCTGATTTCTTAGTTTTTTGAATGTTTGTCATATTTACATGTTGAAGGTTATCAAACACATTTTTAGGTTGTTTGCCATCCTTGACAGACAAAAACTTAATCAAGTGTTTGTGATAACTTGGCGACAAGTCTTTCACATAGCTGTGGATGAATTTCGGCCCTCTCTTCTTTGCAGAGTAATTTCAATTCAGAGCTTTTTTTAAGGTCAGACCAAAGCATCTCAATTGGATTTAAGTCCAGACTTCAACAAGACCACCCCAAAGCCATGTTTTAGCCATTCAGAGGTGGACTTGTTGTGTTCTGGATCATTGTTCTACTACATAACTCAAGTGATCTTGAGCTTCAGGGCAAAAAGCAGTCCCTGTCTGTCACCATTTTTGACTGTTGGTATGACGTTATTTTTGTGTAATGCTGTTAGTTTTACATCAAATGTAACCAGACTCAAATCTTCCTAAACATTCAGCTTTTGTCTCGTCAGTCCACAGAATATTGTGTTGTTGGGGGATCCTCCAGATGTTTGTCGGCATATGCTTTGTGTTGTTTTTGCTCAGCGGTGGTTTTCTTCTTGAACTCTCCCGTGGATGTCATTTTTGTCTCATTCTTATTGTTGAATCGTGAACTCTGACCTTATCTGTGAGGCCTGCAGTTCTTTAGATTCTGTTCTGGGTTCTTTTGTGACCTCTAAGATCAGCGGTTTCCAACCCCCGGGGCACAGACTGGTACCGGTCCGGGAGTCGTTTGGTACCGGGCCGCGAGAGTTGAGGCTCGGGTGTGAAATTGATGGTTTTTAGGGCTTTTATTGGCTTTTATTGTTATTTTTTTTTTAAATCGTTTTTATCGTTAACTCAGTTTCCCTGGGTCTTTCCCCATGTGTTATGAATAAATCTTCTTTTTTTTGGTTCTGGTAGTGGACATATTTAGTTGTATTTATTCGCGACACCTTAAAGGCCGGTCCGTGAAAATATTGTCAGACATAAGCCGGTCCGTGACGCAAAAAAGGTCGGGGACCGCTGTCAAAGATGATTTGTTGATATGCTCTTGGAGTCACTTTGGTAGGCTGGCTACTCCTGGGAAGGTTCAACAATGTTCCACGTTTTCAGTTGTGGATAATGGCTCCCATCGTGGTTCAATGGAGTCCCAAAGCCTTAGAAATGTCTTTGTAGATGTTAGTAACTTTCTCAGCTGTTTCTTTAGCTCATGGCACGATGAGTTGCTTTTTTGAGATCTTCTAGCCTGCTTCATTTTGTCACATGGGTTCTATTTAAGCGATTTCTTGATTCAGCAGGTCCACCAGTAATCAGGCCCGGGTGTGGTTAGTGAAACTGAGCTCAGCTTTCCAAAAAAAATGTTGTTAATCAAAGTAAATTCATGATTTAACAAAGGGGAGCAATTATTTTTTTCACATAAGGCCACAATTTGAAACGTGACAAATATGCAGATAGCACAAAGGGTCTGCTTTAACATTACAAGTTTCTGCACCTGCTCAGACCTTTTCAGTGTGTGCCTGAGTTTGGCAGCATTTCATACAGGTGTAATCATTGCCATTCGATGCTACACACACACACACACACACACACACAAATACACAGGTCTTACCAGGACATCTGATGCCAACAGACTGATGCCAGAGGTTAAGGTTAGCTTCTGCGCGCCGTAGGAGCACAGCAACTAATAAACATCAGTCCAGCATTGTCTGTTTCCTCAGCACCTCGATGCACAGGTTCTTCATTAGCTCTTGGCAGCTTTGTGGCAGTCAGGGCTTCACATGCACTGCTTTTTCTTGCAATTTACATGCCAGTTTCAATGAATAGTAATGAGCACCGCTGTTGTTGCGCTGTTTGCTGATGACCTTCTGAGTCTCTCCTGGCATAGATATTGTTCTATCTTGCTGAAATGAATTGCATGCAAGTGGACCATCAGCAATTTTAATGCATGCTTAATAGGCCTTCCTGTATTTGACATCCACTGCTGCCTTCCATCATCCCTGTTAATACATGGCTGTGATGGCTTATATGCATTATACATACATTAAAGCTGATAAGCGTTGTTGGCTGAGTGCACACAGGAGGTGCTTTGGACGCTCAATGTGACCCAGTATGTGCTACATATTGTCAAAAGTATTTCCTCGTGTGCCTTCACACACATATGAACTTGAGTGATATCACACTCTTAATCCATAGTTTTGCTACTATGACAGCTTCAACTCTTATGGGGAAGCTTTCCACAAGGTTTAGGAGTGTTTATGGGAATTTTCACCATTCTTCCAGAAGCACATTTGTGACGTCAGACACTGAGGTTGGTCGAGAAGGCTCGCAGTCTCCGCTCTAATTCATCCCAAAGGGTTTCTGTCAGGTTCAGGTCAGGACTCTGAGTTTGGTGTGGAAGTACTCGACGGCCCTGCACACTCATCCATGTCTTTATATGTTTTGTGCACTGGGGTGCAGTCATGTTGGAACAGGAAGAGGTCATCCATAAACTATTCCCAGCGTGAAATTGTACCGTTCTCCTGGCAACCGCCAAACCCAGACTCGCCCATCTGAAGCTTGATTCATCAGCCCAAAGAACACTGCTTTGCGTTGCCCCCGGTGATGTAAGACTTGGATGCAGCTGCCATGGAAACCCATTCCATGGAGCTGTCTACTACTACTGTTTGTGAGTTTGGAGGTCTGTTGTGATTGACTTTGCAGAAAGTTGGTGACCTCTGTGCATCCCAGCATCAACTGATGGATTGGAACACCTGAATTTAATGATTTTGATGGATGAGTGAATAATAGAAACAAATAAAATCTTAATCCTATATGACAATGTGATCCTGACAGCGTGCCATCATTACACCTCAAACAGAGATCAAAGAGGCTCCTGCACCAGAGTGCAAAGTGTTGTGGCCGAAGTATTGTGTCATAATAAAAGAACTAAAGCTACTTCAGGTCTGAATTACAGCACAGTTGTTACGGTACAAACTATCCAAAGATTTGGCATCTAGGATGTAAAGGGTGTGGCTCTGAAGGAGCTGCAGGTGTAATGAATTGCCTGCAGTGAAATGACAGGTGCAGGTGGAAGATGCTGGGTTTTCGAATGCTACCATCTTTGGGTTTCACTTCTCCCTCTTTAATTTATTTGAAAAACATTGTTACTTTTTTGTCTCTTCAACCATTGATCTGTCCTTGGTGTGAGGAAGTGAGTGACTGTCTCCTGACATACAGCATTTCTGACAGCGGGATTTGTAACCCTGCAATAAAAAGGTCTAGTTATTTCAAGTTTTTTTCTTTATCTATTTAGTCAAGGCATTGAAACCTCTCTGGCAGGGACTTCTGGTACCGTAGAAATCAACAAACGAAAGCTTTATATATAATTGTCTTGAAGGTTTATTTTAATATAAGCACTGAAGTGATTTCCCTCATTTCTATCAATTACTTTGATCATTTTGATATGTTTTGTGGCCGCTGGGCAGCATGAAGGTGTAGTTTAGCATTAATACATATTAATACGTTGTTCACGTGAAGGTGTGGATTTAAAGCTGCAGGTGGTAAACTTGTATTTACTTCCTGAGAACCATATTTTATATCACTGGAACAAGTACTGCAGGCTCTGGCTCTAATTAGCTGTTTAGGATATAAGTTCACGCACAACGGAGCGCTTACACCTTCTATGTGTCGGTACAAAGACACAGCTTATCTTCTGAAAACTGATAACATGAAACACATTTTTTTATTTTTCTGCTGTAAAACTGAACAAACATAATGATGCCAACCACTCTCCGGGAGTGTCCATCAAAGCGATTTAAAGGAAAGTCGATTCCAGTTTGAGCGGCGGTGGTAAGATGCACCCCTTTAACAAGCAGTAAAGGATGTGTTGATGTTTTTATTTCGTTATGTCTCGCTGTAAGAGATCATTAGGTTTCAGAACTGACAGCTAACTGAGCGTTTTGTTAGCTTTAACTTCTCATCCACAAAAATGACTGCACTCCTACTAGTGTTGGATTCAGTCATGATTTGCTACTGCAACATGGGCCACTTAGCGAAATTATGCCTTTAATCAATGTACCATGAATAAATATGGCTGCCTGTGGACGTGAAAGTCCTGTGGCAAGATTAAAACCTCGAGGTCAGTGTTCATGAAACGTCTCTGTGTTTTGAAACTGTATGGCACAAGTCAAACTTATTAGCATATCACAGGTATACTCATGAAAATAAGCTAGGATTACTAACAGAACTTTTCAGTCAACACAATGAAAATGAGTGACTGAACCCATGGATGGCTGCCCCTTCCTGAGACTGGTGCTGCCAGAGGTTTCTTCCTGTTAAAAGGGAAGTCTTCCTCTCCACTGTCGCCAAGTGCTCACTCAAAGGGGTTCGTTTGATTGTTGGGGTTCTCTGAATTATTGTAGGTTCTCTACCTTACAACCACTTTTCCTACAAACTAAGTTTTCTAAAGATCTGACAACAGAGCATAAAGGAGGTGCAGGAGTTTAACTCACCTCTCAGACTACTTCAATCACAATAGGATGAAAGATAGATTTTTCTTGTCCACTGACACAAACACAGGCTGCCTCCCCGAGCTCTAATCAGTCTGTGTTGATCTGTAAATCGGATGATTATTGCCCCCTTTGTAGCATTTCTTTGGACAGGAGTGTGTGTGCATACGGGCCACAAAGAGCCATTAATGATAGACTTCGAAGTTTCTAAAGGCTTCACATGATTACACAGCTGCCGCACATGGACACAATCTGAGCATGGACTTTTTATGGCCTGCACACTTTCCCTTTGGACACCCGCAGCGCTGGCGGCCACTTGTTTGACAAACAGCGCTCACTAATTGCAACCTGCCAGAGACAAAAACAAACCAGAGGCAGACATGCACAAAAAGTTTAGTTGAAGGAGAGCGGCATTTTTCATCAGCTGCTCGTAACAAACAGTTGGTGGTCGGGGGAAGCAGCATCAAACAGATAGGGCGTGTTTTTGCAGTGGTGATGGATTGAGCACACACACGCACAGCTAGAGCAAAATGTGAATCAATGAATAATAACTAAAACTACACCCTGTGGTCCACTGTGGGCCCGAAAGGCTTCTGTTTAAACATTAGCAGGTTGAATAAATAGCTGCTGAATTTGAAGCAAAGCCTTCAGTTCACTCGGTTCCTGAGCTGTGGAGCACGAGCACTCGACTGTAAACAGCTCCGGGGAGATTTAAGCTCAGAGATTTAAGGCTTAATATGGGTATGAAACATAAAATCAACAACAACAACAACAGAAAAAGCCTAACTAGACTCAGATCAAACTCAAAGAATACTGAGAAAGCTTCAAAAGGTGTCCTGACGGGTGTCATGCTAAATAACTCTTCTGTTCCCCAGAAGTTGTAAAGCGTCAAATATAAGCTGCTTCTCAAATAAAAAGAAACTATATTTTAAACATACATTTTATCATTGCTCTAATATATTCATATTATATGATTGTTTGGGCTTTCTGATTTATAACCCTTAACAGCATATCTACACAAAGACACCAACGAACACTGATTCCACGTCCAAGCATCTCAGACGATGCTCTCACCTTTTTAACCTGCTGCTGTTGCAAAAAGACATTTTTAAACACAAATTTCAATCCGACTCACAAACAAAGCTGTCATGGTTTGGGTGAGTGGCTGTATTTTTCCATGAGGTCTCAGTGTTCCCACCTCTGGGTGGAGCCCTCGTCTTACTCACCATGTAAGACCATTACTATTTAAAACTGTTTGCGTGCTAATCGTGTGTTAGTAACAGGCCGCCTTTGCGTTTCGTGTTTTGTTTTCATGCTTAACTTACCTTCTTCTCCATGTGCTCACAGTAGCTCCTCGGATTCTCTGCATGCATTGCCTACAGTTGCATACCTTCCTGGATGGTGGTCACCAGTCTGGAATTCCTCACGCTCCTTCATGCTCACAGGCTCACAATTCCTCACCTGCCTGCTCTCCTGCTACCTCAGTTCTGGATCACTGGATCAGTCAGGTCGGACTCTCTACAACTCTCACCCATCTTCAAGGTTTCACTTCACTGTGTGTTATACTTGTATAACTATGCATGTGACGAATAAAGAACCTTGAACCTTGAACCATCTTACAGGACACTCACCCGGCCACCACTACTCCCCCCAGAGCAACTCTCCATCCCACTAATAAGCCACCAAACCCAGATCTATCTCATCCTTCCTAGCCTACGTTTCCCTGTGTCCCATCTAATCACTCTCTCCCTCTGTTACAGAACCTTCACACTTGAGATCACCGTGCCACGCACTCTTTCCCCATGTCATTGCTTACTCTTGTTTTTCACAATAAAGTTTCTGTTAAAATCCTATGACTGCTGTCCGTGATTGAATCTGCGCTTGGGTCCAAATCTACGTACTGGCCTCCAGGCTCGCCCTGACAAAAGCTTAAATCTATGCAGTTTTCGCAGCCTCTAATGCTTTTTATTATGTGGAACATTTGTAGCATTCTCCCGAGGATGCTGGCTTGGTGGTGGGTCACTCATCGCCCTGGGAGAGATATCCATGGAGAGACACACAGACCTCAACAGTCGAGACACCCTGACTGCCATTAGGTATCCAGATGAAATCAATGGACCCAGTGTCAGACCATACAGTGGTGCAGTGGGTCCTGGGTTCCACCTGGTACATAACAATGGCTGGTCTAATGTGGCGATAATATGGAGGCAGTTCCAGCAGTTCCTGGAGGATGAAGGAAATCAAACCACTGACTGGCCCCCACACTCAACGTGACCTAAATCCAGTAGAATTCCTCTGGATAATTATGTTTTGTACCATCTGAAGGAGCTTGAGCGCGTGTGATAGGACAGGAACTCAGTGATGTCCTGGTCCAGATCTTGTGAAAATCCTCCAGGAGACCATTCGTTGTCTCATTAGAAGCATACACCAACGTTGTCAGTACGGATGGGAATTGATGAAAATGTATCGATTCTTATTCCATTATCGATATCACTTATCGATTCTCATTAGCTCCACTTTGAGAGTCAAAACCATCTCTGAGCAGCGTTTCAAATACATTACATTCATGCAAATTAATTACACGCTGCGTGGTGTTCAAATGTTTGTGCATGTTCAAGGTATTACCCCTGTTTGTTGTGAAGCCGACAGCACAAATCAAAAACTAAAACCAGCATAAAGACACTTTAAAGCGATCGCCACGGTGATTCTACTTTGGAAAACTGAACAGGTAGAAACAGAGCCTACAGGCTCCAGTTTGTTACCTGTTGACGTTCGGCGGCGGGCCTTACTGCAAATGACGGCTCACTTTATCACGGTGCTGGGTTGGTTTCAGCATTCACTAAGCTTTAACATCACTCTGAGCTCTCGGCTAGATTAGCGTTAGCATGCTCTCTGTGCAGGTTCTTGCTCAGAGTCGTGTTAGCAGTAAAATGCAGTTGTTTCTATCATGGAGTAGTCTCCACTTTACCATCGCGCTCTCATCCTTTTGTGCAATAAAAATAAAAGTAATGTCCATATCCACGCTGTGGACTGTGCCACTATTTTTAAGGAACCATGGAGACACACGAATCAAAGGAAAACAAACCCAGACAAATAATTAAACTCTAATACAAAACTGTACCAGAGAGAAATGTACAAGGACACCTTATCCATGCTATTTGCGATGTTCAAAGAGAGCTATACTTGTTTACTTTCCTTTTTCTAACTGTGCTGTCTTGAGCTATAACATTTAACATGCTCAGACTGTAGAGTCTGAGGTCCTCTGGGGGGTTTTGGTGGAAGCTCCGCTCCTGTGTAGATTGACAACTCTCTTGAATGTTTCCTTTAGTGAATAATCTTTCTCTCTGTAGAATATTTATTTTGAAATGGCCTGATAACAATTCTCAGATTGATTGGCAGCAACAATTCTTTAAAGCTTTTTTAAGAGCATTTCTTTTGCCACTGGTTTCCCACACACCTGAATGCTCAGAGCTGCTCACACTCACTGATGATCAATTAATCAAGCATATTTGATTATAAGCACCTGGCTGCTAGCTACTCTCTTAAAGAGTTTTTCATCTGTACATTTTCTTTTCAAGCCTTAAACTTGTGCATTCTGGGAGCAAACTGAAATGCATCTGTGTGAACCTAAAGCCTTTTCTCAGCTATAAACAGAATTTAGATTGCTGTAGACAGATTTTTATGCAAGAGAAACCTTTCTTTCAACTAAACCTTTCTTTCTGCTGAGAGTTTCACGTGTTTGGACTGCATTCACGTTCTTGAGTGTTTACTACTTGAGTTTGTTGTGGAAAGGGAGCAGTGTGTTGTTCCAGCTCTGCTGGCTTCGCAAATTTGGGTGTCACTTCTCTTCCAAATGAAATGCAGAGCTGTTAAGATTCAACTTAACAACAGGAAATCAACACAGAACACATTGTTTTAATGAGGATGGATGTTTACATGTGATCATCAGGACTTGGAAAGCAGAGGCGAACCCATTAAGGCTCATATTACTGAAAAGTTCAACAAACAAGCTGCTCGTGAGGTAACTTTTGTGTACATGCCTTGGGTCTCTGTGTGTTTATGCCGAGTGGTTCTAAACAAAGCCAAATTCTGCAAAGCAACATTTTCTACACTAGTTTAGGCTGAATTAAACAAACTGTAATCACATTTAAATACCAGTCTGGGCACCAAAGACGGATGTAGAAAGCCTAAATAACTGTGAGCTGGCAAATCAAAACCATTTGATAATTAGACTCCAACATGTGTAAGCACAGACACTCTTCAAAGGGCTGAATCCAAACACATTGTCACACACTGGTGCATTACGGCCTCAGTCTATAGTGCCTTTATCCTTTGGGACTGGGATTTTAGTTTTTTATTTGCGATGCCCACATTTGTACCCAACCAACCAAAAACAGGGCACGGGTGATTGTTTTGTTTGTGAGCATCATGGTGTGGTGGCCCGTAGTTTGTTTCTGGCCAAGTGCTAGTAAAATTTGAAAAAGTAGACACGGAGAATCTTGATACGTAATTTGCTAACAACTGCAATGCGACTACAATGTACTGATTCACAAATGGTTCAATTTAAATTGTCATCATGATTGTCACACATCCAAAACTGAGGACTAGTTAATGTTACTTGACTAGCAGCTGTGTGTCTGCTATACTTAAATACTATATGTGTATCAGATTTGACTAGTTAAACATAGTTTTCTTCTCACCGGCCAACACACATTGCTTTCCAACCAGTGTAGCAGCTAGTAGATTAAGCTATTAGGTTCTGGTTTTCTTCTTTTGTTTTATGGCAAGACGACTGTTTGTTAGCAGTCATGATTAATGCATTCTAAGCTAGCATTAGCATTAGCTGGGGTTGCTCAATGCTGCCTGAATTTGGCCCTTTCAAAATGGTCAGCTGATTTAACAGTTATCATCAGAGGTCTTGTGAATTAATTGATCATATCCAATAGAGAAAACATTTCGCTTCATGGGATAGTCAACCATTTGTCCTTGCTAGCAGGCGCAAGCTAGCATTAAATAATCCTATCCAGAAAATTTTGATCCTCAATACCAAAGAAGTAACATATTCCCTGTTTATTTTATTCCAGGTTTAACCCTGAGATTGGCTCCATTCCCATTTGACTATTGGGTAATGTCAGTTTGCCTTCTAACTCATCTAAATAGCTAACTATACAGTGTAACAGCTAGAAGGCTAGAAGATTATCTGTCATTTGGGATCTGTCATTTTCTTGCCCTTATGTAAAGTTAAACTGTGCTTTAATGTTAATTTTAGTGATTAGTCCAGTCTAAGCTAACATTAGCTAGTGGTGCTCATTGTTATTGAGTAGAAGTATTAAACCCTGAAACACTGAATGAACATAAACAACACATCACTTGGATTTCTGGTCCACAGACTCTAAGAGGCAGTCCTGAAAGTCAGGTTATGTCTAATTTCTTCCAATCCAGTCACACAATACCAGTAAACAAAGCTCCTCCACTTAAAATGCTACATAGTGCACCTTCCACCACATAAACAAGTTGAGAGAAACAAGCTTCCACCTTTCTAGTTGCAAAGTCACAGCATTAAACGGCTGCTTCCTCGCACTTTATTCCCCTGAAATGTTTAAAACTCCCATAAAGCATGCTGAAGGAAAATATCAATACAGCTTAATAACTGATGGAAACACTGCTGCAGGAAATAGGAAATTGCTCTTCCTTCAGTGTCCTTGGCCACTGGCTGCTCCTCGCTCATTTAAGACAATGAGATTTCTCAATTAGGCCATCCAGAGCTGATTATTAATCCAGCGGCATGATGTGACTCAGCAGCAGCTTATGAGAGCACGTTTCACCGCGTCTCTGCTCCCTTCACCTGTGCTTTGTTTCTTCCTCCCACTGTGGCACCGTTTGTTAATCCTGTCAGTTCCACTTTCTGACTGCTCTCTCTAACCTTTTGCAAAGCCAAAACATCCTGTAGACCTACATAGACGAGAATTATTGACACATTAATATGCTAACTATAGCAAGCAGTTGAAGGGAAATGGACTTTTTTCTATTTATTATTACCTTAAAATAGTAACTGGGGCCATAGAGTCATACATATATACATAGCCCTGTTGCCATCTTCTGGAGCCAGATAGCTTGGTCATTTGGATGGTTCAGTTTAAATTCAATTCAATTCAGTTTTATTTACACAGCGCCAAATCACAACAACAGTTGGCTCAAGGCACTTTACATTGTAGGGTAGACCCTACAATAAGACATTCGGAGAAAAACCCAACAATCATATGACCCCCTATGAGCAAGCACTTTGGCGACAGTGGGAAAGAAAAACTCCCTTTTAACAGGAAGAAACCTCCGGCAGAACCAGGCTCAGGGAGGGGCGGGGCCATCTGACCGGTTGGGGAGAGAGAAGGAAGACAGGATGAAATTGGTGGTGAAATAACAGGCAAACTTTTAAAATGTGTTGGCTGCAGTAGTGAGGCAAAAATCTTACTTGTTGACTCTTGAAAGTTTCAAGTTTTACTACTGCTGAACTACTTGATGTTTGCAGACAGGTTTGTGTTTTTTTATACAAACTATTGGCAATTGCAGCAACCTGCCTGCAACCAAAGCAATCACAAGTAAGTTTTTGGTGAAGCACCCACTTTGCAACTGAGCTCACCTGTTGACTGCCAACAACCTCCAGGAAACACTGACCAACTAGTTGGGGAATATCCCTTTTTCCCTCATGTTCAGTAGCTGTGTCACATCCAACCTATTGAACAACCTTCGAGCAATGTGTGCATGAGGTCATTCAAGCAATCTAAATAGATTGCACTGACTGTTTAGTCAAGCTAGCTTCCATACAGCAGCCAACTGCAACTATGAGATGACAGTAATATGCATGATAGATGCAAACAGCTTAGGCTGCTGCCCCAGTAACGCTGGCCTGGATAAGTTGTAGAAAATAGATAGATGGATAATGAAACAAACAGCCAGCGTGAGGTCTTTATGGGACAGAATGTAATTTGAGATGTAAGGAGAAAGAGATTGCTTTCACTTTTTTATATTTTAATTATTACCTTTTTAAGAATTCACTGGGCGTGTACTCCTTGCCTTGCTTGTCCTGACTAAATGCCCATGAGTTAAGAAATGTGGGATTGAAATGGTGTTGCACTAGATATTTTTAATGTAAAATTTATATTTAAATGTGAAAATAAGGCATACTCTTTTAATTTAGAACTACACTCCCCCTGAATTGAAGGTTATCTGCAAGTTCAGTAAGGAAGATATGTAATCAATCATCTACCTGCTTTGCTGGGCGTTAGTCTGTTTTTCTGTTCTCTACATCACTACCTCTTTCCCACGATGTCTCAATGTGGATGATCTGATATCGTCTTGTTGGTGTTGTTCCCAGATCATCATGAAAATGTTGTTCCAGGTTCAGCATCGCAAGTGACCAATCACATTGTTGTGACGTTATTCTTTTGCGCGCCAAGCTATTCGTGCATTTATGAAATTCCAATGTTGCAAGGACAATATCAATTCTGCTTACCGTTTATTAAAGGGTCAGGGTCCGTTGATCGGTGGACAGAGGCGGTTTCTCGCAGCTTAAGTACAGTTTTTGGTTTTTACGTCACAACATTCTGATTGGTCACTTGCAATGTTGATCCTGGAACAACATTTAGTATGATGATCTAGGAACAACACCAACACGACGATATCAGATCGTGCGTCTCAATACTGTCATCATTACTCTAGTCCAATTATCTTCTCACCTGCCTTATTTGGGCCAATCAGCCTACACTTTGCATAGTTTAAATCTATGCTCTCCATCATTCTCCCTTTCATACTGTCATTCATGCAACACCACATCATCTCGAACTCCTCACAGATGCCTCAGTTGGAGCTCCAACCAAGTCTCAGACTTCAGCCTCACCACCACCAGAGTCTAGACTCCGGGGAGTCCTGTCCTAAATCCTATCACGCTGGGATTTCGTTCTGACATGATGGGCCATCGGAGTCTAATTGTCAAAAACATTCATTTATCTGTCTTAATTAATCATGTTCAACTTCTTTCAGCAATTCCTCCTCATATAAATGGTGTGATGGTAAACCATAAGGAAGTCAGACATGCGTGTCGACATTTTGGGGAGACCTGAAAAGGTCAGGATGAGTGGAGCCTTTTTGAGCAGAATGACATGAGTGTCTTCTTTTTGGCATGTTCTGTTTTGCCTCTGTGAAGGGCTCAAGGACAGCCTGGCTCTTTGCTGTCTAGTTTGGTTAGTTGGTGCAGCACAAAATCTGATGATATGAATAATAAATGCGTCTCACAAAATTTCCATACCCCTGCCAGTAATCAGCTTATGCATGGTTGCAAGAAAATGCAAAAGAAAACATTAAGTAATAAAACAGAAGCAGCAACGAATCAAGATTCTGAAAACTCTACAGTCTTAGAAATGGAAGCAGAAAATAAATATGGTGGAAAAGAAGCCATAAAGCAACATGAAGATAAAAAGGAAAACGTGTCAAGAGAAATAAAAGTGTTCTTCAGACGGGCTGTTGGTGCTCGTTTTCCCTCTGCGCTGAACACTCTCGTTGATTCGATTTATTGTTGTTACAAGCCGACGACAGACATGTGGGACGGGACGAGCTGTAAAGGATTATTACGCTGTAATGAAATCACATCCCAGGTTCTGGTGACTTACCACCCGCAGCCAACTGAGGACAATTTTCAGAGTTTCAGTGTGGAATATCAAAGGAAGCGGAGCCGCTTCTCTTTTTGTTTAGAACAGACAGGTTACAGAAGTGGCCAACTTTTTTGGCAGCACTCAAACACGCCACTCTAAACAGAACGATACACATGGTAAATCCTTATTGGGCTTAAGGTTAAAAAAATGTTACTCCACTCCCTTCCTCTTTATACGCTTACACAGAGCTGGGATATAAAACTGCTCTGGACACAGGAAGTACTCTCAGTGCAGCCGCAGCATATATAAGCTGAGGTAGTCAGGTTTGTTGGTGGTGATGATTAATAATTACATACATGAGTAGCTTTTCTGTGGTTTCTGTCATTACTGAATGCATGAAACAGCTTCATTTCCTCATTGCGTGCAAGAGCCAGCAGTAGTAATGTCTGTACATCATCCCCACTGTTCAGTGTGAGCTCCTGGGTGCAGTGGGTTGATTTTGCACTGTGTATGTGTGAGTGGAAGACAGATCCATGCTATCTGTCTTTTAGCAAGTGTTTTAATTACGGCTGCTAATTGAGCTGTTAAGCCAACCTCTGTCTTGATTATACATCTTCTAACTGCTCTCTGGGCAGCTCTGTGTTTTTTGGCTGCAGCAGTACTAACACCCCATGTACTCATGCACACGTGTTTTGTAAAATTAAAGTTAATTAACTTCAGTTTTATTTCTGTAGTGCCAGCTCACAATAGTTTCCACAAAGCACGTTGTAAAATAAAGAACTTACAATATTAGAGAGAGAATCACTGCGATTATTCGATCCCCTAGGAGCAGCACTTGGTGACTGTCGGGAGGAGGAAATCCAGTTTAAAAGGAAGAGACCTCAGGGTGGGGCAGCCCTCTTCTGTGACCTGATTGGTTGTAAGGAAAAGAAAGGTGAAAAAGTGACAATGAAACTTCTGGTTCCTAGAAACTGTAGGTAAACTCTAAGTAAGCCTGCATTCTGACACCAAAGTGCTCTGCTGGAATAATATGGTACAATGTGGTCACATGGTTAACAACCACCAATGGGTAATTGTTGGAAGTGGTTTCTGCAGATTGCTGGCAGTTGCTGTGAAATCTATTGCTAAAGCCTGGTCACACAAGCCTTGAGAATGGTTGGTCACTGCCAGGCAACCATTGGTTGCTACTAAAAAGGCAATATTCCCTAACCAGTTGGAGATTGGTTCCCAAAGGTTGCTTGCAGTCATTAGGTGGTCACAGAGGTATATACAACCTTGTGATTGCTCTGGTTGCGGCAACCGCCTGTAATCCATATGGAAGATTTTGACTTGTCTGTAAATGCTCGCCACCTACTGGTTGTGAAGGAGCTGCTGATTGGTCTCTAGTCCAGCACAGAAGCAACAATGTTTTTTAGCAACACCCTGGACCAGGATGAAAACCTAAAATAATATTTGATCTAATAATTGTTCCATCATGCACATCTTAATACTGTGCCTACATAATACATACGATGCAATGCAACAGCCGAGCAACATCATGTTATATTTTAACTTTAAAAAATGTTTTTTTAAATTAATGTTCTTATACATGTTCAATACCATCTTAGTATATATTATTTTATTGTTTACTGTGTAACTGACAGTTGTGCCATAGTCTTTTTAACTTGGTCCTCTTTGGTCCTATTCATTCACTAATAGTTCATTTAGAAGTTATTTTAATTATTATTGTTATTATACATTAAAACGTCCAGAAATTAATTACTTTAGATTATTATTCTGTTTATACAAACTTTATTAAAGTAATTTCTAATTGTAAGAGTTTACTTTTTATTTAATATTTACTTTTTTTGCTTTTTTATATTTCTATTATCCTCCAGATTCTCTAAATCATTCATATTGTTGGTAGTTTTCAAAAAAGGGTTTCAAACTGTATGCACTGGAAAAAAAAATAGATGAAAACTTTGAAAAAAAAAAGGTTTTTATGTGCCGTACTTGTTGTGATTTTCTTTTTAGTTTTAGAGTTTTAGAGCAGATGACTCCACAGCCTGCAGATGTCTTTAAATCATTGTGCTGATGAATGCTGGGTAAGCGTTGTGTGTCACTGATGGCTCAGCTGTTTTCAGGGGGGATGAGTTCATTTATTAATCACCAGCCCTCCAGTTTGTGTTCACTGATAGCTGGCTGTTATTAATGCTGTATCTGCGTACAAGCCTCTTTGGAGACCCACGCAGACCCTTTGTTTCGCAGTTGTTGCTTTTTCTCGGCTCACTGATGCTCACTTCTTCAGGCTGCAGTCATGGAACCAAGACAAAGTCCTCTACACACCCGTGAGCCAAAACACTGTGACCATTCACAAATGAATTTGCAGAAACCTTTTCTTCCTGCAGGTCCCTACGATGGGACCAGCCTGTGTCTGTTATAAAAATGCACGGCCTGAAGAGTCTGTCTGGTACTACTGAGATTAAAATGGATGCAGCATCTGTTGTGCGTCATTTCTGTTGCATCAATTAGAGTGGAGTTGCACTTGAGAACTTTCACAATAGTCTTAAATACGTTGGTGTCAGTGACTTTTTGTTATCTAACTGCAGCCTGGTGATAAGGATAAGGAGAGTTACAGAATAAGAATCAGAATCATTTCAAAACACACACACTGCCAAGGTCAGTGAAATCTGCAATCGGTCAAACATGTTGGATAAGCTTAATCCAATGTAGCATTCACAGATGCTACAAAGCAAAATTCACAGTTGATTTTTGCAAGATTGAGACGGGAGATTTAAGTAGACCATTTAAATCTGCATCAGCGTTAGAGAGAAGAGTCAAGAATCATTGCTACAGACGTCTCCCAAGGCTCAAAGTTCCCATCATTCTACTTATTAATCAAATTCCTGGATCCAGAATGATATGCATCTCCAGATATACCTGGAGAAATTACTTTGGATAAGCTAAGGCCATAGATATTAAAATAATAATAATAATAATAATAATAATTAATATTAGCATATCTAATAATAATAATAATAGCATATCTCAGTGGTGACTTTAATTTAAGCCCTAATTTTACTTTATATTTTACATGTTTTCTGGTAGCGTGGTCAGTATTAATGAGTCATATTGCTAATGTGGGTGCCATGACATTTCATGATGATGTTATAGATTCTTTGAAGATGTGTACAGGGTATTTGAGGGGTTAGCGATGCCTTAAATCAATAACAGTCTCTTGTGTTTCCATGTATTGAGCTGGAGGTTTCTTTCAAGGCACCAAGGGGCTTCTCTAGCTTCCACCTCTTTTTATCGCTTTGGTTGTTAATCCAGTTGTGTCATCTGTATATTTGAGAATGATGATTGAGCTGAGTTTTAAAGTAGTTTGTGTTGAGATAGAAGGACATATCCACAGGGCCGTCTGTACCATGTTCAGCAGCTTATTGATGTGAATGACTGGATTTAATTATATTAAAGGCCAAAGTGAAGCGAATGTAAAGAATGCAGTTTTGAGTGACTGTAGATATTGTTGTGAAATGTCAGAGGTGGAAATGCAGACATAAAAGAAGGAAAAAGCTAAATTCATGTAGGCTGGTAATAAGCCGAGCGCAAAAACAAACAAACAAACAAACAAACAAAACAAAACAAAAAACAAATCCAAACCAAGCCTGAATGTGAGAAAAATCCAGTAGAAAACAAAAATCATGCAAAGAAGCTACCAGGACAAAATGGGGAGGAGAGAACAGGACTAAACACAATACTGTGAAAAAGAGCTTCAGGAAGTCTGGAGAACTATTGAATCCAGACCAAGAGTTAAAGTCTGGCTCCTTGGAGCCAATATAAAGCAAAATATAAGGAAGGTTTGCTCAAGACGCACAGCACTGTATCCACACTGAGGACTAACTTGGTAACTAAAAGAGTGGAATGAAACATAGGTTCATTCAACTAATGCAAAGCATGAAAGAAAAATAACCTTCAAAGTAAAACAGGAACAAAAAATACAACTAATACTGGTTACATAACTCTCACAAAATGTGCTGATACAGAAGCTACAAGACAAGACACAGGGAACACAGACAGGGAAACACTGAGCGAACTAAAAACATGCCAATAGATATTAAACTTAAGGTAAGAGCTAAACCTTAATTCCCAGGAATTCAAGAATGTAAACATTGGAATAGTAAGCTGATCAAAACAGACACCCAACCTGTCATAACTTGAAATGCTTGTTTTCAGACAGTTTTTTTCTAGTCATGGATCTGCATGATGTCATAAACAGCAAATATTCCTAATATGGTCATCTCAGCCGCAGAAGCTCCACCCTCCTGCTCTAAGAAAAGATAGGGCAGCCAAGAGGGTGGGGCTAAAGCAGCTTGTTCCAGATGGAAAATGAACTGTGGGACTGCATCACTGAGATAGCTAAGGATTATTTTGAACTGTGACTCATGCAAAGCTACTCTAATAGAGTCCCAGAATAAATATACACAGCTTTCAGTATAGCTGAACTCATCATGAGTCTGCTGGTTTGCTCTTGTTATTTTTTCTGAATGTGGGCATCTTTTCAATACCACCTCACACTTATTACAGAAGAGAGAGACTGGGTGGATGAGGGAGGGCAAGAAGGCGGTTTATTCCTCCCATTGAAATCACTGAGATTATCAGCTTCACTTAATGCCTTCCTGTCTCACTTTCCTTGCATCTGTCCCTCTTATCATTCATTCATTCATAAATAATCAGTTTAATAACCCCTCCATCATCCATCCAACCATGCTGTCTGATTTCAGCAGCAGATTGTCTCTTCTCCTCCCTCCTGATTCTCTGTCTGTTCTATTCCAGAAGATTCTTCTCTCAAACACAAACATGGCCGTCTGCCTCACAGCCCCTAGGGAGCTTCCCGATGGCAGCTGATAAACACTCGTACATCTCGTCCTCGTCTGTCAGTCCCGACGCCTGGCGTGGGCAAAACAACTTTTCTAAATTTGACATAATTTCTTGCTAATATTCTGCCTCAATCTTCACGGTGTCAGGAGGCGACACAGGAAAACAAATTATGGCGTGAAGGGTGTTTTCTTTTGTTATTTTCCCCCTCTATCTAATGTGTGTGTGTGAACTCATTAATGCCGGGTGGTTAGTTCAGCTGTCAGTTTGAGGCACTGACAGCGCACACAAAGACATGTGCATGCTTACACAATGTTGTGCATAGACACACACACACACACACACACACACACACACACACAGAGAGAGAGAGTCGGAGTCGGGAATTGAGCAATAACAGTCAAAAACACTATTTGTGAAAAAGCAATAAAAGTCAATTTTTTTCATCTGAAAATGAAAAAAACCTGAAATTGGATCAAGTCTGAGGCCATTATGGACACATTAACCTAAAGGCCCTGCACAGCATCACAGGTATATTCAGTTATTAGACATTCACTCCAGATGAAGACGGACCTATATTTGCTGGGAAGTAAGTGTATACACATACTAATGAAACTAAACAGTTTAACTTTTTTTGTCTTGACAAGCCAAAGTTTCTGCAATTAAAAAAAGAGCCAAAGGTTTAATTCCACTATATGGAAATAAATATTCCACATAGTCCCAGCTAATTTAATAATCTTCCTAATAATCCATCCCTCCATCGCTTGCACTTGTCTGTGTTTTGTTCAGCAGAGAAGCCCAGACCTCACTCTCTCCAACCACCTTCTCCAGCTCCTTTGGGGGAACAGTGAGGCATCATCCCAGGAGGGTCCTCCTCCTGATACCCTGAACACCTTGCCTCAGAGACGTTCAGGATGCATCCTGAACAGATGCCCGAATCACCTCAACTGGCTGCTTTGGATGTGCAAGAACAGCGGTTCTACTCTCAGCTACCCTTTTGAAAAATGTCATTTCCTCAGCTTGTATATAATCTGTGGATGTAACTCACGAGGTACAGCAGGTCATGTACTAAATAGAAGGTTGGTGGTTTAAATGTTAGTTGATGCTCCAGTCTTCATGCCAAAGTATCCTTGGCAAATACTGAACCCCAAGTTGCTCTCTGATGTGTTCATCGGAGTATGAATGTGTGTGAAAGTCAGATAGAAAGCACTGAAGAACAAAGAGCTTGTATGAATGGTTGTGAATGGATGAATGAGGTATGTTGTATTTGATGCTTCAAGTGCTGTGTGGAAACGTGCCGTATACGAACCAGTCCATTCTATCCAGGTATGGGTAATCACTACGCAAACCTTGTGACCATAGGTGAGGGTAGGAACGTGGGTTCACTGGTAAATCAGCAGCTTTACGTTTACACTCAGCTTTCTCATCACACAGAATCTGCATCACTGCATCACCAATCTGTCTGTCAGTCTTGCTCTCCCCTCACTTGTAAACAAAAATCCAAATTCCTCCAAGCAGCCAATGTCCAAAAGGCCTTCAGAAAGCCAGGAGAACTTTAGCTCAAGACTAAGGACCCTGGAAAGAAAGCAACTGGATTTCTTCAAGTGTTGTGAACTGAAGAAGCCTCTTGGATGAGAGATGAATGCATTCAGTGCAGTCGCTTTCCTTACTTTCTTTAGATTACCATAACCGGGATGACCGAAAACCTACACAGACAAACTGCTCAAGGCTCAAGAAAGTCTGGCTCCTTGGAACCAAAACATCAGGAAATGGGGGTGGCTCAAGACTTTTCCACAGTCCTGTACACACAGATGCACTGTCACTTCATTAGGTTTGCCAATTTAACAGATTTTTAACATAACGTCTGGTAAAGCAGGTGTGTTACAAAGTGGCTTGCTGAGGTTGAAAACAGGGTACGTGCCAAAGCATGTCAGCTCATGGGGACTGGCACTAAGTTCAGCTTTTACGAGCCGCCCGGTGAAAGCAGCTTGAAGAAAAACAACCCTTCTTTTTTTTTTTTTTTTTTTTTTTTTTAAATTATGTATTTATTTTATTTTCGGTTGCTACAAACGGGACAGACGTGACTGGGGGATAGGACAGGGAGAAAGAATGAAAGAAAGAGAGGGAGAGAAAGAAAACCAAAGGGGAGAAGAGATGGTGAGAAGGGGGGGAAGAAAGGAAAAAACAAACAAACAAACAAACCAAAAAACAACCCTTCTGACAGAATCAATGAAATTAATGTTCACATTAATGCCTACAAACCAGTCGGTAGTGTTGAACACACTGAACAAAATGGATTTATTCATCATATTCCTCAACAGTACGATATGCCAAAGCTGTCAGTCTGTTTTGACTTAAATGTAAGAAGGAAGAAAGAAGTTTAACACGTAAGATGAAGTCTAGAAGAACAGATCTTTAAATTAAAAAGAATTTTTTTTTCTGCATTGAATGTTTTATTTCAATGTGATGGAGGCAGCATGTTAATAGGCTTGTCGGCTTTTCTTCGCAACAGAATAGAGCTGCCATCCAGATGAGAAAAAGGATTGTTAAAGTGAAATCTCACAAACAAAGAAAAAATCTCTTTGTGGCCAGAATTGCTTCGTTTAACTGGTTTTATGTCTCCTGCTGCTCAGCTGCATTAAGAGCATTTCTGAATTTGTACTTAATTTTGAAAAGATAAACAACAGGTGACCGGAGGCACTACAGGACTTTCTAAACCTCACTGGCAACATGAAAAAATATCTACTGAACGATATCTCAGGATCTCGTGTTCGACAGAAAGATTTGCATTTGCGGTGTTTTTCCTAAATATTCTCTTTGAACTGAGCCGACGGCATAATGAAGTCTACATCAGGTGCATCAAAGTGAAGAGATCCATTTAAGCAGAGCTACTTTGAAAGTTGTGTTTCACTCTTGTACAAACTGATGAATGTTTCACTTGCCTGATGTTTTCTTGCTTGACAGGCTAATAGCTCAGGGAATGGGTGTTCTTAAAAGCACATTAAATGATAGGAAGTTTTACTCCTCCACCAACTTTCCGGACTGATACAGCTAATGTTGGTAAGTTTAAATGCGGCGATGATGAATATGATCTACAAGCTTAACTTTGTCTTTGTCGGCTGTTATCAGAACATTTTCCCAACTTGTTTAATAGACGTCTATGAGAGAACAGCCCTCAACTCCCTTGCTCTGTGACCTCAGTAAACGCTTTTCTGATGGGCTTTTTTTCCCCTGACTCAATCGCTAGTTTGAAGTCTTGCTGAATAAAATATGATGTGCACTTTGTGAATTTTGAACCTCATTGGTATCCAGAAGGACAATAAAGCAGGCGTTTGTGATGGATAAGCTGTACTTTTTAATTGTATAGTGTACCTCGGTTTCACTCTTATCATTCAAAGGGCGTTAGCGAAAAGGATCAGTGTGAGATGTGTCTGTCCAAAGGTCTCCTTTTTACCTACAATTTGATACCACACTTATCCTGTAGTCTTGATTCCTTCTGCATTAAAGGAATTTTCTAATATTGTTGGATTTTAAGACTCCTACCGCAGAGAAACAAAACTAATAGCTGGTGTTAGCGCTGCTGCTGTTAGCACTGCCAGTTTTGGCACTGCTAGTGTTAGCGCTGCTGCTGCTGTTAGCCACACTCAGCAGGTCAGTACAGCACATTTCAGCAGCATGTTAAATACATTTTGACTGTTAAAGAAGAGTTTTAATTGATCACTTACAGACATACAGCAAATGTTAGGTTGTGCTTGAGTTTTTGAATGTTTTCTGACGTCCCTAATGCTAACTAGCTGCTGCCTGCAGCATGGACTTGGGAAGAACTTAATTTTGTCTTACCACTCGTGTTTGAGCAGGCATTTACTGAGTAGCTTTGATTTCTAATTTCCATTTGCTCAGCAGGCCAGTGTCTCTCATGGGTTCATTTAATTAATTAAGGTGTAAAGTCTAAAATGACCCATAATCCTCTGTGAAGTTTTAATTCAACAAGCGATCGCATGCATGAAAGTATTTGTCCAGGAAACATGAATTTGATGCGTTTATTGGTAGTTTCCGGGAAAAACTTGTTTTAGTGACAAAGAGATTCATGCGATGGGCCACTTTTTATGACACAACAAGAAATCAGATTTCATTTTGTTACTGGGGGTACAGTCTAATTCCTCATATAAAAGTATGGCCTCTAAATCATATCAGTATTCAGTGTTGATACGAAACTCATGTTAATGTCAGATGATATTAAAGGGCCCCTTTGTCTCTTTGTTTACATCCCAGCATGGCAGGAAGCCTCGGTGGATATCATCAGTTTCACGGCTCCCGGCGGTCTCACACTCTCACCATCACCCACTTGTTTTCTCTCCCTTTATAGCCATCTTCTCCTCCCCTCTCCATCTTTTACAGCCCAGCAGAGAAGCAGGGCTCAATGAATTATCAGCCTGTAATTAAAAAGTTTACTGTCTTGATCGAATCTTCTTCTGAAGAAGAAAAGATATGGTCATGGTTAAATTCAAAAGGGTGATTGGCTTTATGCTGGCGAGCATTTTAAATAAAATATACAGTATATCATCTTTATGTGGTATACTTATGGTTTCATACTGCACAGCATCAGTATTTTAGTGTTTAAGGAAAAGAGAAAACCGAGAGGAAACACAGCAACTTCAGCATTTTCCTGATAAGCTATATTGCTATTACATAAATATCTATCTATCTATATATATATATATATATATATACAAATGCATACTAATAGATCAAAGTCTTGCATTTTAAATGCATTTCTGTTCATTCATGCACTTATTATATGGCCAAACTTTAAATCCTTGAAATAATTTCTTTGCTTCTATGTTTAGTCAAGTGCTTTTAGTACTTACATCTACCTTTCACCATGTTGCGCCTTTACTCTTCAGTATTCTCGTGGCTAGAATGAAAAACAGAGTTAATAGAGCCGGCAGATTATCAGCCTGGTGTTAGCAACTGATGGATCGTGAGCCTGGATGGCCAGAGTGAGGCTGCATGCGGCAGCTGACCCCAGGAGAGCCTGGCTTTGTGATACAGGGCCCTGGCCTAAGCTTAACTTTCTTATGAAAGAAACCCCGTGACAAATAGACTCAACCAAGATGTACTGCAGTCTCTGTGTGTGTATATATGTGCAGAACCTGATATATCTTATTCCTGTGTGCCGCTGAGCTCCATGGTTGGCCAAAATCCTATTTAAACTGGGGGACATGTTCCTTCATTTCCATGAGCCCACACGGTGTAGTCTATTTCCACTCACTCCCACATAAATCATCCTGCTGCCTCAGATGCTACAGCATCAAATGTGAAAATAGACCCCACCAAATGAACTGTTTCCTCCTCCTTTATTGTACTTTGATAAACGGTGGTGTCCAGCTGCTTGGACGACTAACGTCGTTGGGGTTTCAGCACAAATACAGCGCACCGGCAGCTTTATCCCTCAACTCGTTTGTATTACAGCTTAGCTTTCAGTATCGTGTCTCAGGCTGTAAAGATTTTCTTATGGATCAACCACAGTTCTGTGTCACTCTCTTGCAATTGGTGCAGCAGTTAGGTGATCAGGACAGTTGCCTCACAGCAACAAGGTCCCAAGTTCAGATCCACTATTTGGCCCTTTGTGTGCGTGAGCCCTGCAACAGACTGTCCACAGTGTACCCCGCCCCCCACCCCATGGTAGCTGAGCTAGGCTCCTGTGACCCCAAAGGGAGGAAAATGGATGCATCATATAAATTTTGTGTTCTTTTTAATTCATTGTTTGCTGGCTGTGTGGGTTCTGAGTCAGAGCATTGAAGTCTTAAGAGACCTGAAACATTAGCAAGCATCCAAAAAAAGTTTAGTTCAGATGCTTCAGGCCTCAGACACACAGGGTTCTGATTGCTGGGCAAACTGGCACCAACTGGTTGATGTGGTTGCTGGAGGTTGTGCTTGAAAACGTGCCACTCTGCTGGAGATTTCTTCCAGTTAAAAGGAGTTTTTCCTTCGCACTGTCGCCAGAGGGGGTCATGTGATGTCGGGGTTTTCTCTGATTTCTTTGTATTACTTTAGGGTCTTTACCTTACAGTATAAAGCACCTTGAAACAACATTTGTTGGGATTTGGCACTTTATAAAAATAATTGCATTGCACTGAAAAAACTCCACTGACTGTAGACCTATGAATGGGACTTTAGTTATTCATTTCACAGTGACTACCTGTTATAGCTGCCAAATTGGCGGCAGTGTCTAAAATGCCAGTGACTGAGGATAAGCCTGTTTACATTTGGTTGTGCTTTGGTTAGTTTCCTTCTCTTTCTTTCTTCAATCAAGCAACATGTAATATATATTTCAGGGTGTTAAATACTGGTGTTATGTCAGGTACCAAAGATTGCAAAGATGTACCAAGGTGCCCTTCTGCACTGGTGCATTGATGCACCAGATAATACTGGGTGCCAAGAGAAGAAACATCTTTTGAAGACATGCAAAGTGTGGATGTTGGAGGAGTGGTAGTGGAGCAAGTTGGATGTTTGTCAGTCATGAGTCATGTTTTGTGCTCTGCAGTGTTTTGTTCACTTTAAGCACCCAAATCTACTTGATCAGGTTCATGAAACAACATTTATCCTGCAACAGTGCTGAAAAAGTATGCCCTCCCACTTTTAAAAGCATTTATACATGATGAGTCCTGGAGACCTGTCTGACTTGTGACCCAAACCTGGTGCATCCTAGCACAGGTGCCAAAGAAAACCCAGTGCACGGAGGCTTTCACGAAACAGCAGCAATAGAAGCACAAAACTTCAACAAGTCAGTATTTGTGCTATGTTTTGCACAGTAGTGAAATGCTGTTTTGCTTATTGGGAGACTACACCCTAGTGGGTCGTGCCAGGCCCTGAACTCTACATAGTCTGTGAAAATGGTCACCAATGTAAGATTATTAATCAGGCTTTAGTCCCAACATTTGCATTGTTTAAGCAGCCAAACCGACTGCACAGCTACCCTAATGATAAATAAAGTATCCATACCCTGGCAGTATAGGGTGATCGAAAAGGCCATTAAAATACTTTTAAGCTTAATCCAACTGCTTTGCTGCCAAGCAACCACCAGTAATAAAATTGCTGCTCTTTCCTCTGTAATAGAGCAGGGAATGCTTTTCTTTCCTACGCTGAACACCTGCAGCTAATTAATCCACAGCTTGAGCAGCATACCTCCTGCTGTTAAGAGCAACAATTCATTAAAGGTTTCTCAATACTTCAAACAAAGTTTAGAGATTCAATTACCTCCAGCAGGTGTAGCATTAGCAAATTTAGCGCTCACAACTTTTCATTGCAACCAAAACAAAATGCTAAAAGAGGCCAATTAAAGAGAAAACGAGAGAAAATGAGAATCAGCAATAGAAATGATCCTTCTGAGATCAGAAGACCGAACTGTAGACTTTGACCTTTTTGTGCATGCACATACTAGCGTCAGAAATTCAGGACAAAGATGCCCTTCACAGCTCATAAAGGGACTGAATGAAACATTAGCCACAACAATGCCCTTTAACAGACGTTCACCCTCTCCGCATCATTTAGTTGTTACTTAGTCATGCATGAATGTGACCATTGTTCCCTCGTGTGAATACAACCACTGTGATACCACTGTATGTCGGGTTATTCATGTGATTCATGTGAGCATTGTGGGAGAGAAAAATGGAGCGGTTTTTGATCGCAGCCAGCAAGCGCTCAGTCCAAAGCCCGAAGAAAGAAAATGTTGGCACCTCGGAGCCCACAGAGGGAGAGAATTCCAGCATTGCACAAAGCCCTTGATCAGCACAAACCCAACTGACAGACCGCTGTGGTATCGAAACACAGACGGACTTTTTCATGTTTCTAATTACAACAAATGCAGTTTTGCATGGGTCAGGAAGTATTGATGGGTTATGTGCACAGGAGATCTGCAGTGATAAAAACACTGTTGTCCAATCACCTCAACAAGGAGCGCAGCCTGAGTACTCCCACAGCGTCCCAACGAGAGGTGCACAGCGTTCCTGCATCTTCATTTCTGCGGGTGGAGTTTTATGTAGTGTTTAAAATAGCAACACCCAAAAACATACGCTTATCAGGTGTGGGGAAGCAGACCCTTTCATACCAGAGGCCACGCCCCTCTCTCAGGTGCAGCCAATTCCCAAGAGAGAACAAGTCAACTTCCTTGCTTCTAAGGCTACGTTCACACTGCAGGCGAAAGCGCATCAAATCCGATTTTTTTGACCCTCTGCGACCCATATCCGATCATGGTCTGACAGTGTGAACGGCACAAATCCGAAATTTTCAAATCCGATCTGGGTCACTTTCGTATGTGGTGCTGAATCCGATACATATCCGATGTTTCAGAAAGCGACCGCTGTGTGAATGGTCAAGTCGCATTAAATCCGTCTTTTACGTCACCGTCACAAGACAGACGCCAATTATCAGCGCCGGAGAAGCGCCCGATAAGACATCGCGAATGCTTCCTGGCCATCCGGTGAAACTGTTGGGAAGACAACGTTGGAGAAACGTGAACATTTTATTTGTACTGTATAATCTGCAGATTCTGACAGAAATCTGCAGCTATCCTTTGAAGCACCGCTCCTCTAAAACAGCAATAAGGATCATTATTAGGTTATTTACATTATTATGCAAATAACAAAATAACTTAAAGCAAAAATTGGGAAACGTGAAGTTCGAAGTCTTTATATTAAGGCCATCAGTCAAACAATATTGTTGCTCTGGGTCTAAACAGAGCGCGTTGTGTGTGACGTCTTCTTTTGCGCATGCGGCCGCTTTGAGCGTTCACACTAGAGCGCGTTTGCTGTCGCATTTTATCTGTAGTGTGAACAAGCAGACAAAAAAATCGGATTTGATCAAAAAATTGGAATTGAGCATCAAGACCTGCAGAGTGAACGTAGCCTTAGTTTGTTTCTTCTCAGTTCCTTTCCTCACATCCTTTCCTTGTGTTATAGTCCCTCCCACCAGAGACACGAGAAGAGATGAGTTGAAGCCACAGGTATGTCATGCCACGTAATGCTGACTCACAAAAATCCAAATATCCAAACAATAACTAGGGCAAGAACAAGAATTCCAAACACTAGGAATTTTCAGAGAGGAAACACAACAGGTTGAACAGAGGGAGACAGAGACGATTTTCTCTCTTGGCTCTTGGCGAAGGCGGTCGCACTTTTTCTCCTCTCCTCCTTCCCCTTATCTTCCCTGCTTAGCCTCTTGTGTCCTTGTCTTGTCTCTATTACTTTCCCTCGAACAGTCTCTCACTGTCGTTCTCTAAAACCTAAAAGAGAATTATGGATTTGATCAACTGGTCTCTGAATGCTATTGACACCCTTTTCTCAACGAGAAGTCTGGGCTCGGGAGAGCCCGAGTGCCCTGGAGGGACTTTCCCTGCCGGATACACGATGGATGGGTGGCAGACCTGGAGGATCTTGTGCCTGGCGGGACTGTCGATCGAGGACGCTGAGGATATCTACCTATTCGGAACCATGATAACAGGGTTCTTGCTGATCGGAGCTGGCTTGGCCCTGACTTATTGGAGAAATAAGAGAGCGGAACCAGCTGTTCAAACCCCCCCAAGGCTGACCGCTGGAATTGAAGCGATGGGACGAGGCGCGACCTCTCTCAACGAACGCAGCATGGTTAACACCTTGGAGACGCTTACGGCTGCCGTGAAAACTCAAAATAACAACATTGAGCGTATGATGGGATACATCAGAGAGGGGCCTGCTCAAAATGACACCCTTGAGCGAAAGTTGGATCACATCGCAGAACGGCTCACTGCAGTTGTGGGGTCTCAGAAGCAAAAGAATGACAACACCACGGAACAGAAGTTTGATACCATCATGGGGACGCTCGTGGCTCTTCAACGGGAGATCGAGAGACCAGTGTCAGAGTGCTAAATTCGGAGAAATCAACAATATTCAACATATGGACACCACGGCGCCAGCTGCTCAGGCCCAAGGCTGGAGCCGACCAAAACAACTCCCTGATAACGACTGTGTGATGACTATTCTTCCCATCCCATGATAGGCCACCTGGGTTGGCTGGCAGACTGTTTACTTAGCCTGATAGAGCGAAGGACACTGTCTCAGCTGGACTCTGGACACGCACACACATACACTTACACTGATAAGCATGCACTCATCCCCCTCCCTTTCCAAACGCCTTCGATGCTTGTTTCCTGTGGGGGAAGACGGCGGGTCTGTGTGCCGCGCTGAAATGGTAGCGCTGTGTAGGACGACTGCTGTGTTCCTTCGGATCACTCCCCACCCCCCTATCCAACCCCTGTGGCTTGTCACGTGCTCTAATGTTGTGATGTGGACATTTATGTGCTCTGTGTGCGGAGGAGTTTTCTTTGTTTCCTGTTCTCATGCTGTCCTCCCATAGGTGCCCAGCGTGAGAAGAGGTCTCTTTTTTTCCTCTTGTACTTTTCCCATTGTTGTGTACTTTTTCAGTGTTTTCTCTGTAACGCTGCCGATCTCCGACTGTATTCCCATGTGATGTCTTTGTTGTGTGTGTAAGTCGGGGGGGGGGGTCCTATTCCTCTGCGGGGCAACCTGCATATGGCCAATAAAGCATTCATTCAATTCAATTCAATTCAATATTCAGTCACAGGATAACGAGATGAGAGACAACAGGTGGGACGCACAGCTGAACACTATAGACATAACAAGGCAGGGGAAGGAAACGCAACACAAGTTACCAAAATAAAGCAGGAAGACAAAACTAAATGAGGAACGAGGGTTACCTTGACACTGGGGAAGATGGGGAATATAGAAAGATAAAGGACAAACGACAGGACTTGGACAGAAAGGAAGACAAGAGGAAAATAACTAGAAGCAATCCACACGTCAGCTGAAACGAACAAGAACAGAAACAAAGAGCCACAGAAAAGACTTCTTCATTACTAAACAACCACTCAACTGAGAGTAATGTAAATACCAACTATTACAAGGACAACAAGACACAAATGATAACTAGGGTATGCACAAGCCCACAAGGGACATGTTAAAGAATAAATAATAAGTCAAGTGACACACACTAGCTGACCAGGTGCAACCTTTGGATAGATTTGATATCACTCTTATTCTGGTTTGCTGGCTAAAAAAACAAATGCAGAAACATAATGACTCAGTCACTAAAAAAAGGACAACGACCTCCTTGCAGCTAAGATGGTTGCCCACTGGTTACATTGAATTTCTCTGTATTGAGCTGACTGGAAGCAGCTGCAGCGACCAACAGGTCTCCCAGAAGTTTGGAGTGGGAGGAAACCAGTCTCCAAACAATCAAAGTCTGAATAACTTTGAGGCTGGCAAAGGTTTGCAAAGTGCAGTGAGTCTGCAGTGATGAGCGTAACTCAACACCAACCTGCCCGTTTACAATAACGAGCTGGTTGCCTACTGGTTGTATTGTGGTTATATTCCTATATCAAAGCATTTTGTCATGAAACTTTGCAGTGAAATTGCCGTCCTGCAGCAACTACGTCACTAATTGTGGAGGAATTGTTGAATTACAAATCTATGAGGTTCTGTCTGGATTCTGAATGTAAGCAGTTCATTTCTGTGCATGTAGACGGCCACAGATTTGTGATTCCTGCCAATTTATTACAGTTAACGGCCAGTTTGACCCCATGATGACTGCAGTGACTCACAGGTTCGAGCAGGTGAGCCGTATGCTGAAAGGCTGATTAGCTGTTTAAATCAGGTAAATTGTCCCTCAGTGGGAACTTCCACACCAGACCAGCCTCACTGACCCACCAGTTCATACTAATAAATATATTTTCTGTAGTTTGCGTGAAGCCGTTTTGCATTTCTCAGACTTCACTCCTGTCCGTGCAGCTGACATCTTTGTAAAAATAAAAACACTTTTTTCAAGCAATGCACGAGAAGCAGCCAATACCTCACTGCCAGCTTTTATTGGAACAATAATCGGAGAGAAAAATGATCATCTTTGTGTGAAGAAACAGCTCTTCTACTAAAATAGCACATTATGTCAAAAAAAATCTTTCTGGATGAAAAATAAACAAAATAAACTTGACCTTGAAACGTCCTCAGAGCCGTCAGCTTTGTTGAAATGACAAAGAGATCAGCTGAATGACATAATCACCCGTCCCACTGGCTATCAGAGAAAGATGTTTGAAAATTTCTGCAAATCTAATGCAGGACAAAAAGCTTTAATGACGCACTAAGATGAAAATTTGCTTGCGGCATATCTGTTGCTCAAGCTCTGCCATTGCTCGGTGAAAATTGTCTAATGAGCCGACCAGCCGAAGCACATTTTCCAGGCCTCCAGCTGTTCAGCAGCACAGATCACTCTGCAGCCTTGGCAGCGTAAGCCGAAGAAGGCGAGGAGCGCTCCTTAATCTGGGGTGGCACCGGTTCTCTCAGCTGATAACACAGCAAAACAAGATGGGAGGCGTGACCCCATCTGCACTCTGGCACAGCTCAGAGTGCAGGTCGGGCGAAGAAGATCAAATTAAAAAGACGCTGCAGGAAATGTAAGTTTATGCTGAGTGAATGTGGCTGCTGCTTTCGCACAACAGCCGAAAAGTCCTCATTTGTCTGTTTTTAGGGGGTCAAAGATTGACTTTTAGTGACAGGAAAGTTTCCAGAAGAGCAGTTGTTGCCCCTCTTGGCATCTTGGTGACGATAGTGGCTTTGACTTAGAAGACTGAAAATAAGTTCTCCACTTTACTCTTCAAGGCAGAAAGACTTGGACTCGAGTAACCCTCTGCAGATTCTTACTCTTAAAAAAAATACAAACAGACAGTTGGGACTACTTTGTCTGGAATAAAAAGCCTCATTAATGCCTGGCAAAAAGCTCCAGGGAGTGCTTTTTGTTCAAACCGAAGAGTGCCTGTCTCTTTTACTTCACTGATTTTTATTTGCACGTCGACCAGTTTTACACTCAGAGACAAAGAAAGCCATCAAACTTCGGCGAACCAATTTCACACATATGATTACTCATGCCATCGGAACGATAGCGCCGCAATGATGATGAAGAAGAAGATGTCAGCAAATGTGAAAACTAGATGAAACAGGAAACGACATCAGATAACGACTCCAGTGGGCCGCCGTCTTCTGTGAAGATTAAATCCAGCATCGCTGTTGAAAGTCCCACGTTCAGTTTGGATCGCGTTCGATACCATCATGACAAACACGATGTAGGTATGGGAGCGGCATAAACTTGAAAGGATGTATAACTGCTCACATTTTGATCTTGCCTTGTCTAACAGAGATTGTTATCTACAAAGTGAAAGTACCATTCAAAAGTTGCATTTTTACTGTATTCAGAATGATGTGGCAAGTGAAGTGGGATTTTTCTTTATACGGTCAGAGATTTGCACATTTTCTCCACATTTTGAGTCAAACGTAAATATTCTGAGACTCTTGAAACTATGCAAATATTGTGTTGGTCTCCTTTTGCTGCCAAAACAGCCCTGACCAATCGAGGCATGGAGTCCACTCGAACCCTGAAGCTGCGCTGTGGTATCTGCACCAAGATCTTAGCAAAAGTCCTGTAAGCTACGAGATCGGGCCTCCATGGATTTGACCTGTTTGTCACTGAGATCTGGAGAATTTGTTCTCCTCAAACCATTCCTGAACAGAGATGGGCAGTAACGCATTACTGTAATCTGATTACTTTTTTCAAGTAACCAGTAAAGTAAGGGATTATTATTGCAAAAAAGTAATTCGATTACTGTTACTTTCCTGTAAGCACGCTGCGTCACTGCGTTACTAAACTTTTGTTTGTGAGAGTGTCTCATGACAATGATGTGCGAGCGTGCAACAGTAACGGATCAACAATGGATAATTTGAGTGCGGGAGACAGTATGACCGTGCAGCATTTAAAGAGTGGAAGTACTCACGTTACTTGAGTTTGGTTCTGTAAAGACTGACAAAACATTAGCGTCCACTGTACACTCTGAAAACTTCTTTTTACAGCGAAAATGTAAACTTCAAATCCGAGCACGCTGCCACGGGAATGTGACATTCACAGAGAGCCCCCCGGATCCTCCCACTGACATGACCGCTGCGTCACCGGGCAAACCTCCACCCGCCCCACTCCTGCTGAACAAGAGCAACAGGACTTGGTGCCGCTGAATCTTTGATTTTATTTATTGTTTGCTGTGTTTTACTTGCATCTATTTGAAGATTGAGTGTATTTTATATGCTGGAACATGCAGAAAAGGTTTAAATGTTAAACTAATTTCTTCCAGTCAGAGACTGTTGCATATAACTTAATTTTTGCTTGATGCAAAGAGCATAAACTTAAAGGATTAAAACTCATAAAACAAGTTTTATAAAGAGATTTTTTAATTTGATTACATTTTATATGATGAAATACGCAGAAAAAATAGAATTGGGCTGAAAGGTCTACTGCTTTATTACGTACTCGGGTTGTGCATCCTGTTTTTAAAAAGTAACTAAGTAATAAAGTAACTAATTACTTTTGAAAATAAGTAATGAGTAAAGTAACAGGATTACTTTTTTGGAGAAGTAATCAGTAATGAGTAACTAATTACAATTTTCAAGTAACTTGACCAACACTGCTCCTGAACCATCTTTGCTTTGTGGCAGGGCGCGTTAAACTGCTGAAAGAGACCACAGCCGTCAGGGTGTGCGGTCACCATGACAGCGTGTACATGGTCTGCAACAAAGCTCAGCTGGTGATACGTGCCAAAGAAAGATCCATATGGATGGCAGGACCCAAGGTTTCAGAGCACAAACATTCCCTGACACTGGCTCGCCTCCTTCCCATAGTGCCTCCTGCTGGCAGGTGTTTCCCAGGTAAGCGACGCACAAGCACCTGACCAATCGCGTGATGTAATGGAAAACGTGAGTCATCAGACTAAGGCACCGCCTAACGTTGCTCCGTAATCCAGTTCTGATGCTCACGTGACCATTTCTCGTGCTTCCAGTGTGGTCAGCAGCTATGCAGACCCACACACTGTGATGTTCTGAGTCTTCTCTGTGGGTCCTCAGACACTCATGACCTGGTCACTGGCTCACCTTGGACCACTCTTCCCACCCCACAGGAGCTGCAGGTTTTCGACGCTCTGACCCATCTATCCATCACAGTTTGGTCAAATCGCTCAGATCCTCACACTTTCCCCTTTTCCTGTTTCTAACACATCAACTTTGTGGACAGAAAGCTCACCTGCTCCCTAATGTCTCCCACCCACTAACAGGTGCTATGATGGAGAGATAAATGATGTATTCACTTCCCCTATCAGTGCTCATTATGTCACGCCTGATCCGTGCGTATATATTAATGCAGATTTAGAACAAGGGCATAAACTCATCGTCAGCCTTGTAACATATAAATAAAAGTACATTATCTTGAAATGTGTGCGTAACCTTCTCCGTGCTCCATTCACCCTTTTACAAATGTTTGCAGTGCAGATGAAAAGTAATTGAGTCCAGCGATCCTCAGCCCGAGGGAGCAGAGGACTTCCTGTTTCCCTTTGAAATGTTTTTTACTCAATAACTGTCAGATTCACATGAAAGTCTGATTTTTCTCAAACTGCCCGAAGCCAAGTGTATAGAAACCTTAAAAAAACCTCCTATATTTACACTTTTCCATTATTAACTTACTGCTCCACGCCATTGTGTTTTTTGGGAGACACATGCATTTGAGATAAACTTTGTTTTAAAAGAGAGATGAACTAACCATCAGCACGAATCCTGCAGGGATTCAGTTTTTGTTGTTGAACTAAAGTTTAATTACACATTTTGTTGGGATTTTTAACATTTCTGAAACCATGCGTCATAAAATGAAAAAGGAGGCCTCAGTCATGCTCAGTCTCTCGTGGAAACTTCACCAAACAGGCGTGGTTGTTGGCAGTTAGCGGCTGTCGCTAGCAGAAATAGGTAAAAAGAGGGTGATGCATCAAATGCATGCTTGTGAATGCTTTGGTTGCTAGCAGATTGCTGCGGTTGCACTAGCTTGCATGAAAGATGGCAACTTGTCTGCAAGTACACGCCTACTATTTTTGCAGGACTGACTGGACACAGGTGCCAACAACCTCCAGTAACGATTGTTTACCGGTTGAAAAATACTCTTTCCCCTGGCAGCCGGTGGTTGGCAGGCAGTCTGCAGCCCGGCTCTAGCCCTGTGTGATCGGGGCTTGCAGAAAAAGGCACGTCATTAACTGTATCTGTAATTCCAGTGTAAAGACTGGGGATATTTCCCATAAAATCAATGGACAGTTAGCTACTGGTACACTGGCAAAAGTCAATGCTCATTGTTATCAAGACTATTATTAAAAATTATTTTATACTGAAATATGAACATGTGTTGCTAGTGAAGGAAATTAGCCAGGACTTTGCCTTTGTTTTAGGATTTCTAATTCAGCTTGTGGAGTTGCTTGCGTGTCAGGGAGGATCCAATGACCACTGCACTGATTTAAACAACGCCTTTTTATTTTGGCATCTTTGAAAACTACTCCATGAACGGCAGTTTCAGATTCAAAATGAAGAAAAATATAAATACTCAGGATGGATGTTAACCTCAGTGCGTAGCCAGAGACAGAAGCACAGAGCGCTCAGCATAAACACAGGGCTGGAAGAACTGCTTCCAGAGCAACACCGCACGGTCAATCACAGAGATCGATCAGCAACAGCCCGCTGGATGAGATGAGCGATGGCTAATGAGTAATTATTTACTTTCTTAAGTCCGTTTACTGTGAGTTAATAACACCAGCTGCTGCTCCTTTCTTTTTCTTTTTGGGTATGCCCGATCAAAACACTTCTCCTCAGCCCTGTGCGACATCCCGGTCTCTGCTTTCTGTTTCTTTGTACTTCTCTGAGCGTCGTTCAGCACGTTCTGTGGAGCAGAAGAACCAAAACAAAACAAAAGCTCACTCGTAGTTGCACAGATTTACACACGGCACACTTTGAGAGAATGCAAAGACCTCGGGCCCAACAGAACGACAACAACAACGGCAACAAAACCAAATGAAAGGCAGGTCTGTGTGTGAGTGGAACATCTGAGCTCAGCAGGAGAGACGGGCGTAGGAAGGAGAAGGCAGAAAAACAAAACCAGCTTGTTCTCCACAGGCGAACATTGTATACATTTCTGTACATGCTAACTCAGTGGACATCCTCTAACACTGTTATTTTTTTGCCCTTTTTGGTATAAAAACACATACTGATGTACAATATAAAAAGAGATTTTCCTTTTTGTAAAAGAGCAGTGTTTCTCTTCTGTCAGAGTGAATCATCTAATGCTGCAGCGACAAGGTTACATTATTTACATATACAACCGTATAAAAAAGAAGAATTCCTCCTGTGTACATGTAGTCAAAAAACAAATACATCAGTTAGGTTCAGTTTTAGTGGTGAAATATTTGTGAAGGTCCTTTAATATACAGCGACCGAGAAGCTGGAGACAGCAGGAAGGTTGGTACACCCGACTCTGGAAAAGGATGTGACACACACAACAACTGAGACATGAATAAAATAAATGCTGTGCACTACTGTGACTGCATTTAATAGGAAATGTCGAGTTCCTTTTCGGTGCATCGATGAAAGATCTTCACAACTTTGCACTTCCAGTCATTGCATCTTAAAATGTGCTTTAAGATGTAAAATGCCTCGATTTCTGCCACATTTACACATCACAGGTGAGCGATGTTTTCATACCACCGGCTGGCTGCCCGACCCAAACGGAAACAGAAACCGAGGGGGAACTCAACGCATCGTCAGTGAATGCTTTTGCTGATGTATTACTACAGCCTTGCAGATATGGTAATTAGGCAACCTTCCATACTTGCTGCTGCAGATTTAATTCTGCAGCCAGACATCAGCCAGACAATATTGATACTGCACAATTCTGCAAGACTTGGTGGAAAACACTTTTTATGTTAAATTGAAGATATTCTAGATAGCTTTCGACAATATCTGTGCAGTATCGTAGGATGGTTTTGGGAATTTCCTTCTGATCTCAAAACACTACATTGAACTGACAATGTCAAGACACAAAGACCGAGTGATGCACACGAGATGTCCTTTGGTGCCAGCGGCAAAAGTGAGCCTGGTCTAACCCACAGACAGTATGAAAGATTGGCACACCAACTGGATCTGAAAAGCAAAGTCACCCCAGAAATAGGGCTGTGTGATATGACCAAAATCTCATATCCCGATATAAGACATCTATCGTCCGATAACGATATAAATCACAAAAATGTAACATTTCCTGTAAATTCTGTGAATCTCGGGCAGCTCGACTTGCGCGAAGTGTTTCCAGCTGCGCGTCATGTGGCTGGAGTCGAATGTTTTAACCGATGCATGAAACTTTACATTTTTAGACATAGATTGAAACGGCCGCCGTTTTCTTTGTGAGTATTTATTACACAGCGTGCTGCGGGGAAAAGCCTGTTCTAACGTTTGAGTCTAAGGTTTATTTTTTTAGCACCTGGCGGCTCTTTTTTACTTCTCATCTGTAAATAATCTGCTCTTTCATGTGATTCAGTTTATTTTGAAAAGCCACAAAAGGATCTTGAACTTTATTGTGAAAGGTTTATGTGGAACATAAACAAGCGGACACGCGAGGGTTTTACCATCGTTGTTGCTAACGACAACGCATAAAAACAGGTGCTTGTCCGTCAGCAGTGTGGTTATATTAAATATAAGTGGAAGAGAGAACTTTAAGAAGTTAATATAGCCACTACAGTGACCATCAAAACGATGAAAAAATATTGCCGTAAACAGTTTATTTTGCAACACCACCAAACAAACGATAGCATAAAATGAAATGATAGACGTTTTTATATCGTCATCCGATATATATCGTTATATCGAACAGCCCTACCCAGAAATGCCTGAAACCTGCATTGCTTTTAATGGCCACCAGGGGGCGATACTTCTAGAACAACAAGATGGTGAAAACAATCAAATTAAAGCTTGACAGACTTCACTAACCACTGGGCAGTCATGAAGGTTCAATTCACCGTTCATACCGTTTTTAGTCTTAATTTTGATGCCAACCATAAAAATTTAAAATAAATTTAGATTCTGGTTGATCATCGCCTCCAAGATCGTCCCCTGAAAATCCGCATGAGCATTTGGATGGATGACATTTGATGAGCTCTCCTGTAGCTTTAATGATGAGTTTTGACAACCATCAGAATAGATCCAAGCTACTCTTTCCAAGGGTAGCTGCTAAACCGAACACCCCCTTGTGTATTTCTCTTGGACGCCAGCACTTGTGACAAAATGGCAGTACGTGACTGGATATTTTTGAGCTAGTGGTTCCAGATAAGCAGTGGAAATCAAAGACACTGGCAAATTAAACTCCAAAGGATCACGTTACACGTTTTAACCTCAGATTTTGAGCATGTAAAGCAACACGAACTTAAAGTGATACATGAAAAAAAACAAAGCCGGCACTTCCTTTTGCAGAGTCAGGTGTTGACAGCAGGGGGCGCTACAGTCAAATATGGAACAAAGGTCTTTGCATTCACACACAGGGAAAGATTTGTGATGAAACAACTGAAATCAGAGATCATAATACTCACTGATGCCAAAGAAAGTCTGGGTGATGTGCTTTTTCTTGCCACAAGTGCATCGACGTAAGGCACAGGCACAGTTCCCCTCTTTCAACAGAGTGGCTCGCTTTAGTTTTTTTTGTGTATTTTTTAATCTTTTTTTGTCCTTTTTAAAAAAATGTCCCAGTGCAAGAAACAAGTAGGGTGACCACCGGCGAGGTTCGAGCAGCTCACGTTGGATGTTTGTGTTTTTATATGCGAGGTTTGGAAATATCAAAGCTGTTGCTGTTTTTCGTCATTTTCTTCAGTGTTAGGACGACAGGAGGGAAGCTGATGCTCTCTTTTCAGGGGTCAGAATTTATGCAGGCAACAACAACAGTTAGCATACAATCAATACATGAGATTAAATAAAATATCCACAGAATTCAAAGTTAACACAGTTTGCTTTAAATGTTTAAAGATTTCGAACAGATCAATGCTTCAGCCTCTGGTGCCTTGTTCATGTCATATCACGAGGAATACAAGAGTTAAGATTAAAAGATTAGGCCGACAAAGTGAGTCTAGACTGGAGATCTGAACCAGAGACCTTCTAACACAATCTAAAACTCCAACTCTCTGAACGTTAATGGGGCACGTTCAAGTGATCGTCCGGAGTGAAATGGGACCCTGTGGCAGAGAACAGGAATAAAAAGATCAGAATTCCAACTTTAGAGAACAAAAGTTGGAATTTTGATAATTTTTTTTCTGACAGTTTTAAATTTGCTTTACCTTATAACACAAAGCGCTTTTAGGTGACTCTTATAGTGGTTTGGTGCTATATAAATAAAAGCCACCCCCAACCACCACACCCATGTGGAAAACATGAACGTTCCTGATGTGGTTTTATTATGCTTTGAATGTTAAGGGAATGATTTCCGTGAGAAAAACGTAACCACGGGATCAGCGTGCTATGGCTTTACCGTTCAGGATCACCTCATACAAGCAAGAGGCCACCACACTAACATGTTCTTCCACTTGAAACATCGCTCTTTGACATATTTTAGGATGTCCAGATGCACAATTATTTTAACTGTTTAGCTCCATTCCCTTCAACTGAAACACCCCTAATTTCTCTTTTTTGGCTCACTTAGATTGACTCTGATTTTTACACCGACACTGACGGAGACTAGTGTAACTACACTGGCAGTTGATGGTTGCTGGACTGCAGGTGACCATATTGTGGCGTACTTTCTAGACTCGCTGATCTCAAGGTAAAGTTATCTACATTGAAGAGAAAATAACTTCAGGGTCCCGAGAAAAACTCAGAATTCTGAGATAATAAACGGGATGTGAAGGAATCTCTTCACATCCCGTTGAAGGACAAAACTTTAGATATTTAATAAAAATTCTGCAAATTCAAAGAATATGAAAAGATTTGCTTTAGAAGAAAACTAATGTTGTCTTTAGACGTGAATTTACAAACCGAGCACTTTGCAGAACATGCAGTTTGTTTCTTTGAAGCCAAATATTTTTTGGAAAGAAGCGAACAGAAGCCCAGCTGAGTAAAGGCAATATGATATGAACATGGCTTCACAGTCTGATAAGCATAACAACTTGCACACGGTCTTACTGTCACAATTTAGCATCAACATATCCCCACAAAATCAAACAAACTCATAAAGGAACTGTGACAGAGGCACGCTGTAAATGCTGTTTGCTTAAAATTGAACTTAAAGAGTTTTGAAAGTCTTTGCGTTCGTTTTATGTCCCGATCGAACTCTAGGAACATTCGCCATCAGTAGTTCTCAAACTTTCTTTCAAAGGCTGAAAAATGTTAGGACCCCACAGTTTTTGGATGCATATACATGTATTTGTTTTATATCAAACATCAAAAATAAAGAGAGGATCCAAGTGGAATCTTTGTGAAACAAAGGTCTTTCCAGTCCGTCCTTCCCTTCAAAAATCATTTCTCTAAATTAGCGCCCACCCTCTAGTTTGAGAACCACTGGTGTGAAGTTTAAAACCTCAACTGAAGCAAGCTACAGGGAAGGAAAGAGAAGATGGAGGCAGAGGAAAAAAGGAGGGTGATCACCCTAGTGATTCTCGTACTGAAATGCTCTTGACAGAGAAAGGGAACACGTCAGCGTCTCTTTCAGTAACTCTCTGGAGATCCTCCTTTTAGTTTCTACAAGGAGGCTTCTACAAGCAAACAATGTGTGTGTGTGTGTGTGTGTGTGTGTGTGTGTGTGTGTACCATGTTCACGTGTTAAAATATGTGTGGTGTGATTATAGATCTCTGCGTATGACTATTAGGATCACACAGATATATTACAAATACTGGCCTTTTGTTAAATAGAGTCAGTTTATTCCCAATGTGACGGAGACCTCAGCTGTATTAAAAAAAATTTTCTTTGTTTCTTTTTGCTCATGTAATGATCTCTATGTGTGAAGAGCTTAGCGGAGACTTTTAGGTTCTCATGATGATCAACTTCAACTCAGGAAATTAAGGGAAAGAAAAAGGTTGCATTAAACTGGAACATGTCAAGAGCTTAAAACATATCATTTGGGCCTAAACATCAGTCTGTGATTGTAAAGTGTTTCCATCAGTGTGTCTGTGTAAGTACAGTATCTATGATTGTTTGTCCATCAGCTCTGGCAGTCTTTGTATTTCTGTACGTGTTATCTGTGAATCAGTCCTAAAGGCAGGCGATATGTGTACATCTGTCTGTTTTGCCCGTCTCTCTTTCAGGATGCGTTTGTTTATTTTTGTACGTATGAGTCCTAGAGGCAGACGTTGTTGCTGATCTGGCAGGTGGATCCGGTGCCAGCCTGGGACAGGAAGAGCCTCCCGTTGGGGCAAACGCAAACCTCGTAGACAGTCTGCCTGGTCCCAGAGGACGAGGAGCTGGTGGAGGCCTTCCCCTCCGGCAGCTGCAACAGCCGAATCCTCTGAGCATCCAGCGAGATCTGCCGTAGAGGGAGAAGAGCAAACTGGTGAGATTAGGGAAAGTAAAGAAGAGAAATGAAATGGGTAGAGATGTAGAAACAAAGCATGAAAAGCAGATGGTTGAAAAGTCTGGAAAAGACTGCTGCAAAAATGAGTTTTCTTGCATCCACATGTTGAGGTACATAGTGCTGAAATTTGAAATTATAGGTTGGTGAGGTGGCAGAGTTCAGCTCAGCACAGTCCCCATCACAGCGAGAAGGTTCTGGATTTTGGATTGTTGAAGCCCAGAGAGAAATCATGCAGGCACATGGAGAACATGCAGAAACGTGCATGTCAGAATAACCAGTTACTCTAAATCGGTCAGCTGTGATAGTCGGCAGCAGGCTCTGTATGTTAGACCTGCGATAGATGTCACAGCTGGTATAGATTCAACACCCCCCCCAAACTACCTTCAGTTAGATTAGTAGTTAAGAAGAAAGATGGATTTATGGGCAAATCGGTGCAAAGACCCATCTGAGTTAGCTAACCCAGTTAGCTGAATTAGCTTTGTTTTTGTGTTTGTGAAAGATATCACAACTGTTTTTATGAATGTAAAGCATAATAAATAAAACGCAAGGTGACTAAATGCTGCCCTGGTAAATGAGGTATTAATATTTTATTAAGACACAATGCAGTTAACTGTTGGTTCTGAGACGTCACACAGTCACCCACCACTCGTTGAAGCTAGCTGTGACTGAAAGTTGTAAAACAGCAATGGGAATGCAAGCCTTGCTAACCAGGACTGTTCTGTAGAGCTAAATAAAGACTGGCTGTATCGTGGTTGTGTCGGGAAACTCCAAGCATACGTACATACTCGTTAGCAAAGAAGGCTACTTCTGCTAGCACAGCTAATGTTAGCTGCATTAAGTAAACATGCTATTCGTGGGGAGAAATTGTCCATTTCATTATTCTCAGACTATTTTCTGAGTGTTTTCTTACTTTTAGATGACTCAATATTCTGATTTCTTCCTCCCGCTTAATCAAATATTGATCAGTTGCCAGGAGCATCCACACTAAACACTTAGAGATAAGAGTCTTAGTTGTCTCAGAGAGAAGTCGGCGGGGGTGGAGGTTCAGCTGCCTTTCTGCTTTGCACTTAATTTGGCTGACTTTTTATTTTCATCTTCTCCTGATTGTTAGACGTAGGCACTACAGACTGTGTTTGCGTTTAAGAAACAGGTTTTTGGGGTTAAAACGGGTCACAGCAGTAACCCTGCTCGTTGGTAAACGATGACTCAGGAGTGACAGACTAACCTGATGCGTCAGTGCAGTGACACCTTATTCAATTTAGATTCAATTCACTTTTATTTACACAGTGCCAAATCCCACAGTTATCACCTCAAGGTGTTTTATATTGTAAGACTCTACAATGACACAGATAAAACCCCAACAATCAAACAACCCCTCTGAGTAAGCACTTGGTGACAGTGGGAAGGAAAAACTCCCTTTTAACAGGAAGAAACAGAACCAGGCTCAGGGAAATACGGACCTCTGCTGTGACTTGTTGTGGGTTAGAGAAGGAAGAATTCTGACACTAATTTCCACCCCAGAATTCCTGGGATTTAATTCCTGCTTGTTTTCTTAATTTTCATTTTCATGTCAATGGTACTTGGCATTTTCACTGCTTTAGTTGCTGGTTTTCATTTTAACCTGACTAATCTTCTACATATTTTATGGACTCAACTCATCAGTCATAGTTTATCATCATTACTGTTTGAAACAGAAAATGTCTCCAGTTTCAACGGAGAAAGAAACCAGATAATTCATCCTATAAATTAAAAAGTTGCACTGATGCAAAATCATTAACATAATTTGCATAATGTTATGAACAGAATCAACTTGCTGAGATTTTCTTACTTGTATGATTGAGGATGGATGAGTGAAAAATAGGTGTAAATCTTATACATATACGTTGTTGGTATATACCAACAACAAGAACTTTTGTGATCATCTGACCTGCAGACACGCAGAACTGTTTTCTAAACCTCTTAAACTCTGTTTCCTGCTTTTCTCAGCTTTGACAAATTTACTTTTACTCTTCATCTTTATCTTTTCTCCTCCTTCAGGGATTAAAACTGATGACATTTTGGTAAAAGGCATGGCTCTGCAGTATCCTGTAGGACAACACCGCCTCAATCTAGAGAGATTTCTCCACAGATGATGCCAGGCAGGAGCAATCTCAGTGACTTTTATCATAGATATGACTCTACTGTGCAGTGATGCTGTCAACTTCAAATCCAACACATGACCTTTACAATTCATTCCACTCATGTCCACTGAAAGGGCTGGAAAACACTGGGAAATGTGGGAGGAAAAATCTCAAGTCAGAAAAACTGGATAGATGCTGCAGTTGAGTATCCAGGTCACTTAACATTCTATGCAACCAACGAAGGGGAGAGCGAAGGTGTCAGGAGTTTCAGACACTATTTATGTGAGTCAGAAGTCCTGAGAAGGAAAATAAAAGCCAAGGAGAACGAGTGAATGATTTACTTTGAGGGCAGCTAAGAGTGACAAGAGAAGAAGAGTGATTCAGTTTAGCTGAGGACTAGCTGAGTTCAGGAGAGAAGAGAAAGACTTCTTGGTGACCAAATGTAGTTGTGATTAACATGCTAAACATAGCAAATACAATACAGTGTTGTAGTCTTATACCACCCATCATTTCTTTGTATTTTGCTAGGAAAATTGGAAATAGGTGTAGAGATTTATTAAAACCTGCAAAGATACATCGAAATACAGCATATAAGGCCAAACACAGCATTTGTACAATATTTGGACTGACCACCTTAATTCGTCAGCACAGCCTGAGCTCTTTGGGGAAGCCTTCTGAAACTTAGTCCTCAGGAATAGTTCTCCAGTCTTCTAGAAGCGTATTGAAAGCTTTTCTTTGGCTATTGGCTGCCTTTTGCTCTGTTCTGTCAAGATGATCTTGGGCCTCTGTCAGATTTTCATACCTCATCCTTTTCTCCCTGTTTCCCATCCTTAAGATTGACTTCTTGGTCTATTCTAAAGGAAGCCACTTCCATTTGATGAGGCTTTAAAAAAATTGTAGATGGCTCAACTGAAGGACCAGATACATCCTGTGTCAGGTCCTTTTTTAAGGAAATCACTTTCAGATTCTGCTTGTCTGCTGTAAATAGTTTTTAGACTTCTTCTGATCTCCACTTCTCCAGTTTCCTCAATTTTTTAAGGACACACTACATATCTCGGCATGGTGTGCAATGTTTGTGACTAATAGCTCCTTGGGAATTACGTTGTTGTTGCAAAAATATCAACTAAAGAAATTGGAAAAATGTGTTTAGCAACAGACTGCTAGTAAAAAGTTCTTGAAGATATTGAAGAATTCAACAAACATCAGCACACAACAAAAGAAAATTCCTCAGAAAATGGTCAGGTACAAGGACTGGACTGAAGGAAATGAGTGGAAAAGCAGCAAATGGTAAAAGAAAACATTTGAAAGACCTTCAGAAACCCTGGAGAACTACTGAACAAGAGCATTAAAAAACTGTCTGGCTCCTTGGCCATTAGGTCCATCTAGGACATAGGTGTCAAACTCTGGCCCGTGGGCCCAATTTGGCCCGCAGCCTTATTACATTTGGCCCGCAAAGCCATACCAAATTACTATTAGAGCTGGCCTACTGGTATTATACAGCTAATATATATATTGTTTAGTATTAAGCTTTGCTTGTTACATATTCAGTTTTTCAGCAAAACGTGTTTGAGTCCATAAGAAAAGATTCATTCTTATATCTGGAGGAATAAATATATTTCAATAAATATTAATGTTAGCCCGCGACTTTGTTCCAGTTTTGAATTTTGGCCCACTGTGTATTTGAGTTTGACACCCCTGATCTAGGAGGTTTGAAATTTGGGAAACTAAAAACTGTGCACTTATTAGGAGACCACACTGTGCTTTGGACCAATCAAACCTGAAGGTAAAACTAACTAGAAGTTGTTTAACTGGTTGCCTATGATCATATTTCTCCTCAGCACTTAGACTTCATCTGCAAATTGTCTGTAAACTAAATTGCCCTCTACAGCAGGTGTTTTGTTTGAGTAGGCCCCAAACCCAGATGAACAGAGTTTTATTTTGGGATATTTTCAAGTATTTTGTTGGCAGAGAGTCCCAAACAGGGTAAATAAAAAGCAAAAAAGCCCTCTACAAGTTTATAGTCGGCTCATTCAAAAGTTATTCCTCTCGTCTCCGGAGCAATAAAAGGAGAGCAAAACCTAAGAAAAGTTGTTCTGCAAGCCGCTCCATAAACACATTAACCCATAACTCATTTTACTCCCCTCATTGATTGGAACAAACCATCTCTCTCGGTCTGCACAGTCTCAAACCACCGCTGCATGAATCCCCTCCTCCCCCCGTCCTCCCGGGGCTCGTATGAGGCTGGTGTTGCACCGGCTGCGGACAGGAGGAGCTCTCCAGCCATAAAAAGGTAAAGGAGCCATTACGGTGCACCTCGGGGAGGCATCGCCATCAAATGACCTGGAACACTTTTAAAGCAGAGTCTCAGCTGACTTCCTCAGACAGCTGCTGTTGAACAAATCTTTCACCACGAGGGGCAGACGGTGTGAGACACTCCAGAACCTGTGTGTAAATGTGTGTGTGGGCGGCGGGATGAAATTCGTGTGTCTGTGTGCTTGTGATGGGCAACAGTACAAACAGGTTGGGCAGGTAAAGGCGAGGTGAGGTCAAGGTATCAGTTCGGTTTTATTTCACGTCTCCAGAGGTTTTCTGTTGCTTCCTGCAGCTTGGAGGGAAAAGACTCCCGTAGGAATGCAAATGTTCTCTGCATGAGCTATATTATCACTTACCCTTTTTCCCCGATGCTGACTTCTGTGGCTTTTTTAGCCCTCAACACACCGCATATTACTTCCATTTAGCAGGGTGGAACGACCACCCTGCACATGGTGATAGGTACCTGCTGTTAGAAGGAAGACATCACCTAATGGCTAAGCTAATATTTCTTTAATGGTTGTTATCAGTCCTGTATAATGCATACATCTGCAGTTTTTATTATCTTTGTCTGATGTGCATATTTGTGAAGATATGATGGTAAATCCATCCAAGTGAGCCACGCACTATATGAGCAAAAACATCGGGCCACATCTACACTAGCTTTTCCAAAAGCCGTGCCCCTGCTGCAGCTTCCACTCTTCTGTGAAGAATTTCTACAAGATTTTGAAGCATGCCTGTGGGAATTTTTGTCAGTTCATCCAGAAAAGCTTTTGTGAGGTCAGACACTGGATGTTGTATGTGGAGCCCAGGCTTGCCATTTCCATTGTAGTTCATCCCAAAGGTGGTTGATGGGTTTGAAGTCAGGACTCTACACGTTTTTCCACACCAAAATCATCCAGCCATGCTTTTACGGACCTTGCTGTGGCATCCTATTACAGTACCATGCACGAATTCATTGAGCGCTTTACAACAAGACATTCTTTGGGAAATGTTTGCAAAGGCAGACTGCATGGCTAGGCGCTCGATTTTATACACCCATGTCAATGGAACTGGGAAGTGAAAAAATATGTGGCCTAATACTTTTGTCCACGTATCTCATGATGGTGAAGAGAGAACCCTGGTTCCACAAATGAACACTTTTAGGATGGGCTAAGGCCGACATTTACTCACGTGTAATGTGTAATAAATTACTTTTTGGAGCAACGACACCAGCACTGTTAACAAACATCCACATTTGTTGAGTTCATAGATTCGACAAGGTAACGTTTCTTTTTGTAAATGTATGTACAGTTACGGTTACAGACTCTTGTGCATCCTCACTTAGCTTCTAGTTTGTTTCTCTGTATTCTGTCAGAGAGAAAACAGCTTCCGAGGGTCTAGTGATGAAAATGTTTAAATGCATCTCCGCTGGCTTCACAACAGTTTGTGCTTGCGTGTGATGACTTTCTTGTGTAACTGCCAGTGTCTTCCTTGCCCGTCTCAGACAGACTGCGTGGCCTTTCTTGCTAACTGGTGCGGGCTGTGATGTAAATCTGCACTGGTCTGTCTCACCTTGGTGGATAACCAACAGTGAGGCTAACAGAGAGTCAATTAAGGTTGAACTATGACAGCACCGGTGTTCAGCTCACACTTGATGCAGCGTCCTTGTAATTAAACATGCCAGCAGCTACACGTGTGAAGTGCAGCCTGTCCAGACGGCTGTAACAAGGACGCCTTAAGTCAATGCGCATGTGCGCTCGGGAATTACGGGTCGTTCTTTGCGTGCTTTCAAAAATGCTTAGAGAAGAGCGTGCACGACTCTATTTCATTATCTGCCTGTGTGGTCTGTGGGTGTCTAATAGCCAAAACCTTTCTGTAATTGCAGTGGCGGCGCCTGAGGAGAGAGGGGGAGCGTGAATGTGTGTTAGACAGAGGTTTGACAAATGGACATTTGCAACCCTAATGGAGTGTGAGAACGCGATTCTAATTATATGCACTGCCCACCGTTAGTCCAACAGCCTCATTTCTGACCACATATCCATGAAATCTGTGAGAAGACGCGGCAGCAGCATGGCCGCTGCGGTTGCATTTAATTGGACTAAACTGGATTCAAGGGCACCTTCCTGAGACCGCCTCCCACCCTCCCTCCCTCTCTGTGTCCATCTCATATCAGCAGTCTGTCTTAATGTACGAAACTGTTTTTGTGGGAAACTTTTAAACACTTTCTTCTTCCTAATCCTCCTCCGCTGATTTTAGCAGATTTGACATGACACGACTGGTGCAACCTAAGGAGGGAAATCCTTTTATCAGCGCAGCCGGCCGTGATGAATGTGAAGACTGATGTGTGTAACGAATCAGGGGATGGTTGGGGGAATTTAGGAGCAGGAAGGAAAGGATGAAAGAAGGAAGGAAGCAGCATGAGTGGATGAACGAATTTGGAGGGTGGGGGGGTAAACAAGCAAAGTTTACGACAGAAAGAGGGCAGAGAAAGGAGGGAGGAAGGACGGAAAACTGGAAAGATGGATGGAAATGGAAGCTAGCAGCACATAGAAGACACTGTGGGGAAGTAATTAGTAAAAGGAGGATGAGAGAGTATAAAACAGAACACCAATCATCTTATGTTCTCTTTTTTCCGCGAGGCTCTTACAGATCCTGGTGCACGGCCAGCATGTGGGAAATTGCCACCAGCCATTATGAGAACGCCGGCCCATGTTGGCGAAGGAAGCCAGCTATTGTTTGGATCGATGTTTGCTAAAAATAAGTTTGGACAGGAGAAACTGCTGAATTGAGATGGATCCCCATCAGCCAGCATGGCCGCAGGACAAGAAAAGTTAATTTGTTAACTTGCTGTCGGTGCGCAGAGTGAGAGCTTTGTGCAAAAAACACTTTTAGAGTAACAGGACTCAAAGACAGGAAGAAGTTTTTACCTCAAACCACTCATTGTGTGCTTGATGGCGAACAGTGCAGGCACAGATTTTTAAAAGAGTGGAAGTTGCCCTTGTGTATCTATGTGAATCTATGTAGCACTATAATGTAGCCTGCACAGGTTGCAGCATTCATACTGTGCAGGAAGAGTCAATGGCAATGCGACACTAATGCAGTCAGCCCCACCCACGTGCATGTTAATCAGAAGGGGCAGCCAATCAGCAGAAAGCTGGCTATAAATGAATACATTTATCGTATTATCTTGAATTGTGAATAATGCAACTCTACCAGCAACTAAGAGGGTAACATGGAGCTGAAAGTGAATATAATAGATTTTTTTATTTCCTCTAGTCCTTAAAAAGAGACGCCGTGTTTCAGATCGACGATGACCTGAAGGCTCAGTATAAGAAAATCATACATACAGTCACTTCTGCTGGCACCATTTTAATGATGTTAGTATGGGAAGCTTCAAACTAGCCTGCTGGCCCTGTTTGGTGGAGTTCGTTAAAGTCGATTAGAAATGAATGAACAAAACTCCAAATGAGACAAATAACACTCATTAAAAAAAACTGTCATTTTCATAACTAAGAGAGTGATGAGCAGAACCAGAGAAATCTTAACAGTGATTAATCAATTATTCTTTTAATCGCTGAAAGCTACTAAAGAAAAACAATACAAATGAATAAAAAGATGAAAATACTTCTTCTCACAGCAAAGTTGAGGACGAGTTCAGTAAATCTTTCAGCCTCAGGAACAAGTTCGGTGGTACAGCAGCAGATACTTGTGTTTATCTGCCAGATGGCAGCGTGGTAAACAGGCTGTGGATGGAGTGGGTGTCGTCTTTAAATATCCTTCGTAATTTAATAAAAATAGCAGCCTAGTTTCAATCCTGGGAATCTTGAAAATGGAGGTCAATGCAAATAGATGCAGTTGGTGGTTGAAAAGTTTTTTCTCATCTTTGTGAAGAAAAAACACAAAAATTCCACTTTTAGTGGTTTGTTGGTTTTCTGATTCAAAGGCACTTTTCAGAAAAATATGTCATATTGTACATTACATTGCACTTACACATGTAAGCAAGCAACCAAAAATTTCAGATACTAATTCTGCAGAAATCAAGCTAGAAGTGGGTCCATAAATTGCAACAGATAGTTTAGGTAAAATGTTTAATTGTGGTTTAACAGGTGGTTTAACTCCTGACTCTTTGGCTTTCTTGACTCGTCAGACTTATTCTTACCTCGAGACCCCGGTGTGGTGAGATCTCATGCTAAAATGCAGAAAATAACATCCCAGTTGTATTAAACCCAACATAACCCCACAAACTCCTGCTTTGGTGGACACACAGTACCTCTCCGTCTTTGGACTCCAGTCGCAGCTCGCTCCTGCAGATGGCCTGGATGTCTCCGGCCTCAGCCAGGATCTGGATTCCCTTCGGGGCCTCCATCAGCAGAGAGCGGGTAGGAGACTCCAGCCTGGAAACATACAGAGGCAGCAGCTTACAAACGGCAGGTACAACGTTCAGGGTGAGGGGCTGAAGTGAACTCTAACAGGGTAAGGAATAGCACCGATTCATGTATGATGGGTGGTAAATAGTCTACATGATACATATGGCACAGGAGCCTTGAAGGTTTACATGGAAACCAAGCACCAAGTTAACAGATGTATCAGAAAAGAAAGGCTAAATTCAGCAGTTGTATAAGTTCTATTAGTAAATACACCCACAGCCAGTGTTCATCAGTATCAGACTAAAAGTGGAAACGTTTTAAAAACTTGATTCACGTCAAACTAACATATTTATGTAAGGGAATCTGCTCATTAGACTACTGCATTACAGACATTTACAGCATTACTTTTACTAGTAAATATTTGTTTCTATGAATAAACAGTTGTATAGAATTATGTGAAGGCCATTTGGGTACGTGGAGCATCTGTTCAGCTAACAGAAAAACCAAATGAATGTTTTATCCACTTCTATTTGTGAATGACAGTGGAGGTTCCAGACCCCTGAATCGCTGCTAACACGTCTTCAATTCCTTCAATGATCTTAAATTATACCAACATTTGTTTTATACCTAATTCACCAAGACGTCAACAATTTGTAGTTAGAATAAGCCACAGGTTTCAAGATGTCCAGAAAAGTTACAAATTGGGAAAAAAGTTGAAAGTGGATGTAGAGTACCGTGCTATCTCTATCTCTTGCTTCCAAGTGTTGAGTGAGTAACAGTGGTCAAGCCAAATATTGACTTTCAAGCTTGTTAGAATTGTACAAGCTCTGTTTTTGCCTTTTATCCTCTATTTCCATCTGTGTTTGCACACGTTTCAATAAATCACTGCACCTGTTTCATGTTTTTCTAGCTAAATATTTAAAACATGAGGGCTAAATCAAGACTTGTGCGCACAGTACTCTATTACCCATTTATCTATGTCTTTGCGGTTCCTCCACAGTGACCTGAACTTACGTGTAATGAAAAAACAAAAACAGTCTGAAGAATTGAAGAAAAACGTGAGAACAGCCACTTTGAAGCCAGTGCTGTGAATGGAGCACAAAGTAAGTGGATCTGACACTCGAACACTACGGCCCCTCTGCATGCTGTGGCTGTTCAAAATTTCTGCATGAGGATTAAAAAAAAAAATCAGCCCACTCGGCTTCACATCTTGACAAAACCACTCAGAGGCACAAGCCGATCTCTACAGGAAGCTGCAGAGATGTCAGAGCGCCTCACGACAGTCAAACCTAAACAGGAGCGCTCTGTACGCTTCCTGTCCTCCTGTCACCACGCTGGTTGTGGATAAATTACGTGATGGTTTTTTTCCACATGGAAGGTTTTAGCTGATACCACAACGAGAGAATGCGAGGTTTTGTTCTGAATGAAGCGTGGCTAACGAATACTTGGATTCTTTGCAGTCAGCGACTGCCTGAAGTCTACAAATGATGGACATCACCAAATGTTGAGTTTCCTCGCTTGATGTTCTCCGTCAGGCTTTGACTGTAGTCACCCGCAGTTGTTCCCTGTTTGTGGGTCTCTCTGCATTCTGTTTGCTATTTAATAATGCAAAACCTGCTCTGCTGGATACGAATCAGATGACAAACGTGACAATTGAAGAATATCCCATTTCTTTGCATTGAGAAACTCGTGGATTGGATCTTTTGACGCAAAAGAATCCAAAACCATGGATCTTTAGCAGTTTGTTTTGGGTCGTTATTTGCTGTCTGATCAGGTTTGCTCTGTTTTCTGAGTCTGAGCAGAGAGAACAGCTCTGTACACATCAGAAGTCATCCTGTTTCTATCAGCAGTGCCACTGGCAGCCACACATACTCACAAACCAAATCCACCGTAACTAACAGGTGATGCAGTATACTGAGAATGTGAGTGTTTCTCTCCTACTTCATATTTTTCTCATCATCATTCTGATTCACCTTGGTTTCATCTGTCCAACTTTTGTCCAACTTTTCTGAAACAGGTTCTTTTACATGTTTTCTTTGGAAAGTGTCATCTGTCCTTAAAACCAGTGGTTTGTGTTGTGAGTCTTCTGTGTTCATGAGGGTGTCTCATTTATCCATAACAATGATAGGCCCACCTCTTTGAGTGTTCTTAACTTGGTTAAATGTTGTGAATGCGTTTTTGTCGGAAACAACGTTGTTATTGAGTTTAGCTGCCGTCTTTGGTCTTTCAGGCCTTTTGGTGTGGCTGGAGAGTTTATTATAAGCAGCTGCAACAACCACCTTAGGTTGGCTGTTGGGAGGCAACCTGTTTCCAAACAATTGTGGTCCAATTCGGGCTGGTAACATATTAAAAAATTCATTTATCGTCTATAAATGTACACAGACTGCAAACACAACCCAGCTAACGTAATCTCTAGCAGAGGCAGTCTGTGCCGATGAGCACAACTCAACTGCAACACAGCTCTTGGGAACAGGGTCTCGTTTCAACTGGTAACATCTAGTTGTGTTGTGGTATTCCTGTATAAATGCAAGAGTGCAGCGTGCCTATGTATAACTCTTCAGGTAAATTACTATCCTGCAGCAACTAAATTTCTGAATATTGTATACTGAATATGATTCAGACAGTAACAGAATTGAAAATTTTGCAAAGTTATCATAAACAGATTGCATGTAATTGCCAAGCTGACCTCATTCAATTGCAAACCGATGAGAGCGACAGCTGTTGGCTCCGCCTATTTACTGCTTTATTATCATATGAAGACAGCAGCCGACGGAGTGGTCACAGATCCAAAGGAACCACTTTAGTGCTGCTGTCTCCAACCACTGTTTCCCCCGTGTGGCCGTAGCATTAGCCTCTGTGCACTCAGAGTGTTAATCTGAAGCATGTTTTCACTCTATTTCCTCAGCTGAGACTCTGTTTCCAAATCTTTTTTCATGCATTTAAAACCCAGATAAACATGATGTGTTGACTGGTTTATTTATTACAGCAGGGATTCTCGTTTATAAAGTAGAAGGGTAAGACAGAAACTACTCGGAGACGGCATTGCTGAAGAGTTTTTTGGCGGTGGTGGTGGAGTAAGAAACAAACCCATAAATCAAAGCTTCTATATGACTTGCAAAGTGTGATTAATCACTGGCTCTGTGCATATTTTTAGTCTACTGTAAATTACCCTCTAAAGTTTCTTTTAACTGTAGTTTAAAGCTAAGATTATAACGAACTCCTCCACTCTTTAAATACACAGTCTTGAACTGGAAGTCTGTGTATCTGCTTGAACACTCCGCTTTAAGTTTAAAATGCACAAATGATTACAGGAATACTTATGTGAAAGGTGTAGAAACATGAATTGCAGTGAGGAACTATTACCCAGCTATGCAGTTCAGCTAAGTACTACTAAACATTCACCTGAGCAAAAAACTGCAAAGTAAATTAAAAGTGTGCACACCTGTATTTTCACATTTTTCCTTCCTGTCAAACATGATGAGAAAAGCTAGAAATAAGAAGAAAGTTTAAAAAAATACACTATAAATTTCTGAAAATCCATATAACAGAACTCTGAAACTGTTTATATGCAATATATAAGAAATCTATATGAGAAAAATCACAACAGGTAAAGTCATGCAAGTTGCATCAGTGAGAGTAACAGAGATTACAGAAGAAGCACAAGAATAAGATGGTAGATGAACCCATGTGTGCTAACAATCTCTAGATGCTGGTGTCATCCCTCGAGTTTGCTCCTGGCGTCATTAATGAATAAATTCACCTGGGTGGTGACCTGCGTTCCCCCGAGAACAAAGAACACTGAGGCGCTGTTGCACCAGATGGAAATGTTGAAAGAGGCAAGAAAGAAAACCAGCAGCAGAGTTCACTTTAGTTTCAGAGTTCAGCGTCGGGTTATCTGGGAGGAAAAAAATTCCAGGATTTTCTTCGTTTCATGACAAAAGTAGCTTAAAGCTCTTCAAATGACAGGACGTCAGTTCAGAGGAGTTTAATATGGAGAGAAAGATAAATTTACAGTAACTGAGTCAAAACTTTATTGACTTTTTTTTTTATCTTGAGCGTATGATTGTGTTATTATTCTAAAGTCCTTCTAGAACAGGTTATTCATTCATAGAAAATCCTACTTGTGCTGATGCCACATATACTTGTTTAAAAAGAAAAGAATAAAGCTTTGTTTTCAGTTACACTTTGATAGTTTGTTGTAGTCTACTTGGTAAACGGACTGACTCTTATGTAGAGCTTTCTACACTACCTGAGCACCAGAGCACTTTATACAACATACCTCATTCACTCCCATACATACAAACACTTTTTTCTATGCTTAAGTGCTTGCTGTCTAACATCCACACAGACTCACACTCCATTGGATGCATTGGAGAGCAACTCCGAGGATATTTGGCAAACGGGGCTCAAACCACCAGATTACCTGCTCTACCCCATGAGCTACAGTAACTCAGCCAAGGAAAAGCAAAAATGGACACTAGCACTGGACAGTTGTTGATTGGCATTTTTTCGATGTCTCAATTCCTTCTGTGGCATTCGGTGGTGAATTTATCACAAACAACATGAAAGCATAGATCCATCCTGCCTTGTAGTTTCAGGTCAGGGTGGTGGAGATATTTTTTGGATCCCACCAGCTGAGCCTCTTCAAACACCACAGCGTACCTGAGTATTGTTGGTGACCACGTCTACGTCTTTATAACTCTGTATCTGTATCACAAAGCTTGGCTATCTAAAAATGGCCTCCAGAGTCACCAGAACTCAATCACATCTCTGGGATGTGGTGGAATGGCAGAGCTACATCGTTGATGTGCAGCTGACAAATCTGCAGCACGTGTTGGTAGTGATGCTATCATGTCAATACTGACCAAAATCTCTGAGGAATGTTTCTAGCATCACGTTGCATTTCATAAAGACTTAAAGAAATAAGAAGGGGGTCCAACCTGGAAGTAGCAAGGTGTACGTAATGAAGTTGGTGAGAATATTGGTAATTATTTCCTATTATAATGTCCCTGACATTACCCTTGGTAATAAAGTAATTTGATTAAACTAAGAAGCCATGCTGACATGTTGTTTTTTCATTTAAAATCCCAGCAGTTACTGTATTTGTAACACCAGTGAGTTCGAACTAAAGAAACCTCTGTTCCAGGCAAATGAGCGAATTACCAAATTGAAACTTCAGCTTCCTTTGCTTTATCCCTTGATCTCTGCCACAAGGGTCAATCCCCACTGCATATTAATTACTGCACATTGAACAGAGGCTGGTAATTAATTAAATACATAGTCGTTAATAACATAATGTCATTGTGGCTGATTGACTTGACCGCGTGCTTAGTCTTTATGATAAGCGCTCTTATAAAGACGTGCTCTGTATAGATGGCGTGAATCAGTCCTTCGGTTAACTTCCTTTCTCTGCTACTGAACATTTCTGACGAATCACTCATTACTGTATATCAGCCCTGTGCTCATTTCTATAGTTTTCGCCTGCCGTGATCGATTTGTATTCTCAGCGAGCTGTGTCACTGGAGGGCAAATAAAAACAGATTAGAGACAACACAATTTAAAACTGTTGTATCTGGACATTAAGAGAACATGGACTAGACTTTAATCTTACACTTTGCAAAACAAGGGAGTAAAAATTGATCCCATAGAGGTGGTTCAGAGAATACTGAAATGCCTCTTCAAGCCAAAGAAAAAAGCCCTGAATGCCGATGACTGAGAACATCCAGCTCCCCATTACTCTTCTGACTTTTCTCATCGCCTCTCAAAATCAGGGTTTGAGTGCAAGTTTGATGACGGAGTATCACGATGAGTGTTTTCAAACTAAGTAACCCATTTTTTTGGAACCTGACCAACTGTATTTCAGCTCCTTGTCAACTCTGGTAGCACTCAGAACATAAAAGTCACGTCAGTTGGTGGATGTGGCTAAAAAACCGGAGACGCTGCAGCAACTCATCATTCAGAAGAGAGTCCCACCCTAAAGCATAGCGTGCTTGATCGTCTGTTTGACTCTAATGGGGAACATAAATTACAGCATAGCCATTGTATTGCATTCAGTAGGATTTCAAACTAGTGATTAAGGATATAAACTCATCAGCCATGCGTTTAATAAAGTTATGTATCAAGAGAGCTCACTCCTGTTTTCTCATGGACTTCTAGGTCAAAACGCTATCAGTTGATGATGATGTAATACTCGCATCACTTTGCTTAGAAGTCGGAGAAGCCCCTGCTCCAAAATCGACACCTTCAGGCTTGATAGATATTAGAAGGCATTTAGCTTTCCTGTTGACAGCTTAAGTGTTTTATTCAATTCAATTTGATTTAAACAGCACCAAATCACAACAATAGCCACCTCAAGGTGCTTTATATTGTAATGTAGACCCTTAAACCCAATAATCATATGACCCCCTATGAGCAAGCACTTTGGCGACAGTGGGAAGGAAAAACTCCCTTTTAACAGGAAGAAACCTCCAACCAGGCTCAGGGAGGGGCGGGGCCATTTGCTGCGACCGGTTGGGGTGAGAGAAGGAAAACAGGATAAAGACATGGTGTGGAAAAGAGGAAGAGATTAATAACAAGTACGATTCAGTGCAGAGAGGTCTATTAACACATATTGAGTGAAGAAGAAATACTCAATGCATCATGGGAATCATGGGAATCAGCGTAACTAAGGGAGGATTCAGGGTCACCTGGTCCAGCTCTAACTATATGCTTTAGCAAAAAGGAAAGTTTGAAGCCTAATCTTAAAAGTAGAGATAGTGTCTGTCTCCTGAATCCAAACTGGAAGCTGGTTCCACAGAAGAGGGGCCTGAAAACTGAAGGCTCTGCCTCCCATTCTACCTTTAAAGTGTACCTATGTAGTTTTACAGTCAGATGGCACAACAATAGATATTTTGCCACAATGACAAAATGTATTTTTTTAGAACAAAGGTGAGGCTTTCAAACCCAAGAGCATTATACTAGCAGTCAAGCATGGTGGGGGTCGCATGATGCTCTGCAGATGTTTTGCTGCCAGTGGTTCTGGCACAAAGTGGATTGAATGATGAAGGAGGACAACTTCACCTCAAATCAACAGCAGGATGGTTGAAACACAAATGAGTGTTCTAACAGGACAAAGATCCCAAACACATGGATATAAAGCAGGCAAACCTCCTAAATCTTAAACTCCTAAAACCTCTAACTCTAATTTGTAGACTACATTTAACAGCTGGGTCCATGCCAGGAAACCACACTGCTGCCAATTCTGCCACGAGGTGAAAGTAGAAAATACAGAACACGTGATGGAGCGAATTCCAACAAAAGGTGCTGATAAAGAAATATAAAAAGCATAAAATCTAACAAATCACAAGAGGTAGACACAAGGAGGAGGACAGGAATATTTATATACTGAAGGCTGATTGACAAATAACAGCAAGTGGGACTAGACACAAGTGAAAACCATGAAACAAGTAAAATCAGCAGAGGATATGAAAAGAAACTAACTTTCAAAGTAGAAAACAATCGTAAAGCAAATACCAAACACAGACTAGAGACATTAAAGGCAAAGAAGGATGAAGGTATAAACAGAAAAGACAAGAAAGAGGCAGGAACGGGGAGATACTGAGGGAAATCCAACGGAAACTGACTTTAAATAATCCAAAGGTCAAAGGCTGTTGCTCGTCCTTGTCCTGTATAAATAAATAAAAATTAATACACCGCAAGACGAAGAAGTTTGTTCAGCGTTCAAAGGACCTCAGACATACTCTGTGTCAGTGGAAGGCAGGTTATAAAAAGAAATCCTCCTCTATTACTCCTTCTAAAGGCCTTCCTCCTCTCTCATCTCCGCTCATTCTCCCAGGTTGCTCCTCGGGGAGTCAGACAATGAAATATTTCTCTCTCTGGCTTGTATCCGTATTCATTTCCTCTTCACCACCCCTGCGAATTGAAACTTTGTCTCATGCTCTTTCCCATCTCCTCGCCTCTCGTTCTAATATAAAGTGTTTTTCATATTTAAAAAAAAATCCAGACTTAAAACAGAAGCTGTGTGTACAGAACAGATTTCAAAGTGAAGAATGCTTCTTTAATGTGATCCTTCCATCAGGCTGTGGGATATTTATGTACTTCCACTTTATAATAATATATTCCTCTGCCTGTTATTCGTCTTTTGACTCTTACCTTTATTTCCTTGCTGGTGCCTATTACTTTCGCGGCTGCCACCGCCTCATTTCCCCACAGCGATCAATACAGTTTCATCTCGCTCTCTTTCATGTCTTCCATTCCACTTTTGGACATCCTCATTTCCTCTCTCTCCTTTCTCGGCCCTGCCTCATATCTACAACTACAATCAAAGGTTAATAACTCTTCACACTTCCTCTTCATATTGTCTGCCTTCAGATAACAACTGGTATTTTTTTTTAATGACATCGACTGTAAACTTGCACAGACCGAAGCCTGCAGGCGGCGTCTGCACGCTCCCCGTTGGCTGCGCCTGACTCCTTTGTCCTTGGCCACGCCGCCTTCGCCTGATTAGCTGCCACCGTTTGCAGCGGTCAGAGCTGTTTGGTGTTATAAATATAGTGTAAGCTATGTTGAGTTGGAACGGGCTGCCTTTGTGCTACATAGAAAATCATAGGTTAAATGGCAATCTGGGGCAGTAAGAGTGCTGCTGATCGCTTCGCGGGGCTTTATAAATCGGCCACTCGAACACTCTGCTGGCGAGCAGGCCATCCTCTCAATTACCAAGATCAGTGTGAGCAGAAGGTGTGGAGGACAGCGAGGAAGAAGAAAGGAGTGGGTGTGATATTAGAGAGGACAGACAGAGGGGGGAGTAGGAGGGGAAATAAGGGCATGGATGTGCTGTCTTAATTCTTTTCTCTTGGTTGTGATAATGCTCAGATGTGCTAAATGTGCCTGCAGAGGGAGGCCACCTTGAGTCGTGATCTCTTTTGTCATGGCGCTATCTACTGAATAAATATTTCTTTTTGTTGTTGCAGTTTTGTTCTTTTTTAAACTGCTTAGGCTCAGATTAATGAAACAAAAAGAAAGGGTGACATGGGAGGACGAATGAGGGATGAAAGGAGGGAGATCAGAACCTGGTGTGACAGGGAGAGGTGAATGAAGATCAAGGTAATGGAGGCAAGAAGATGAGGATGAGGAGGAGGGGCAGGGTGAGGATGGAGAGAGGAGACGGCAAATGAAAGCGAGGCGAGAGAAGGGAGAGGAGATTGGAGATGGAGAGGAGGGCAGATGGGATATAAGAAGAGGAGAAAGAGCTGAAGGCAGCGTTCATTGAATCTGTGATTTCTTCACAGATCAGAAGTGGTCAGCTTGGTTGGCAGCACCGTGACTTTTGCTCTATAATTTCAGTTTCTGCAGCACTCTAGAGGACAATAAAAACACGAGACAGAGCGGGCATCCACATGAAAGTTATTTAATACAAAAGGAACAGGTGATTTTAAAGCACCTTTAAGGTCAAGTCAGTTCATTGTGCACTTTCACACTGAGCCTCAAGCAAGTGTTTAAATCTGTCCAAAGCATAAAAAGCAGTCTGAAACTTAATCTGTGGGACAGCTTTGGAGTTTGACCCCTTCTCTTCTATTGGCCCGCACCGCTGTCACATGACTGCCAAGGCTTCGTCTCTTTGCAGCAGCAAAAACGTCTTGAAGGCTCAAATTCAGGACGTTCACAGAGTTTTTGTTGTGTGTGGTTATTTATTCTGTTTTCTATAGTTTTGCATCTTGATTGTTTCCATATGATCTCTTCATGCTCGTCTTCTTTACCTTAAAACAGGAAAAATCAGCGCACATCGTCACCGCCGTGAGGCTGGCGTCTTTCTCAGCACTGATTTTTTGTGCCGAGGAGATATGTATCACTCCTAGGTTATTGATCAGCTGTTTGTCCTCTATAAGACGTGGTTCTGATTGGATATTATTCCCATTGGTTGTGGTCATGTGACCTATCAGGTGATTTAAGATGGAGCCGCCCTGTGTTTCATTATTTGATGACGAACAGGTGTGCTTCACTGCTAGCTGGGATAAAGAAATTGCAGTTCTACAGTGTGTAAACTGTTAATGCTCTACACTGCCCTCATCATCCCAACCTATATGTATAAATGGCTGCACCTGGCTTCCTCCCTGCATTCATGCTACCATCAGCACACGGGGATGTTACGGCACTAGTGGGCCCTCCTCTTGAAATTGCCCTTGTGTGGGTGTGGTGTTGTTCTCTCTCCGCCTCCTCCTCTCTTGCTCCTCCTACCCCTCTGTCTCTCTTTCACTCTGCCCTCTCTCCAGGACGCACCTGCTGTTCATTACCCTCATTTGGCAGCTGGACCCAGTCAGCAATCACCTCTCTGTGGTTACATAGGCTGGGGAAGAAGTGTGTGATGTGGGGGTTGGTTTGTTTCTGTGACTCGAAACTGTTGTTCTAAGGCTAGGTGTTGGAAAGGACTGCGCGTGTGTCCTGGAGCAGTGGGGAGAGTAGCTGCATGTGAGTTGTGTGGGCTTGTGGGCCTGAACAGCAGCAGCAGTAGAGCTTGCTGCTGCTAGTGACAGGGTGGGCCTGTGGGCTCCTTCGGTTGTTTGATCGGTTGTTTCCTTTGTTGTTGTGACCTCTTCTTTCTTTTGGTTTTATTGATAAAGCGGCGTTGCCATCTCTTTATGTTAAGATTATCTGTAATAAAACCATATTATCTGCTAAACACCTCTGTCTGCTTTCCTTTTCATTCTGTTCCAGACCCATTTGTTACCGGTTCCCACACTCACACCCCTAGACCTCCATCGTGGGGACGTAACCGGGATCATCTAATTCTTGGATTTCCCTCTATAATTCTGAGTCTTACACTACAAAGCACTGACTGACCGTGACCGTTATTAAGAAGTGGTTTAAATAGAAGCCGACTGAATTCAGTTCTATTCAGACTCACTTTCATTTTCAGTTTGTTTTATTAGGCCTAGTTAAAATGACGAACCTGTTAGTGGGGATGCACTGAGCTGATATTTGGATTGGTTTGGATATCGTGACCACGGGCTGATCTATTCAGTTCAGTTCTATGTTGCTCATGGTTTACTGTGTCATGGATTAGCAGCAGCGCACTGCCAGCAGCTTTTCCTTTACAATATGTTTTTCACCGAATCACAAACTGTGGTCAGGAGACATGACGGCTAACACGCTCCCGTCTGCGTCTCGCTCTCTTGCTTTCGCTGCTGTGATGTTCTGTCTGATGCTTGTTGGAAAGGTTTTACTGCACTTACGGCAGCATAACATGTCATCAGCTCGATGTTGTTTAACTTCACCGGTCTCTCCAGCTTCACGCTACACCTAACACGTGTGGTTACAAGAGGAGGTGCAGTCGCAGGGAAAGCAGGCACGGAGAAACTAGCCTCATTTTCAAAGGCAGCAGGTGGGCCCTTCTGGCTGTTCCAGAACATACACAGTACAATTCCTCGGATAATTTCTTTACTGGCTTTAATATTTTAAGTATTTATTAGGATTTTTAAAAAACTGTTTAGTATTCAGTATTATTTTGGTTTTACTTGCCTGTCGAAGCCTTTGCTTCATCATTAGAGCGTCTAACGGTGCTAACAACGTTAAAATTATAAAAATGTAATCAATACAGGCAGAAGAAGAGGTCCTGGAGTTACTGGAGGGAACGCTGGGTTCCCGACTGTCTCTAACCTTTTTTGTTTCTGTCCATCACCATGGTCTCAGTCCCAGTCCCATTACGCTACCGTGCACGGTGAAGCGCTACAAGATACACGAAGAACCGAGGGACAGATCAGGCTAATGCAAGTCTACCAAAGTTTCCATGAGGACCTTCACGTGCTATTTCATTCAAAGGGAGAAAAAGTTCTTCTCACTGATGCTCCCATTTTGTTTCTGTTCTGCTTTTTTGTTCTCTTCCCCTCCCGCATTCGCTTTCCTTTATATTGCTTCATACATATATTCCCTTTATCTCTCAGTTGGTCGGGATACAAATGAAGCTGCACTTTCAAATTTGCCAGTGCGGGCGAATCACAAAGGCATTCTTCAGATGCAAAGACACATCCTGTTGACAAGGTATTACCACGCAGATGGATGTAACGGTTATGGCTTTGATGAAGAAGCGGCGGCTCTGGCTGGGATGTGTGTCTGGCTGCCCAAAAATGTGTTAGGGGTTAATATGATATCCTGAAATAGGATTTGATTCCTCGATTGCTACCTGCCAAGGAGCTGGGAGAGATTAGGGTAAGATTAGATTTTAGCCATGCACCAACGAGCTCGCTCGCCTTTTTCTGACATAATTGGATAGTTTGGGCCATATTTCATTCTCAATTGGCTAGTTGTCACCAAAGATGCATCAACAAAGGGGAAGAGGGAAGAAAAACTACGCCTTACTATTTCTGTTGTGTTGTGTGGACAGTGACCTGACGACAGGCTTTGGAGTGTCACCTAGGAAACGATGTATTGCATCAGTGATGTAAAAGTATCACTTTCTTATTATTTGAACGAATGATTCAGAAAGGAAGCAGCAGTGATTGATGCTTTCAGTTCATCTCAATGCAAACACCACTGAAATGCTTTTATTAGTTATTTGTCGTTTTCTATTTGACCCCTAAATCCCATCAAAGTCGTCTCCATAGCTTCCCTTCTATCACATGAAGCTCTTTTTATTTCAGTTCTCTTCAAAATCCCCTTTTGTCTCGTTTTTCTCTTACACGCTCTTTTTTTTGTCACTCTATTCATCTCAGACTTTCGGACAAAAGTGATCCTGTTTCATTTTTTCCATACTGTGTTTTTTCTTAATATCCCCCCCCCCCTCCGCCCAGTTTCATATACTTTCAAACTCTTTCACTGTCACTCGCGTCTCTTTTGTTCTCACCCCCTCTTATTCTTTAATCTTCACGCTCCATACTTTTGTCACCCCTTTTCTCCCCCTTTCTTTCTCCAGATTTTCTCATTTTCACTTCACAGTCTTTCTACCGCTGTCCCTCTCATTCGATTCAGATCAAAGAATACCATTGTGCTATATAGATAGAAAGATCATGCATATAACATTTACTGCAACAATATGAACATTTTCCGTCTAAAGAGCACTGCAGTCTGCTTAATGCTGGAAAGACTGCTGTAGCTGGAGTGCTGCTGTGTTAAGGCCAAACCTTTGAAACTGCTGGGGTCATGGTAGGTTAATCCAGTGGTTGCAAATGGTGTACTGGACCGCCTCGAGGCATGTTGATGCGCCTTGAGGCAAGTCCAAGTATGTTCCTAAAAAGAATAATGGAAACTCTGCAGTCATGTGATAAAGAAAGTTTTCACAAGACTCTGCATTTGAGGGGTAAATAACAGCTACATGCTGTCAATCAAATGTAGCTGAACAGCTGATCATCAGGAAGTGTGTGAAGTTTTGGTTGTTTGCAGGTGTGAAGCATTCAGGTGTGCATTACCAAAGCCATAATGTTACCATAAATTCAACCCAAAGTCAGACCACAAGTTTGATCAGGAGCAGGACAATGATCCCAAGAACAGCAGGAAATCTGCAGCAGAAATCAAGGTGTTACCATGGCCCAGCCAAAGTCCAGACCTCAACCTGATTGAAAGGAACTAAATGAACACTGTAAAGAAGAGTGGCCCAAAATCTCTCCACGATGATTCACATTTCCCTTTGTGGGTTTAGGGTAAAGTAAAGATCCAAATATATTCTTATCATCTCAAAAACAAAAGGGCTTTAACACTAAAAGGTATGTAAGAGTGTTTCTCTGAAGGATACATTTTATAGTTTCTGAAACTGTTTGTTTGGATGTAGTTAAAAATGCAACCCACTGCTAAATGGTGTCTACATGAACATGTGGATGTTGAGAGGTTAATAAGCGAAGAAAGCAGATTCTTGTCTGCTGACAGCATTATCTAAGATACATCTTTTATTACTTCAGCTGTACTGAGGTATTAACAGCTTTAAGCCTTAGCCAACTTCTTCTGGAGGGGAGATGATGCACTAAGGCTTAGATGGTGACAAGCAAGCTGAGGAGGTAAATGGAAACCAAACAGTTTTTTTTCTGAGAGAAATCTCTTGTACTTCAAAAAATCACTGGATCTAAACCAAAGACTGTTATTTGCTTTCTGTTGGATAAGGTGGAAGAAGACGAAGTGACAAGTGTTTTAACACACCACGTATTGTTTTTTGGGCTTTAGCCTAAACCTGGTTCCAATGAAGGAAAATATTAAAGCTTCAGTTGACCATGAATTTTTTGAGTTTTCAAACAAGGTCCAAAAAGGAAATGTTGGATGAGTTTGGTGTGGAAGAACTTGATTGACCCACATAGAGCCCTGATCTCAACCCCATCAGACACCGTTGGGATGAACGAGAACAGAGATTGTGAGTGTCCCACGTTGGTGTCTGACCTCAGAAATGCTCTTCTGGATGAGCGGGCAAACATTTCCACAGACACTTTAAAATCTTGTAGAAAGCCTTCCCAGGAGAGTGGAAGCTGTTGGAGCTGCACAAGGCTCAATTTGAATGGGATGTCGTAAATGCTCCTGTAGGTGTAATGTGTAGATAGGCTCACCCAATACTGCTGTCTATATAGTGCATGTGATAAAGCAAAATAAACAGCTTACTGATGGCCTAACTGTCCTGCTGCCTGGGTTAATCTATGGGATGCCATTAGGTTATTTCGTTTAGGTTGTTTTGCATGGCCAGAACAGTTAAACATGTTACATATAGAGTAAAGAAATGGTCCACTTGGAACCAAAATTCAGTGTATCGAAGTAAGAATCAAAGTTTAGGTAGCAGCATTACAAAAAGAAAGTTCTCGTCCTTTGTGTCCTTTGCTGCAGTGCAAAAACAACACCCTACTTCAAGTATTGAGGAAAAATGTCGGTAAAAGCTCACAACCAAGGACACCTTGACAGAGAACCTGTGCTGCTAAAACGCATCGAGTAGATGGAGCCAAATAAAATGAGGAAGTACTGCCAAGCACTTTTTCACTTTTGGGATTGATATGGAAAGCTTGAAGATGAACAATACCAATGAAAGCAGTGAGCTTTATTTGTAGAAAATAATTAAGTAATTGACCAGGTTGCAACAACGAGAAACACTTCACTGAACACATTTTGCAAAACGTACAGCACCAGGGTTTGTTTGAAACAGCTGTTCTGATTCAGTCACAGTAAAAACAGCACGGCAACATCCCCACGAGTATGACAAACTGGTGGTTGACTGCATTGAGTGTACAAGACTATCAACCTATGGATGACTAGTTTTGATGGCAAGCCAATTGCACAGGTTGCCCGGTGGGAGGTAGCATGCCTCCAAACAATCCTGGTCCAACTTGGACTGAGTGCAGTCACTCTCAGACAGATTAGTGAAGGTTTGCAAAAATTTGCCAGACAGATTGCCAACTGGCTGGATTCAGTTCATGTGAATTTCTGTTTAATGCGAATTTCTGTGTATGCAAACAGCAACAGATTTGCAACAGATGGGAACAGATGAGCGATTTATAACAGTTAATTGGCAGATTACAGATTGCTTTTAACTGCCAATTTGACCAATTACAAACTGATAGTGGACTGACTCCATCCTATTGTTGCTTTGACTGTTGCAACACACCAGGACTTGCTTTGACCTGGTTCTCATCTTCATAGCAGCTGTTTCAAAGACAATGAGAGCGAAGTTCATTGCACACAGGTGCCATTGTCTACAGCCACTGTTTTCTGGATCACGGCTGTAGCTATAGGGCATCAGGGGATTGACTTTTTGCCTTCAAAAAAAGTCTATAAGTCTGTACTGAGTGTGTTTAGCAGGGCTGGAAGTTAAACTTGTTTACATTATGAGCTACCTTGCATAAAAAAGTGCTCTGATTGATCTATAATTAATAATGTCAGCATATGGAGGCGCTGAGAAAACTGCAACGTTTTTATGGTGGCTCTCTAAAAAACAGCAACTGAGTTTCTACATCTGTTCGGTTTAAGACAAACACAACTTGGTCTGGAAGGTTAAAATTATTTTCCTTTGGGGCAAAACTACTTTGTAAAGGTCAGCATGCTTTCTGATGCCCTCAGTCTCTGGACAGCATCACACTGTTTCCTTAATCAGGCCTTAATCAGGGTCATAACTTTACAGATATTTGTAATACACCTTTAAATCTATCTGATTTAAGAATTTAAATTAGTTTTGACTGTAATGTCCTCTTCTCCATGCACATTACAAATAAATGAAGCAGGGCCAGAAACTTCTACTCAGCTTGTGCATTACTAATGGGATGGAAACGCCACAAGGCATTCTAGGTCTGTTGCTGTTTACATTACACCTAGTGAGTAATGACCTTTTTTGTTTTTTAAATGTAGTTTTATATAAACTTTGCCTGGTGAAGCACCTCCGCGATAAGCTGTGGCATCACCCAGGAGGATACGCACAGAGAAACAGACCTAAATAGCCTCTGGTTTACAGAATTACAAACGATCTTCTTGGGCGGACACGAATGAGAAGTGAAAAAGTCTGTATTTCAGTAAAGGCAAATAAGACTCACTTCTCCATCAAAACGTACCCATCAAACACACCCACCCACACACTCGCAGCGTTTCCCAGTTGTTCTGGTTGATTAGCGTTCTGCTACTGTAGAGTATACGTGGGCGGATCTGTGATGGGAAGTGGAGCAAATTTAATGGTTGCAATAGGAGAGTGAGAAAGACATCAATCAGCTTCTACACACCCCGTCAGTCCTGAGGAGAGGTCTAATCAGGTAAAATAAGTGAACAAACATTATTAATAAACAAGAGCTCAACAGAAAAAGGCTACCCTCGCTAACCAGTATTAATCTTGACCGTGTGGACGTTATCTCTTCTTGTTCCAACTTTCCTTTTTCCCTTCCCCGACATCCCTACGTCCCGTTATCCACAGTCACACCAGGCATCCGTCTCGCTCACTTTCTGCTCTGATTGACTGTCATCACATCTGACAGCACAGACGGGAGAAAGATGATAAACAAGACGTTTACACCACGGAGACATCCACGCCTCACACACATGCAAACACACACCATGTACACCGTGGAGAGGAACGACGAAGTACGGAGCCACACACTCAGTCTGAGTCTGACTGAGACTGAGTCTGACTGATAGCTGATAACCTAAAGCTGTTCTACCTCAAAATCTTTCATCATAGTCATCATCTGGCTTTAAGTGGTTTATTCTGAACATGTTCACTGTTTTTAGAATTAATCAGGATTTTCTTTGGGGAAAAATGTCAGGGAACTGGTACTGTCATGTGAACGAGCGTGTGGCGATCAGAGTGTGAACTCGCATGAAGGACGTCAAAATCACAGCTTCATTTAAATGCGGGTAAAAAGGAAGGAAACAAAAACCCGAAAACAACAATGGAGCCGAACAGGAACAAACCGACGACTGGAGAGTCACACACCATGAGAGGACCCGACACGAACACAGGAGGAGATTAGGGCAGAGTGGACACACCTGGAGCACACAGCTGAACAGACTCATCACTGATGAGGACGTGAAACTGAACCTGAATCAAAATGATACAGGAAGTGACTAGCTCAGAGACTAAGACTAAGACATGAACTTGTCAGAACAGACGGGAAAAACAGAAAACGATGGAGACAGAACACAGGGACACGACTGGGACATGACTTCATATAGGTGATACGAATCACAGAGACGAGATTAGGACAGACTGGAAACGAAGGGGAACTAACATGAACAAGAACCAAGACATATACATAACAAAAGTCAAAGGGTTTCAAGACCTTGAAAATATCTAATTCCAGATAACCAAACCAAAAATCCAGAACAGGCTTCAAATACTGCGTCAGAGACCCAGGACCATGACATCGGTAAACCTCCAAGAATTAATGGGAGAATGTCAGGGAACTAGTATCGCCAAGATTTAACCACTTTTTATTAAAAATGGAATATTCTCCCAGAATAATCATATTAGCTGTTTTATTTTTTATTGCTGTACCACTTAAGTACTGCAGTAAAACAACTCACAAGTGCCTTAATCCTGCATTCTCTTTAATGGCCTGCAGGGGGCGACTTTTCTAGTTGCAAAAGAAGCCTGATTGTGTAGAAGTCTGTGTGAAAAAGGCTCTCAGCTCCTTTTAACTGTTATGTGAATAAAAACCTCGTGTTTTGTGATATGTTTGTGGTCTCGGTTATACTCTGAAGTCTTACTGAATACAAGAGGGTGATAATTTTTGCAACTTATTGGTATTATTAAAGTCAGAAAGGGCATCAAAGCAGTGTAATCTTTACGCTCCTGCCATAGGAGTGCAGTTGAAGTGTACCTCAGTTTTGTCAATCAGATTCACATTCATTCAAATGCTTTTCCATTAATTAATTCCCATAAATTAATTTGTACAATCTGTGCGGTGTACCGATGTGAGGGATTGATCTGGTTTTCTGTGAGCACTTTATTTCACTACACTGCTGCAGTATTTGTGAACTTTGACGTGAACTCAGGGTACATCTGTTCATGTATTGCATGAGACCGAGTGCTTGCTGTGTGCCGTGGAAAGACTCACCGCAGCTCTTTGAACGGCTCAGCTCTGACATGCGGCGTCTCCACTGATTTGCTGAACACGGCTCCTTCGGCCCCTGAAATCACAAAACACAGAATCAAACCACAAACCCCTCCCGTCCGATCAATGGACATAGTCTCCAACACTCTGCTGATCTATACGGCTCCAGTCAGCGGGCACAGCGGCCCTCAGCTCAGCTGGCATTACCGATACAGTAGACACACACACGGATACACACATTTGAGATGAAAAAAAAGAAGAAGCAACAATCAGGGCAAATAATAATGTAAAAATAAGCTTTGTTTCCCGTTTAGATTCCTTCGGCTTTTCTTCATCACCTCCTCTAAGCTGTGAAGTGGAGGTGATGAAACAAGAGCAACTGCTCTTGTTTCAAGAAGGAACCCAGTGTGTGTGTTTCAGACATCAACATTATTGAAAAAAGAGAAAACACAAGAGACTGTTACCCAGAAATGAAGTCCCCTCCAAAGTCGAAACTTTATTAATAACCCACAATTTCACTGTTCTCAGAACTCATATATACTTCCCTCTATCTTTAGACTCACTGTTTGGAAAAGCAAAAATAATCTTATTGGTGTAAAGTTCAGTAGTTCTGCAGAGAGCTGTGGTTCCCAAATGACATGCCAATAAAAAAAAAACAACTTCAACTTATAACTGCACAAAAAGTTGTAAATGATTTACACACACACATTTCCCCTAACAAACCACCAGTGCAGACAAACTAAGGACCAGCTTAAGAGAAAAGCTGCTGGTCTTGTGGTTTCACCCAAACTGGACACGCCAACAGCACTCAGTCCCAGATTACCATCTACTGGAAGCTGTTGGCTAATGCTAACATGTTGCTTAGCACACACCTGGACAGCAACCATCTCTTCTTTCAAACATCCCAAGTCTTAAACTCAAACATGTCTGCCCCTGGCTCTGATTCTACTGGAGGTTTCTTCCTGTTTAAAGGGAGTTCTTCCTCCCCACCATTGCCAAGCGCTGCTCATAAAGGATTGGTGGTTCATTGGAGTTCTTTTTCTTTGATGTACAATATAAACATCTTACTACACTCGGATCTTAATCGGACATAGCAAGAGTGATTGTTGAACTGAGGGAAAGTTTTTGCTCAGATAATGTGCTTAACAGACTTTGTTTTGGTATAAAATGATTTGAACAGGTTCAGAATTGCGGTGATAACATGAACTGCAAAGAAGTGCGATTGCCAAGCTTCTCCTGGGTACCAAAAACATAGGAAGTATTTTCTAAATCTTCCATCTGAGCCTGAGAAACCCTGGTCTCAACATCTTTTATGTAACACTGACCAGGCCTTTGTAAGATGGGAATGATGCCAGCTCTTATTCTTGACTCCAGGCTGTTTCTTATGTTAGACTCCTGAAGAACTGAGAAAAACAAATGTGATTTTTGTTTTCTGATTTTCTTTGGATGGACAAAAATAACACCGATATGTGGATTCACACTCACGACTAACTTTTTGCATTTTTATGACGTGTATTAAAAACGACAGCCTAAACGAGGCCATCAGCTAAGCCATATTCTGGTTGTTTCTGACATTCTGAGTTCCTAAATCTCCTGCATATGACTTATAGTGCAGTGCTTGTTAAAATACAAAGTAATGCTCAGGTGGTCCTCAACCCTGGGCCCTGATCGATCGTAGCACCAATATAGCAGCAGCAGCAGCGGGTCGTGTAAACTGGAGCATTCAGGGACATCAAATCAGCCAAGCATCAGGTGCAGATCAATGGGCATGACTAAATACATTTCAAAACATTTTGACACGCTTCTGGAACCCCAAACACTCCTCGCTGTGAAACAGGCTTTTTAAGTACCACGACAGATGAGGACTAAAAGAAAAAAATTCCAATTATGTGAGATACAATATTTGCAGACATTTAACCTCAATTCAGAGCGATGGAGTGTGTTTGCACAGGTGAAGCCAGCGTCCCTCTCAACACGTCAAATCTTTGACATTTCTATTATGAGACTGTCAAACCTACAAGAGACCAAAAGGTAACAGGTGATGACAGATACAGTACTGGAGCCACATTCTGCTTCCTCCTCCTTTTCTGACTCTGAGGAAGACCATCATTTACAAAATGAACACCATGTTCATCAAGTTCAATAAAACACATCAGGAAAATTACTTAAATCCATTGGTTATAAAAAAGTTGTTCCCTGTTCAGAGCAGTCTGGCCATTCTCCTCTGACCGCTGACATCAACAGGACATTTTCTTTTTAGAGAACCTCCGCTCGCCGGATATCTTCTCCTTTTCAGACCATTCTCCGTAAATCCCAGAAATGGTAGTGTTTGTGCCAGACAGGGATCTACTGGGATTTTCAAACACCCATGCCACCTTTCAAAGTCTCTTAAATCTTTCTCACTCTGACGCTCGGTTTGAACTTTAGCAGGTTGTCTTGATCACGTCTACATGCATAAATTCATGAGCTGCTGCCAAGTGAGTGGCTGATAATTGCTTCAAAGAGCAGTTGAAAAGGTGTGCCTAATAAATTGGCTGGTAAATGTATATGACTTTAATGTCAATTTTTTTGCTACATTCTTTGTCCTCATAAACATAAACAAAGAGCATAAAACAGCTCAAATATATCAAATGAAGAGTTTCGTTATTTTAAATAATTAACCATGAAGTTAAATATACTTGGTATAAATCAATGTATACCCATCAAGTAGGTTTCATTTGAACGGTTTCCATTACATTTACTGTTTTTAACAAATCTATATACCGTATTTTTCAGACTAAAAAGGCGCACCGGATTATAAGGCGCATTAAGCGAAACAAAACAGTCAGATAAGTCAAACTTTTCTCAACTCATTCTTCCTCCACTTCCTTACGATTGATTCATTAATGTTGAATTATCTGGCAGCTGCTCTATTCCCCTGTTGTTGCATTATATTAATGACTAACCTCGTATTGTGGATGGATGATCTCAGTTGTTCTCCTGAACGAAGTTTGGTCCGTTTACAACATCCTACGTTGTGATTGCATTTGTCCCTGACCATCGGGAACTCTCACGTTAACAAGTGGAAAAAGGTTAGCGTTCATCCTCCAGCTTCACTGTGTTTATGCTATGCTAACATAGCTGTGTAGCTAGCTAACGTAGCACATCATTATAAACCAGCTAGCCCAACTTCAGTAACCCTACAAACGTCACTGCTGTTTAGTTTTCTGTCTTCATTTATGTTGGAAGTGATAGCAGAGCTGTACGTCTTAATTTTTTCAGAAATCTCTCAGTCAGAACATGCTATATCATGTTTAGATGAAAACTAGCGAGCTAACTCCCTGCTAACTTCAAACTCAGTTAAATCTAATAAATTCTGTTTTAATGATAATAATAATGGATTGCATTTATATAGCGCTTTTCAGGGCCCTCAAAGCGCTTTACAATTCCACTATTCATTCACTCTCACATTCACTCACTGGTGGAGGCAGCTACAGTTGTAGCCACAGCTGCCCTGGGGCAGACTGACAGAAGCGAGGTTGCCATATCGCGCCATCTTTTTCATGGATGCCTGGATGCTAAAATTAATTGTTACACCTGGTAAAGCAGCAACGCTGATCATTTTATTAAAGATGAAAGAATTTAGACAGTTTTTAACTCTCAGTGATGCCGCAGTGTTCGTTTGACTTTGGGACCTGAAGGGATGGAGTTTTAGACCCAGATTACTCCGCAAAGCTCCTGACTATGGTAGCTGTAATGCTCCAACAATCCATCAAGCGGTGCGGCTTCGTAGCTTACCAAAGTCGTACAAAAACATTTTTTGACAGATTTTTTGAGCGCCGTCTACCACATAAAATCGGTTCGAGATCAGTAAGCACAACCAGAATTCATACATAAGGCGCACCGGATTATAAGCCGCACTGTCGATTTTTGAGAAAATTAAAGGATATTAAGTGCGCCGCGGAAAATATGGTATACAGATTAGTGAGCATTTTGGGCATAAATATTTGAGCGTACACTGGCATTCTTTTATATACAGAAAGAAGCCATTTCTTAGTAAATATAAAGAATATATGCTGCTAATGTTGGTAGAAACAAAGTGCAACACTAGTTTTGAAGCTACTGAAAGTCTTTAACGGCACGCTCACCTGTACAGAAACAGATTAGTTTGTTCGATGTGTATTTTTTATTTAAAAGGCATTTAATGCACAAAATTCCCCGACGTCTCGATGCTTACACTCCTGGTCCTTCGAGAACCTTTTTCATTACGCAGATCAACCTGTCAGCCATTCAGCGAAATAAAATCTGCTTACACAAAGTGGTGCTCCAGCTCGGCCTTATGGGATAGATGATTCTCCTCTTAATCGCTGCTACAGGTGGAGCTGCTTCTGTTCTGCTTTGGTTTTCACCCAAATGGGCGGCAGTTGTCACGACAAGATCAGCAGCATCGGATGGTTCACTTTGTGCGTCAATATATTTTACAATATTTCAGTCCACGCTGGAAATAAATGGGAACAAGTACTTTATTCTTTTCAATCTGCATTTTAAAAAGTGTAATTTCTCAGTTTTTTTCATGTGAAATTGAAGGTTAGAGAAAGACAAATAACTATTTCCAGCAGCCCATGAAAGCTCTGGTGACTTTTAAAAACCTCCTGCTCAGTCAGTTAGAGATGCAGCACGTAGATGTAAAGTGAAGTGGAAGCCTCGGTGCATGTCACCCCTCCCTCTACTCTTTCCAGCAGAGAAGTGAGTGAAGATAAAACAGAAGCCTCACATTAGAAATCCCAGCTCTCATTTGGAATAAAAAGAACAAAAAGCTCTTTGCCTTGCTGCCGGCTGTCACTCTGCTTTAACGCACTAGTTTAAAGGATAAAACCAGTGCCACTTTATTCTAATTCCACCACCTTTATTAGCCCATAACTCATTTAAAAAATTCAAATTGTACAGACATTTTTTAAAACTCTATTATCAAATCGCCCAGATGTCTGGAGCTGCCGTTTTATTTGCAGTTGAATCATTTTTTAAAAGAAGATAACTTTTATGTTCCTCAACAAAGATTCTCCTGGATAACTGCTTTTAGAAAAGGCAGTTTTAGAGACACCGTTTCCCAGAAGTGAAGGTGTATTTTTTATTAACATATTTTGGTGGATTATCGTTCTGTATAGATCATCTTTAGCGTTCTATTATATCTTAGTGTTTGTGTGTCCTCTTCAGAAGTTGTCAACGTCTGTTTTAAACATACTTTCACATTTACATGCAGTCATTCCCTTTCTGTTCCCTCAGTCTTCTCTGGGTTTTTTTCCCCCTCTTTCTGTACCAAGTTTGTATGTTTGAGCCTTGGTCTCACTGTTAGTTATTCTCCGTTTTATTTTGTTGGTCTATTATTACTCTCACTTTGTATTTCGCTCTGCTTCCCTTGTCTCATCTTCTGGCTTTAGTATCAGCTGCCCTCCCACCTGTTTCCTCTCGCCATCGTTGTTGTCTCCGTCTCCACTGGTCCCGTGTCATGTCCTCGCTCATCATTGTACGTTCCTGGTTTCCCTTGGAGATTTCAGCTGATCGTCATGTGTTTTGTACTTTCTGTTTTACCCTTTTGAATTACCAACATTAAAGCTGAGTTTAAGTTCATTTCTGCCTCCTGAGTCCTGCGTCTCGGTCTAGATCCTGTCTGCCATATAGCCACTTCATAACAAAAGTCGAAACAGCTGAGATCCAAGAATCTTAATTTTTTTATTCTCAACCATTCTTAAAACAAAGTAATTTCGTAAAGTGATTTCAAATCTGAAAATAAAAAAATGGAAGAAAACTGTTGCTAAATTTATTCACAGCAGAGTTTCATGACCTCCAATTCTTCCATGACAGTTGGGGCTGAATCACATAAAACCAAAGTCCTTGTAATTGGTCCTGAGCGTATTTCTAACAGTGTCACTGCCTGCCTAGTCTAGTCCAGTCTTGCTTCAGTTTCCCCGTCGAAAGCTGGTAAAAAAACATGGCAACAAGGCTCCCCACAAAACCTTATTCAAGTTCGGTTTTATTTACACAGCACCATCTCACAACAGTCAAGTCAAGGTGCTTTAAGGTTAAGTCTAAGTAATGGAGAGAAGTTATATTACAATGATACAGAGAACCCCCCAACAGTCAGATGACCTATGCACAAAGACTTGGCGACGGTGGGAAGGAAAAACTCCCTTTTAACAGGAAGAAACCTCCAGTAGAACTAGGCTGAGATAGGAGCGGCCATCTGCCATGACTGTCTTCCTCTGACACTGTGGAAGAGCCAGAAGTGCATTAGAGCTACAGAATCCAATGTAATAATTTATTGTAGAATGTAAATCTGCATTTTAAATCATCAAACTGAACGTTGAATATGAGTTAAAACAATCAAATATCAGGATCCGTCCTAAAATCTGAAATAAGTTGGTGTGGAAGCTCTTCATGCTCCCAGTAAACACCACGCACTGTCACACCAGATATTATATTTGTGCCTCGCTGATATTATTGGTATTCTGTAGTGGGACCACTTTTGTTTCAGGCAGAGTGTGACGACTCCATTCGTGTGCACCTCCATGAATAAGACTTGATTTATCTGATTTTTCTGGTCACAAGCGCCACATGAATTCTGAGCAGACAGCAGCAATACGTCACAGCGCTGACATGTTCACGGGCCGGCGTGGGAGGGGTCGAATGGGAAAATAAATGAAGCCATTAAAGATTAATGTGGCCGTGCGAGCAGCTGCGTGTCCATGCGTGGCCATGTATATGTGTGTCTGTGTGTGCGTGGAGGTGTTTATGAGGGAGCAGTCAGACCAGGGGCAGATACCATCATCTGTGTCTTGAAGTGTCTCGGAGGTGATGAAATACAGAGACACGCGAGGCTCAGAAGATGCTCCCTCCAGGAATAATTCCAGTGATTGGTGGCCGTTGTGGACTACACATGAGCAACAATAACGCTACACCAAAGTCCTGAATTTATCTTCAAGAATTTATGTGAATAATGCAAAATAAGCTGTACACATTTTTCACATGCTGAAAAACTTCTGTGTGTTCTCGTACTAACTGATATATTTGTTTTTCACCAGCCGAGCCAACTTAGTTTCAGGGTAAGAACAACTACGCTGATAATAACACAAACAAAAGGAGCAAAACACTTGTCTTCACCGGACAGACTTGAAGTGGATGCCACGTAGAAATGTCGCTATTTGGCCAAGGGTGTCAATTAAAAACTATTTTGCTGGTAGAAAGCCAATGAGGGATGATGCCAATCCACAACAACAGTCACCTTAATGTGTTTTATATTGTATGGTCAGGAGCCTACAATAATGCAAAGAAACCCCCAACAATCAGAGGACCCCCTATGAGCAAGCACCAGGTGACAGTGGCAAGGAAAAACTCCCTTTCAACAGGAAGAAACCTCCTGCAGAACAAGCACCTATCTTTCACAGACAAGGATAGCTACTCATTAATGCTAATGTACAAATAACACAAGGGGTAGAACTGGAGCACAGATGTGCAACAAAGCAACCAGAAAGACATATTCTTAATCAGAGAGTTTCATTAAAAATATACTACAGATGCACAAACACCACAAACCTGATGGAGAAGTCCAGTTTTTATTAGCTGAGCTCGAGTCTTGCACAGAGCTAAAAGGGCCCAGCTTCATTCAACGTGACTGAGAGCTGATAATGCAAATTTCAAGTCTCAACACAAATTGAAACAGGTTAGGGACACCAAAGTTTAACCACAGTCCAGCTGGTACACAGGTGAAAATAAGCAATAGAGACCAAAACCGTCACAGTGTTCAGGTTTTTAATGTCTACGGGGATTCACTCACTCTTGCATTGATTAGAGGACCTGCAGTTTTGGGACCCAGTTGCCACCTCTGGGGCTTCGTTTTGGAGCCACACTTGTTGATGTGAGATTTGATGTCACCATGCTTCTACGTGTCGGATAATAATTTTGCCTTTGTTCTTTGATCTTTTGAAGAATCTTTTCTTTATTCTGTCGCCTCTCTATCAGCAATATAAGTCTTGAGTTGCATGCATCTTCCAGACGTCCATTAACCATCTATCTTATCCCGGGTGCACTGTCACCAGCCTTTATTGGAGGTACCCTCTAGGAACATGCTTTTAATGGTCTGAGTCCAGTGGCCAAAACTTGTTTTGATGGCAGATGGTAAGGGGTAAGACGCTTCAGATACAGTAATCATAGAAAAGTTGATTTAACATTGTGGCCTTCACTAGAACTGTGAGCTACACCCTCAGAAAAAGGTGTCCAGTAATAGTCCCTACATCTAGACACCCTTAGGGCCAATACTGGACCTCAAGATAATTATGTGTATTTTTGAAGGTCCTAAAGATACATACAGGTTTGCAAGAACTAAAAGGGTCATATTTGCAACTTTAGTTTGGATTGTAGGTCCAGTATCTGTTCAGCTAAAACAAATTAATTAAAATATGAGTTTTACTCTTAATTTTGAAGGTCTTGACATTTCCTTATTTATTCAAGTTAAATGAAGAGCTGGTTTCGTTTCTGTGGGTTTTCTTCTGCATCTGTCGTGTTTATTGGTAGCATGGTGGTGCAGTAGTAGGGCATGTGTTAGCCTTCCTGAGGTCTGGTAACATTAGCATTTGTTGCAGATATTAGGATATACCTATATGCACCATACATTACATGAAAGTACAAAATAGTCATTAGAAGTTCAAGACTGGTGCGAGTAAATGCCCACTGTCAGAGGTGCAATGTCAGTACATTACAAAGCATTGCCCCAGTCACAAGTGTGTACTCCGAAGTTACTGAATGTTAGTAAATGAGCTCCTCACTCTGTCTCTGAGGCTGAGCACAGACACCCTTTGTGTCATATATTTAGCAGTAAATATACAGGTTAGCCTTCGACGTCAGCTCTCTTTCCATGACAACAGGTAGCAGGAATAGCATCTACACCTCTTCAGATGGCACTGATAGATTCTGCGGGTGCTGAAACAAATCCCAGAAAGCTCCTGGGGTTTCTAGTTAGTTGCTCAAACTCAAGTGAACATGAACAGAAAGAGAGCGACAGATGTGTCCCCAAATCTGCCACAATTCCCTGTGGGTGGAAAAAATATGCCACTAATGCACAATAAAAAATTCACAATTTGAATTTAAACTATCTTCACTTTATGGCCATGGCCATGCAACACCAATATACAGTGCTGGGTTTGATACAGGGTTTGATCTTCCATGAAATTTAATGTAACTTTCTTCCATGCACACACCTGCTGCTCACACAGTAAGTCGCTAACATATATGTTCCCCATAAAAAGTGCATTTACATGATAATTATAGGAAGCAGACAAAGCCCTGCTGGAAGTAATTAACCAGCAGTTACACATTCATCTTTCAATTCAATTTCATCTAATTTGCACGCACAACTAACAACTGATTAGATGATAACAGCCACGTGGGATCTGTAACCTTTCAAAGAAAGCCACACACACCCACATACAGATCCATAAAATACTGCTGGTGAAAGCTCAGCAAATCTTTGCTGCTGTTCCGGTTTTTTAACCATGAAATTATGACCGCTGACTGGACGTCCAACTGCATGAAACCCACTCTCATCCTGTCAGAGAAAATTCTGCTCTGACGGCGTTGGATAAAACCGATTTGTGATGTTCAGTGCACTGCGTAGTGATTTTGTGATGAAGTGTTGTAATTTACTTTCCTGGTACACCCAATTTCCCTCAATCTGTCTCAAACACCTCTGCTGCAACTGGTGATTGCCTACATTTCCCAGAATGAGTCTGAAAGCTGAGAGAAGGTGTTTGTTATCTGGATGTGTAGAGAGACAAATGAGAGTGGTAATTGATTCGAAAGCACTGAAAATGTGAATACGAGCATGATAACAGGGTTTAAAAAGCCCAGTTATCAAAATAACAAGGTGCAACATATAATTTAATACAACATACTAAACACAAAACCAGGGAATAAAAATCCTGCTAACCATTTCAAGTATATAGCAGTGCTAATGCAAGCTAATTCAAGAGGCAATGCTAATGCAAGAGGCGCTTACCGCTAAGCTAATTTTAAATTTTTTAAATGTGGAGGCAAAAAAATCTGTTTGGGTTTTATATAAAGTCTGTGTTTTGTTTTTATTTACCACTCCTACCTGGTTTGTTAGTGGCATTTACTACACTTCGACTCATAACGACCCAGGAACGAGTGTTTGGTAGTTAATGCTAGCTAATTAGCTCTGATGACTGCTTTGACACTTTAGCTCCCACGAGGCAACACTGCTTACCCATTCAGCGTGTTTCTACTGTAAAGTCCTGGGGGCAGTGAAAGGAGAAGGACTACGGTGGCCCTGAGAAGTCAAGCGCACTGCAACTTAAGAAAGCAACAGCAGATAGCAACAGCAGAAATACTGGAAAAGCACGCCAAACAAGACGGAGGTTGGATAAACGCAACAGCTGCTAAAGCTAAAAAACCTTTTAAAAAGATGTGAAAAAACAAAGTAGATCCGTGTTTTGGGAATAACACCGAACAGCTGCGGAAGTCGCAAGCTAACGGTAAACGGCTAATAGCAAACATTTATTTACAGTATTATATGAGTCTTGTGATTAAATCTTTTTCTCCCTCACAATACAGATGAACCTTTTTGCTTCTTTTAAGTGCGTCTCAGTGCGATTGTTTGCACATTTGATTTTCCTGACTTCCATAGCTGGACTGTCAGGTTATTACGCCCCCCAAAACACTACTGTTAGATTGTGTTTTTCCCCTCTTTCCTTTCGGTTTTAAACAGCTTCCTTTGCATTTTCTGTGCTTTTGCAGAATTTTTCTGCAAACTTGAAAACACTGCAGGGCTCTGGCAGTGAATCAGCTGTTTTGAATATCTTAAATCATGCGGTTGGTGCTGCATGTGGGAAAAAGCCCAAAACTTGAAGTTTGTTCATGATCTTTATTTTAATTTCTTTCAGAGGCCACATATTTGCCATACTGCCGGGCACACTTTGATTTAGAAACTTTGACGTGCCCTCCTTGTGTCTTTACCATGCCTTAAAACTTTAGTCATAGTTCACTGATGGATGAAACTTGACAAACTGACACGATAGCACCCCAAGACGATGACAGTGAGGTGCCAGTCAAACTCACGTGGAATCACAACTGAGCCGTTATCACATGAAATCTGCAAACTCCTGGAGGTGAGGAGCCTCAGAGTCCTGCTGGCCGGGACCCTACGATACCTCGAAGTTTAATTCTCACCCGTTTAATAATTCTCCCTCTCCCCCTTCCCCCTCCTCTGCAGAGTATGGTATATTCTTCCATTTTAGTATTTCAGTCAGACTGGAGGTGTAGCCTGCAGCCTTTTCTAATAAATAGCCAGCGCTCCCTGCTGAGACGCTTTGCCCTTTCTCCTCTGAATGGTGGAAGGAAATCAGCAGCTTTTTATTAAAGAGGGCAATTCTGCATGTCGACAGTAAGTTTTAGGCTGTCAAATAGTGTATGCAGCCAGCGGATTAGTGGGAGTAAAGAAGGGGGAGTGAGATCAAAGTAAGCCCTGGATATAGAAAGGAAAAGGAGAGGAAAACAGGGGAAAAAGGAAATGAACATCTCGAAGTAAAAAAGCAGAAGGAAAACGTGAGCGCGAGTCAAACGGAGAAGCTAACTATGGCAGCCAGGTGACAGATGGATCCCTGCTGCTCACCTCCACTTCATCTCCTCACATACAGTATCCAGTCAGCAGATTACAGACTGTAAGGAGAGACGTGAAAAGCCACCGACAATTTCTCCCACACTGCAGGTGAATATAAATCATTTACCCTGGGTCATATCGTTCCCTAACTTCTGCTCTCTACTACTTTTTTCCCCGGTGCCTGAATATGCAGCCAGAGACACCGCCGCTGGAGTGACAGGCGAGCTCGACAGCGATCGCAACAAAAGCATGAGACAGTATAACGAAGCTGGTGTGGCAGAGACGACAGTGTCAGCCGCCATCATCCATCGCAGCCCGTGCCGAGTGACAAGCTGCCATCCTGGGCAGAGTGACACTAAAGCGACGGTGTGCTGTACGAGGAGCTGCTTGTGGCTTGGAAGATTAGAGAGCGTGCAGTTTCTGGATAAATCTGGAGAGGCAAATTTGTCGAAACATGCTGTAGATGAAAGATGAAACGTGGCTTAAAGATTACAGAATAAGAGACTCGATGGCAGAAAACTCACTGCAGGAAAGAGGCAGGTGTAGTCTTCATTAGCACTATTCGCCACAGGCTAGCATCTAATGCTGACACCGTATCACTAACCTGATCCCAGACCTGCAAGACTCCCCACTAAGTCTCGAACTGAGCGCTACCTCCTTCTGTCTTGCGGACAAATTGGCTCCACTGCAAGCAGCTGACCTCTCTGTCATTCTTGCAGCGATGATGGGATATAGTGCTCGGTTTTCAAGGCCCATTCTGGTTAATGTTGCGAGTGCGGGGTGTCTGCCAGAATATTGCACACCACTGGGTTTAAGTTGACGACCTCCTGGGTCAATGCAACAAGAAATAGCTTTAATTTTAGACAATAGCTATAACCTTCAGCTTAATGTTATGTAGTAGCTATTATTCTCATAACAATTTTTAAAGAGATATTAAGTTAACAAAGAGCATATTTAGTTTCAGCTGATATCCACTCACTTCAGGCCTCGGTCACAGACAGCTCTACACACTGGCTGGTGATAGTCACACAAACATTGGTGTATTTGCTGATTGGTTGTGAGAGGTTCTGTTAGTCGCTGTAAAAGTCCCATTCATGCAAGCTCCCTCTAAAATCCCTGTAACACGACAGCATCACGTGGTCATCACGATTGTTCAAGAATAACTGTATTTCATGCTTCTACTCCATGGGCCTAAAGGCAAGGCCTGCAGCACGGACAGAGATGTTCAGAGAGACTTCATGACGAGATCACCTGATAATTTCTTATCAGGGAAGCAGAGGAAATTGAGCCCAACGAGGTTCTTCATGCTGCATAAACGTGTCCTGATTTAGAGCCAGCACCTTTTCAAATTAACTTGAAATCAAAGAGCCGCACGGAGGTACGCATTTCATTTCCAATATGCGGATGCCAGTTACCAAAGCAAATATACTGACTAGTATGACCAAGCTGTAGCGCAATTCTGCAATCTCATGATTTTGGTACAAATGGTCGACTGTATCGACCATTTGTTTTTCTTTTTCTCATTACTTTAAATCATTTTTAGAGCAAGTGGAAGTAAAACCTTGGTTTTAGCTTTTGAGTGTAACATTTGGGCTAAAATGTGTAAATGCTCTGCAGAGTAAGAATGGATGTGATGGTGTCTTGTGAATGGTCTCTATAATGGACTCAATCCCAGCTGTTAAATCCCACACATACATCCTGAATATTCAACTACACTGCATGAATCTCAAAATTACCGCTCTCAAAATACCCAGTGGACAAACATTACATGTTTAAGGCTAATTTATGTAATGAAACCCTCCTCTTAAAAACTGTCATTGATTGAACTTTTCCCATCAAGCTGGATTTAAGAAAGTAAGTGTAAAGCAAGTCCGCTAAGGTCCGCTAAGTCAGCGAGGGTCCGTCTGGATATCCAAGTGTCTGCGGAGAATTTCAACTCCAGTGCACCAACTACACAAGCGCCCAGGCACCGGACTTCAAAGTAGTGTAATAACAGTGTATTATCTGCAGTATAATCTAAGCTTTACAGAATTTAGAGCTTGTGTAGCGCCATCGTGGGCTAATGCAGAATGTGATGTCACTGTAGGTTGGTTGGTTCCTGCTAGTAGACTTTAATTCACGTGCGCTAATGATTGACAGCACCAATAACTTGGAAAATAAGGAATCTAAAACAAAAAAAACTAAAACAGGAAACAGGAAAGAGGAAACTCCACCTGCCAGCTGTTACGCCCGGGTTTGTAGAGATCTTTATAAATGAGGGCAGAGGAGTCAGGTGCACTGCTGGTTCACTGGACCAACCACCTGAAGTTGACACGCTCCATGTTGTCTTTGAGTTTTCCTCGTCAGTTCAGGGTGCAGACAGAGCGCTATTTTATCCATTTAATTATTAAAGTCTAACCCCCAGTTATCTCAGGGTTAAGCCTTTGTTTTGGACTCTTTTATGTGGATACAATCAAAGTCATGAGAAGCAAAATAAAAGTGCCAGATTTGATAAAAACTGCTGTTTTACACTTACTAAAATATGTTATTTAATTTAAAAAAAAAGCTAAAAGGAATAAAGTATCCACATCTGACCAGGTGTTGCAAAATTGCGAATTAAATCTGTACAACAAATAAAGTATTTCACTCTGCCACTGCAAGGCCAGCAGGGGGTGCAGCGGGGTGCTCAGATATGTGGTTTTACCCTGCCTTTAGAATCTTAGTGGCGGTAATAAAAGTAATCCCAACTCTCAGAGCACGAGCAAAGAAAAACTCATGCAGAGTAAACTAGAAAGAACATGACCGCATGCTGCATGAACAGACCAGTGGGGGCCAGCGAAGCTGAGGAGAGACGGGACAGACAGATGGACGTCACTATGTGCACAGAGACTAACGTCGCTCAATCATTAGCAGAGATTGTAAAAGAGAGTTAAGAGCCCGAACCTTCACGTCTGCCTGTCCGTCCGTCTGTAAGTGTTTGAAGCCCGCAGCCTGAGGGGTGGCGGTAATGAAGTCCTGAGCCTCTAATTGGAAAGAATGATAGTGTGCAGGACGTTTGATATTCCTCTGAAAACAGGCCTGCCGGGGACGCCTAGCTGAAGAGTGCTGGTCCAGGCTGATTAGTGTGGCAGTGTGTCTGTGTGCGTCTTAAGTTCATTTCAGTTCAGTCAATTGCCCTTTCTGCATCTTGAAAAGAGCATATACTGTACATTCAGAGGGCTTTTGAGACATATTTTCTGAGTCACCAGCAAGTTTCCACAGATTTAGATTCCCCTTTAATGAAGACTTTGATTTATATACAGCCCCACAAAAAAAAAAAAAAAAAAAAAATCACAAAACTATTTGATTTGAAGTATGTCTGTGAAGGTTCTCAGTCATCCAGGTCATCGTAGTCAAAGGAGCTTGCAAAGAAAAGCGTCTGGACTTCTTTAAGTTACTTGAAGACGTTTCACCTCTCATCCGAGAAGCTTCTTCAGTTCTAAGGTCAAATGGTGGAGAGTCCCAGATATAAACCTAGTGGGAGTATCCCCCCACAGAGGGACAAAAGGACCCCCTGATGATCCTCTAATCGCCTGAGCCAAGGTGTGAAACTGGGTGTGGGTCCCAATCAGCCAGAGTTTTGGGTGAGTTCATTGTGAAACCTGGCCCCACCTTATCATGCGAATTCCTGAGGTCAGATGGCCCAGGATGTGAGTGGGCGTTAAGGCGTCTGGGAAGGGATCTCAAAACTGGATTATAGATGGCAGAGAGTTGGTGTCGTAAACCCCCGCCTCTGTTCAAAGATGGTCGCTCACAGTGGACATAGATGCTTCTTTCACTCCTCTTTCAAACCATCTGTCCTCTCTGTCCAAAATGTGAACATTGGCATCTTCGAAAGAGTGTCCTTTATCCTTAAGCTGCAGATGGACTGCTGAGTCTTGTCCTGTGGAGGTGGCTCTTCTGTGTTGTGCCATGCGCTTGTGAAGTGGCTGTTTGGTCTCTCCAATGTAGAGGTCTGGGCATTCCTCGCTGCACTGTACAGCATACACCACATTGTTAAGTCTGTGTTTTGGCGTTTTGTCTTTCGGGTGAACCAGTTTTTGTCTGAGCGTGTTGCTGGGTCTGAAATGCACCGGGATGTCATGCTTGGAGAAAACTCTCCTAAGTTTTTCTGATACACCGGCTACATAGGGGATGACAATGTTGTTGCGTCTGTCCTTATCCTCCCTCGCTGGTGTCTGGTCTTCTTTTCTGTGCCTCTTTGCTGACTTTAAGAACGCCCATTTAGGATAGCCGCACGTTTTGAGTGCTTCCTTTACATGTGTGTGTTCCTTCTTTTTTCCTTCCGGCTTAGAGGGAACATGTTCTGCCCGGTGGTGTAGGGTCCTAATTACTCCAAGTTTGTGTTCCAAAGGGTGATGGGAGTCAAAGAGGAGGTACTGGTCCGTGTGTGTGGGCTTCCGGTAAACTTCGATGTTGAGTTTGCCGTTCTCTTCAATGTGCACAGCGCAGTCCAGGAAAGGCAAACAGTTGTCCTTTGTGTCTTCCCTGGTGAACTTGATGTTTTTATCCACAGCGTTAATGTGCGCAGTGAAGGATTCCACTTCTTGTGTCTTGATTTTGACCCAGGTGTCGTCCACATATCTGTACCAGTGGCTGGGTACTAGAAATCAAGACACAAGAAGTGGAATCCTTCACTGCGCACATTAACGCTGTGGATAAAAACATCAAGTTCACCAGGGAAGACACAAAGGACAACTGTTTGCCTTTCCTGGACTGCGCTGTGCACATTGAAGAGAACGGCAAACTCAACATCGAAGTTTACCGGAAGCCCACACACACGGACCAGTACCTCCTCTTTGACTCCCATCACCCTTTGGAACACACGTTTTCTCGGCCACGTGCACGTAGTTTCCAGCATGCCGGCTATTTTAAATTCCTCCATATAAGTCCCGCTTTTTTACACTGTGCATCATCAAGAAATCAACTTTGTGTTTATGCACCTCTCTGCATTTAATCATTAGTTATTATTAATCTCCGTCTCTCTTCCACAGCGTGTCTTCGTCCTGCCTTCCTCCCCTCACCTCCAACCGGTTGCAGTAGATGGCCCCGCCCTTCCCTGAGCCTGGTTTTGTCAGAGGCTTCTTCCTGTTAAAAGGGAGTTTTTCCTTCCCACTGTTGCCACAGTGCTTGCTCGTAGGGGGTCATATGATTGTTGGGATTTTCTCTGTGTTATTGAGACAACTGTTGTTGTGATTTGTGGCTATATACAAAAAAATTGCATTTAACTGAATTGAGCGTGTGTTTCAAAGTGACCTAACCATTAGTGTCGATGAAAGCTGCATTTCTGGTCTACATGCCAAAAATTTTCAGCAGATTTCAGGGAAAAGTCCACAGTTTCCAAGCCTGAAGGCAGCACATCAGGTTAGACCAGAATGCTTTCACATTCACAGCGTTTCGCACTATAAATGAATCCCGCAGGGTGTGAAAGTTAAGGCTGATTTTTGCTGTAGTGTCCAGCAGTGTCTAAGTGGGAACAGCACACACCACATACTGTGGTATGTGCCAGAGCCCCCTCCCTCCCAACATATACAAATCTTCACTCGCCACACTTGGATCCTTGCCTCTTTCCACTTTCCAAAAGTGAAAATCAAGTTCAAGGATCACTCTGCAGAATGTGCACAAACAGAGCAGCCTCAGAAGAAGGTGCAGGAGAAGACCTTCAACGAGAGATCGGCCAAATCAGGTAAAGTTCCTGATTTTTAAAGGCCCGCTCCTGCCATTGTTTTTATTGTGACACTTGACAGATGTGTGTGAATTTATGGAAGATCATTGAATGTTTCAGTTAAAGAACCATCTTTCTCAGTTTGTGATGACGCTGATTTAAAAACAAATCCAACTTTTATAAACTGATATACCAACTGTGAAGTTCAGTGCTGGACTCCTGTAATGCGCTTGAACAACGCATGGAACAACACCTGATAGAAATCCTGTAACTGTATGATTCAGAGCGAAGAACTCAGGGTGATGAGTTTGGAGTGAGACGTGTCACACTAATTACTGTAACCCAACCCAGAAAACACTCTGATTTTTAATAAAGAAAAACAAGTAAGTTTTAGTGCCTGAACTTAATGACAGTAAAACCAAAGTAAAAGGTGAGCAAACCAAAACACACGGCTCCCAAATGAGGCAGAGGTCACATGTCAGAAAGGGATTGGGAGTCAGTTATGGAAAGAATTCAATCGTAAAGAAAAGATGAGGGTCTTCAGGACTCCTCCAAAGACAAGTGTTCTTATAAATAAGGGAAATAATAAATGGTGGAGAAACTGTGGTATGGTTGGAGAGCTTACCCACATATTTGGGAACGCTCCAAACCTTGGACATGATGGAGAAATATCAAGGAAGGACTGGGAAAAAAAAAGGTCAAGGTGTTGACATTCCTCTGACCTCTTATGAACTTTTATTTTTCTTTCGGAAAAAACAAAACAAAAATATATTTTACACATCTGATGATGAATGCAAAAAGAATATTTGCCATTAACTAGATGAACCCTAACATGGTTAAACATGCTCATATGGTGGGAAAAACCACTGCTATCCTACAGCTTAAATGATCTTTATAAGTTGATGGACGCCTGTTATTGTTTATACCTTGATTTTTGCTTCATGTGTAAATGTATCTGTAACGACGAGCTTGTCTGTCTACAGTTTATTCATTCATATGCAGCTAACCTACATGTCAGATGAAGGTGATTTAGTTTTTAGGTTTGGTTTTCTTATGTTTTCCTTTCTCTCCACATTTTCTGTTTAAAATTTCCTGTAAATTTTGTTATTTTCAATGTTTTTCATGCAGATTTTCTAAATGCTTTGATTGTAGCCAAATAATGCATCCTACGCTCTTTTCATATAATAGATTCAATCAAAATTCTGTAATTTCAAAAGTGGACTAAGTCATTGCAAAGCTACAGGTCTGAAGAGTTAGACTTTCACTTCAGAGCCAGAAAATGAAAAGTCTAATTAACTCGTGGTTTCTGTCAACCTCTATTTTTGGCCGATTGTTGATATAAGGCTCATACACGTGCAAATAACTGCACAATGATTTCAAAAACAGACACATAGGCAGAGTTTAATAAGAGTATATAGCGAGTGTAGGTGTGTTAATATAAAATTTAAATAACTTGATTTGATAAGGTAGAAAACCTGAGCTTCAAGCAGAAAAAGTAGTCTCGTTTGACATTGAAATAATGCAGTGAAAGGTGTGTTCAGGTCTCTAGAGCATAATTTCCACCTCATGTTATAATGAAGTACTATATTTTAATGTTACAGGCCATTAACTACGACTGGTATATACTTTATATCACTGAGGACCATTTTCCAAAACAGATTGGAACGGATTGATTTCCTTCCTTCTTGGCTTTCGCTGCTGAAAAGCAGCTCGCAGAGATCTGAACGTCCTTTATGGACATTTAGTACGGCGAGGATTAAAGGTCCGAGACCACTAGTGAAAATACTTCAATCGTTCATTTGAACTTGAACTTGACTCCTCAGAAACCTTTGGTCCAGCCATCACTCGTCGAGGCCAGCTTTGTTTAAAATAGTCTGACACTGCACACCTGATTTATGTTGCAGTGCTTCTGCTGGAAACTTGAGGCATTTTAAACACTGCTTCAGAGGAAGGGATACAAAAGAGTTAGGCCCCAATCACCCAGGCCTATGCAATGATCAGGGACCCCCAGGAACCAATGGGTTGACGAGTGGTTGCTAGAGATTGATCACAATGGCTAGAAGAAAATGGTTGTAAAGACGGTGCTGGACTAAACACCTCCCTGGGAATGCTTTGGTCGCTGTCAGATTGCTGCAGCTGTCGGTAGTTCGAAGATGCCAATGAGTCTTTTAAGAGTTCGATGCCAACACAGAACATCTGTGTTTGCACCTGCGGTTACAGCTGTTGAAACTTACTGCTTTCAGCAGACACAACTTTTACTTTGAAGTGAGAGTTGTGTCGAAGTTAGCAAGTGTAGGCAAAGTGGCATCTTCCATGTAAGACAGCGGTCCCCAATTTTTTTTTGTGCCACGGACCAGTTTATGTCCGACAACATTTTCACTGACCGGCCTTTAAGGTGTCGTGAATAAATACAACAAAATGAAACCAATAGCGGTACCAAAAATAAAAAGAGAAGATTTATTCATAACACAAAACAGAGTTAACGATAAAAAAAATAATGATAAAAACCCTGAAAACTATAATTTCACACCCGAGCAGCCCGGTACCAAATGACTCCCGGACCGGTACCGGCTGATGTAAACTACAGGTAACTGCAGTAATCACCAAAGAAAACGCAAAGAAATATTTTGGTGCAGCACTGTTTTCCTCTTTCCGACCAATTTCATCCACTGACAGCCGGCAACTTCCAGCAACCAGCTGCCAACTGGTTGGTGAAAACATATTTTCCCTGCCGGCTGGGGCCTGTCGACCAACAAGTTTGGGCTTTTTTGCAAATAAGATCGTATCCATTGAAATTTGTGCATGTTCAATGAGCCAAATACTGGAAAATAGATACAATTTAAAATTTCCAGCTTCGTAATGTTGACACATTAGTGCTGATTGCACTGCTGCCCATCTTCACCTTTTTAAAGAGATCATTAATCTCAAAAGTTATATTTTTCTGGTTAAATGATTTTCTTGTTACATTTTGTAAACACATTAAACTCACAGTTTAGGGTTTAGGATATCTTTTTACTCCACACATCAGAAAATACAGCCATCACCACGGCTTTAGGAGTAAAAACAATCTTTAAATCAGGATATAAATGATATATGACCAAACTCCTCTGTGAAAACTTTCAGAATATAAATAGGAATTGCACTTGAAAGTTATGTGGATGTAAGTGTTACTGACACGGGGTCGGCTCAGAGTGTGAGGGAAACTCATTCTGGGCAACGAGCCTTTGAAGATGTGTTTTGGAAAGTTCCAACACTTTATTGATTTTTTTTCTTTTTTACAACCCCAATCCTCCCAAAATTGGGATGCTGCTTAAAATGCAAATAAAAACAGAATGCAATGATCTACGAAGTCCATAAACACAGAAAACACAACACATTTTACTACTTTGTGAAAAATATGAGCTCATTTAGAATTAGGTAGCTGCAACAAGACCCTCCGAACATGCTTCAGTGTCTCTAACAGCAGAGCAAAACAAAATAAATAATAAACGCTCAGATGTTCCCGGGCAGCTCAGCACGGCAAAGCCAAGCAGGTCAACAGTCATGATGATCCATGTATAATAATTACACTTTCCTCAGTTGGAAGCTTTGCATGATCTGCATGTTTAGACCTGAACTGCACAGACAGCAGTCAGCACAATCAGCGTAGCACATGTCACAGGCAAAGTCATCAGTGACATGTTGGCTACTTGTTCCAGATCAATATACCACAGTGATCCTGATGGGGCACAAACAGATTATATGTAATCTATCATTAATAAAAGGCCACCAGTGTACAGTCAGTCTCGTGACAACCCTATCGTCTGAATATGGTCACTTCTAGCTCCAAAACAGCAAGATGGTGACGGTATTTTAGCCACAGTGGAAGAATCCAAATGCGTCAAATCACTGTAGTTGAATTTTCCTTACAGGAACCAACGTCCTCCGAACTGGAGCGTTAATATAGACAAAAGCTTTGATATCTGGTGTGTGGAGGTGAACACACGTGAACATGTAAAAGACAGCACAGAGACTGATCTTACTGATCGAAGACTTTTCCACACACGTTTTCGATTCCGCGTCCTCAGAGGTCACATCTCGGACAGGCGACCGCATTCATAGAGTTATTTTCAAAGGCGTTAATGGTCACCGAGGGAGGAGGGAACCCGGCCGACCCATTACCAGTGTTTCCTTTCATGTGCTTCTTAACTGCGCTGTAATCAGTCCTCATCTGCTGCTCAGTCGATGCGAGGCCTGCAGACTCGGATCGATGTGGCCCACCTGCATTTCCACACACTCGCCGCCTCCACGCTCACTCTTTACCACTCTGTTCTCCTCGCCTCTCCCCCCTCTTCCTCTCATCAGCTTCCCCTCTCTCTATTTGCCTCGTAAACATGTACAAACAGACTGCATGAGGGATCGATAAAACCCATCCTGGGGCTTTATTTTCACTTCCTCCAGACAAAATATCACACCTCCTCCTTTGAAATGATTTCATCAGGAGGTTTTCAAAAATGTGACCTCACCGATAGTCAAACTTTCTTCTGTTTTCCTTTGTTTTTGCCCTCCTTTATCTCTTTTTCACACTCTTGCTTTATGTAAATCCAAATTTCCTCCTCCACTTTCCTTTCCTTTTTTGCATGTCACAACTCCTCTCTTCCTCCTCGTTCTTTGTCTCCCTCCTTTTCTTCTTCTGCTGTTCACAATCCCTCAGAAAAATCCACTTTTATTTCTCCACCATCTCCGTCACATCCTTTTTTCCTTTTTGGTCATTTTCACCCCCGGATCCCTCTCCTTCCTCTCTAATCCCCCTTTTCCCTTTATTCCTCCTATCATTGTTTGCTCCCCTCTTGGCTCCCTCATTCTTCACCTCCCACATTTCCATCTTCCCTTCTGCATCACACGCTCCACATATTACCATTCATCACCTCCGTTTCCTTTTTCTTAAGTCTGCTTGGGCCCACACACCTTCATCCTGCTTTGCTCCTTTAATTCCTTTTTGATATATTCTTCCACACTGTTTCCCACAGAAATATAATATAGCAACACTACATACAATATACATGCACTTTGTGACAATAGATAACGGCTTCCTCTCCAGTGAGTCCCTCAGACACGACTCCAGCTGATGTCGGTGGTTCTGCACTGTTTGCTGCAGCAGGATGTTTAACAGCATGATGGAGCTGGAGTCTGTTACACCACGAGATGAGAGACTCTTTAAATGGCAGCTGAAGAATGAACCTGGATACACGAGACTGTGATGAGCTATGAGATCGTTCACTAGTAAATTGAGCTGATTGGTCCGACACCTTTCTCTTCTCTACCCACCTGTTCCTCCACCACAGGTGGTCTTTAACTCTTCCTTTCAATGCTTCTTCCTCACCACCATCTCACATCCCCCATTCTTCTTCTACTCATCCTTGCTTTCTTCATTTTTTCTTCCCTTATATTTGACTGATTCTCTCATTGTTTTCCAAATAATTTGATTCTGTTTCTGCACTTGTGCTTTCTTAAACTAATTATTAATTAAAATAACAATTGTCAGCTGCCTCTCCAGTGACTCCCAGGTGAACACAGTCGTGGGATGCAGCTGGTCATGGTAGGGCTTGTTCTGCTCTTCTACTGTAAATTTGGTTTAGAGGGACTTGAACCAGTTATCTGCCTGCTGCTCACTCTCGTTTGGAGCTCTTCGCTTCCTGTCTTTCCTATCCTGAGAAATTCCCTTCCTCTCTCTTATTTTTTTCTCCTCTCACTTCTTAACATTTCTGTCATTTGCCATATGCATTAATTCCCTTCCTTGCATTCATCTTTCCTTTGGTTATTTGGTTTCCCTTCCATCTCCGCTCTCAGTTTTCCTCCAGTGTTCTGTTTTTTCTTCTTTTTTTCATAATCCAAAGCCAAAATCAATCAGAAACTTATGAAGCATGCAGCAGGATAAATCAGTGGTGTTCAGAGGACTCATGAAGATTCGCTTGATAATATTTCATGTTGGCTGGCGACTGTTAGCGATAAGGAACGGCAGCAGTGGTGAAGGAGAGAGAACTGGGAGAGGAGGAGGAGGGAAAGGAAATGGGGGCTGGAAGATAAATGTGGTGGGTAAAGAAAAATGCCCCAAGTGAAGAGAACAAATAAGACAACAAGAAAATGGAGAAGGAAATATTAACAGTATTTACAATCCCTGTGATAAAACAGTCACACTAGAATTTCTGTCTGCTTGCTACTGAGAAGTCATTTTGTTTATTCACACCGACCCCATTGGTGGCTGGCTGGGAATTATGGGTAATATAGGGTATTATAAAGACCTGGAGAGATATTACAGAGCCAGTGGGGAACTCTCCGTGCTGCAGAGCTTTCACACAAATCTTATTGTACGTACAAGGTGCCACAGCCAAGGTGAATAAAGAGAGGGAAGCCAAGCAGTGTACTGCTGCTGTACAGGTCAGGACGGGTGCAGCTGGAAGACTGTGGAACAAATAACTGTAGAAGTTAATAAAATGCCCGTGAAACCAACAATGAAGGTGGGTGATGGCATTAATTAATGATGATACTGTCCCACTTGGGGAGGATGGTGATCAGAATGTAACTGAGCCTGATGCACAAGATGACCAAGGAGAAACACAACAGCAGCTAACAGTCACGTTAGCTAAAACAGTGACTGGAGACTGTAAAATTATTTTGAAAGTTATTGTGAAAGTGTGTAATTAACTTGCAGTCTTGTTGCCTTTTAAGTAATTGTAAGACCGGGATCAGGTCTGCAACTTCTCGCAGTAATGTGCCGTTTCATAGTTGAGACAGAACCTCACAGATCTGAAATTTAAAAATTCCTAAATAGTGATAAAGTTGATGCAGGATGGAAATTTAACTGGGCAATAAATAGGCACCTGGCCACCTCACTTTTACAAAGGAATATAAATGCATTACAATCAACTTGCAACTGAGTCAAGTTGCAAAGAGATGTGTTGCAGATGATTGGTGCTCATCAGCGCAGACTGTCCATGACGATCGCAGCGTGTTGGCAATCTGAGAATGATCGCACTTCAAGTTCAAGTTGCAGCAAGACTGTTTGGAGACAAGCGGCATCCAACCAGGCGACCATTCACTGGACAAACACTATTTTTTTGTAGTTGCATGGAGAATACTGTTGTGTTTTACTCTAGTGTGATTGAGCCATTATCCAGCTAGGCAAACCTGTAGAGTTTAACCTTCACCCTGTTGGGCGGCAATGCTAACCATTTCACCACTGTGCTGCTCTCAAGCTAGCAATACAAGCACAAAACATTACAGCTAAAGCTTTGGGCAAAGTACTGCTGAGCTTTTCTGAAGCATGTTTAGATGCTGTATCTATTCCCTGACACCAGGGGGCAGCGCAAAAAAGAAATAAATATTGGCATCAGCTGGTAACATGGGTTACTCTTGTATATGTTTGAGCTGTTGCTGGTCTTTTAGCTTAGCTTCCACCACTGAGAACACAGGAGTCAAAAGAGGAAGCCCACAGAGAAGATTCATGGATGTAGTGAAGGAGGACATGCAGAGGGTTGGTGTGATGGAAGATGCTAGGGATAGGGTGATACTGAGCTAGGTGATCTGCTGTGGTGAGCCCTGAAGAAAAGAGCAAACTAGTTTAAAAAAAAGGATTTCCAACATGCTGCAGAAACCTTTTCCTGTTATCGTCTTCATTTCATGATATATTTTACAGTTAATTAAAGCTAATATTGAATTCCTGCCCACATTCACCACAGATCAAACATGCGCACAACAAGCACAACAATAGATTAAACTCCTCCAGTTACTTTAGTTCCATGGTTGCTGCAGCCCACAGAGGCTCTGAACAGAAAATTGGAGTTGCTCTGCAGCCTGTCAGTCAGGTGATGTGGCTGCTGAGCTGCTGGAAGAGGTGACAGCAGCAGCTTAAACCGCTGGGGAGGCTCTGATGTATTTTTCTATTAGGTCTATAACCCAACCAACCATCTGTTCAAAAAACCTTCCTCTGGGAGACCGTACCGGGCCATTAAGACCACAACTACCCGCAACCTTAAAAGCCTCTTCACAAGAGCTGTCAACCCCACTTGCTAACACTCACATGAGCAGCATGTACACATATATCTCCCCAAAGGCAAACTGAGCCCTAGAAACTGTCCCAGCAATTCCACCAAGCATTGTACAATTTCAGCATTAGTATTCTTGTTTTTACTGCATTACACAAGGCAGAACCAGTTTACACGTTTGCATTTACTGGTATTTCATTCATGGACTTACACTAGTGATTAAAGCTTCTTTTTTTTTTTACTTTAATGCATGACAACAGTTACAAACTGTCAATGTATTTGGCAGCAAAGCAGAAAAAGTACAAAAAACCCTCATTTTTGTATTAAAAAACACACAAAAAAACTCAGTGTAGCCACCATGACATCACCCCTGCAGCTGAGAGCTGTTGATCACAACTTAATATGGATTCAGTTTTACGTCTTTAACATCACTTCAACAACAGCAGATAAGGGTTTTAAACTTTAATGTAAAGACTCCACAGTATTAGAGATAGAGACTCCCAAAAATCCAATGGTCTCTGAGCAGCACTTGGCAATAGTGGAGAAAGAACCCCCTTTTAACAGGAAGAAACCTCAGCAAAACCAGGCTCAGGGAGGGGCAGTTATCTTCCTGTGTCTGATTGGAGTGAGGGGGGAAAGAGACGAGAGAAAACGGGTAGCATCACATGGGGCTTGAAAAGAGGGGAAGGAGGAGAAATGCATCATGGGAAGTGCCCTCATCACTCTGAGCCTACAGCAACTAAACTAAGGGATGGTTCAGGGTCTCCTGGTCCAGGTCTAACTATATTTATCAACATTTGAAGCCTAAGAAGGTGTCTGTCTCCTGAACCCAACTGGGAGCTAGTTCCAAAGCTGCCTCCCATTCTACTGAAACTCAGAAACCAGAAGTAAGACTTTAGCCTGAGAGAGAAGTGCTCTGTCTGGAAGATATGGTACTATAGTGTAGTTAAATATGTTGGGGGCTGATCTATCTAGAGAAGGATTGCTTTTACCGCAGAAATTGCTTCTCTCAAATATATCACTGAACTGAAATGGACACGATCATTCAGACTTTTATGTAGTTACACCTCGATTATTTTCATTCATTATTTTTTCCCTGAGCAAATCTTCCCCGTATTGCCTACAATACCTGCGTGTCTGCTCGTTGTCTCTCCTTAAAGTTTAGGGTTCAGGTGAAGATGGTGCTGATCACTTGTATCACCACCATCCTTATTAATGAACTACTTCATCCTTATCCAACTGCTAGGTCTCTGAAATCAGCTGGTCAGTGCTTGTTAGCTGTACACACTAGGTTAAAGGTTGTGTTAAAGATGAGAGCAGCCTGTGTTTTTAATGTTGTGGTTCCCAAACTGTGGAAATCACTTTCATTAGACTTAAGAAAAGCACCATATAAACAAGAGGAGAAATAACTTTCTAGGCCTGTCAGAACTCTTGTTTAATCACCATCTATAATATGAACTGCACATTGTATTCAGCGTGACTTAAGATAGTTAAGGAGACCAAAACTCATCAGGAAACATTTACTCGGTTCATTTCCTCAGAGTTCTACACAGTCGCCCCCTGCTGGACATCAGAAATAACACAATTTAAAATGTGTCTAAATCAGGGGTGGGCAATCTCAGTCCACGAGGGCCGGTGTCCCTGCAGGTTTTAGATGTGTCCTTGAACCAACACAGCTGATTTAAAATGGCTAAATTAGCTCCTCAACATGTGATTCAGGTGTGTTGACCCAGGGTGAGATCTAAAACCTGCAGGGACACCGGCCCTCGTGGACTGAGATTGCCCACCCCTGGTCTAAATCCAGCTTTGTACAGTCCAAGAAAGACCAGCTTATTTGGGAATGTAATTTACTGGGTTATAAAAAAAAAAGTAGCAGATTAATGATGGTGAACACGCCTCATAAGGTTTGGTGTGAAATGAAGTCTTTAGATTACATTTGGGTTTTTTTAGCCAAAAAAAAAATTATTTTTGGAGTTGCGTGTAGTTTTGTATGCTGTAAGAAAAAAACCCTCAATAACTGAGAATCCTTGGTTTTCTCTGCTGCCTGCTTTGTTAAACCGACATCTTCTTCTTCTTCTGTTTCATTTGAGCAGAACCAAGATAAAGACACGCACAGCAATGTGAAAGTCTCAAAGTGGTCCCGAAAAAACATGGAGGCCGAAAGAATGCATTCTCCAGTTGGCCATGAATGAAGCCAACATTACATGTGAACCACAGAGTATAATAATCAGACCTCCGCTGTCATTTCAGCTCGAGGCGGCGTCATGATGGGTCGTGACTGCAGACAAAGGGAAATACAGTACGTCTGAACAATAAGTTAGATCAGAGAAGTTCCAAAACAAGAGCCGCCGGTTGTGGTTTCAAAGAGTTATATTATTTATTCAGCCTTTGTGTTATAGATCAGGATGTGTGACACTTTCTGAAAGCCGTATTTCTCTCCCGGGAACAAAACAGGCCATTTTAATTAAGATTGTGTCTGCACATTTACAATGTGTCAAAGCAATTCAAACACTATCCAAAGTTAATTGTCTAGCGAGATGAAAGACTGCGAGCAAACTGCAAATGTCAGGCTGCATTCAAATCCATAATTAACAGAAATGTTGTCTAAGTGGTAAATTATTTTCAATAAACGTGTAATGAATGTGGTTATAATCCCAAACAATAAACCGATCGTAAACAAAATCTGGAATGTTTTTTTGTCACTTTACTGTTGGCCTGCCGTCTCTTTTGCATCAGTAGACTCCATGTTACCCCAGCGTGACCTGATAATGTTGCTCGTGTGAGGAATGTTAGTTGGTTTGAGGTCAGATGACTGCGGAGGAAAGTCGGTGACAGTCAGGACGCCTCCTGTCCACCATGTTGCTACAACTCTCACATGTCTGTAAACTTCTGGGCTTCTGTAGTAGTTTGTTGGCGGCTGTCCATCCTCTGAGATCACAAGCAAACACACTCGTTTTAACAGGTGAACAATGGCTGCAGGTTGGGTTTCTTCAACAACAAGTTAATAAAATCCATCTCGACATCATCTGAGCTTCGAAGGATGGATACAAACTCCAACATGTTCAGTGTAATTAAACTGATTACATCATCTAAACTCTATATGTCAGAACTCATTGTCGTCTTAAATCTGCTTGTATAAGTAATCTCTGCATCAAAAGCTCAGTTTAGACAGTGTTTTTTTCTAGTCTTGGATCTATATGAGGTCACAGAGAGGGGGCTTGGTTCACCCAACTGAAAAACGTCTTGATGCATGCTCAATCATCCAGGTAAGTAGATCCCAAAACGTTGATTCTGTTCGCGTGGACGTAACGTTTTCAATGGGAGAAACGTTTCGTCACTCATCCAAGTGACTGAAACGACTGAAACCAGCCCACCGAATGAACAATGGGCTGTGAGGTCAGTTCATTGATCATTAATATGCAAATTGTCATGACCATTGACCAACAACTACTGCTCAAAGACCATTGATCAAAGACCAGTTTCAGTCATCGTGCAAATGTACTGTTTATAAGGTTGGGAAAGCCTGCAGTCAGACTGAAGAAGTCACCTGGATGAGTGACGAAACGTTTCTCCCACAAAACGCTACGTCCAGATGAACAGAATCAACCTTTTAGGCTTAGGAAAGAGGCAAGTCCACCTCAATTCGTATAACATTATCACATTCGCCTCAAGGAGCTTTATATTGTGAAGTATAGATGATAAAGGGAAGTAGGGAGGTAAAGGGAAGGAAGCTACAACAGCTGGTCTCAATGGATGAACCCAGAAGTAGAAAACTAAGCATTATTATGAACTGAATCATGTAAAGCTACAGTAGGAGAGACCAGAAATAAAAATATGGAGCTGATGTGGGCAGAGAACTAGCTGACTGTTCTGGAACAGTTTTTTTTTTTTGGGGGGGGGTTCTTGTGTTTTGTAAGTCAGAGACAGGATAACAGCACGTATGTTTTAGCTTTTGACCAACAAAAGAAACCAAACGTGCCACGCGTGTTTGTTCACGCCATCTCCCAGGATTCCTGTTACAGGAGAATCCAGTGGGCCTGTTTGCAGCGTGACTAAGCAGCTACAGATGATGGTGCACGAAGACGCTATGAAGAATAAGGTTTTAATCACAACACTAAATTCAAGTTTCAGCAAAGACGACAGCTAATGGCAGGAGGGCACGCAGAGCCCGCCTTGCATTGCTTCTGAATGAAAGACTGAATCCACCACTATATCTCACAGCAAGCAGCAAATGAAGGCGGCATTTACCGAACACACGCGTCCTGCTGCTGAATGGGTTGCTGCAGATATTTGTGTCTATATTCAGAATCAGATTCAGACTCAAACACACACGGATGAATATGATTCATCAACAGCAAGAAATAGTTTTTAGTAAACTGTTTGCTGTTAACTAAACTCAGAACATTTTGCTTTCTGAGCTGGTGCTATGAGCTAAAGTACCACCTCATCTGGAAGCTGTAAGTGCGCGTGATCTCAAGTATCAGATAATTAAGGCTTATTTTGAACTGTGAATCATGCAAAGCTAATTGAGCTGGAGCCTCAGTTATTTTCATTATTTTCCAATTTGCATGTAAATATGGAGACGTTTTGTCTGCAGCTAAGCTTTACTGCATGCGAGCATGCACATGTAGAGTATGCATGTATAATGTTTTGTGTGTATGAAACACAAGTGCTACTGAACCTCAGAGAGTTACTTAAGAAAAGGAACTTTGTTCTTTTTATTAACGGCGTCTTTCCTCGGCTGAAACTTTGTGACACAGTGGGAGACAAAGAGCAATCTTAGCAATTTAGCTACCTGCAAAGCACATTTTTCCCCTTGTTTGCAGCCCTTCATTAAATTCAATGACTGCTATTAGCTACAAGCCAGATATAAGAGCAATATGTCGAAATTGTCTTCTGGAATAAGGAACCCCCTGCAAGTCGCTGCTGAAGATGCTCAAGGTGGTCCAGTTCAGTGAAATTGGTGTCATCCGTCTGCCTGAAGTGCATCTCTTTCCCTTTACCAACTAAATTACATAAATTTGTATCTGAGGAGGCCGTGAGATTCACTGAAAATAAATAGCTTCTGGTCTCGTCTCCCTCGAGCTCATCCGGAGGTCTGGCCGTCACTCTGCTTTTTAAATGCTCTTTCCATCGCCCGTTCTTCCCGACTTTTATTGACTCAAATTATTCTTCCGCCCTTTTATTCCTCTTCTTCGCCCTTCACAGTTATCTATCAACCTTTGCTTCTTCTTCGTTTCCTCTGCCTCCACTCAGCTGTTCCTTTTTCCCTTTGCCTGTTCCTCTCTGCTTTTTTGGGGTCTAATTTCTGCTTAATAGCTCTCGTGGTTAAGCCCAAAGAGGAGGCAAAGACTGGGAGGATGAAGGTGAATGTTGGATTTGATGGAGCGCTGATGAGGGTCTACGGCCTGCACGGGGCCTTGGGGGGGCCTCGGGCTTTAGTCTCACAACAGGACAGTTAGATTGCACATTATCATGAAATATATTTAGCTCTCCTCCGTCTCATTATACCAGGTCAAAGTGAGCTGGAGGAGAGTCTGGGCGGAACAGAGAAAACGAGCCACCGGACACATTTAACGGGGAGGGGGCGAGCAGCCCACGGTGCTAAAAGACGATTAAAATCCTTCATGACATGAAAAGAAAAGAAAAAGAGAAACTGGCTCGTTTGTGGTTTTGAAAATGTTGCTTTGGGTAATTATATGCACGATGTCTGGATTTAAAGCCCACATGACTTAAATTAGTATTAATTTAATCTTCTATGCATTTGTTGGTCATTAAAACTGAATAAGATGTCTCAGTGACTGCACACTTCCTTTCTCTGGAAGCTGATGTTAGGTATTTAAAACTGACAACGCTGAATTCAGAAATATGATTAAAAGGGATTTGATTCACCACATCTTTCTATATTAGTTATTCGCTACAGTTGGTGACGATATTTAATAATAAGAATGAAGATCAGCCACTTAATCATTTGGTCAAGACAAATTTTACTCATTTTTATCTGAAATTACATATTTTCTGTTGTTTTTAATGGAACTTGGTTGGATATGATAGTGCCAGACGGTGGCATCGGACACGTAAGCTTGGATGCTGCTGTACCTCTAACCTAAAAACTCTTCCAGTTATGAGGTGTGGTCCAAAAACTCCAAATGTTGGGTAAAGCTAGCACATCACCTTCATTTCAGGGTCCAGGGTCACTGTGGGGCTGGAGTCTATCGGGGGAAAGGTGGGATACACCCAGGATAGTTTGCTAGTCCATTGTGGGACTTCAACGAATCATCAAATATTACTTCCTCTTTACCACAACAGGCCGCTACAGTGTGGTGTGGTCTGTCCATCTGCCAGCCACTTAAACTCCCCCACTTAAAGCAGCAGCTTCAAGCTGAGCCATCTAGCACCGATGTTATTCAGTTATCCTCCTCTGTTACTCTCTTATTCTAATAGTTACTTCTGGCTTCAGGATGAGAGACAAAAATAGGAAAGCCCAAATCCCAAACTTGAGGCTCCCGGTGAGTACGTACATGCATTTCACTGAAGTGTGAGCACCTCTATAAAAGCAGACGTTCTGTTAGTTTGCTGGTCTGGAGAATTCAGGTGTGTTTTAACATAATGAAACAATCCCAGCAAATTCAAGCCAATGTCTGTGGAGTTGTCAGAGAAACTCCAAAAACTGCATCTCGGGCTCTGCAGGCTGTACTTAACATGAATATAATATGAAGTTCATGACAGTGAAATCAGAAAAAGACTGAACAAGCATGGCTGTATTGGAAGGATTCCCGTGGAGAAACCTCTCCTCTCTAAAGACGAGACAGCAGCACAACAAACTACAAGAGCTCTGGGATAATGTCCTTTTGGACAGACCAGACCAAAGTGGAGATGTCTGGTCAGAGCTCAGGGCGCCACATTTGTAGAAAACCAAACCAGCACAAAAACACTTCAGACCAACTGCAAGCACGGTGCTGCAGGGGTGATGAGTTTGGCTTGTTTTGCAGCCGCATGAGCTGGGCACCTCTCAGCTAGAGCTGCAGCGGGTTGAAGTCCAGACTTCAAACCTCAATGAACTGAAGCGGCACTGTAAAGAAGAGGAGGCCAGATTTCCTCCACAACGATGTGAGAGGTGAGTGGTTTTACAAGCTCCTCACAGGACTGTACAAATACACTCAGTGGGTTTAAGGTCAAACCTCAAACAATGGTCTGAAATAACAGCAGCTCACAAAGTCCTTAAAATCACTCTTTTATTTCCTCTGTGATGAATTTATTATACAGCTGATTTAAAGAGTGATTTTAAAGCACAGACAACAGACCGAATGATATAACGTGTCTCAAAACTCGGCCGCTCATTTATTTCCATTAAAATCCTCACTGTGCATCCCTCCCATTCAATCAGTGCCTGTTATGATGATAATGAGAGAGCCATATGGCAGACACAAACACAAATGAGGGCAGGGCTCAGGCAAATGACAAGTAGCGGGGTATTTACACAACAGCAACAAAAAAAAGGAAAAGAAAAATCCATCGTGACAATTAGAACACGACGTGTAGGTGGGACGACTCGTGTTTGCTGTATACATGTTTGCTTTCTTGTTTGTGCATTAATCAGCACCTCTGCAGCTGTTCCAGTCAAACCCAGGAAACACGAGGAAGAGGAAAGAAGGCAACGTGCGTCTGTCAGCCTCGGGAGCCTGGGCTCGATGTGATTTAATCTTACAGACAAGAACATTACCAACAGCTTGAACATAAGAAATATGAAAATGCTAGTTTAGCGCTTGGCTAAGCGGTTAATGTTAGCCTGTCAGCAAACAGGAGATGGAAACTGCCTGATGGCGAGATGCGGTTCTTTTGTGCGGGTGTCCTTCCTGCAAAAGAGAGACGGTTTTAATCTTCTGACTTCTTTAGTCTTTATTTGTTGTGCACAGTAACCCTGGTTTCCAGGCTGATCAGGCTGATCATCAGCACAAAGTGGACTTATTATTTTCAATTAGATTCATTCACAGCTCCATATTTGTATCCTTGGACTCTCTAGAGTAGCTTTGCATGATTCTCAGCTCAAAATACAACTTGTTCTCACTCCCAAAGCTTAATATTTGACGCTAGGTGACAAATCGTCAACATATTATGCTTCCGGGCAACCAACACGTCCCTAAATGACGAGATCGGAAAAATGAGGAAACATGAGAACCATTTAGAATCAATTTACACATGTTCGTTCATTTTACTAAAATTGCTTTGGAAAACACTATTTAACGTCATTAACCTGCTGGTTAAGGTTCAGGATGAGGTTAGGCTTAGGGCTGGAATACAAGGCTGGAACGTGTATTACCGCGGGAGCGTCATTCTGCTGGATCTCATCCATAACCTGATGCGTAGCATGAGAACGTGGAAGGTCACCTTTCGCATTCCTCAGTAACGCCGCGGGATGTGACAAATCGTTGAGATGTTACGCCTCGGGAGTGAGAACATCCTGCAAAATAATCCTCACTTACGTCACACTGTGTGTTGTTTCAGGCCCTCGCTTCGCCCTCTGTTTGAAACAAACCTTTTCAGCCGCTCTTCATGTAAAGCTACCCTCCCCGTAAAGCAGCTTTTTCTGATTGGCTGCACATTGTAAACAAAAGGTGGAGCGAGTGCAAATTCACATCCGCTCTCGGTTTTGTTTCTGTTTGCATCGCTTCCGAAACAATCTGCACATTTGCTCTCATCACTGAAGTTAAGATCTGGCGAATGAACGTGTGTTTTGTCAGCTGTCTGCAGAAGCAGAGACAGAGCAAAGCGAAGGGCCATGATGTAAAAAACCAGGACAAAATTTCAATCTTAAAAACTCTCAAAAGAGTTTTTTCTTGCATCGCCTTCCTCTTCTTCAACGCAAAAACAGATCTTAGAGGACTGTGAAAGTCACCTTAGAGGAAATTCAGCCATCAGCGACAAAAGAATGGCGTTATGGCTGTCGGTTATGCTTCCATGCTAGATGTTATGAGTACATTAGCACTAACTACAGTCGGCCTCTCTCTCGCACACAGATGGCCCATTACGTGTTGAGGGGGGATAACGACAGCGAGCACATTACGCTCCTCTACTGCCTATAGGACGCACACTGCCTGTCGCTGACATATCTGCCTTTTGAAAGCAAACAAAGCCAGCCGTGATCGTTGCAAACGGCTTTGCCTGGACCTTCGCCTTGTTTGTCGGGGACGGCGTCTGCTGTGGATGCCCAGAGCACAGGGGAGGAGAGATGGCCGTTCCCTCCAACGTGCTTACAATCTAATCTGGCTTTGTGGCTGCTGGCACTCGGATTTATGTCAGGGCTGTGGGACACGTCCTCAAACTCCTCAGCCAGCCAGGTGTGAGGTGCGCAAACACACGACCCACAGCACACACAAAGGTGTAATTTTTCATTCAGGTGCTTCACATTCACTTCACAGGTCCGCTAAGGTGCAAGGCACTGAGATCCAGCCACGGACTCCAGCCAACTTGTGATTGTTGATGTTGTTGGGAGGAAAAAGTTTTGGAAGACTGTTTCTGCACCGCCTGCTCCATATAAATGTTGCTTTTACACTTTTAACTTTCGAATGAAATGAAGTTGGCACCACCTGGAATATATCGATTATGACCCCATTTTATTGGTGTGTTTGAAACCTAATGCAGTCCCCAGGAGCTGCAGTCGCTGGAGGTTTAATGGATCTTTCATCATCTCCTTAACATGGTCAGCTGACAGGAGTGCAGTGGCTGCACACACGTGAGCACATTTCCCTTTCAGCTCCGATAAAGCCATAAAATGTAGCCTGCCTCCGTCTCGGCTTGAATAAATTCTCGGCTGTGACGTCGCCCCGTGCAGTAACTCCACAGAGTCTTTTATGGTCTTATTACGGCTTAACGGTGTCCACTCTGAGGAAAGGAGAGCTGGAAATAAAAGCGTGAGCCTGAAGCTGTCGGGGTGGATATATGACTGAGACTGAGCGAGCTTCGATGGAACATAAAGATGAAGATCATCCAGGTAGTTTTCGTGAAGACAGACATTTCCTCAAGTGAAGGTTTACCGCAGTCCAGGGTCTTTATAATGTGCTGCACGGAAACAGGAAGTCATTCTTTTGAGACAAAAGCTCAGGCTTTAGACCTCACACCGTTTTCTTTTCACTCCTCGATGTGAGAAAAAGAGGAAAAACCCAGTGTGGTTATTTCAGCCTGAAAGCTCTGGTTGTGAGCGCTGAAGGCCCAACAAGCCAATCCAAAGAAAGTTGGCTCAAAGGGCAGGTGACCTAAAAAGATTGTTTTAAACTGGGTGAACCAAGGCGCCCAGTGTGAGTAAATACGGACCGTTTTAAACTTTAATAGTCTCCCCATAAGACAAGCCACTGCATTATATAGTTACGCAAGGCTCTGTTAATTGGTAGAATCAAAAGTGCAAAAAAACAAGACTTTCATAAAGTGTAATGTCATAGGAAACCTTACAGGTGTTTTCTTACACAAAGTTTTAAAAATATATTCCTGCAGTGAATCAAGTTTGAGAGTCGAAGCCTCCGAGGCGCCACTCAAAGCTTCTTATGATCCCCGAATCATAGCAAACGTTTCCCAGCTCAGTCAAAAGATAGAGACCTGCGTTTTATACAACATCCTACGAGTGTTCGCAGTGAACAAACATGCAGATCCAGTCCCAATATTCAAACACGAGTTTGTTTAACAGTTCTCATCAGACTCAAGCAGCTGTAAAAAGTCATTTTTAATAAATGATAAACAGTGTTTGGTGTTATCAGAATTAGATGTACTACAAAACACTGTAGCCTGACAATCAGCATTCTGCACTCCACCCACAAAGCTTCACTGGTGACACCATCAGATCACTGCACTGATTACGTCTGCCTGCTTTATAGTGCATGTATGCTGCCCCATGCTTGCGCTGACACGTTGAACAGATAAAAAAGAAAGAAACAATTACCGACAGACTGCAATCAACCCGAGTGTCGCGTCTTCGGTGACATCTGCGCTGCTTCCCAGCTGGTCGTGTTTCGGTTATGCTTCTATAAGAAATCAAGCCAAGCGTCTGCGTCGCTTTGCTGTTAAACCGCCGCCCTGCACAATTTACAGAGAATTTCTGGAATTCTGCTTCAAATCTATGAAGTTGTGGCTGAACTGCGAAAGTAAGCAGTTAATGTGAAATTCTGTGGATGCAGATGGCAGCAGATTTGTGAGTTTTGCCCAATTATCACAGTTAATCTTCATATTATTACAAACAGCTGAGAGCAAACTGATTCCATCATATTGCAGTTTATCACCGTCTGGATGCATCAAGGCTATGTTGAAGATTACGGCTGACTGCTAGTGGCTGCAGACCTGGTCCTTGTTTTCTAAGCACCATTGCAAATAGTTGCAGTCTCCAACCACCAACCCCTAAAGAAGAGGTGTCAAACATAAGGCCCGGGGCCAGAATCAGTGACTGTAACTAAATTTCTGTAACTTTTCCTACTGATACCCCTCTCCCCCAACCACCACAGCCATTCACACTACACCAAAGTAATTAAGTAACAAATAAACGTTAAAAGACAGAAAAGCTCCTGTTTCTTACAGTGGAGTCTGTGCAGTGAGCTACGGGCGAGCGTACCTAATCATCTATTCATGCTTCATTAATTTACCACAGCAGCATTTCTTTATAATGTAGATAAACAGAGACCCACAGTTGAAACTGCATTTTGTTTTCTTATATTAAGATATTGCAGAGATACTAAATGTGTAGTTAAAGACAGACAGAGGACAGAGAGGGGAGTTTCACTTGTCCCGTCCACTGAAAGTGGATCAAAGCGAGCTGCACGTGTCTGAGTTTGACATCGCTGTGATAGTTTGAATGTAGCGTTACGCAGTGATGCTGTAGGACTACATGTGCTCATGCAAAATCTTTCTGGAAGCCACAAACATAAACTCATTAACAGTTGTGCAATTACTGCAAAGCTCCTTCCTAAACCAGTGGTGAGAGATTCCTAACTTAACGACAGCACGTGTGGAGTCGCCAGCAGCTGAACACCTGCTGCTTCTGTCACCCCAACCGGTCGCAGCAGATGGCCCCGCCCCTTCCTCAGCCTGGTTCTTCCTGTTAAAAGAGAGTTTTTCCTTCCCACTGTCGCCAAAGTGCTTGCTCATAGGTGGTTATATGAATGTTGGGTTTTTCTCTGTATGTATTATTCTGGGGTCTACCTTACAGTATAAAGCGCCTTGAGGCGACTGTTGTTGTGATTTGGCGCTGTATAAATAAAACTGAATTGAACTCTGATAAAGTTTGTTAAAGGTTAAAAAGCAACTTAGACTTTTGCTACACATGCATGCAGCTCCGTACTCAGCATGCTAATTCATGTTGTGGACACAGTAAGCTAAGAACAGGTTTAAAAATACACTTAAATACATAAATACTAGAATAAATATGCACTGACAGATACTACCGCTACACAAAAGGAAGAACCTTATAGTTCTTAAACAGATGAGGTGTCCTTTCTGTATAGTATCACAATATAACTGAACTTCAAGAGCAACAGCGGGAGAAGATTGCTCCTGGCAGGCACAATTCAGGGCCAAAAAAGGACCCTTCTTCCTCCGAGGGGCTCAATTGGTTTGATATCCCGGGTTCAAAATTCTTCTGTGATCTTCACAGCATGTCTCTCTCTTTTGCCCCGTCTTCTTTGAAATATGGTCCATGACATGAAATAGAAACGCATTAGAAGTCCTCACAAGAATTCCTGAGGAACGACACGCTCCCAGGGGCGAATATTCACACTGAGGCTTCTTAACATACGAGGCAACCCTGGAGCAAAAAGGTCTGGTGCAAGGTTAGCTTCAGGCTACCGAGGGTCCACAGGGCAAAGACAGACGCAGAATAATGCCAGCTCCCTCTGAGCGCTTGGCAGGAAGACATCAAAACACAAACAGACTTCCCTCATTACAAAACAGACGAGGCAGAGTCGGTCAGACGTGTCAGAGCGAGCGCGGAGAGGGCAGCTGATCCCCGAGCCCTCTCTGGTCACGACCCTGCGATCAAGAGTCTGCTGGAAGCTGGAAGGTCGGCGTTGTTTCAGTAATGACCGAGAATAAATCAGATCCTGAAGGGGAGAAAGCTGAGGTCAAAGGTGTGGGTAAAATAATTCCAGAGATCAACTGTAGAAGAGCAGAATGAGAAAGGCTTCTCTTTGTATGGAGCTGTCCTTTCAAAAATCTCCAATTAAATTCCTTCTTCCTGTCTGTCTGACATAAGGATGCATGTTTTTAATGGCGATTTTTCTCTTTCAGAGCCCCAAATGCAGCTCCTGGACTTCGATCATCAAAACAGGTGAACGCATAAAAGAGGTCGATGCTAAAATTGTTCCACAATTTGACCTCGGAGTGAAATAATCTGCCCTCTGGTTTAAGATCGGCCTGTCAAGCACACAATAAAGATGGTGAAATAAGAGGAAACTGAGGGTATTTGGAACAAACTTTTTGCTCTTCAAGTAAGAAGTTTTAGTGAAGATAAAAACTGAAGTTGGTGTGTTTGGCAGATGTAAGAGCAGAGACTAGCTCCAACATGGCGTCCATAGACCGTGGAACCGCATTGCAGAGTCATGAATGCAGCTGCAAAACACACAGAGAGGCCGGACCGTCCATTAGTGACCGGTGTTCTGGGAATCCATCCTACCTGGCAAACCATCCTACCCGTTGTTTCTGCGCAAGCGCACAACACAAAATTCAGTGGCAAATTGTCCTACCTTTGTGAATATTAGCTAGAAAAATACTCTGACCAGTTCAAATTAACTGCCAAACCATCCTACCTTTGTGAATGTCACCTACAAGCATACTTAAACTGCTAAAGTTTTGTGGCAAATCGTCCTACTTTTGTTAATCTGAGCTAGAAGCATACTTTAATAGCTACATTTCAGTGGCGAACCATCCTACCTTTCTGAATATGAGCTAGAAGCATACTTTAACAGCTAAAATTCAGTGGCAAATCCTCCTACCTTTGTTAATAACAGCTACACACATACTCTGACGGGTAAAATTAAGTGCCAAACCATGCTACCTTTGTGAACGTTACCTACAAGCATACTTTAACGGGTAAAATGAAGTGGCAAACCATCCTGGCTGTATGCATATGAGCTACAAGTATACTCTGATGGGCAAAGTTAAGTGGCAAACCGTCATACCTACTTAAATTGGTGCTGGAATTACTCTGTGACAGCAGAAATGTGCATAAACTACTTACGGTAGGACGTTTTGCCAAAGTAGGATGGTTTGTCAGAACACCGGCACTCAGCTTAAACTGAGTATGTCTGGATCACCTTCACCTCCAAATTACCACGAGGAGCCTGAGTCATTTTAACTCAGACCCTTTAATTCTGTCACTAGACAATGTCGTTAAAATCAGGAACATCCTGTCCATGCAGCTTTTACTTCTGTGCTGAACTTTGGTCATTCTTGTCTTGGATGTTTGGACTGTCTAACTGCATCAGTGCAAAGCCCAACAAAGCTGTGAATTGTTGGAACATTTTAAAAGCCGATGATTGTGTGCTTGCTTCCTGAACCCTGGAGGCTACAGAGCGACAAATGGAAGAACATGATGAGCTTTATTTACTTTGCTCCTTCCACCTTTGAGACCCCAAATGAAATGTCATTAGAGTTGTTGGGCTACATTGGTCTCTAGTGATCGGTTGGGGAAAATTGAATTCCCCTTCCACTTAAACGTTGCTAGAATCAACATAGCGTCAGACTGATATCGGACTTGTAATTCCTTATTTTCTGTTTGCCCTTGAAGTTTGAAAATCCTTTATTAGACACAGAAGGTCTCCCATGTTAGCGTCTCTTCATCAGCTCCTTGTTAAAATCAGAATTGAATCTGAACTCACATCTTCACATACAGATGAACAATCGGGCCTCACCACATCTTGAAGGCCTCATAGCACCCACAGTGTATACGACTGTTGTGTGTCGTTAACCTTTGTGTGCTCCCACAGTTTTTACTCTGTGTGGTTTGTTGTTTGTGCTCTCTTCACCTGCCCCAGCTGAACATGGCTGACCCAGCCTTAGGCTGGATCTCCTGCAGGTCCCACCCTGGTTAAGGGAGTTCCTCCTCCTACTGTGGCCGAGTCTTGCTCAAGGTTGGGTTTATATATTTGGGGATGCTGTGGCCCAGGAGGTAGACCAGGTTATATACTAATTGCAAGGCTGGCGGTTTGATCCAATCTGTGTGTCCAATCTGTATGTCAACGTATCCTTGGGCAAGATACTGAACCCTGAGCTGTTCCCAATGTGTTCATCAGAGGGTAGATATTAGACAGAAAGCACTGAGATGCAGAAAACAGTGCTTGGATGAATGGGTGAATAACAGATGGGCTATAAATCTCTCCGGGTGCTCAAGCAGAGCAGAACAAACTATATAAGAACCAGTTCAGTTCGGTTTGACCTAACTGCCAACTTAAATGTGTTTTTCTCTGATTTACATTAAAATCACTGCACTAAACCCAACACAGTATGAGAAATGCACGAGTCTACTTTGTATGTCCTCACAAAGCTTCAGCACAACTTAGCAGTGCAGTCAGACAAAGTAGAGTGCAGTGCAGTACTGTATATGGTTCTGCTCTGCAGACAGACTCAGGGGCTTCAGTATGGTTTCTACTTTCAGTTGCAAAATCATCTGGAAAGAGAGAAAAACTGTCTGCAAAGGGCTTATTTATTCCCTCTATTACCTCCATCCAGACAGCATAAATAATATAAAATGACATCGACTGCTAGAGAGAAATACTGAAAGAAAAATATTCGATTTTTAGGAGCCTTTTAAAATGTTTTCTTTGAGACATTAAGGAAAACGTAATTGAGACAAATGGGGCAAAGGTGTGGAGTTTGCAGGTTCACTGAGGTACGCATGCGTTGCACAGAGATATTCTGTGTTTTGCAGCTCTACAGAGAATCCAGAGCACCAGACTTTGGCCTGAAACGGTCAGTTCAGCCACAACAATAAGAGACGAGGATTTTACTCTCTGTAAAATCAACTATAAGAATCACACCACTGAAAAATTCATTTTCCTCCATCTCTCCTTCTCCCTGGAGTCCTTGAATTAATATTTGATGCCGTTCTAGTTTACTCTCTCAGTGTGAGTGTTACATTATACAATTAGGCTGTAAAAGCGTTATGAGTTTGGCATTGTTTTCATCCATCTGCCAACTGAAACGCTTCCTCTGATCCCACTTTTAACATGTCATCTGTGGACGAGTTTCTGGAGTGACCACAGTGTGCAGATGTTGTCCCGGCCCCACATTTCACGTCCCGTTAGCCGTGATGTGGCATCGTTTAAAACACCCCAGAGAGATTTTTTTCATCTTAAATTTAAAACTGTGTAAACAGAAATTCAAATATTAAAATATTCTCTTTCACACTTTTCACTCCTCTCCTCAGAAACCTGTGAACTTGCACTCATCTGTGTGAAGTCCCAAGTCCTGACACTGAATCTTCTGAAAGTTAATTTCAAAGCACCAAACTTAAAGAAGCACGCAGCTGTCGGGTCTTAAAAGTGAAGCCATCGCTGAAGTGTCTTAAACTGCATTCTTTCTTATGTCCAGCAGGAGGCCGAAGGTTATTTTGGCAAAAGAACATTTGCTGATCAGTCATTCAGAAATGTATTTCTTTGATTAATTTTGAATTTGTGATGATTCACCTTTTAAGATTTAAACTCCATTAACAGTTTTACTTCTAGCCTCTAACAGCCACTGCTCCATTTCATGACCATTTCCTGCTAATAATAAAATATAAGAAAATTTAATATTTTTTAAACATATTACTGGGAGTTTTAAACTAATTTAAATGAACAATAAATAAAGTGTTTATATTTATTTTAGTGCTGTCAGCGTTAATCTCGTTAAAATGACGTTAACCCCATAACCACATTAACAAGGCAAATCTCCGTTAGCGTGTCAGCGCGGATCGCCCCGTTCAGCCGCGCGCAAACTCGCTAGCGGAGATTTGCTGCGTTATGCCGGTTTTGGCGTTAACATAATTCATACGTTTTTAAATTCCAGACTTTAAACCAACAATGGTGGATCGTGTACTGATGTACAGTTCACCAAAAACTTTCTGCGGTACTCCTTCCTCCTGTTTTTCCTTCGTTTTTTAGTCGCAATAACAACAACAATGAAAAAACCCCCAAAGAAGAAAAGTTTCTTTCTTTTGCTACTTTTTTACGAACAACTTGCCTCACTTACTAAATAGCACCACCTTGTGGCAGAGGCTGTGCAGTCCACATCCAAACATGGAACAAGAAAAAAAAAAGAATAATTGATGTTAACATTAGCTGATCGTTGACCATTCGTATGTGATAAAATTGATTAATTACAACATTAATGGTGAGGTACTTTATATCTAACAGAATGATTTCCAAAAATATTCAACATGCAGAGACCTGAGTATCACAACATCAGTTGTCCTCTTACCAAATTCTGCAAACATTCCTTGCATCTTTTTGCATAAACTAGAGTTGCATTAAAGCAAAAATAAACCAAGCACTTGAATAAACTTATGGATCCATTCCATTGTATTTCAGCCCGGTTTATTTCTCATGGAAAAGACTGTTATAGTTCGAAGGATTGTGCTAAATTTGAACAGAACAGCGATGGGTGAGGTAATGAGCACAAGACCCCGGCAGCTTTTCAGAAAAATGATCTAAAAATCACTGAAACAATATTAAGTCTCATAACTCAAAGTGTATTTAAATGGTAATTTTTTAAATGTGCTTGCAGTCATAATTGTTTCAATGAACACTTCATTTCTTAAAATAAAAATATTAAACACTTGAGAAAAAAAACGTGTGTTTAAAACGCTTAAACAATGTGAATGTCTTCTCTCTGGGTGAAGCCCGGAGGTTTTCTCTAAATTTGTCTTCAGTGAATCGTCTGTACAAATGCAACATGCTTCCATTTGGCCTAATCTGAACTGATGAGGATTTTCAGCAGCGAGCTGGCTCACTGTCACCTCCGACTGCCAGAGAAGATGAAGTCAGTGCAGTGAAAGCTTTCATATGAGATCGCACACAAGAAAGAAAAGAGAAAAATCGTTTGCTTTCATGATGCTTTTCTGTGATCACACCACCATCCTTGATTTGCCTCTGCAAAAATATGAAAAAGACTGAGAACTATAATGTGGAGTGGTAATTACTCAGTGGGCGCATCAAAGCGGACCGAGTGCTGATAACGCGCCTCAAACAGGGCAAAGACTATTGCAATTACCTTTCCCTCCATTCACCTTTCTTTTCTTCCTCTCCTCTGCTCTCCTCTTCCCCCTACAGTCTAGCCTGCACTATCATCAGGCCCTGAATACGCTGGAATTGGCGCAGGCTTCAGAGAGTCAATGAGTCATAATTGAGGGTAATGAAAGGAGTTTAATTATAATTCCAACAGACAGGAAAAGAAAGAAAAAAAAACATTGGGTAACGTTGTGATTTTTGCAAGGCCTTGGATCATTTTGGCAAGCTCTCATTACACTGAAGGCAGTGTGAGGTGTTTGTGTGTGTTTACATGTGGGGATGAAAGAAAGAAAAGCACAAAATTATTCTTAAAATTCACAAAAATAACAGAAATTTATCTGCCTCCCAAACACAGAGGGATTACGAGAGCTTAACGGAGACAAATTATTTTATGTTTATTTGGTTCAGAAACACATTTTACCTTCAACTCTTACGGCTCAGCTTCAATTCCCAACTCAGTCCAATTAGTTTTTTACATAAAGGTTTGTAATCACGCTCACTGTTTCAGCCTGCCAGACGGCACACGTCTTACAAAAAATCACTGCTGGGGTCTCAAAACAACATTCTCAAACAACTTATTTGCACGCACAAATACATTGGGGAGGATACGCAATGCTCATATTGAACACCTCCCCAAAATAGTCACTGCAAACATTTACATTCGCCCCTCTGGTAACTTAAGACTGATTAACTTTTTGGCAGGGCCATCGTGCTGCAACACTGACAAGCAAGTCAGCTCTTCTGCCCACCCAGCATTAAACCCACGGCATCCTGAAGTGTGATCTTATTTATATAGCGCCAATTTACCATAACAGTTATATTGCAGTGTAAAGACCCTACGATATTAGAAAGAAACCGCACCTCCAATGAGCAAGCACTGGGCGACAGTGGGAAGGAAAAACTCCTTTTAACAGGAAGAAACCTCTAGCAGAACCACGGCCAGGGTGGGACCATCTGCTGTGACCGGATGAGGGTGGGGGGCAGGAAGACAGGACAAAAGACAAACTATAGGAGTGAGAGCCAGAGATGAATAAGGTGCATAAACACGTAGTGAGTGAAGAAGAAACACTCACTGCATCATGGGATGTCCTCCAGCAGCCTGGGCGGATTCAGGGTTATGTGACCCAACCCGAGTTATATGCTTCAAATTTAAATGAAGCCCCAAGATCAAAAATGACAAACATGCCTTTGTGACTGAAATATCAAATCTAAGGTCAGATTTAGTGTCCAGCAGTAGGACAAAAGTTCGAACTGGCCAAAAACAGTGACAAAGTTAGAAAAATCGACATGAAAAAACCTGACATGATGCATCTCAAGGGGGTTTTTGCTCTAATTACAGTTTAAAATAGAAGGGCACTGAAGGAGAGCACATCCTCTGCAGAGGCCACTGGCCTCTCTCTCTTTGCTGAAAGTGATCTACGTCCACACCAATTCTCTTTGTCCATCCACCTTCTCCACGCCTGGTTTCATTACATGAGCCTCGGTAGTTTTAACATAAAAACAGAGACACTTCGCTGAAAACAAACAGCTCTGTCGTGTCCTGATCTGTTGCCCGAGCAAGCATCGCTTTGATCGCACCTCATAAGCACAGCTCATTGTCAAAACGCTTTTCACATTGACTGATTCTGTCCAATGCCAGCGCTCAGTACAAATGCAGCACTCTGGTCAGAGCAGGTTTCAACTGGAATCCAGTCAAAGTAATGAGGGGTGATCAGATTTAAAGGAATGGGCCTGTAAAAATCACCCATACCCATTTTATTTGGCCAGATATCCCCTTTTAGTTCGTTTTTCTGGGCATGTCTAGACAGCTGCTATTTTTAAGATCACCAGAAGTCACATCCTGCTCACTTGAAGAGTCCACAGTTTCTAAGCCTGTAGGCAGTGGGTCAGGAGAGAGTGAAACCAGGACAATGCTTCTCTTCTTTTCCTTGACATTCAAGGGGTTGAATTCGTCCCTCAGGGTTAGACTGTCAAAGTGCAGTAGCATCAAAACTATCTGAACTGTGCTGCATGCCAGCGTGTGGCAGCACACAGCACACAATCTTCCCAGGCCACCTGGACCACTCACCAGAGTTTCTTAAAAGCAAAGTTGAAGCGTCTCACAGTGGTGAGACGCTTCAGGACATCCAGCACTGACAGCAGACGAATGGCAATAATCCTGGGAAATTGGGAATAATCGGTTAATGCCCACATTTCAATCTCAGATGAAAAACAACGTGCTTTAATATTTTGGAACATTTTGTTCAGGGACATCCTCGCCTTTACAGACACACACAGAGGAAGACATGAAGAAGTCAGCAGGTAAAGGAGGAACGGACTGGACATAGGTAACAAAGATTACAGATGCAAAAATATAAGCACTGCCAACTGAATCATGAACATAGATCTACCTTGACTGCAACAGAGCTTGGCATAGTGGTCTGCCTGAACTAACTGTGTCCAGGAAGATGCCTCAAGACATAACAGTTTAGGTACTGCGACCCTGATAAGGACAAACAGAAGACAATGGATGGATGGATGAAGCCGTATAATAGCAGAAAAACATGGCTGTGGATTAATGGGTCAGATAAAACAGGAACTACATAAGCTGCTGTGGACTGCAAAGCAGCCTGCAGATGCAATGGGATGCCAAAACAGACGAATCAGATGTGGAGGAGGTCATCAGCTCTGTCATGTCAAGTGGTTTGGCAGTAAGATCAGCTGTAGTCAGCTACAGTAGCCGATCTACCTGGACCACCTGGATGTTTTTGACATTAAGCTCAATTTTAAAGAACCAAAGACCGAAATCCACCAATTTACTCAAAACTGTACAAAAGCAGAAAAACATGACTGACAACAGCAGTGATTTTGATAACAGTTAAAATAAGCTGTATTATTCTAGAAAAGTTGGAATATTCCTGCATTCATAAATATATATAATAACCTCATACTGTATTTATCAGCGCAGTCGACCGCTCTGCACTTTCTCAGCTCTGAGGTAAAAACCAGCCGGCACACTCACTCCGCATGAGCGAGCAGTGCTTATTTTGGAGCTGCAGTTTGACTCGAGGAGGGTCCGAGCGGCTCACGAGGAGATATGTTGTGGGAATATCAGCTGACCCAGTGACTTACAAACCTCTGCTCCAGTCTCCCTCTGCTGTCCTTCAGGCTTTTTATTTAGCTCACATCGACCGGACACGCCAACGTTTCACAGTCAAGCAACACATTCATAAACGACTCTGAATACATGCGATCCAAACTATGTGCTCAGAGTTTTGCAGTTTATACTTCTGTTTCATTTTTTTCTTACTTTGACCTCACTTTGATCTCCAGCATGCCACACGTGTTTGTTTACATCGATTCTCACGCTCAGAATGATACTTTGCTTTGATGTAGTGCAGCTTTACTACACTATAAAACTTAACCCTGATGCAGTAAAACTGAAAGGAATTCTGACACAGACATGACAAGCAATTAGACCACACTGTAGGTGGAAACAACAGTTCAGTTACATGTTTTAGTACGTAATAATAATTAAAACCTGAATGTGGGGAAAAGATCCTGGGGAAGATTATAAGCAGCCATTACAGCTTGAAAAATGTCGTTGATATACAACAAACGTAACCGAAGACGAAAGTCGATGACCGTTCCAGCTCCTTCTCCCACAAAGCAAAAAGCTGCTAAAATGAGCAAAAACAATCCACATAAAGGATTTTAGGTCAGGTTTGACCCATCCTATCATTACATTCCCTCTGTTTGTGTTCTCATTTACTGTCCGTCAGCTGGGAGCCTGCCACCGTGTCTGACTAGACCATAAATAGTAGAAGGCACTGATGGTGGCGTCATGGATTTCCAATGACCTCAGTCGGACCAATTAAAGTTACACACAGGGGATAATTATGTATTTTATTGGTGGGGAGGAACGATGGGCCTGGTAATGACATGTGGCAGCTTTATAAGCCTCCGCGGTGCCTTCATACGTCAACGGGACAACAGAACCGACAGCAGCTCGTCTACAGCTGCTGTTTCAGCCGTCTGTTAGAAGAGCGCACTCGCATGCAAAGTTAATAATGCATACTGTAACTGTGTCACACACTGCTCTCCAACTGTTTGTACTAGTCAAAGACCAAGCCATTGCAGCTCCTTCCTATTCATGAACTAAAGAGAAAACAGAGAAAGGGACCGAGTGGGTGTAAGCAAGAAAAACGTGTCCAGTTGGATCTGAATATCAGAAATATATTCAGTCCCAGTGAAGGCCACACTCGGAAATGAGAATCTACTTTATTGACATGCTTTAGAGGTATTTTGTCAGATCCTTTATTTGATATATATTTCTACTTCTCTACATAGTTTTATGTTTGCTATAACACTTATAAATCATATCTTTTGTTAACATCACTGGTCTATTTAAGTCAACAGAAACTACACTATGTTTTCTACGAGTCTTAACCTGTTCTCAAAGTGATATTTCACAATAAATGCATTTATATTTCAAGCAAGTCATCAGACAAATAAGTCTGTCTAAGGACAACATGACATCATAGATGCAACAGCAGCGTTGACGGGGTATGGAGGAGATGGAAAGGAAAGATACCTCCTCCATCCCGACCTCCTCTCTAAAAGATTGTTGCAGTGCTACATACAACATGTTATTTCCACTCCTGCCTTTAGATAACAATCAATATTTGCAGTTCAAACTCCATCTTTAAGATCCCACAACAGCCAAATAAACAGAAGCAGTGACAGCGAATATATCTCTGCCTGATCTATCCAGGACTCCAATATTTTTTGAGCACGGACCGAATCATTTCTCAGAGCGTGAAATGTGAAATATAAAGACTGAATTTTCCTTCGGCTTGTTCTCGTCTGGGGCTAAATTCTTGTGCAAGTGTTTTTGTGTTAATGACGAAATAAACTTGAAGCGAAAAAAGAAAATATACTGTAAGAAGTGAAATTCAGGTATCGCAGCTACACTGAAAATCTTCACACGGTTATTAGAAATTAGACAAATGCAGCGAAGCTCAAAGACAAAGATTAAGAAACACAGGAGTAAAACAATAAGAGACACGAAGCGCAGTTCAGTCTAACACACCTACGTTCAGAACCTTTGAGAATAACAGAAATCTTTCAGGAGCTGAAAGAGCTGACTGCGTCTGCCGAGGCAGCCGATGCCAAGGTGTTTGATTATCCCCGTCGCCTTGAGCGGCCTCGTCGAGCAGCTGTGGAGATAAACGGAGTAATTGACAAATCGCGGGTGCTCTCTCTCTGACACTGCTCCCGACTGCTTTTTAGTGTTGTCGCCACGGTGGACTGAGCTGCTGAGAAAGCTCGAGTTTCATTCAGATTTCCCCGTTTTTCCTGCCGTGTCTGTCTCAAGAGGGCATAACCTGGAAGTACGAAGGGCTCTTTGAACTGTGTTGAGTAAAAGAAGAGTTAGAAGAAGCAGCTAATGAAGCTGCAATTCAAACTCAGGCATAACTGCACACCAACAGCAGCACTGATAATTTCAGTTTGTAACCTCCTGCAGAAATATTAATGAAATTATCTGATAATGCAGACTGTCAGTGAGGTTTGTGCTTAGTTTTTGGTGAGTGAAACTACGTATTCGAGCAGCACTCCACCAAAAGCAATCACAACAGCAGCTGTAGCGCTGTGTCGAGCCTTCGTGTCTTTATATTCTGTTTCCAAGGAGCCAGACATTCCCGTCATTTTTAAAGTAGCCTTGATTAATATCTCTCCAGCCTTACTGAGGGTTTTCACAGTCTTTCTCTGGACATTGGCTGCTTATACATTCACCTTCAGTCCAGTCCATCAGAGGAATGCTTCTTTCAGCTATTTAAGCATAAAAACACATGTAGCTCAACAGGTGAACCACTGTTGTGTCTACACATAACAGACACGTGAGGCACTTTTGCAAAAACACATAATCTGTTCCCATTTCTTTAGTTGAAAGAACAATAAATATCAAAACTAACATCATCAATGAATATTTGACATGCAGTTTTCCTAATTGGGCTTCCATCAAGTCAGCAAAGAGGCACAGAAAAGAAGATCAGACACCAACTCGGGAGGAATAGAAAGACAAAGGCAACAACATTGTCATCCCCTGTGTAGCCGGTGTATCGGAAAAACTCAGGAGAGTTTTCTCCAAGTACGACATCCCAGTATACTTCAGACCCAGCAACACACTCAGACAGAAACTGGTTCATCCCAAAGACAAAACTCCTAAACACAAACTTACTGTATGCTGTACAGTGCAGCGAGGAATGCCCAGACCTCTACATTGGAGAGACCAAACAGCCACTTCACAAGCGCATGGCACAAGATAGAAGAGCCACCTCCACAGGACAAGACTCAGCAGTCCATCTGCATCTAGAGGACAAAGGTCGCTCTTTCGAGGATGCCAATGTTCACATTTTGGACAGAGAGGACAGATGGTTTGAAAGAGGAGTGAAAGAAGCCATCTATGTCCACTGTGAGCGACCATCTTTGAACAGAGGCGGTGGTTTACGACACCAACTGTCTGCCATCTATAATCCAGTTTTGAATTCCCTCCCCAGACGCCTTAACGCCCACTCACACCCTGGGTCATCTGACCTCAGGAAATCACATGATAGGGTGGGGTGGACCTACACCCGTCTTCACACCTTGGCTCGTGTGATTAGGTAGAAGATCATTGGGAGGTCCATTGTCCCTCTTGGGGGACACTCCCACAGGGCTTAAATCTGGGACTCTCCACCATTTGACCCTAGAACTGAAGAAGCTTCTCAGATGAGAGGTGAAACATCTTCAAGCAACTTAAATAAGTCCAGACGCTTTTCTTTCCAAGCTCCTTAGACTACGATGACCTGGATGACTGAGAACCTTCACAGACATCAAAACTAACAGTTTGACAGGCACTAAACAGAACGTTTGCACCAAAATAGGGACTCTCCAAGAGCATGAGCTCAGCACAAACTCAGCATATCTAAGCACAGTGTGCAGTGTGTCCTTAACTGGTGTATTATATTTGATAATTAATTATTTTTTCGTTTTTGGGACGTCTGCATGCATCATGCATCGTCATTCTCCTCCCTGAAAGCAAATGCAAAAAAAAAAACTGGCAGATGTAGCCAATATGATAGAAATCAAAAATAATATGCAAACACTCCATTTTTAATGGATTTTAATGGAATTTTATGGCAATTATTTCATGATTCAGGCTTTAAATTGTTAAAAAAAAAAAGCTGCCAAACTTGACAAGTGGACGAATTCAAATCAGTTTATTTATACAGCAACAAATCACATCAACAGTTTCCCCAAGGTGCTTTATATTGTAAGGTAAAGAGCCTACAATGATTCAGAGAAAACAGTACAGTATCTGGCAATCATCTCCTTATGAAACGGTAATGAATCCAACAAAGACCCAAGAGATGGATCTGATCCTTCAGTTTGTCCATCTACTGTTCACTGAAGCTTCATCAGAAATGGCCTCAGTCAAGGGTGGCTGTCAATACGACATTTTCAGGAAGGGAAACGGGGAGAAAAAGTTCATACATCTAAGAAAGCACCTGACTGACAACGATCCCAAACACGCTGCCAATGCAGTGAAAGCAAACCTGGACCGAAAAACACCCAGCGCCTGATCCTCAACATTACTGAAGCAGAGTGGGATCATCCTGACAGACAGCAAAAAGGGAGAAACATCCAAGGAAGAGCTTTGAATGTCCTTCAAAAAGCCTGGAGAACGATTCCTGAAGACTACTTATAGAAATCCAGAGAAGCTGCCACACATACGGGCAGACCAAATATTAACTTTCAAACTTGTTACAATTATACAAACTCTTTTTTTTTTGCCTTGTTTCGATAATTTGCCACATCCATTTCTCATTTAGCAGCATATAAAGAAATGATTTGAGACTTTTGTCCAGTTTTGTACCTTTGAGGCTTGGAAATGCATCAAAAACCAGTCCAGAAACCAACGGGTGAAGTCAAGGTGGCTACATCCATCTTTTAAATACAGTCTGGTTATGCCACCAAATGTGAGACAAGTGACTTTGAAATAAATATTGCAATAAAAGCTACACCTTTCTATTAAACAACTCACAGCGCTACCTGTCCTTCCTCTCCTCTGTGCTGTCCGTCACCAGCCTCCATCTGTGCCTCCCTCCGTCAAGAGGAGCACTTTGCCGAGACCGGTGACAGTAATAAAGTCTGACTCAGTGAGGCTGGAAAGGATGTAAATGAATGTAGATGAGGATGAAGAGTAATTGCTCACACAGAGTGCTGTGAAAGGTGTGTGTCAGAGAGAGTGAACCCTTTGGAGCTCTTAACTGGAAATGGGTGGCCCAGTCAAAGAGGAGAGACTTCAAATATCTGTTTCTCTATTAATGTTGCTGAATGGATGGAGCAGACGGGTGAGCGTCGGTGAATGATGGCAGATGCAAAAATAATGGGGAATGATGTCACAGAGGAAGCAGCAGAGAGAAAGAGAACGTTTTTAAGTAACAGGGAGGGAAGGAAGAAATTAAAGAAGGCGGTTATTATCTCACTAAATATTACATTTTTTGTATTACTGTTCATCTCATTCAGGAAAACTTAACGTACACTCATTCTGTTGGATAAGTGTGGAAAACTGATGTAGACACGCCAAAAAAAGTCTATAAAATGGTGCACACAACACCTACAAAAACTTCTGTATGACAGAATACCTGACTTCAGTTTGGCCAGTCTCCTTCTCAAAGCGTACCAAATGGCTGCTTTGGCGTTTTCAGTGTATCCCTGGAAAGGTCTGCTTTGACCACATATTCACTGCACTTTGAGATTTTACCACAGACATCAAACAAACATCAACTTCTGTAACCCGACTTTCATAACGAGGCGCCTTCGTCAATGATTTACAAACATTACAGTTTTCCGTGGAAGGCTCCACCATGCCCATTCCTGATCAACACCTCTGGATCTCTTAGCGATTGTATTACATGCCAATTTATCCTCCCCTGAAAATTCCTGAAAAGCCAAGAATCTTTTGCCCACATAAACACAATATTCACTCAGCATGGCCCTAGAGTCTAGATCAGGGATCTCGAACTCCAGGCCTCGAGGGCCGGTGTCCTGCAGGTTTTAGATGTGCCCTTGAACCAACACAGCTGATTTAAATGGCTAAATGACCTCCTCAACATGTCTTGAAGTTCTCCAGAGGCCTGGTAATGAACTAATCATTTAATTCAGGTGTGCTGACCCAGGGTGAGATCTAAAACCTGCAGGACACTGGCCCTCGAGGTCTGGAGTTCGAGACCCCTGGTCTAGATGGTTCATACAACTCTATCCTTCAAACCTATAATGTCTAAGCCATCTCCGGTGATCAGCACAACCCTAGCCTCAAACCCTAAAACCCACGCCCCCATCAGATTTGATGAAGAGAGTGAATGCAGTTAAATGTATGTTTTGGAAAACCATCCTCAGCTCCAGGGGAAAAGCAAGACCTCGCAGGTTTCATTCACTGTCACCATAAATCAAAATCCCATTTTTGCAGCTCTAAAAACACAGTTTCACCCTCAGCTCATTAACGACCCTCAGGCGGGGCATCCATGTCAAACAGAGTCTCTGTTTAAGTCAAAGCTCCAGTCTTGTGACATGACCTTATGAGAAAGGGCCGTGAACATTAAGCTTAAATCTGCCACTTCCTGCAGGCAGACTCTGGGATGATCGTCTCTGTTGGAGCGTTAATTGTATGCAGATGCTTTGTTTATGCTTGTATTCATGATGTTGTCTGTGAGCTAATTTTGTCTTCACTATCCTCCGTTACACCCCTCTGCTCTCACAGGAAATCATTTGTCGCAGCGGCGTCACTCGGAGGCCGACTGGCCGCGGCAGTCAGAACAACTCTGTCACTTCTTATCTCCCGTCATAAGCACAAAACTCATTTGTCTAAAGCACTAACATGTCAGCCTCTTTCCCCCCCAGAGTCCTGTTGGCGAATATGAGCTCCCCAACACATCACTCTCTTACCTAGCTTGAATTTCTCTCTCTGGAAAGAAAAAAAAAAACCTATCCTCCTCATCCTTTTTGCTTGTCCTTTTTAGTTGTCATCTTACTCCTGGCATACATGACTACAACCAGCAGAGATCTGAGCCTTGCTCTTCTCACTATCGACTGCTTATGATGCTAATATAAGCATTACATTACTCTGCTTTGCATTTATTGTATGTCAGTTTGACACATTACATCAGCTTGGATACAAACGCATGTGTGCGTCTCAGTGTGTTTCTCTCTGTGTGCGAAAGAAAGTAGTATATCTTAGCTAAAGCGGTTACTACTAATATAACCCCTAAAAAGGCCACAATAAAAGTCCTTAGAATCTCAAGTTAAAGCTTTTTACCCTCCCAAAAGTGAGTCCACCAACAAACAGCAGTTTTAACTCCTTATTAACAACATCGCAACAAGAGCCGCACCTATAAAACAAAAGACCACGCACTCACGCACATCAGCCATTTTCCCACTTTAGATCCTAACCGAGTATTCAAGGCTTTTGAAGGCGGCCACTCACCCATCACTCGGAGCCGGTCTGCGCCCACCACCACCTCCTGCTCATCGGCGGAGAACAGGAGCTTCCCAGAGGTGGATTTCACTTCAAACATCTTGCCTCGTGCTTTAAATCCACTGGATCCTGAACCGAAGGAGAAGAGAAGAGAGAGGAGACATCAAAGAGGAGGGACTGGAGCTGATTTCTTACCGAATTACCCAAGAACATGAAAACTTTAAAAAAAAAAAGCACCCTGGTGGAAGATGTGGGACTTATGACCAAACCTGCAATATTGATTTTGTTGTGATTCATGAGACTGCTGAGAAAATGTCCAATAAACCAATCCGGTCTTTAAGTCTGACGTCATTAGCTGTGCCTGGGCCCAAATTCAGCTGCAGGTCCCAAAGTCAAACGAACACCGCGGCATCACTGAGAGTTAAAAACTGTCTAAATTCTTTCATCTTTAATAAAATGTTACATCTCTACCAGGTGTAACATCTAAGTTTAACATCCAGGCATCCATGAAAACAGAATTTATTACATTTAACAGTTAGAGTTAGAAGTTAACAGGAAGTTAGCTTGCTAGCTTCCATCTAAACATGATATAGCATGTTCTGACGGAGAGATTTCTGAAAAAATTAAGACGTACAGCTCTGCTATCGCTTCCAACATAAATGAAGACAGAAAATTAAACAGCAGTGGCTTTTGTTGGTTTACTGAAGTTGGGCTAGCTGGTATATAATGATGTGCTACATGATCGCTAGCAACACAGCTATGTTAGCATAATATAAACACAGTGAAGCTGGAGGATGAACGCTAACTTTTACTCGATAAAAGTTAACGTCAGGGTTCCCGATAGTTAGGGACAAATGCAAATCGCATGGCAGGATGCTGTAAACGGACCAAACTTCAGTCAGGAGAACAACTGAGATCATACGAGGTTAGTCATTTATATACTGCTGCATTGGCTGTAGTTACATCGTAAGGTTTTAAAAACTGAGCTTTAAAATGAACAGTGATAATAAAAACCGAGAGAGGCCGACAGTGATCACTGACTGTTTTTAGGGGCTTATTGAGATTAAATAGAACAAGATACAAAGCATTAATATATGTTAAGAACACAACACAGTCATTTTTTATCACTTAAAGACCGGATTAACTGTGTGTTCTGATCAAATGTAACCAGAGTCAAAGGAGGGATAGTCATCCCCTTTGCTACAGAGGCCACAGGTGTGATGTCATATTTAATTGCAGTGCCTTGTGATATTGTTATTTGGTCACCAATGCCTAATCCAATTAGTGGAATTGCTGATCATTAATTCATATTAAGCAGACGAGTAAATGCCAATGTCAAGTGGCTTTGAAGGACAGGAAGAATGAAAATAAGGCAACAGTCATATATCAACTAAATGTCACTGTCTTTTCCTTTTATTTGGAATTTTGTTGCTATTCCTAGTTTATAAATTAGAAACAGAAACAGTTCTGATCTAATTAGAAAACATGAATTATTCAGCCTAAGCCAGTTTAAGATATTACATAGAACAGAATAAACAAGGAAACATCTCGAGTATAGTTGTGATAAAACGTTTAGAATTCCAACCATCCAGATGTGACCTGTTGGTGGAAGCGATCTTCTCTGCAACATGGTTGTGCAAACCAGACACATTTCACTGAACGTGTGCCGGAAAGATCCTCATGCGCCAGCTGACACAACTCTGACTGGTGTCACAACAAACAAGAAAATGTAGACAACTCCACCCAATCCCAAATTGCTTTGTCTCACACGGTGGTAGAAGACACCCAACGCAGAGGCTGACTGATTGACACGCGCACAATTGATTCTGTCACTCTCCATCTGGGGTGTGGAGTTCCTCCCCGTACACCAACGCCGCTAAGTCATCAACGCATCCGAGCAGACTTCATCTTCCTCCTCTTCAGACTCGGGAGGCAAATGTCAGCTTGCTTTTTAATGTGAGAGACGCCTCTCGAGCATGTTTACGCCGAGTGATTTCAGTTCACCAAAAACTGTCAACTCGATCAACGTGACAGGTGGCGAATGCAGAGATGTAAAGAAGAAAGCACAATCACAGAGTAATGGAGGAGAAACTGAGACCTCTGCTGGCATACTTAAAAGGATCAGAGGAGAAATAAAATCACGACGTGTAAATGCTTAATTATAAATAAGGCAATGACTTCTGATAGCAGGAGCAGCTGCTTCAAACATGAGTCTGGATTAGAAACGGTTCTCAGAAAGAAATTTGGGAGTTGCAAAATATTTCACATGCTGTAGAAGAACATATGCTAAACAAATGTTCCCTTCACATTCTTGAATCTTTGCAATATGGAATGATTTTAGCTTAAAAAATTCACTGTGATGGAGAAGTGATCAAAGTCGTTGACTTTGAAATATCTCCTGTGAATATTTTAAAAGCTATTAGAAGTTATTTGTTGGGTAATGGAGCTTACACTAAAGCCTGTAGTATGAAGCAGGATTAGGTTGCAGTCATATGGGCCTAAAGACCTCCAGTTGGTGACCCCCAGAAAAAGGTCTACTCCCTGACTGACTGGTGATTGGTTGCTGAAGGTTGCACAGATGGAACCAGAAACCTCCTTCTGATTGCTTTGGTCGTTACCAGACTGCTGTGGCTGCAGTTTGGATGGAAGACGCCGAATTGTCTGCAAACAATTTTGCTTTATACGTCAACGGTCTCCATTTACAGTTTGTATTGGCCTTTTTAAAGTTTCACTTAGTGAGCAGTTATTAATAGCAGACGAGCTAGCGTCTTTATTGCAACCAATGTGAGACTGTGGCAATCTAAACCTGACCAAAGCAGTCAAAAAGAGGTACGCACAGAGGGTTAACAAGGAGTGTGGTAACTCTGTGGTAACTTATGCTGAAGGGCCAACCTTCGCTGGAGTAGATTATGCTCTGTGTATTAGATTCGAGGTACAAAACCGATCGGTTCTCTGATCAGCACCTTTTCTGGAGGATTTCTCAAACCTCGCTGAGCTTTTGCTGCAGCAGCTGCTCTGCTGTACAAGCTGTGTTTTGGGTTCAATCTGCATATTTTACAAAGATAGTGCAAACTGTAATTTTACAAAAATAAAAGCTTTGCTGCCAGTACACCTGTCCATGTTTGTGACATAATTTCCTCTAGGGATCAATAAAGAATTCTGATTCTGATTGGTTAGATCCACCAACACTGCCATTCTCGTGTGAACATGCTGACAGCTAGACTGTGAAACTCTGTGTTGACTTAACAAGTTGGTAATCACCATCATGTGACCATTTAGCCCAGTTGGCTATATTTTTGTTATCTGGTTTCACTTTCACTGACATGAGCAGAGTATGTCAAACTTGTCCTTGTGATGGGCTGACGACCTGTCCAGCATATAGCACACCTAACCCTGTCGTGGCCCAGATGGACTCCAACCCCTTTGTCATCCTGAATTGGATAGCAATAGAGAAACTGAATGGACGGAGGTTTTGAAAGATTTGGTCCAATTCTTAAATGAGCCTCATTGCGTGGCTGCTATCTTTGCCATATCTCTCTTCTAAGACAAGTTTTAATCCCAAACAGCTTTCTGGCAAAATGAAGGTCAAGTAATAGAATAAACCTGAGGGGAAGAATCAAAGGAACTCAGGTCTACTCCAGTTTAACCGCTGCCTGTGAATCTTTGCAGATTCTAATGAAAACAATGAAAATCAGCGTTTCTCCGGCCGAGTCTTACCTGTGACGAGCTGTGTGAGCAGCTTGTTGTTGTTGTTGACGATATTGACGGACACATTTCTGGATGACTGCAGGAACAGTGGGCGGCCCTGCGGAGAGATCGACCAGATAACTCATTTAAAGCAATGTGCAACTGTCATCAAGCTGCTAATGCTCATTTAATCATGTGAAGTCCAAGTTTTAATCGATGAGGACAAGTAACCCGAACCTTGTTTAAAAAACTAGTTTTATCTGTTTCAGTTAGAATCTTTATTTTTCGTCCTCTGATTGCTGAGACTCTGGGATATTTTTCAAAAGCCAAACATCTTACATTTTAATATATTTATGTGTCCAAATTTACGATTAAGGTTACTTATCACTGACAGCGACTTAGACTAAGGTATAAACACGAGTCGGGGACCGAAAAAAAATAAAAGGAGTACAAAAAATGAATGGGCCACAACCACTGCTTCATCTTCAACCTTTTATAAGATTTACTTCGCTTCTTCCCATCACCTAATTATCTTGAATTTTTTGGGCTTTCAGCAAAGAAATTGGGTGCAGTTGATTTATAACTCAATACAAAATAAGAGCTTCGGAGCATATCGTGATTGCACGCGAATCCAGATTACCTTCTCTTCATAATAGTTGAAAATTTTAAATGATTAAAATCCAATATCTAATGTTGATGGTACAATTTTATACTGTACTGTGATATAAGAATCCAATATCTAAGGATGATGTTACAGCTGAACCACTAACCAGCATTTAGCTGAAAGCACTCCCACTGCGTGGCCATTGACTCTCTCACGCTTGCATTGTGTTTGATTTTGTTGCCTTATGTCTTTGCTGTGCTGGTCTTATATGGCCTCAGTCAGCTGCTAGATAATGAAAGTACAAATGCATCCACACACACATAGAGATGGCCACAAAGGTGTGACTTCAGACACACACACACCGCCATAACTGTCCGCACTCAGCCTCCTGCTCCGTTTGATAACTTCCATTTCTCAGAGTGCCCTGCATTAATCTGTAATGCTGATCACGTTGGACACTCTGCTCTTTCTGTGCCCGACTAATCTTCATGCCTCAGTCAACTTCTTAATTAGAGATAACGGCCTGACCATTGTGCTGCGCTCGTAGCCGAGGAGGGGATATGCCTTGTGTGTATATTACAGATAACATTATGGCTCTTGCCAAACTTATTGAAGTTCTCACAGTAAATACATCCAATATGTGATACACAAGTAGGAACTTATTACAATAACAATGAGGTGTGCACTGAATGTAAAACTAATAAGTTGGAGAACAGTTGACACTTTGTGTTGCATTAACTGTGGACTCGTTTCTGAATGTCAGTTTGACAAATAGTGCCCGGGTGTGTGTGTAAAGTACTTTTAAGTAGTTTTAAAACAGTGTCCCGAGGTAAACAGACTGTACTTATATACTGCTTTTCTACCCAAATTGAGCACTCAGAGAGTTTTTGTACTACAAGCCTCATGCTTCAAGTGCTTTGCCTAACATTCACACACAAACGCACGTTCTGACAGATGAATCACGGCCAACTTGGGGTTCAGTATTTTGCCCGAGGATCCTTCGACATGCAGTCGGAGGAAGCCACAGATCAGATCACCGATCTTCCAATTAGTGGATGACCCACTATGAACCACAGCTGCCCCAAGGTGCCATGGCAGTAAGGTTAGATGTATTTATTTTTAACAGTGCGTACTAGTCGAAAGAAAGAGATAATTCACTCCAAAGAAGATAAAGTATCTGCAATTCAAAGTTTCGCCTCAAAAAAGGGAATTTATTGACTATTTCCAATGTTTTCTAGTAGTTGCTAAAGATTTTTGGTTAGGAGAAACAGATACCAGTGCAAAAACACTCAGAGCCCAGGTTTATAAGTGCTTCTGAGTCAGAAAGATACTAGAAGCTATCTGACTGGGATGCACTTAAACATCCTTAAAACTGCAGTGAGTTTCTTTACTGACAGCTCAATGCAAAGAGGAGCGAAAGCCTACCCAGACACACAAGACGAACGGGAGGTGACCATGTGTTCCCAGACAAGCTGAAGTACTGGAAAAACCTCATAGCCTCCAGCTGAACAGCTCTAAAGAGTGAGCAGAGACTCCCCAGCATGCTGAGGCACGATAGCAAACTTAACAGTGTTTACAGTGAGCTTCACTTAAACGCATTTTTAATAAAGAGTCACAATAATGACCAGAAATATAAGGAGGAGACGCTCCACTCCAAGAATCCTGAATAGAAATCTGTGGAGGAATTCTCCCCTGCTAAAGACCACAGCTGCCCTTTTTCTATTAGCTGATCATGTTGCACTGATGCAGCAGTAGCAACAAGCAGAGGGTCAAAGAAAAGGCTGCCACCATTCCCGGAGCATCCCGCAGCGCTCCGTGGGCTCTGACTGAAGCAACTGTGTTCCCCTCGTCCATAATGTGAATCCGGTTAGTGGCTTCATTGGATGTCAATGTGATTTTTATTTATTTTTTACCTTATTTTGGGTCAAAGTGTGCAAAGCTTTGAATGGGCTTTTATCAGATTTGACCTGCATTTCTATACACTCAATTGGAGTGCAGAGCTGCAGTAACCACTGAAATTGAATTTATGGCGCTCGTTTCTCATTTAAGTGCAGACTTCAAAATAACCATCTGGATTCTTTCCAAGATAACTGCTTAGATTTGCTTTTAGAAGGACTTTGACAGTGACAGAGACGGTGTCTTTGCAATGACAGGCTTTCAAAGCCTTTTTGCCTTAATAAAAACATTTTGTCTATAAATATATATGTTAAATTTATTTCAACAGCATTCTCATACAGAGATCATGCTACGTGATGCATTTTGTGTTTCATCAGCCATACAGACAAGACTTGCTATGTTAAGGTAAGGACAAATGACGGACTACTCACTTGCCAATCACAGGCTTTTCCTGACAGGAAAGTTAAACAGTGGCTCAAATAAAACCGTTAGCTTTTAAATCGTTCCACTTTTAGGCTTTTTCAGGCCACTTTTGAAAACAAATCTTCAAAGTAAAACAGGGAAACCAACCCAAGAGAACACTAAGGAAGACTCACTACTAGAATACAGAAACACTGGAAACAAATACTTAACGTTCCAGGAAATAGACTAGCCCTGGTGCTTATTTCTCAGTCTTCAATGTCATGTAGTTTTTTTGCAGTCTGAAACTGGCAGAACTCACTGCAGGTCCCGCTCGTACAGAATCAGTTTAACTAAGCTTTGCCTGCAAATCTGCATCCAATTGTTTAATATCACTTTTGAGGAACTGAGAGAGAGTCCACGTTATATTATTCATACATTTCCTGTAAAGATGGAGATAGCAGTCATCCCTACTGCTATTATGAATGCAAATCTAGTGATACCAATGTTTTGACTATATCACTGGCTCATATATTATTAATACTAAGCACTAGAGATATATTATAATATATCACTAATATAACTGCCTAGAGTATTTTTTGTTTTCAGCCTGTTTGCAGTTTGGATTTGATTTTCCAGCCCTGGAGGATGCTTCATGTTAGAGCGCTAGCTGAGGCTGGCTCCAAAAGCAAGTCGATCCCCACAGACTTCCACGTATAAATACACACTAAAAATGCATGTTGCCAATCGGATATAAAAATGGGAACAGCCTCTATGGATAGTTTCCCTCTTTGAAAGAAATGTAAAGTGGCTGAAATTTTTATTTTTTTTTTTCTTGTAGCTGGAGCTGCAAATTCCAGTCACTAAACTGAACCTCTGTTTGTGCTGCTGGAGCCTTTTGAACAGAATATGTTATATTAAAAATCTGTGCTTCAGTTTGGTTCTTTCACAGGCGACCTTCAGCAGTCACTGGGACGTCAGCGTCATGTAACAGTCACTCTGAGTCTGTGGGCTCTCTACTTTTACTTATTTCCTGATGGATTCTTAGTTTTCTGTGTTTTTATCTTCTTCATGTTTTTTTGGGGTGCATTTAGTCTCAATATCTTATTTCCTGGTTATGTTAGCATTTATTTCTTCACTCAGCGTTTATCATCCTATCCTCTTGTCCCATCCATCCATCCATCCATCCTCTTCTGCTTATCCATTTCAGGGTTGCAGGTGGCTAATACAGGTCTACTTGTGTCAGTTCTTCAAATATTGATACTTGCTTGTAGTTTTACTTCCCTCGTTTTTCGCAACTTCGCAACAGCCTCAATAAACCGTTCGCCGTTCGTTGAATCCCACCTGTTTTCCATGTCTGCATTTTGGGCCCACAACATCACACATGGTCTGTATAATCTGTATAATCGTCATAGCAGTCAGAGACAGAGACAAGTAGCTGCAGCAACAAATGGATTGCTCAGAGTTTGAGTGAGCAGCACGCTCAGCCTAGGCTGATTGTACTGGTCATGTACTGGTGGAAGGAAACCCATCTCCAAACAATCAAGGACCAGCTTGGGCTGACTTCTGTAACATAACTGATTACAGTGTCATCTGCATATTGTTGTATTCTGGTTTCATTCCTATATAAAAGCAAGTTACTTACAAAATTAGTTACTAGGCTAAGTAACTTTATATAAATTTCTGTTTATGCAGAAAACAAAAAAATGTGCATTTTTCAACAGTTTAATTTCTCTATTTCTGCAAAATTCCATTAAAGACAGCAACTGCATTTGCAGAGTATTTTCACACCCGTTCCCCATCTTCAAAGCAAACACTGTGAGGTCTGTGCAGTAATTTTGGTCGTGGTCATTGCTCGGTGTTAGTGACTGTGACCAAATCATTACCATTGACAAAAAAGACCAATAATGGGTGATTTTACAGTGGCTGCATCCGACCTTTTTACACAGCTTATGGCTTTTGGTCATCATTAGTTCATGAAACCTGAGTTTCTCTCAGAATTGTGACCCAGGCAGTTAATGGATGAGATCTCTCCAAATTTTTCACTGCATGCCTCACTGCTCACATCTTACTGTAGCTGTAATGACCTGCATCACTACTAAACTCACACAGAAGACATGCTGATGGATTTCTGGTGTGAATTCAGGTAGTAAGCTTACAGATATAAATCAATCCAATAACTAATTCTTTATTAATTTATGCTTTTATGATTCTCCCATTAATCAGTCCTTCCCAACTTGGAGTTTTCCTGTCAAAGAAACTTAATGTAGCTCAGTCTGTGGAGCCAGACACACTCAAAAGTCCTCCAATAGTTCAGATATTATTAATCTGGACCAAAACATTGAGCTGTGATTTCCTTGGGTACATAGCAGCCACACTGATTTTAGATTATGAATACTGACATAACTATTCAGACATTTCTTATTACTTCTATGGCAGTACACAGTAGATGCCAGTACTAATCGATGAGTTTAGCCAGCAGCAAATATTCTTGGTTAACAACGAGTCCTGAGCTTTAAAATCATCACCGTGTTCCAGCAGCAGGTAGCTTATCGTTCCATCTTCATGTAGGGTTTTTTTCCTCTGAGACGCCTCAGAGCAGCTACAGCAGGAGTCCTTCAGGGCTGTTTGTGTACACTACACGCATTTAGTTCATTGCAGTGCGGTGCCTTTGATCCGCTCTGTCTCCCTCTTCTCTTTGTTACTAATGCAACAGACCATATTACTCCCAGCAGGATGCCTCTCACACAGAGAGGAATTGGGAGGGAAAAATAAATAAAAAATAAAATAAGAAGGGAGAGAGGAGTTAGGCGAGAGACCAGAAGAGAGATGTGTGAATTACAGTTGGTTATAGAAATGTTTCTTGGTGGCAGAGCTGCTCCGAGGGTTGAATTAAACCTTGGTGAGATGGGCCAAAGAACCAATATGTCTGGAGTAAAACATTGGCTGATTTTGGTAATTTGGGTTGAATGAAAATAAATCCACAGTGTCGAGGCTCACTTTGAAGAGCTCAAAGGTAATTTCAAGATGCTGGAGATGAGCAGTGACTGAATAGGTCTGGACGGTTGACTAATCTATGAGCCTAGCTGCTCAGTTATTGTTTTTAAAATACACGATATATAAAAATATTCTAAAAATATCTGGTTTATGTCAGTTTTGTCCTTTTTGATATTCAGGATCGGTTCTTGTCCTCCAACCAAACCATCACATTGGTTTTTTGTTCTCATACTAAGTGTTCCTGAGACATCAAACTTTTCTTTTCTTTGGTAAAGCTCAGATTTGAAAGCAGTTAACGTGGACGAGGTATAAACACCTTTGATTTGGAAAATGCAGGTCCTACACACCTTCTACGTGCACTTTGTTAGAGGTCACTTATCTTTACGTGCACATAACCACAAGTCATAAAAACAGGTCGACACAGAACCAATCGAACGCTTTCTGAGAATTTCTGACAGTCCGCATTTAAAGGTTGATCAGGAACGAGCTCATAAGAGACACACGTCATTATTAGTTGCCTTAACACAATAGTTGTGTTAATTAGTAAATGTCAGTGTGCTTCAGTCACCATAGAAAGACATTTAGACATTTCACAGAGATACCTTAACTTAAGTCAACATTTATTTTGATTTACTGGAAAATGCACAAGAGTGACTCTGCTGCTACATTAGATATTTAATGTTTGAGGGTTTAAAGGGTTAATGATGGATTTTTACACCTCAGTATGTATCTATAAAAACCTGATGCCCACTAGAAAAGATTCTGGTTTTCCCAGGATAGAGGGTGGTCTCTGCATAGACAGAGACCACCCTCGCTAACCTCTGATATCATTTGGCTCTACAAATATGGCTGAAATATGACCAAAAGGGCTTCATTCAGAAAAAAGAAGATTTCCCTGCTAACCTGAGGGTGACGAGTTAAATGCGTTTTAACCTTCTAGATTAAAGTACTCGAGAATCTTGCTTTTTAGTGCCAACCGATGGTTCTAACGGCCTGACTGATGGCAGCTCTTCTGGAAGTCTCCTCTTATGTTACTACAATGGCTTGTAACATGTCAGCCGCGAAGCAGCTAACGATGGTTAGATTAAAAGTTTTGTACAATTAGTTGCCAGAAGAAGTTTGCTGCACTTGACGCCCCTGATTTGAATAAAATAGCTTGAACTTGAACTCTATGCAAATGCGGAGCAGCCAACTTGTTTCCCCTTCACTTTAAACACAGCAAAGAAGGCACTGAGGACCTGCTGGCAGAGACACGTCTTACAGCAGCTTTCTGTCACCCTTTGATAACAACGGTAACTTCACTTAGACAAGCGAAGCATAAAAGGAAGCAGAAAGAGGAGCGTTGGGAAATACAGAGCGGACGGCTAAATTTTTATTTAGCGGTTGTTGTTTACCCACTCCTGGCCGACTGTGTACTGGTCTTTTCCCATCGCCTCCTCCTGGTTATCATTATTCCTCTCATATCCTTCGCTCAGTTTCCAGTCATTCATCCCTCTCTCTGTCCCCTTTCTGTTTAGCTCTCCTTAAGCTCCGCTGTTTTGTATTATGTCCCCTCTTTTACTTGCAGCTTGCCCTTTCTGTTCTCAGTCTGCTTTTACGTTCATCCCTCTTCACGGTACAAGAGCAGAAGACATGATCCGCACTTTCAGCGCTGGTCTGGTATTCATATTTTATGAGCTGCTTTGCTAGTTATCGGCCATCTATCCTGATAGACGAGTTCAAACTTTGGCTTTCACCTAACGAACATATGGGAATGCAGAGCCCAATTTATGCGCTGGGGATTTGTTATCCCCTGTTCCTGCTTCTTGGACAAGTAGTGAAACCCTTTTATTATGAATATTTCACAGTGCTATGATACTGCATTGCAAACACGCCGTGTTTGTTTGAGTTGGTGTTGAACTTGGCTGTCTCCTGCACGCCGCCTGTCAAAGCAAGCTTGCTGGTGTTCTGATTCAGTCCTCCTCCATCTGTCTCGCTGTTTCTGTCTCTATTACTGCTGCTCCTTCTTCCTCATCTCCATCTCCGTTGTTGATATGCTCTCCTCCGCTCTCTGACTCGCTCCTGTATCCCCTCTGCATTATCGGACCATCTGTCCACTACCTGCACACAGCAATGATTGCTCCCAGAGTAGAAAAGACAAAGGGAGAGAGACCCTATCGCTTTATTGTGCCCATCTCTCCCATTTCTCTGACATCTTCTAGGCCTGGATGCTCGTGTAGTTGCTGTTTGGACACCAGGAAGCACCCCAGAATGTTAATTTGTAAAGCCAGCATAACAGGGGACCTCAGCCAGACAGCATTTCGATTGGTAAACACCAAAAATCCTACTGCAGGAACACTGAAACTGTAGCTGAGTGCAGAACGCGGGGAGAAAACGTGCTGATAATACTGACGTGTTTGCTGCTCCTGTTTGTTTCCTCAGCAAGTCTGATACATTTGCACTAGTACAGCCACACCGTGCTCACCGTGATCAGGCAACAACCTCCCTGAGGCTGAAAATGAAGCCAAAAATTGCATTTCCTCTAATGGCCAGTTCAATCCTCATAGACCTCTATGTTAAAAGGACCAGCTCCTCCAGCCATGAAAAAAAACAAGTTTCCAGCCTGCCACTAAAAATTATTTTACCCTTTCCTGTATCATAGCAACTGCACGGGGAGGGTGATGCCTTTTTTAATATACCTCACCCAGTTGGATTTTGTTAAGGTTTAAAGTCTTGGGTGACTCATATGTCCCAAAATTATGTCTGAAGAGTGGAAATGAACACTGGAACGTTTTGCTTCCAAACCTCTGAGCTTGTAGCAATATTGGTAAATAAAAGGGTTCCTTTTACCCCTTCTTCTCTCTGGCTGATTTAAATGGACGATACGTTATAGTGACCGGATCAATTTTTAATATTAATGTTACATTAGCAAATATATATTTATATTAGCGTCCTCGGCCTCCTGCCTTGTTTGAATACCCATTTATTTATTATGGGTGGTGACTTTGTGCTTGGACCTGATGGATAGATCGTCTGTAAGAACTGGATACTCGACAACAAAGTCAGCTTCTTATTTACAGTCCTTTTTTTCAACCTACGGCATCTCGGACATTTGACGTTTTTTTTACACCCACAAGACAGACAATATTCCTTTTTTTCAAATGCTCATCAAACCTACAGTAGAATTGACTATTTTTTTTTACTGATAACAAACTAACCTCTCTTGTTAAGTCATGTGATTATCAGCCTATTGTAATATCTGACCATGCGCCCTTAATATTGACACTGCCCAGTATGGAGTCTCCTAAACGGATGTGGAGATTTAACTCTCTTTTGTTAAGTGATGAAAACTTTATAGAATTTATTTCGGATCAAATTACCTACTTTTTGGAATTTAATTTAACTCCAGATATTTCCATCTCGTCGGTCTGGGAGGCTCTTAAGGCTCATCTTTGCAGCTAGGTTATATCGTTTACAGCTAATAAGAAACGCACTTCTACTTCTAAACTAAAGGATTTGGAAAAGCAAATAGCAGACTTGGATAATAGGAATTTTCAGAACCCCTCACCAAATTTATATAAAGAACGTTTGAAACTGGGTGCAGAATATGATGTGCTCGCCTCACATTCTATAGAATATTTATTGTTAAAGAACCGCAGTGATACCTATGAACACGGAGATGAGGCGGGAGAGATTCTAGCAAGACAGTTGAAATATGCAAGAGCCAGGCAAACTATTAATGGGGTCGCAACCCGAGATGGTGGAACTGTTACAGTTCAACAGGGGATAAATGATGCTTTTCAGCATTATTATTATAAGTTGTATAGCTCCGACAGTACCAATGATTCTAACCTCCTCTCTGATTTTTTTAGAGACCTAAAGATTCCAACATTGTCCCCAGACGAGGTTTCCACCCTGGATGCACCTCTGCAGCAGCAAGAGATCATAACGGCAGTAAAATCATTACAGTCTCGCCGATCACCAGGCCCTGATGGCTTACCGAACGAGGTTTATGCCACCTTTGCTGGAAAACTAGCCCGTGTGTTAGCTATGTTATATACTGATTCTCTTGCCAAAGGTGTTTTGCCTGATAGCCTAAATCAAGCTTGTATAACATTACTTCCCAAAAAAGATAAAAACCCTTTGGAATGTGGATCTTATAGGCCGATTTCACTCCTGAATTCAGACGATAAAATACTAGCGAAGGTTTTGGCCAACCGATTGGAAAAACTTTTACCCAACATAATCTCTTCAGATCAGACTGGTTTTATTAAAAACAGGCACTCCTTTTTTAGTATTCGTCGACTATTTAATATAATGTACACCCCCAGCCAAGCTGCTTCCGAATGCCTTCTCTCCATGGATGTGGAGGCTTTCGATAGAGTGGGAATATCTATTTGAGGCCTTGCAAAGATTTGGGTTTGGAAGTTCCTTTTTATCCTGGGTGAAATTACTCTAAGCCTGTCCTTCAGCTATGGTACTCGCTAATAACCATTATTCTAACCCGTCAGGGCTGCCCCCTCAGCCCCCTCCTTTTCGTATTAGCTATTGAGCCGTTGGCAATAGCTGTAAGAAGTAATCATGCTATTCAAGGCATTTCGCGATATGGAACTGAGCATAAATTATCTCTCTATGCCGATGATCTCCTGCTGTTTGTGTCCGAGGCTGAGGTAACAATTCCCTCCATTCTTGAACTTTTTGATACATTTGGGCTTGTGTCAGGCTATAAATTGAATCTACACAAGAGTGAATTACTGCCTCTAAATATGCCTCTCTCCACATTAGCAAACATTACTGTTCCCTTCAAGATTGCAACGCACAGTTTTGTCTATAAAGGCATAATTGTGACGAAAAACTTCAGTGATCTCTTTAAAGAAAATTTTACTAAGTTACACCTCAGTATGCAACAAGACTTGTCAAAACGGTCGCCGCTTCCTCTCTCGTTAGTTGGGAGAGTGAATGTAGTTAAAATGTCTGTATTACCCAAATATCTTTATCTGTTTCAAAGCCTCCCTTTATACATTCCGAATGTTTATTTTAAGAAATTGGACTCTGTAATTACATCATACCTTTGGAACAACAAGAAACCACGTTTGCGTAAAACACATCTGCAAAAGTCAAAGCAAGACGGAGGCCTGGCTCTACCGAATTTCTGTTATTATTACTGGACCTCCAGTTTACGCTGTCTGACCTACTGGCTGCACTATCAGCACGACTGCAGCGGACCCGTATGGGTAGAAATGGAGAAGCTTTCTTCTGGTTCTTTCTTGCTATCGTCTGTCGTAGGTGCATCTATCCCGTTGCCCAAAAGCCTGACAATTGAGAATCCTGTAGTTAATAATATTATCCAGATTTTCTTTCAGTTTAGAAAACATTTTAATCTTCTGAAGATGTGCTTAGGCAGCCCAGTAGCTTCCAACTATGTTTTTTCCCCTTCAATGTCTGATGCCACATTTCAGGGCTGGCAGAGGCGAGGGCTGAGATCTTTAAAAGAACTATTCATTGACGGCACGTTTGCCTCATTTGAACAGCTGACTAATAAATACAACTTACCCCACTCTCATTTTTTTTAGGTATCTACAAATACGACACTTTCTTTCAGGCTCTATCCCAGGGGTCCCGAATAAACCCCCTAATGATGTAATGGATGACATTATGCGTTTTAACCCGGCTAAGAAAAAGGTCATACCATCAATACTTGTTCTGATTTTGCACCTGGGTTCTTCTTCTATGTCTGCAATTAAGCGATCCTGGGAAGAGGATCTTAGAATCTGTATTACTGAAGCAGACTGGGGCAAAGTTTTAAGTAATATTCACTCGTCCTCCATGTGTGCAAGACATTGCCTTCTACAGTTTAAAATAGTGCACAGGGTTCATCTTAGCAAATCGAAATTGGCAAAGATGTATCCCCAGATTGACCCAACGTGCAAAAGATGTAAATTGGCAGAGGCGACCTTGATCCATGTGTTTTGGTTTTGTCCCAAAATACAAAAGTTCTGGACGGATGTCTCTGAGGCGTTGTCATGCATATTTGGAATGAGAGTGTCACTCTCAGACTTATTGCCTTCTCTACACTATTGGCAAGACGTCTAATACTTTTGAAGTGGAAGGACGCGGCCCCGCCCACAGCTTCGCATTGGGTTAAGGATGTATTATTTCATCTTAAATTAGAGAAAATTAGGTTCGTTTTGAGAGGCTCTGTAAATAAATTTAATAAAGTCTGGAAACCCTTTTTGATATTTTTTGACCAACCATCTACACAGATTCACGAATGACCTTTATTTGTTTATTTATTTATTTTTAATTATATTTGTTAGCTTATTTTTTCTTCCTTCTTATTCTTTATACCTTGGCTGGTGTTATTTTGCACTAATTGAAAGTTTTTCCTTTTAAACTTTTGATTACTTGACAGCGAACAGGGGTGTTGTTTGTTAGGGTGGGTTTTTATTTTAAATTTTCTCCCCTCTTTTACTTTTATTTGATGCTTTGTATTTTTGTATTTCATTGTGGAAAATAATAAATATATTAAACACCAAACCTCTGAGCTACGAAGAGAAAAACCCACCCCAACGTGTGTGTGTGTGTAGAGTGACGTGCTACAAGTAAGCATTTATCTATCTGCATCACTATTAATTAAGTTATCGAATTCAAAGAGCATGAAGGGGATGAGTTTAAGTTAAGAATGTATGGCATGTATGTATTGCATTCTGTGTGAAGTTTGGACTGTGGGTGGAAGCCAGAGGAGCCACCGAGCATGTGCAAAGACAAACATTTTAGTTTAACTGGTGATTCCAAATTGGCCACATGTGAGCTTGAATGGTTTTCTGTCTCCCTTGAAAGCTGTCCACAGTGTAGACGGCTGAGATAGGCACCAACTGTCTGATTACCCTGAATTGGATTAGCAGAAGAAAATGGATGAATGGAAATAAAACTGGATCCTATTGCTGCTGAAGCCCTCTGATGCCACGGAACATTCATTCTAATCTAATATTGTTTTATTTTACAATATAACACGATTTAACAGGATGACAGCTTGATTTTTTTGTTTGTTATAACACATGTGGTTCAGTTTTATTGTTAGAAAAAAAAAATCAGTGAGAATTAAAATCCAATTGTGACCTAGCAGCACACAACATGAGTTGATGGTAACCTGGCCTGATCCTAACTTAGAGGCACACAGACTTTGTCTTGTGTTATTACTAAACACAAGATTTCCCTTATCTATATATGTTATAAACTGGTAAATTGCTAATATCCATAAAATATATTTATATTAGTATGATATTCGTTACCTGGGGCCTCAAATATGGCCCCAACAGACTTAGGCGTTAGAGAGAAGGTCAAACCACGAGCTCTGTTCATTAAGCTCAAAGGAATTCTCTTCATGTCGAGGTTTTGGACACGTCAGACTGAGAGGATATGCAGTGGCTGACAGCCATATCTTATGGGACTTGAGAATGCTTCAGGATTCCAGAGGAGGCGTGAATGAGAATAGTAGATTTACTGAGCTTTAGCCTGCTGGCATTATAACCTGACCCAAATACATGTGGAAGGAAAAAGAAGTCAGATCATCAGTTACTCTTCTGAGAACACGCGCCTGCTTCAACATAACCTGTTTTAACATAGTTTTGGATTTCTTTTTAGGTTCAGACATTTGCTGAAATCAGCTTGTCGTACGTGCAGCTGAGTTGATAGCACTCGGAGTCCAACTGGATTGTCTCACATGCTTAATTCTCACTGTACGAAGCTCAAATTCCCACTACCACACCTACAATCATTAGACACTTCACACCTTCTCAATCTCACCTCATTTCGAGTATTATCAGTCAACAAGTGTTTCACAGCGCACTGAAAAGTATGAGACAAAGTGTATTTTTCCTAGAAGGTAATTTGCAAAGCAGTTTTTAGTTCATGTGATGAGTGATAAAAAAGACTAAGTGCTAATGTATCGATGAGCTGCTGCTGCTGCTGATTTTAAAGTATTTCAAATGGTGATTTAACCACATTTCACACATTGCTGTGGATACGCTGACTCCCTGTGCTACGGGAATTTGTAGGGGCAGGTTTGACTGTTTTGGATGGTTTGGATAACAAAATGAGCCAAAGTCACACTGAAGGTGATATCACAAGACCTAAATACAGTAACTCACAGTATTTTACCATAATGGAAGAATATAAAGCAAGGGCGCTTTAACAGGACAAGCGAGGCAAACTGTTCTTGCCTTGTCAAATCTAAAAATAGACACAACGTAATAGTTGTCAAGGTAAAACAATCTCCTATCTTAGACAGTAACGCCATAAATGTCCTCACCAGTTTGCGTCCACCCTTTACTGGCTGCAGTCGGCTACTGTAGCTAAAAGCATCACTTGTTTTGTACTTATAGGAAACTGTAGCTGTCTCCGTTTTACGAGTGGGTCTATAGCTTTTTTTCTGGTGGTTTGTGCATGTGCACTGTGGACAAACCTCTATGGTAAACTGATGGGAAGCTGAGCTTTCACTACTCTGAGATCTGCTGTGCTTTGTGTCGAAACAGCTAGAATGATTAGCTAAACAAGCTTCAGTGATTTAGCATCATAACAGATGGGTTTAGTTTTGCTAACCACCTTTTTAAAAGTGGGTGATGTAGAGAAGGTAGAGGAGGATTTACAGATTATTAAACAGAAGTATATAAAATGAGCTCAACCTTAAACAGTAATATTAATGTATTTAACACTGATGGGGAACATTTTTCTGAAGAAGAACTATTTTTGCTAATACTTGCACAACTTTCCATGTTACAGTTCTAGGTGTACTGCAGTGTTTTTATCATTATTGTTTCTTGTCCTAAAGGAATGGTTTGGAAAATTCCTGCACCACTTGTCATCGTCAGTCACAGCAAGGATGTACTCACTTGCTTTACTGTGTAGACTCCCATGTTAGAAGATAAATATTGTGCTCATACGACTGCTTTTTTCATGGCTCTTTCTTAAACGGTGTGCATGAATGTAGCTGTAAGGACCATTAATAGCAAAGTCACCCATGTCTGAATGACAAAGCTTCCAGTTTAACAGCTTACTGAAGGCACAAATGTTCCGTAGCTTAATCCATGTTTAAAAAAGGGTCAAATTGCAGGATGGATGTGTGCAGTACATTATGTACCATGTAAGGTGTGCATTCATGCGAGTCACTTACTGGTTTGGACTGGATTTCTTTGGCATAGAGGGGTTGGAGGAACTCAGAGTCCCCCTCCAGTTTCAGGCCCTTCTCTGTTATTCTGAGGTTTCCCATCCCATCCTGTGCAGGAGACAGACACGCTCTCAATTAGGACATTATCTTCACATACATAAGTTATTTTTATTTCTACATCCAGCCAAATTGCATTACAGCAAATACAGATCACAGATGTGAATTTCAAATGAGTAAAGTGTTGATGCTGCTGGAGCACAATCACTGCAACAATTACTGCTTGACAGTCTGGTATCAACAAACAGCACTTTGCACTCATTTAACATGAAAGTGTAATATTTGTGATTAAATATGCAAAGCCCAGGGTTCACTTTCTAGATCTGCATTTATTAAAATAACCCCAAATGATGGGAAAACACAGATCTGTGCGAGCTAAGGTGAAACAGACTCATTTTCCTAGAATCATCTGAGTCTGCATGCAGTTACATAAAAACAGCTTCACAGGATTCAAGGAGGACATACAGACGATACGGTAACACGATGAATTCAACCTTTATGTAAATTTTTTGTTCTTGTTCCAAACATCGAGTCTGAGCGTTTACACGCGCTAACCCTCTGCAGGCTGCTGTCTCCGTGTATTCTGTGCCAATATGGGGCTCAACCTTGAACAGGAGTTGCTGTGTGTGTCCAACACCTGCCACTTTATTTCTGACACCTGCAGCTTGATAACAAGCACCTGGTATTTATCTATATGGCAAGATGGCTGCGTGCGGGGGAAAAAATTAAACATCACACGCACACCTGATGGTGTGAGGAAAGATGTTATTTTGTTTCACACTCACAGAGATACAAACACTAAATACTGTACACAGAGCATATTAGACAAATTAAACTATCTCTGGGTGAGCAGCTCCTCTAATCTCTTCTAATCTTTTTTTAATGCAGTGATATTGGTTGAGACTTGACTTCAGCATTAGTATTACAAACTAAGCCATAGGCTAACATGATGTGCAGAATTCATACATACAATTGAGCAGTTTGTTTAAATATTTACAGCAAAAGGGTGTTCAGTATGTAACTGCAGCCAATGCAAACTGACCAAAATGCCTCGAAGAACTGAATATGCAAATGACATGAGGGATATTTCCATTTCCAAGCAGGATTCTGTGATTTGCATTCAATATTGTGCCAGAAATGTTAAGTTTATGCCAGGAAATAGCAGAGACAAACACTTTTAAAATTCAGATGGTCAGAAAACACATTAACCTATCAGTTTTATCGGAGACTGGTGTGTGATCTGGTTCTTCAGTGCAGGAAAGACAGTCACAAATCGCCCAAAATACAGCTGCACACTGTGCACTGCAGTGCTCCTACAGAACTTATATTTAAAACACAAGTTTAAAAAATTGAATGTGAATAGAGTCAAATTTGTTTCGCGAGTTGGCAAGACAACTTTGACCACATTACAAGCAATGCACAGACTCTATAAGCAGGCTTTGAAAACAGGAGAGAAACATTCATGTTGTAAAATTTCATCTTAATGTGGTTGGTTAAATGGTACGCATCAGTCCCACAGGTCTACAGAGCAGCCGGTGAACACCTGGCAACCCCCGGTCATCCGGTTGGCGAGTGCTGGAGGTTGTTGCTAAGCACAATGTAAGAAAGTGCTGCACCAAAACCTCAAACTTTTTGCATATAAAGTTGCTCTAGTAGAGTCAGGGAACAGTGAAAGCCAAATGAGTCTAGTTTATGTGCATTTAAAACTTTGTTAAAATAGATTGTTTGTGTATGTGTGAATGTCTTAAATAATCAGGTCACATCTTATCTTAATGATCTTGTAGTACCACATCACCTCATTAGAGCACTTTGCTCTCGCACTGCAGGCCTACTTGTTGTTCCTAGAGTATTTAAAAGTAGAATGGGAGGCAGAGCCTTCAGTTTTCAGGCCCCTCTTCTGTGGAACCAGCTTCCAGTTTGGATTCAGAAGACAGACACTATCTCTACTTTTAAGATTAGGCTTAAAACCTTCCTAAACAAAGACCCACAGTTGAAACTGCATTTTGTTTTCTTATATTAAGATATTGCAGAGATACTAAATGTGTAGTTAAAGACAGACAGAAGACAGACAGGGGAGTTTCACTTGTCCCGTCCACTTAAAGTGGATCAAAGCGAGCTGCACGTGTCTCACCACTTAAATGAGTTTGACATCGCTGTGATAGTTTGAATGTAGCGTTACGCAGTGATGCTGTAGGACTACATGTGCTCATGCAAAATCTTTCTGGAAGCCACAAACATAAACTCATTAACAGTTGTGCAATTACTGCAAAGCTCCTTCCTAAACCAGTGGTGAGAGATTCCTAACTTAACGACAGCACGTGTGGAGTCGCCAGCAGCTGAACACCTGCTGCTTCTGTCACCCCAACCGGTCGCAGCAGATGGCCCCGCCCCTCCCTGAGCCTGGTTCTGCTGGAGGTTTCTTCCTGTTAAAAGAGAGATTTTCTTTCCCACTGTTGCCAAAGTGCTTGCTCATAGGGGGTCATATGATTGTTGGGTTTTTCTCTGTATGTATTATTCTAGGGTCTACCTTACAATATAAAACACCTTGAGGCGACTGTTGTTGTGATTTGACGCTATATAAATAAAATGGAATTGAATGTGTGGAGAACACAAGAAAGAATGTTCAATACCAAAGTATTACAGAGGGAAGTCTGACTTCTTTAAATAACAAGCTAACGGAAATCTTAAACTAAAACTCGCCAGTCCAGAGTAAAAATTCGTTTTAGTGTCGACTCTTTCAGGATCCAAGAAACAAGTTCAGATTGTCCCACTCTCGAAGTCCATTTACGAAACCTGCACCCACAAATGCTCATGGATACGAAACACTTGACTGGTAAATTAAGCAAGTTAAGGTGGCACAGGGCGAATACTTTACATTCTCAACAGAATCTGTGCAAACATATCTGCAAAAGTGAAATTACAAGAAATTAGTCACAAAGCAAATTCTCAAGTGCTTCGAAGGAGCACAAAATACTGTCAAGGTATCTGAAACTAAACCACATCTGTTACAGTTCATCGTTCTCCTTCCGTCAGATTGTTATAAATACAACAGAAGTTGCCAATCATTCGAAGGTATTGCAGCCGGGTTACAGAGGCTTCTGTTGCCTCCACCTGTCTACAAAGCAGAGACCAAAGGATATTAGCCATTGAAGATAAGAGGAGATTTGGTGAGAGATCTGCTATTGAGCTGCTTTGATTCAAACACAACGGGCTCAGCTGACCCTTCACTTTCCATCCAGTCATTATATATATTATATGAGATTACTCACTGGATTGTCTCCAGATAAGAGGCGTCAGTGTGATAGTGAAATAAAGAAAAGAGAGAAAAAAGCCAGCTATCTGCTCATGTGATCTCCTCCTGCAAAGACTCTTCCTTTTGTTTTCCCTCCGTCTTTTGATCCCCGGTTCCAACGAGCAAATGGAGATCAGGACCCTTGAAATCCCAAAGTAACTGAGGATGGTTTGCAAGCCTCCTCCATGTAATCCGTCCCCCCGCTGTGCAAAACGTATTAAAATTCTGGCACCGCTGCAGAAACGAAGAGGTGAGTCCTGGACGTGTCACGACTGCGAATTATCCCCTGGTGGAAATCAGCGGGGCCGTTAGCAAAGGCCCACAGATGTCATTTAAACTCAATTTCTGAAACTTTCATGACGAAAGCCAACGGTAAGAAATAAGATGTGTTTATTTTCTGTCTTCTACATTTTTCAGGAGCACAGGTACTCTAAGAAAGAGGTAACCAGAGATTCATGCGATGCATGTTTACTGAAATGTCCAGCAGGGGTTTGGCCCAGCAGAAGGTTTAAAATCCCTGAAGATGCATAAAGCTTAAAAATGTTGTGCTTCAGACAGTTCAGAATCTCTGTTTCTACATTTCATACATTTTCTCCTCTGCTGAGATATCAGAATACACTCTCTCAGTAGGCCGACATTTAGATAAACAACTTACATGGATTTGCTTCTTTAAAACACAATGGTTGAATGTTGAGGTTCAGAAAAATCCAAACTTAATTATGGGATAAAATAATCAAATAAACTGACTCTGATGGAACTTTTGGCTTCATCAGAAATGAATGTAAAGTCCATTCAAGAGCCAGTAATAATACTGCAGCCTCGCTTCTGTCAGTCTGCCCCAGGGCAGCTGTGGCTACAACTGTAGCTTGCCTCCACCAGTGTGTGAATGTGTGTGTGCATGGGTGGATGACTGGGTGTGTAAAGCGCTTTGGGGTCCCTAGGCGGGACTAGTAAAAGCGCTATACAAATACAGGCCATTTACCAATTATAGTCCCTAATACAGTCAGAAAGGGGGATGAAACAGTAAGTGTTTACCAAGCATACAGTGGCCCCTGATTCCACAGCCTGGTTTCAATGAGGTTCAGCAAAGCTGGAGGATTTCTAAACAGTGATTTCCTTCTTTTATATATGTTATGTTGAGAACATAAATTAATCTTGTGGGAAGATTGGATACAATTTTGTGTAATTCAGTTTAGTTGTATTTGCATAGCGCCAAAGCAAACAACAGTTGCCACAAAGTGCTAATGTTAGCTGTTTGGCTAGTTAACAGCTACGAATCATTTGTAGACAGGTTACAACTTGGTGTTGTGACATAGTTTAGCATTTATGCATATTCAATTCTTGTATTAAGTAAAGAAGAATTGGACACTATGTGCAGTCTAAGGCTAAATAAGTTATAAAAGTTGATAAAATGTGGCAGCTAGTGCTGGTAAGCCCTGTTATATCATCACAGCATGGTTCTATTAAAATTCACACCCTATACAAGGAAGTATGCAGTAACATGTACTATGTGGACATGTCCAAAGAGAAGTATCCCAGTGAGACACAGTATCAGAATCATTACAGCTGCAGAGGGAGATAGGGGTCGCTAAACAAACCGTTTAATACGAGTATGTTTATGTATTAGTTTGCTATCAGTCTCAGCACCACAGAGAGACTAAAAGCTGGGGCTGAGTTTGAAATCAGTTCCTTTTTATTCTACACTACACCACATTGGCTGCTTCTAAATGTAAAATACATGCTTTATCCATAGCATATGCACTACCCACACTTCAGGATTTGCATCCTATAGCTGTGACTTAAACAAACAGACCTTTCAGTGATGCCAAATGATAATGATTAATAATCTCCATAGATGCTCTGTGTAGATAAAACTTTTATTTTGCACTAAAATTACATTAAAATCAATGAGAAAAGAAATAACTTTGAACGTAACCTCGTCTCGACTCTTTCAGGGGGAACAAGAGACACAAAATCCTCAGTCTGTGTTCGTGACTCTGCTTTCGTTGTTTCAATTCAAGCCAAGTATTCTGCAAATGACAAAGTCTCCCTGCTGCCACTGTTTTAACCAAGCAGTTTTAATGGTTCACATTATGGATGAAAGACTCCAAGCTGTCATAGCTGTGATACAAGAACTGCAATATTTAGGACAAAAGCAACAATTTAAATTTCAGACGTATTTTTGGATATATGAAGCCGCACTGACGAGGTGACTCAGGTGGTTATCTGTGCAGCCATGTTCGTGACATCATTCTTTCTATAAGTTGGAAGTTGAAATCTAATTCTTCACCTTTCTGAAAAACTGCAGTTCGACTCGCCTCACCTTTTCCTTTTTTATTCTCCGCAGTGAGCAGTGCACTGCAGCCGGCACAGCGAGCCATGAATAATTCAGGATGGCTCTGACCAGGACAGAGGCCTCTGAACACTCAGGTGTGCCTTCTTACCTCTTCTCTCCTACCCTCTACCCTCGTCTCCCATTGTTCTCTTCTTTGTTGCGATTCGCAGTTTGACATTAATCATCTTCTTGCAATCCTGCCCCTTGCTCAGGCCCTGTGCTGATCATCCTGTTTGTCCTGATCATCATCTCTGGCTACGTGGTTTTTCCCGGCCCCTGCCTGCCACTCTTTTATTTTTACTGCCACTCGATATTTCTACCTGAACAGCAATAATACATTTTCTTCCATTACATCCATTCATTCTCTTCACCTCTGTCCCTCCTTGTCTGCCGCTTGAACTGAAAGGTGCTGCTACTCAGGCGGCATGAAATCTAAAGTAGCCTGCTGTCAGAGCAAAACGAACAGAGCAGATTATGACACGATTCAGACGGCAGCCATTGCTTTGACAATAACGCCTAAACTGTTCAATAACACTGAGAATATCACTAAGAATACTCAGCATCTATAATTTTATCTCAGAGCTGCTGCTGTTGACTATTTAAATGCTATTTAATGTGCACCAACAGCCTTCACAGTACGACTGCTTATTTTTTTATTCAGTGTCCAGATATTTTTGCTTCCATCATCAAGTCATCACCCTGAAGCCAACCAAAATATGCTCTCCATGTTCACGGCTCTTGGTCATCAGTAGCTTTTTGGGGAATGTGCAGCAAAAACTATGTAATTAAAGCAAAACATCAGTAAAACAATGATCGGCTCCATGTGCCAGCAACATGAAATGCATTTCTAATGCACCCTTTCCAAATCAAATGGAGAGAATTCAAGATACTCAGTGGAGAGCACCAGTTTAGGAGAAGCTTTTGACACATTTCTATGTTAATATTTTAGCAGTAGATCGGCATTTTGTGAGCAATTTTATGCCCAATAAACAAGCCTGTCATCCATCGGAGGATCTGCCAGTCCTACTTTATTCTCAAAAGACCACAAGCAGCTCGACAGCAACGTTACCATCAGCTACCATTATTGCCAAATCCAAAGGAGCTACACGCTGTTGGCTCAATGCATTTTGCTTCTCTGGGGTCTGAAAGCCACCACTCGCCTGTATTTGATGCAATCTATAATCAATGGTATACTGTAACTGTGTGATCAGTGAGATTTTAAAAAAGGTAAATTGATTAAATTTATATATAGTAATACCATTTTAACAGTAAGATTTAATAAAAACTCATTATAGTAATAATAAGTTTTCTTTCTTTCTAAGTTAGATGTCAAAACCCATATTTCAGCTATGATCACAAATTAACAGCAGAGTGCAGTTAACAACAGTACATTTGCATTGCAGCAGTGTTTGACCACATTTATAGGTAATTTCATTGTTTTCGTGCATAAAAAAAAACTTATTTAAAAAATAACAGACAGCTAACGTTGATTAGGGTTGTGATGTTAACGTTAACATTAATTTTAGTAACTTATTTTTATTTTCTGGTATCCAGACTACAGATTTTTTTTCCCTTTTACACTGCAGGTCTCTTATTGAAAAAGAGTCATTAAGAGTGAAAGCTGGGGTTGGGTTACAAAGCAGCTTGCAGAGGCTGCAGGATCCCTGAGAAGACTAAACCAACTAAACGAAATGTGAGATTTGGCAGAACTGGTGTTAAGATTAGCTGTTGAATGCCTTGAATGGGTTCAACTTCACACACACATTTGTTATTTAAAAATCATGTAAGTATAAAATGTAGGAAGAGTAAAATCAAAGCTCTCAATCATAACATCGAATCAGTGTTCTCAGAAGTTAAACCAGGTGAGCTGCAGGAATATTTGCCTACATTTCAGATAGACCTGCCCATCAATTTATGCTGTTTAAACTGTCGGTGGCAGCCTTTAGCTCTTAGCCTGTGTCTTATTTCCCTTACTTTTGTGAGGCCGTGACAGATTTGTATATAACTCATCAGACATATACCGAGCTCCCTCCGTGTCCAGGACTCTCCTTATCTTAATCCCTTTTTTTGCTCTTTGTTCCTTTCTCTCTCCACAGCATTTGCTGCAATAAGGACTAAACTGATCTCCACTGTCACCTCCCCACAAGCTTGATAGTTATTGAGAATATATTGTTTTTCGTGCGTGTTTACTTGTTTCATTGAGAATGTGTGCTGGACCTGTGTTGGTGTATAAGCGCAGGAAGAAATGTCTGTCTTGCAAATAACATTTGTGCCTCCACTTCCTTGTCTTATTCTCCAGATTTATTTGGCCCAGCTGTGTGCTACAGCAGAGACAGAGAGGGGTTGATGACAAGGAAGGGGGAGAGGAGCAGCGAGGAGCACCGGCACATATAAAGACTGATGTAACACTGGATCTTCTCTCTGCTCATATCTGTCCTCTTATCTGTATCCTATCTCTCTATCCATACCATCTCTCTCGGTCTGTCGTGCTCCTGCTTCTCCTTCACCGAAGCAGATGTCTTCAAAGAGCCAGTAGTCGCTGCTGTCAATAATGTGGAGCTCTTGGCCTATTATTGAGCGTCTGCATCGATATGCATCAAGCCACCACCCGAGGCTAAAGCAAATATAGCCGTCTCTGGGGGAAATACTACAAGGAGTGAGACTTTTTGTATACCACCGAGCTAATCACACTTCTGCATGCTTAAAAGTAAAAGCTGCGTTTGAATACTCCTACACAGGACAAGTTATTCTGGGATCAAGTGCTGCACAGTTCAATGCTACACTTGAAGAAAACTAGGCCCATAATAAAGACAATAAGATGCATTGCCAGAGGGTACGTTAATGTAGGTGGATACTTTATTTTTCTGTTTTCAATAAACAGAAAATATAAACTCTTCTTTTATTCTCACGGAGTGTGAAGAGCAAACATCAGGAGCTGTGAAATACAGAAACACTTGTCCTGTACATGTATACAGTAGGTGCTCTCCTCTGCCTACAAACAGGATCAGAAGTCAGTGACAAACAACAACCCAGTAAGATAGAACTTGGGTAACTGGATCTAACTAAGCTCCAACAAAGAGGCTTTTTAAAATCTTTTTGGCTAAATGTAACCTCACTACATTTGGTGTGGTATGTTCTTTGTCTCCACTAATACTTCAGTTAAATTCTCCATTTAGAGCCTGAGGTTTTAAACTGGATACACTTAAATTATTTGGTAATTCTACATCGGCATAAGGTATGAACATGAATAGTCATTCGTCTCTCTGAGCTAGCCCTGCGATGCACTGTAACCTGTCCTGGTGTACCCAGCATCTTTCCCATGACAGGTGGGATAGCTTCCAGCCACCCCCAGGACCCTGAATTAGATAAGCAGTTGAGGGAATGGATTGATAGATTGTAGGCAGAGGATGCCAGCTACACTTCTATCAGTACTACTACTGGGTTGGACTCCCTTTTGCTTTCAGAACTGCCTTTAATCTTTTTGGCATAGATCTAACAAGGTGTTGGAAACATTCCTCTTGATGGCATCACACAGTCCTTGCATGCTTCATGTTGTTTACACCACATTCTGACCCTACCATCTGAATGTTGCTGCAGAAATTGAGATTCATCAGACGAGGCAATACTTCTTCCAGTTTGGTGAAGCCGTGTGAACTGTAGCCCACATTTCCTGTTCTTTGTTGATATAGGTAGAAACCATTCAGGTCTCCTGCTGCTGTAAACCATCTGCTTATAGGTTTGATGTGTTGTGGGTTGATGGTTCCTTTTCTGCGTCTTGGTTGTAATGAGTTCGTTGTTTGAGTTATTGTTGCCTTCAGATTGGTTTGAAGCAGTTTGACCATTTTCTGCAGTAGAAATATTTTCATCATTTGGACCATGGTCGTGTGGGAAAATCCCAGCATATCAGCAGTTTCCGCAATATTCACAGTAGACTGTCTGACACCAACAACCAGCCACAATCAGAGCCACAAAAATCACCTTTCTTCCACATTCTGATGCTCAGCTTGAACTTTAACGTCAGGTTGTTTGGCCTTTTCTACGTGCGTGTGACTGGCTAATTAGATATTTGCATTAGTAAGCAGTAGAATATGTGTAATAAAGACTAATAAAGTGCCTGATGAGTGTACAAATCACCACTGATAACAGCTGAAAACTACCACTTAATGGGCTGATAACCTTTGAAACGAGTGCAAAGGCAGGTCATTGGTATAAACAAAGCAAAGCTCACAAGCAGACTGTTAGTTACACAATCCAAGTTCAGAAGGCGGATCTGAAGGACCCACAGTAATGGCAGCAGAAAGAGATCAAACTTGGAGTCTAATATTAATGCAAGTTTGTGTAAGTGCATTTGCTCCCATAAGGCAAAAATAATAACATTGGTTCCTCTTCACAGGGCGTCTTGTGTAAGGTTAAACCTGACAAAAACAGGGTACCTGGGCGTGAGGAGTGGGTCATCAACTAATTGTAAGCTCTGTGTTTTGATCCCCAGCTTCAGGACATTGACTAATAAATAGATGCACTGGGATCAATTTTTCCCTCGATGCGTCCATTTATGTGCACAAATGTGTGCATAACAGATAAAGTGCTGTATGCACAGAACAAAGCGCCCTATGAATGCGTGCATGAATAGGTGAATTTGGCTTGAAGTGTGAAGTGCTTTAAGCGGTCGATAAGAGAAGTGCTATACAAATACATTCCATTTACCTTATCAGTGTTTGTTTGCCGTAACCACAGTTTTTCTCTGGCCTTAATCAAACTGGACTTTCCATTTGCCAATAAAGTAGAAAGATTACACTACAAACAAAAACTTTGGCCATCAGAACAATCTGAAAGATGCTATGTTCACAGTATTTTCTGCACACACAGCAGCAGTGGCTTCAAATAATCGACTGACCCGAAACTGACTGTGGCAGCAAAGATACACAGGTTGAGTCCTCCCATTTCAGGGCAAATCAGGCTGCATTTCTTGGCTCCATCAGAAGAGGCCTTTGAAACAGGACTTCAGACAATCTAGCCCCTGAGCAGGGACGCAGCAAGAGACAAAACAAACCCTTTCATGAATTTGTTACACTCAGGGTGAAAACGGTAAAAGCCCAACAAATCTGAGCTACAGGTTCTCGGGAACTTATACTGTCCACCACAATATGCTGAAACCTTGTCTGCACAGGCTGCTTTGGCCATAGTCCTTGTTTAGTATTTATTTTTCATTACATAGCTGCCTGTGTAAACCATGTCCTTCAGGTGGAATTTGAGTCTTAATTCTTTACTTAATTCCACATCGGCTAATAATAATAAATATCTCAAATGTGAAACCGCAAAGCATTCTTGCTTCAGGGATACGCTTTTCTCATCAATTTCTAATGTGACGAACAACAAAATCCCACAAACTAGGTGAGGGGACAAATGTCACAATCACACTTCCAGAGGAAAAGTTTGAAGTCTGGTCACAATCCGCTTTTTTAGACTTCATTTTACTTTTCATTTTGACTCTGTACCCCACCTCTCACCCTGACAGTTGAGAAAGGCTTCAGTGGTTAACTGGATGGACAGTTAGATGGATGGATTGTAGGTAGAGGTGGATATTCCCAGACACCTCAGTATATATCATCACATTACTTCACTAACGATGACATTATTGTGATTTTTTACATTTTGCAATATGCTGAGTAATGCAATAACATTTATTTATTCCCTTTTTTCAACTGCTAATTATATCCTCAACACTAAAATTTGTTCAATTCAATATATTAACTTATCTCAGTTCAGCTAGTTTAACCTCCTAAGACCTGAACTCTTTCATGCCATGCATTTTGAATTTTTCTTTGCTATATGGGTTGATTGGGACCTGATGAATGTAAAAACAAAGAGTTATCAGATTTTTTTTTTACCTAAGTTTTGTTTCTGAGAAAAATGAGATCCACATATGAGGACATTCGTTTTAAATTTTGATAGAACAGTGGCAGTATTATGTCCTTGCAAGTGGATATCAGGCCCTAGTAGAGAAAATTAAGTATTTTGGTCTAGACGTCCCAAAATGTGATGTCCACATATGTGGACGCCAGGTCCTAGGAGGTTAAAGCAGATTAACACTGTGATTCAAACCTGCTATAATGTTGTCATAAGACAGAGTCACTCTGTCTGCGATTGAATGGGGTCAAGCTGGCACTCACACGCAACCTGTTTCTGATAATTCAGCTATTAACTGTGAAAAATCACATATGTATACATATTCAGATAGACTACTCTATATAACTTCTCCATGCTCTTAAACTTTCTTTTATTATTGTGTTTATTTCCTGTTTTTATGCTTGTCTGATTTGCTCTGTAGTGTCCTTGGGTGTTTTGAAAGGCGCTTTTAAACAAAATGTATTATTATGATTATGATCATTGTTATTTGTTTCTGTCTACACAAACACAAATCCAAATTTAACAGAAATGCACATATAACAATTACATTTATGTTAAACAACCTTCCTGCAGAACAGGAAGGTTGTTTAACATAACATAAATTTTTTTGGTTGAGTTGATTTAGCATAGAATAGAATAGAATAGAATAGAATGGCCCTTTATTGTCATTGTACATGTACAACAAACCAACTGTGCACCAACGTAAGTTTCCTCGAAGACGCTATCTCAGGATTTTGGTGATGTTCTCTCTCGTTCACAGTATTTTGACCCCCGACCCTAATGGATTGATGGTTATGTATCCCATGACACTGATGATACCAGTGGAGCACTTTTGCACACGGTCTCTTCACGTGTTTCAGATGCTGAGGGATTTCTATTGAACTCTGTTTTTTAACTGCAGGTAGAAAATCAAAGGTTGAGGTGCACCAAGTGTGCAACAACGCTGACTGGCCGTGACCGAGCATCATTATGTAGCCAGGTGAAAACCATTATGTGGTCACCACCTTACGACAGGGAAGAACTGTGTTTATTCTCTTATTAACCAACATAAACCTGCTTATGTTTCAAATGCAAAAGAGTCCTCCGGCCGGCTGGGAGCCCACTCGGAGAGTAAAATTTAAGCACCTTCGGACAGCAGCAATGTGTTTCCTGCAATCCATTCCCTCTACACTCCCGCATCACTGAGTGCTCTTTCAATCAGCCTCCGTTGTCCCCGTGTGGCTGCCAGGAGCCAACATGGCCAAACTCCAAACTAATACATTTTCCAATTGATCTATTTGATAACAACAACAACAAAGTTTTCCCTTCTGTCCTACAGTGTGAGCAAAGCACCGCCTGGCGCAGCATCGCTTTGAGGCCGCTCGCTTTCTCTCGTTCCACAGGTGATAGCTGCAGCGTCATGTAGCTACACACTGTGATGGCTATCAGTGGAATTGGCTTTGAGATTGCTCTCCGCAGTGAACCCCCCGCTCCTCTGATTGAGGCCCTCGACGCATCGCCACATCATCCATCAATGGGATGGGAAAGCAGATGGGGGCGGAGGTTCGGTGGAGAGTGAACCCAAGAATGAAAGATGAAAGAAAGGAGTGCAGGAGGGAGGGCTGATAAAGTCGGGGACAGATAAGACTGGGTAAAATAGATAGATAAACACAGAGAGCAAGATAAGGGTAAAGAGAAAATGAGCGCGAATGCGAGGAGAGGCAATGTGCCGGAGCGCAAATGAGGTGAAACATGCTGACTGGAAGTGAAGTCGAGAGAGGAGAGAGAAGGGGAGGAGAGGGAGATCACACGAAGAAAAGAGGAGGAAAAAGAAATAAACGTGGGAAAAAGGGGACGAGCAGCCAGAGTGTTCATGTCCACACTAATGTGGATGAGTCTGAAATGCCATCTTTTTCTCTCTGTTTGGGTATTACATCCAATTTAAACCACTGCTTTCCAAATCTTAGCAGTTCACAAAAGCTCTCTAAGGTATAAAACACCACACAATGCAGTCTGGAAGGAGGCAGGAGAGCTTTTTGAAACCACTCTCCTGTGATTGCCTTTAAAGCTTTTACAAACACACACATCACCCCTCGTTTCATTATACAGGGTGGGCCGTAACTTTATTCTTTCATGAGTTATTTACAAGTTTCTCTTTGTTCACAGCCATTGACATGTCGAAGAGGTTAACACGTGAGGAGCGGATCGAAATCGTGTTGATATCTGGTGAACGCAGTAACCGGGTCATTGCAGCAGATTTCAATGCAAGACACCCTACGAGACCACCCATCTCCCATGCTACAGTTAGCAAACTGCTTGCTAAGTTTCGTGAAACTGGTTCAGTGTTGGATTTGCCAAAATGTGGAAGCAAGAAAACTGTCACTAATGAAGAAACATCAGTGGCTGTCCTAGCTTCATTCAGCAAGAGCCCACAGCGTAGCACTCGCCGCATGTCACTGGAGAGCGGCATTAGTCGAACATCCCTTCGGCAGATATTAGCTACTCACAAATGGCACCCTTACAAACTCCAGCTACTGCAGCATCTCAATGAGGATGACCCAGATCGGCGCACAGAATTTGCAGAATGGGCAAAACAAAAATTGGAACAGGACCCTCAGTTCACGCAGAAGATTTTGTTCAGTGATGAGGCAAACTTTTATGTGAATGGTGAAGTTAACAAACAAAACCACCGCTATTGGTCTGACACTAACCCACATTGGATGGATCCCTCCAAGACTGTTGGAACAACAAAAGTGATGGTTTGGTGTGGTATATGGGGCACAACGATAGTGGGTCCATTCTTCATCAATGGAAACCTCAAAGCCACTGGATATTTGAAATTGCTACATGATGATGTGTTTCCCTCTTTATGCACTGAAGCTGGCACGTTCCCTGAGTTTTTCCAGCAGGATGGTGCACCACCACGTTATGGGTGCCAGGTCCGAGCATTCCTAGATGAACAGATGAACAGCACCTGAAACTACGGATACTGGATGCCTGTGCTGGCATTTGTCCTGCGGTGTTGCTATCAGTGTGTGAAGAGTGGGAGAAGAGGGTTGCATTGACAATCCAACACAATGGGCAGCACATTGAACACATTTTATAAGTGGTCAGAAACTTGTAAATAACTCATGAAAGAATAAAGTTACGTTGAAACCAAGCACACCATTGTTTTTCTTGTGACATTACCAATAAGTTTGATGTGTCACATGGCCCTCTTCCTATTGAAAAAACAAAACTGGTATCCAAGATGGCCGACTTCTAAATGGCCACCATGGTCACCACCCATCTTGAGGAGTTTGCCCCCTCACATATACTAATGTGCCACAAACAGGACTTTAATATCACCAAGCATTCCCATGTTATTACGGTGTATCCATATAAATGGCCCACCCTGTTTGCGAGGAAGATTTATTGAAATATGCAAACATGCATGGAAATACAGTTTGTAAGGCAAAACTGAGTTTGAGGATTTCAAAGAAGCTTCAAAGTCGGCGTGACCACATTTATTCATCAGCACAGTCTGAACTGTGAATAGTTCTCCAGGCTTCTTGAAGGACATTCAAACACTTCTTTTGATGTTTCCTTTGTTCTGTTTTCTGTTAAGATGATGTCCAGTATACTTGAGGTCCAGACTGTGGGGAGGCCACGACTGATGTGTTTTTCTACCCAGGTATGTTTTTACTGCACTGGCAGTGTGTTTGGTTTTGCAGTTTTGCATGGTTTGTGTTGGCAGAGCCTCCACCATAGATGCTCATTGTTGTACCTCTCTCCACACAGACTGATGACAATTTGAACCACATGTCACATTTCATCACTCCATCAGACCTGTTGCCACTAATTTCCAGTCCACTTCTTGTGTAATGTGTCAACCTCAGCTCTTTTACCGCGTTTTCCTTCCTTAAGAACGGCCTCTTGACAGAGACCTTTTTTTCTGACGAGGGGGCCAAGGAACAACAGGATCAGCTGAAGGGTCAAATGCATCTCTCAGGTCGTGTGTCGGGTCTTTGATGGATTTCTTCCTGTTTTTTTTTTTTTTTTAAGGACACAACTTTCAGATACTGTCGATCTGCAGTAAACAGACTTTAGGCCTCTATTTCTGTTAGTTAATCTAAAGTATTTTGACAGTATGCAACTTTTATTACTTTGGAATTACTGTTAGATGCTATAACGCTATAGCCAACATTATCTTTCTAATAGCTGCTTATGCATAGACACAAGGATACTGTGCAGACTCACAGAACTAGTAGCACAACATTTAGATTCTTACTTTTGGGTGATTTAACTGCTATCATTGTAATTCTGTAATTTATTTTAACAAATAGTCCTCTTTATATTAACTTTCCATACTAGTGTAGAAAGGAACCTAATGGAAAAACACGTGTGTCTTGCCATCCTCTGCAGGCTCAGTTTGATGCTAATGTAGAAATCAGTAACTTTCTGAATTATAAATCATAAAAGATTGAATGTTTGTGAGGGCACCATATGAATTTTAGGATTGTTGGCAGATTGTCAGCACATTTAATGAAAGTCACCATTTCCCCTACATAAGAATAATTTCCTTGCAAACAGCGTAAAAGCATCTATTTGCTCTCATTAAAAGATAAAGAGCACAGGCAGGAACAGGTGAAAGTGTTGCTAGTCTTCTCAGAGACTCAGTCTCTGCTCTCCGTGCCTGTGGCTGTCAGTGTCACAGGCCGATAGATTTCCTATTAACTTCATCTTCATCTGGGATGGATGGCGTGGCCCTCCGAGGCCAATGGCAGCGCACCATCAAGGTCTTCACACTGACAGTGATTGACGTGTGAATACACACGCCTGCAGGCTCGCTGTGCTGGATAAGAGACACATCGAAGAGGGTGGCTTCTACACATGATGCCACGCGGCCAGTGGATTTACAGACGCAGACAAGCAAGGCTGTATTATTCGCAGCACACAGTTGGTGATATGAAAACAGCTGCAAGATGAAGCAGTTTAATCTGACACAAGCTGACATTCTGCAGGACAACAGTTGCTGACCTGATTAGTCTCTGATTGCAGGAATGACATTGTAGGGCTAATTAGGGGCAATTAGGTGCAACTACTCTGCATTCATCAAAGGGCTTTATAAGGTTAAGGAAATGGAAACTATTTTAATATTTAGATTTGCTTCTCAAAAGAGAAAGAGAGAGAACGTTTCTCTCATATTAGCTACTCCAGTTAAATCCAGAGTCAAATTCAAAATCCTGCTCCTCACATACAAGGTCTTAAATAATCAGGCCCCATCTTATCTTAATGACCTTATAGTTCCACATCACCCTATTAGAGCACTTCGCTCTCGCACTGCAGGCTTACTTGTTGTTCCTAGAGTATTTAAAAGTAGAATGGGAGGCAGAGCCTTTTAGGATAAGGCTTCAAACTTTCCTTTTTGCTAAAGCATATAGTTAGGGCTGGATCAGGTGACCCTGAATCCTCCCTTAGTTACACTGCAATAGGTGTAGGCTGCTGGGAGATTCCCATGATGCACTGAGTGTTTCTCCTCACAACACACCATGCAACCAAGTGAATGCCAGCTCACTTTCCTCTTACACTTTCTCACTCTTTTCACCTTCAAACGTTGCAGTGATGGTGAGTATCCATAGGGATAAAAGTACCACACACACACACACACACACGCACACACGCACACAGAGAGAGTTATGAATAAATTGTGACAGTCATCATAGTGGTGCAATTATCTGCTGATTATTAAGTAATTACTGCGGGCTAATTGGAAGCGGTTATTGTTTTTATGGTTCTCGGAGCAGCTTTGTGTCAGAGTTTCATCAAAGCCAGAAATGAGGATCGGTCACTGTCACAGCCACGACCACAGCAGTTTACTGCCAAATGGGAAGATGCAATCATGTGCCGCTGCAGTGCTGCTAAATGATGATTACGAGGTCCCACATTCTTAAGGCCGACTCCAAAAGCGAGACAATCCATGTAGACTTACATTTTAATATGCAGAAACATTACAGGAGAAATAAACACCTTCAAAACGTCTGTATGGATGATGATTTTCTTATAAACTCCCACATTTCAACCTTACTAAGTCTTGAAGTTATGCATTATTTGAAGTGTTGCTTTCAGTAACAAGTAAAATTCAATCTGAGTACAAGTATCTGACAAATATCACGGCTCGTTCTGTGGTTAATTGTATGAATGGGATGACCCCGATGAAGGCCACAAACCAAAACGTGTTGGTCAAACAATAAAGTTGTTCTTTGTACTACAAGCGTGGCTGCAGCTTTAATTTCCTCGGGCGTTTCGTTCTTCTTCATGCACCTTGGAAGTAGATGAAGTAGTGCAGGAGACCTCTACTCTGTCTCTGCTTGTACTAACAGCAGCAGGTTTCTGTGTCTGTGTGATGGACCCGTGCAGTCATCAGGATGCACCCTGATTAGCAAGCTGATAACGTAGCACGCCACTCTATTAAATATTTGTCTGCAGCCCACTAAAACCGTCTTTGCTACAGTTTGGGTGAGAGCTATCCCATTACTTTATCTCTGTACCACTAAACACTGATTACCTTGTACCTGTGTCTGTGTGATGCACCCATGCAGTCAGCAGATGCACATCATTAACCATGCCTGCGATTGCTAGCTGATAACCTAGCACTTCATTCTTTTGTCTAAATGTGGCTGCAGAAAACCAAGATGGCAACAGCCAAAATGTTCCAATAGATAACATCAAAGCGACTATACACAGAGCCCATGATTGTCAGTCAGGTATCTCAGTGCTGGGAAGCTAATGCGAAAACAGACGTGACGATAAGTAGGTCTTATTTTAGAAAATACTACAAGTTAATTGCGGGAAAAGATTGAAAATTCCAGAAAGGTAGTAAGTGAACATGTTTATAAGTGAACATTAAATCATATCATTAAAATATTCATCAAATCAGACATGCAAATTAAATCTGGATTAAATCCCTTTCATGTGATGGGTAGAGGTTTGCTTTTCTGCATAATGATTACGGTACTGTGGAGGACGAGGAGGTTAAGAATCTGTTAAGTGATCATAATGAAGCAGCCTCACAAAAGCTTAAAATAGAAACTTCTCTACTTGTGTAAACATGCAAATTTAAGAGAGTTTGGTGAAAGCTAAGAAATGAAACTCAGTAAAACTGCGAGACAACTTATTTTGGATGAATCTGTTAAGAGACAGACTGAGGAATACAAAGTCTACCCCCCCCCCCCGGTCCCCTCAGCTGAAGTACAAAGCGCCACAGCAGCGCCAACAAAGCTCTCCCTTTGATCTATGTCTCCTCCCCTCTCCTTCCTTTCTTTGGATGAGACGGTTTAAATGAGGTCTTTGTGCTGCGCCCGAAGCTCGAGATGCCATCGAAGAAGTCTTCAATAAAAACCTTGCCCTCATCTGCACCATGTAGAAATTTACGATGCACAAACTTTCATTGACTCTCAGGGTTGCTCAGATTGAATAGCCTTGTCTTCAAGGCACAAATGCCATCAAAGGGAGGGGAGGTCTCTATGTCCTCAGACAGACAGGGGGAGGGACTGGGACAGACAGACAAAAACAAGACGATCTGACTGATATTTTCATTTCAGGTTTATACAAACTCATGAAAAAGTCTGATCTGGACAGCTCCAGGTACAGAAGCAAAACATTAATGTTTTCGGTTCTTTTAACGTCTAATAGAGAAATCCATAATCTTCTGTAACACCATAAAACTTTTATTGAAGTCTATAAAGAGTTTATTTACACATACACAAATGTTTCTAGTGCAGGATGAATAATGAGGTTACAAGCCAAGCAAACACAACATCTCCTAAAGCGGCAGCCCGGCTCATTGTGATCCATCGACAGTGGTACCGACACTTCACAGATGAATGCCATAAAAACGTGACAATGGCAAGACATCTAATGGATGGACACTTTACAATAGGAACATTTTACACTGCACAAAAAAGTTAGTTTGAGACTTCGACTTCACATTTTGGTGACTCAGCTCGGCTAAGTTGGCTAATGGCTAATGAAATATGACAGAAGAGTTAATTAACCTCATAAAATGGGCACTTGAAAACCTCTGCAGTAAATGTGGGCATTTAAGAACAGCATCAGAGATCTCAGCATCTCTGAGATACACTTGCTTATTTTCTTCTCAGCAGGTATGTTGTCCTAGACCTCGTGGAGGCACAACGATGCTACTCTGACAGACTGGATTATGCTACAGGGCAAGTCTTCTTTTGGAAAGACCAAAGTTCCACATTTACAGTCTCTGTTTAGAGGTTGTTGGACTGCAGCACATACAAAGCAAACATCTGTTACATCTACACTATCTGTGGTTAACATAACCTTCAGAAAATGCAACATCTTCTAATGTCTGAATATCTGCCTGTTTAGCATGTGGGTAAAACAACCACAGTCTGAGGTGTTGAGGTCCACATGCACAGCTTACACTGCAACTGACTCAATCCCTGTCCACACAATTGGGGGGGCCCACGAACCAGCAGATGCAGACCTGCACACGAGATGCTCACCTTCAAGTTCCCCTCAAGGCTCAGAAATCTTCACTTCATTAAGATTTTCTGAAGTGTTCTTTCTCTGATCCGTCCTCTGGTCCAATTTTGCCATGGAAGACCCTATTAAGGGCTAGTGCCCTGGACAACACTGCTTCCAAGATCCCATGGACATGGAAACCCTACCATCATGGTAAGGTGATGATTCATCAGGGCTGAGCTAAGTCTTAGGGATAGTGTGAAGAGATTGGACATCCAGAAGGATCCTGAAAGAAGCCAGTTAAGGTGGATTTGCAATCAGGTTAGGACGGGTGCCTCCCTTTGGAGGTTTTCTGGGCACACCTAACTAGGAGGACACTTCACAGTAGATGCAGAACTCGCTGGAGAGGATTATACATCTCATATAAAACCCCAACTCACCCTCATTTTAAACCACATATTTTAGTCTGAGCTACACTAGCTTTACACAATCCATAGTTCAAAATTTTAGCTCCATCATTGGTCACTTTCTGGCAGCGCTCCTCTGAGTTGCTGCCCTCATAAACAAAAGGTTTGCACAGCAGGTGTGAAGGATCTCTGCGCAATGAATGGAGATGACCATATTATGGGTAACTGTACTTGGTGACATCATACAGAGCCAGGAGTAAAAAAAAAAAATGTCTAAAAACAGAGTGTTTACTTCAGTGGACTGAAGCATGAGCTTTTGGGATAACCTCCGATACCCCAACCTCATCATTTTAAACTTTTGCCATGTTAAATATGAAGGTCCACCATTGTAACAGTATACACTTGACAGAAAAGAAGGTAAACCAAAGTAAGTCCCCTTAAATAGTATAGTAGTTCTTCTGGGAAACATCTTGGTCCAATACACACCCAGGAAAGCTTCACTACTTCTCTCTGACTTAAGACAATCTGCATTCAAATGTGTTACATCAACGACTTCTGTCTATATGACAACAATCCAGCCTAATTTGAACTATTTCCCTTTGTGTTTGTTTTAAAGGCAAAATCCTGCAACCCTTAAGTCGGCTTTTCCAACCAAACACGATTCAATCAGATTTTTGTTTTGGCCTCAGATAATCATTCATGTCTTACAGTCAGTGTCCTTTTGCTGCTGAAATAATTACTCACTCTGGGACAGATAAAGTTGATCTAAGAGCTATATTCAGGGGAAAGAATGTCACAGCATACTTCGCACCGTGATTCATTAGTAGTAAAGATGTCAAGGTCTTGAAAAGTCATGGTTTGTTCTTTCAGTAACTGGTGGTTTTGAGTGATTGGGTGTATAGACGGATTTATTGGTTCATATCAGTATCTTCAGCTACATGGCGGCCAGATAAGCATGGCTGCCGGTAGGCCTATTCAAATATTACCAAAAATAGCAAAGAAAGTTGCCTTCTTTTTAAAGTGTGTCCTGTGTCCTTCCACTGCTAATATGTCTGCCTATGTGACTGTGGCGAATGATTAACAAAGTGAAGGTTCAGACTTTATTTTAGTTTAAATTCAGTGAAGGACATAAGGACAAATAAACAGCTGCACAGTACTAAATGTGGCTAGAAGAACGCTCGCCAGTCTCTACTCTGCTCCCTGAAAGGTTAATAAGAAAAATAAAAAAAAGCAGATAAGACAGATTTGGCAATGCTTAATGCAGCCTATCATCTTCTTTATTCAGCCGTCTGCAGGAATTTTGAGAAGAAGACGGCCAATTTCTTCACCTGTTATTCACATTTAAGGAAGCCAGCAGAGAAGAAAGCAGAGAAATAGCCAATCTGTCCACCTGTTTATGTATTCATGTATTTATATTTGTCGTCCCCGTGGATTGTACTGCCATGTGGCGGGGCAGTAATACATTTATTTTCAAATGAAAAATATACAGATGGGAAATACTTCTTGTATTCAGCTTTTGGAGCACTGAGAAGTCAAGCCTATTCTCCTCCCTTTCCCACTCATTCTTCACGACTTTTTCTTTAATATGTTTTTTTCTCACATTGCTGAAATGTGTAGGCTATGCATGGAAAATAATCTTGGCAGCTACTTTCCCTTCTGTTCAGTCCACTATGTTGTGTGTTAAATTGTATGCGTACTCCCCCAATGTTATCTCCCTCAAATCCGCCTTGTGAAAAAAGTCAGGCGAGTATGACTGGAAGTTGTCAGCTCTATCTGCCACCGCTGCCTTTTGATCTCTGCCTCATGGGGCTTTACTGAATGAAGCAAAGTCATGCATACACACAACATCACACAGCAGACACAGAGAGATGGCCTCGCTTTCTCTCATACACGTGCACTGCACAGAAAGGTCCATGAATAGAACACCAGCAAACACGCACTCAAAACATTATCAAAACACACACGCAGGAATGCAGACATTAACACTGCCATCCATTTAGTTGTTGTTACCCTAAAAAAATCCTCCAAGGGCGTCGAATACTGATGTTTTGTTGCGACCTGATGTCACAGACACGCACTGGGTGTCCTTTTGCTTGTCTTTTCGGTGTCGTCTTTCTCCTCACCCTCTCAATAAGATATGCAGTAGGATGGGATGCGGAGAACAAAACCAGTAACTACAGTTCCATTTAATCTCATTTAGGCCCGAGTCCCAGAGACCAGTCGGCAGTCACCGGTTGCTAGGGAAATAGTGCACCTCCTGAGTGGTTGCTTGGTGGTTGCTGGCAGTCACTAAGTGAACCTGCAGTCACCTGCATTTTGCACAGAAAATGAACAGGCTGGTGCTTTTCTACTCTATTGGAGCATGAAAAGCACGACAAGTCTCATTCTCCAATGCAGTTTTTCTTCAAAGCTAACATTCACAGTCCAGTGGCATTGGGGAGCATCTCAGGGTTCAGTATCTTGCTCGAGCATACTTTGGAGCAGGCTTGAATTCCCTGCCAAATTAAAACTTGAACCTTTTGAAATGTGTGGGTAACTTTTATGTTCTCTGTTTCCAGTTTATGAAATACTTCTACAGTTCTTCTAGTGTTTGCAGACAAATCAGCATGTTCAAATTATGGGTTTGCAACCTAAGCAATCATGAGGTGGTTTGTTGCATGCACCATATACCCCTTTGTGACTGATTTCACACAACAATTGTTAGTAAATTCCACCAACCACTCACCAGCCTGTTGGGGAACACACTTTCTCTAGCAGCCAGAGGTTGCCTGAGGCCTTAAGAGCATTTTGTGTTTGGTTTCACTCACTATTTGGATAGAAAAGCACGGTGATTCGATTTAACTTACACCTTTTAACTAAATAAAGGGTTAGGGTTAGGGGTGGGGGTGGGGGGGCTGGAAAGCAAAATAGTGATCCTGGTGTAAAGGCTAAGATTAGCGATAGCTGAGACGACATAAAGTTTTGGTACTCTGGTCGTGATGGTGCCTGGAAGGAGGCTCGAATCGTTCGTGACAGTCGACAAAGAGGCAGGGTGTGAAAGAAAATACGCTGAAGATGCTGAAGGCAGCTGCTTGTCTCGGTCAAACACAATGACTCTTCAAATAAAGGCTACCGTAAAGGCGAACCACAGCGGACGGAAGGGGACATAAAGAGATTCAGACAGGGTCACAGCATGATGGGCCTTTTCTGAAGAGACTGTAACAGATGGAGCTGATTTGATCTAAAATATCCCCGAATCTGAACATTTTGTCATTGACTGAGACAGTCAGGTTCTTTCTCACAAGAACACCTGATGTGTGAAGCAGAAAGACCAAGCAGCTCTCACTGCTAGACTGGACATAATAGCAGCCCAATCAGTCAATATTGATCTTCACAGCGGGTCAAAAGAGAGACAGCATTTATCTGCATGAAGTAGGACTGCAGCAGTGACAGGAGCACATCAAGCAGTTAGAGAGAAGATCGGTCTCTCTAAAGGTTCTCTCTGCCAACAATAGCAGAGTTTGTCAAAGTTTCACATTTATAACCATTACAGCTTTTAAACTGTGCACAAGCACAAAGTTTTCCAACATTTTTTTACTTGACTCATAGTTTGCTTTCTGTAAGGAGCTACCTGGAGCTGTTGGAATTCAGTTCAGTTGTATTTATATAGCGCAATCGTCATCTCAAGGTGCTTCATGTTATAAGATAAAGACCCTAAAATCCTAAAGACAGCCCCATCGATCCAACAAGCACTTTGCAAGCATGGGAAGAAAGAACTGCCGTTTAAAAGGAAGAGATCTCCAGCAGAACCAGGCTGAGAGAGGCAGAGCCATCTGCAGAAAAACAGAATCATGTCACACATTTATAGTTACACAGAAATGCTTTAATGCAAGAGATACCTCTTAGCATAATTTGCATTACTGCTGAAGCACAGAAACCTAAATAAGCCTGTTGTTTGCAGGTGCTTTGGCAGATGTTTTTTTATTTAACCTCTGCTGATGGTGTTTTGTAAGCTTTAGGCACTGCTTTAGTTTATTCCAGGCTCAAGTACCATAGTCACGGTGTCATATTGGGGGACTACAGAGAAATCCTGACTTTTCTGTGAGCAATAGATGACAGACTAGATGTTGCTGAAAAGGATGCAGAAGGTAGTAATATGCAGAAGAAAGATAACAAATGGACGATGTCAGTGGAGGTGATGTGCATGATACTGGTTATCTACAGCATGTCACAGTAACCCCTGGTATACCAGCAACACTATCCTCTTTGGCTTTGCTATGTTGTACCCAAAACCTTTTCGACTGGCTGAGTGATCTAAGCTTATACTGGTCAAGTAAGAAAACCTTAATTGTGTGATGTCAGGGCGTTGTGAGGCATCACAGAAGCAGTCCAAGATTTCTTTTGTTTATCCATCGTGACTAGAAAAAAAACAAAACATCAACAGCTATGCACAACCCCCATTTTTGTCCCTGTCACAAAACATTGGGAATAGGATTAGGGAAAAATGGTTACGCATTGGGATACAGTAACAACGTCAGCATAGGACCCTTTCCTGTGGAATTTACTGGTTTCCCCTGTAAAATGACACTGAAGTGATGCAAATGGATCCAGACCAAGTGTCAGCATAGGTGCTGATTCTGCGGGCGGCATGCATCCAGGTTAAATTTACATTGAATTGATATAAGGACTTCAGCTGGTGCAAGAGCAGCTCAACGGAAGGGACTGCCTGTCTGGTTTTTTCACTGTCAACTCTTGTTCAGAAAGGTCATCGAAGAAATTGAACACCAAACAGCCGAAGGCATAAATCATCACCTGTAAGTACGAGAATGTGATGGAGGGTTGACTGGAAACCAGACCGCTGAGAGCGCTGAGACTCAACTGCTGAGCTAATACGCAAACTTAAACCAAAAAACCTATGATGTAATAGAAGCAAAGGGTGAGGGTCTGCAGTGCTGGAGACTTTACATTACATAGACTTTAAAGTCATCAATCCACAATACTGATTGACAGTGGGACAGCAAACTGCATTATAGGTATTAATTGCCTTGCTGCTGTATCGAGAGCTCTTTTCTCCTTAAATACTGGACGACAGTTTTGCTTGTTAATTCAGATTTGCTTACACGTCCTTTTAGATGTTTAAAAAAATGTCTAACAACGAGAACTAAATGAAACCCAGCAGTGAAACAATCCCCCCCATTAAAAAGAGCTCTTACGCTCCTCTGGGATTCACACCACTTCAAAGAAACCCTGACCTTCCTACTTCCTCTGCTCCTCTTCAGCACTTCTTTACACCTCTTTATGGCTCACTTACTTACTCTTGTTTATAATCTCGCGCCTTTTTTCTCTACTGTCCTTTTTAGTATCTTCTCCTACCTTTTAAGATCTCTCCTCTTTGTTTTCCATCTTCCATCGCCATCAATGAAACGAGACGTTAATCAATAAAATCACAGATCTCCAGGAGTCAAAGAGTTTGTTGATGTTCTGGAAGCTTTTTTTTAAGTTCTTCATTAAAATGTGCTCCTTGTGAAGCATTCAAAACAGGCATTTGTAAATCTGATCATTACCTGTGAAGCATATTGCACAACAGGAAGTGTGAATCTAAGATAGTTTTTGAGGTAAGTTAATAGAGAGTAGAGTTAATCAAAAACACAGCGAGGAGTCAAGTCCCTGGAGTTGGGTCTCTGCAAACATTAACTTTGTGTTGGCTTCTTTTGTGAGATAAGGTGCAATTTTGCACCACCTCAGTGATTTATTTGATATGTAATTTCCTGTTAACACAGTACAATTACCCGGGCAGCCTAAAAATGCGACTTGTGTTACCAAATGGTTTATTTTGGCTCAAACCTTGGCTTAAGGCTTTTACTAAACAAGTTGTTTTTGGGGGGTTTTTTGTTTTGTTTTTTTTTTTACAAAAAGTGTCTAAAGGCATATGAAAATGTATTTAATTTACCAAACAAAAGAACCTAGGATTCCAAACTTCAGCCTAGGTATCGCTGCTGTGACTGAGAGGGACGTCAGCAAACCAAGCTGAAAGAAGTCCAAAACATTAATGAGGACTCTGGGTGAACGTTGTCTCAGTCAAGCCATCATTGCGGCGCCTGCTTACATTGAGACTGGCATTCACAGTTACTAGCTTTTTAGCAAGCTTCCAGCTTTGTGGTTAGTTAATGGTAGGTTAGTTAACAGTGTAGGGATGCAGTTAATGGTTTTTAGAAGTCCCGTTTTGAGGCTTTGAGATTAGCATTTCCACTGTAGCCATCTTGGTTTGGAGACACATGGACATGGACTTGGACACATCCCCCCTTGGCTAACGACCTGTCAGTCAGCTACGTCCGTGTTTTTTCACGTTTACGGTTCAGTTTGTGATTCAGTCTGGCTCCTTTGAAGAACCACTGTGGGTTTCTGATCCACCCAATCACCTGCTGGGTATTTAAACTTTTATTCTTCTTAATGAGATGACAGTAAAATCCTAAAATTCTGACTTCCACAGCGATGCAATCTTTCAAAGACCCAAAGTTTGTGCACTGTTTGTGCTCATTAGTGGGCTCTACATCGTATGGTTCATTGTTCTTTTCAGTTACATTTTTTCCACATAGCATACAGGGTTCATTCAAGTATATTTAGAAAGCGACTGAGTGCCTTTTATGTGGAAGTTTTCTTTTGAAAAACAGCAGGAATTGTTTAACAGCATGCTAACTGCATAGCTAGCTACACTGAGTGCTTGTCAGCTTTAAAAGCTCTTCAGGCTGTTTGATCTCCTTTGCGCTCTCTACGTCCTGTGGCCTCATTGTTCTGATTGGATGGCGCTTGCCTGTTCGAGGCTTAGACTGTGTTTAAAAAAGGTTTTCAGACTGAAAATCAGGGAGAAAAGAATTTGATTGGAATATTTTCACTCATTCCATTGTTTAGCCAAACCTGTTATGTTCTTTGTTGTGAAGGTAAAAACTAACTTTAGCCAGAGAAAGACAGAATGCACGATGACACAAAGAAGCCAAAGCAAATTAGTTTCTTAGCGAGTAAACTACTGGATGACCTGTTGCTGGCATTAGCTGACAGACTGGGCGTGAAGGACCTTGCTCAAGGGTATGTCAGCAGTAGTAATTATGGGGATAGAGTCCCGGTGTTTGAGTCTGTCAGGCTCAAACTAATAACCCTCACGTCACAGTCGTTTAATCGTTCAGAATAGCCACTTGATGCCTCATTAGCAGAGTATTTGGAGGTTTTGTGTGTGTGTGTGTGTGTGTGTGTGTGTGTGTGTGTGTGTGTGTGTGAGTAATCAAACACCGACATCACTTCGTGCAGTGAACATCTAAGCCCAACAAAGACAGTGTTTATCTGCCAGTTAACTTCTGAAGCAGAGCTACTTGTTACTTCTTCTTAGTTGAGAGATGATGGGAATGTATTTTCATCGCACCGCTGTCAATATCAGGCTCAATACTGTTCGCAAAGCAGCAGGCAGCATGATGGATGAATCATTACTTGAGTATGAATTGAGTTTAAATCGCTCGGCAAAGTTTGACGCCTTGTTATATTCTTGAACTTGTCTTGAACCCGCTCCAAAAGCCTTCGTTTTAAAAAATGTCTGTAGTCAGCTGCTCCACTCGACCAGGAGGGAGACCAAACCCACTCAGACACACTCCCACTCAAACAAAATCCCATGAACTGCTCTGTCATAAACAATGTCTGGATAAATCGCTTTTCTTACTCGTACAGAACAGCAGATAAGAAAGTAAAGAAAGTTGCATTTAAGTAAAGAAACTTTCTGATGACAGTCAGCAGGAATTCTTCAGATGATAACATTATCAAATAATCTACAGAGTATTTCTTTGATTTAATTTAATTGTTTAGCCAGTAAAAAAAAAAAAAAAAGCCCATCGCAGCTTCTTTGAGCAGACGGTTTGTTTTCCAACTGTTTATTATATATGAGCAGATGTTTGAACACTCAGGGGGAGAAAGAAAAAAAACACAATAAAAAAGTACAAGTCCTTGGGCAGAAAAACAAAGATTCATTCACTTATTAGCACCGAGATGGCGAGAGATTAATTAATCAAATTCAGCCTGTGCTCACACGTTAGACTCGTCTCCAAACACACCATTAGACATATGACAGGAATCATGTTGGTGATAAAAACAAGAGAATGAAACCCTAAAAAAGTCTCACAGATACATCTTTTATTTATAATTTGAGCAAATTAATTAAAATTACTGGCATGAAAAACAAACTACAAATTTGCATTTTTGTGCACGGTTTCTAACTCCAGTCCTGCACGTGCCGGTATGGACGGCGCTAGTCTATGCATGTGCTAATCGATCAGCACGCTGCTGTGATTTATTCCACGACAGTTAATGTCTGGACCAGGTAAGTTTTTAAGGAGACCTAGTTAATTACACATTAAGGGGAAAATTCATGTTGATTGTCAGTGTCTGATGAGGCTCCTTCTTTTTACTTGTTCTAACCTTTGTATGTCTTGTTTGGTGCAGATGTCAATTACTGGATGTGGAGTGCCAACAGCCGTTTTACTGCAACCACAAATCACAGCTACAGGTAATTTTACCCACTAGTTTCCCCACCAGACTGAATGCGCTAATCAGTGATTATTGAACATAATCTTGTGTCGTAAACCGCGCATCATTGTCCATCCAGGCTACCTCATCAGGACATATTGGTTTCCGTTGATGATAACCAACAGTTTACTTCTTTCAGTCTATTTCTAGCCTTCAAATGAGTTTCACTGAAATATTTAAGCTAGACTGCAGCAATGAACATGTGTGAAGCACAAAATTGAAAATAACTGCTAGTATTTTGACTGAGATACCACTATTACCAGGCTGCCAGTGTCCGGCAGCCTCGCCTCTGTCAGTGCGCCCCAGGGTCGCTGTGGTTACAATGTAGCTGCCATCACCAGTGTGTGAATGTGTGTGTGAATGGGTGGATGACTGGATATGTAAAGCGCTTTGGGGTCCTTAGGGACTAGTAAAGCGCTATATAAATACAGGCCATTTACCATTTACCATTTATTACTGAGAAATGGGGTGCAGTAAAAGTCCATCCATACAAGTACAGTCTACACACACGTCTACCCCTAAAGATGATTATTGGACCTTAAAGTAACAAGTTCAAGTATCTCTGGATCATTTTTACAAGTAATGGGAACATGGAGCGTGAGTTGGACTGGTGGATGGGTGCAGTCCCAGCAGTAATGTGGGCCCTGTATCCAACTGCTGAAGAGAGAGCTAAGTAGCTGAAATTAGTGTAATTTGTAGGGATGCTGGGCTCAGCCTTAGAGAAACTGTGAGGAGCTGGGGATCTAACAGAGCCTGTTAAGGGGGTTCGGGAGCCCAGGGTGCCTCCTGGGCACCTCCCTTTGGAGGTTTGTTCCAGGGATGCCAAACTGGAAAGAGACCCTAGGGCAGACCAATTGTTTATATTTCTCAGCTGGCCTGGGAGTGCCTTGAGATCCCACAGGAGGAAGTAGAAAGCATACCTGGTGAGAAAATGTCTGGAATACCAGCTTAGTCTGGTGCCACTGCAACCCGACATCTGATAATGAATGGATGGAGGACGGTAACTAAGTTTATCTTTGAAAGACTGAAAAGAAGTAAAATTAACTAACATATTTTACTGTTTTAGATCCAATATCACAAAGCAGTCTGTTTTTGACCAAACGCAAAAAGAAGTTATAGTAAGGGAAAAAGCTTACTTGTGAATTTCAAGGTTTAACTGCTTATTTAAGCTTAATGAAAAGCACTTAAAACACTCTGTGCTGCATTTGGAATCATTATATGGTGGTTGTAAGTTTAACAGATTCTGGGCCTTTATTCTCCCTGTGCCTCGTGCCTTTTCTCTGGATGCACTGTGTAACAGCAGTCTGGCGAGGAAGGAGCGGCCAGCAGGTCCAGCGATAGTGTGGAGGTTAGCCGGATAACTCGAAGCCAGTCAGTTAAATCAAACAACAGACTTTTATTCATTGTCAGCAACATAAGACCATACAAGCCAGGTTTCCACGGCTCTACTCTGTTTGTACATACATGAGCGGGGATCGGTAGTCGCCGGCGCCAGCCTGTTACAACAGTAAGGTTTCTCCTGAGAACATAACATGAGCTGCATGTAATGACTGCCACTATACTCACACACCCACTAGGAGACTCCTCCCAACTACTATAACAGTAGGGAAACCACCCCCTAGTGGTGCATCAACACAATAAGGGTTGTTACAACTGGTTCCTGCCACACTCCTAAAGATGTGCTTGATGGGGACATTTGTGACTCTAAGTTGACCACTGGTCCAGATGTGACATAAATACAGGCTTGAGTAGTCAGTGAGACTAGATAAGTGCTTTACAAATGCAGCTCAGTTTTCATATAGATACATGTTCATATAAATTCCCTTTCAAACCTCTGTATTAACCTTATGCTGGGCGCACACTGTGCGATTTTTGGCCCATTTTGAGCCGATTTTTGAGTCGTGCGACCGTTTTGGCGATCGGCCCGATTTTGGCCTTCATCGTGCGTCATGCATCGTGTAGGGGTGGCTGTAGCTCAGGTGGCAGAGCAGGTCAGCCACTGACCAGAAGGTCGGTGGTTCGATCCCAGGCTGCCTCCTGGCTGCATGACAAATATCCTTGGGCAAGATACTAACCCCGTGTTTGCCTACTGGTGGTGGTCAGAGGGCCCGGTGGCGCCTGTGTCCGGCAGCCTCGCCTCTGTCAGTGCGCCCCAGGGTGGCTGTGGCTACAATGTAGCTTGCCATCACCAGTGTGTGAATGGGTCCTTAAGGACTGAGTAAAGCGCTATACAAATGCAGGCCATTTACCATTTCAGTAAATGCTCAGTTGATATTCTTACTTTTGGCAAATAGGATACACTAAACTGCTTTAGCTTCCCTTCAGTTACTGCAGCCTTTTGCAAGCCACTTTGCAACCCATCTCCAGCCCATCTACTTTTACATGCTGATTTCTCTACCAGGGGTCTTAAGATAAGATAAGATAAGACTTTATTGATCCCACAACGGGGAAATTTTTGCGCCACCTCAGCTCAGGTACAGATATCATAAGGAAATACAAAAATACAAATAAGTACAATCAATGGGGAAACAGAGCTCTACTGAATGAAAGCAGGTGGAAAGAACGCTCTTTGACTGTGATATTCTTGACTGAAATGGCTTTAATGTTCTGTGTTTTGATGTTCTTTCATGAAATAAAACGTTGTAATCGGTCTGATTTTGGGATTAAAAATGCCCCCAGATTGCTTTACTTGATTACCACAATTAAATGTTGGAATTTATGTCTCTCCAAGTTTGCATTTAAGAGCAAGTTTTGAAATAAACTTGAAATAAAGTACAGCCATCCATCAGCACCCTTAGCAGTGGTAGGTGTGTACAAATCTTCATGTACTTATTTTCGTTTGGGGTTCATTAAATTCCTCTTATTGTTGTTTTTGGGAGTTAAAAAGCAAGATAAGCATTAAGTACGTTAAGGGCAAGATTTAAACATCTCTCAGCCAGCAACCCGCCAGGCCATTCTTTTTCATTTATGTGTGCTTTTGTGTTTTTATCTCCTCATGTTTTGTAATTATGCATTTTGTTGGATGTGTTGCAGCGAGCTAATTTTCCCATTAGGGGCTATAAAATCTTGAAGTTTAGGCTTATTAGTCATCCCCTGAGTGCTGAATTCATGAATTTAGCAGACTCTGCCTCAAATATAATTAGTTTCTTCGTCTGTAACTCCATTTCACAGTACTAAAATGTGCGGCTTGCCTATTGTCCCTCTCTCATTACTTTAATTCAGCTAAAATGAATTGCATGTGAACTGTGAAAACAGACCGGCGAAGGTGTCGGGTCGACCTTTTTTCCCCCCTCTTCCCTTCTCTTTCTTGGCTCTTTCTTCAATCTCTCTCTCTGATGACCTTTCAGTAAAGGCTGCTGAAGGTGCACGGGTTTAATTGTCCCCAGTGCGAGCCAGTAACTTGGATCTCATCAACAGGATGGGATTTAATGCTGCCAGTATCCAATTCTGCATTCTAGTGGCAAGAATGGGCTGTTTGGATGCAGCCTGGGACTAATTCATGGGGGAAGAAGCTGGACTTGAATGAAGAAAACCATGTGAGCCTCGACCCTGACTGCTATTGTTTTTTTTCCTCTTTTAAATCTACTTAAACTTGTTCTTAAAGCCAAAACTCCACCTTCTTATGACCTGTACCTGTTTTTGTCAGGTATTACTGTAACTTTCTTAAAGCAAGATTGCAGACAGATGCATATTACAAAGAAGATCTAAATAAAGAGTTGTGTTAGTCAGATTCTTTAATTTATTTAATGTATTGAACTGTTTCAATTCAAATGCAGTGATAAAAAAACAAAACAAAACTGTGAGCCACTGATGTTGCTGATGCTGCCAAAACTGGAGCGGTATTTGGAGTGGAAAAGTGAAGGTCGAGCAGCTCTGTACCATCCAGTTCAATTGGCCATTGCAGTGAAAACTGGATGGACAGCATTATGAAAGTTCAACAGTAAAAACTTAATTTCCATTTAAAGCTTAATTAAACAATTTTTTTCTTCAAATCATTTGCCTCAGAGTTGTGGGGCGAGCAGCAAACAACTTTATTTTTAAAACTCACATAATTTGATTTTATTAGAGTTTAAAGTCATTCAGTATTCAAACAACGGGACATTTTGAATGACAGCTGGGGGCTCCTGTCTGCAGGGCCTTACCTCTTCTAATTGGCGTTGATGAAGATGACCTCTTAGTCCTGTTTTTAGTGTCAGTTCCTTCTGGAGCATTTTTAATGTAATAACCTGACAAATAATACAGAGTCCAGTGAGATTAATTGAACCATTCAGTGCATTTCTGCCCCAGTTTTGGTGAGCGAGGTTCTAGCATGTTAACACTAACGAGCAGACACACATCGGTCTCATGCACATTTGCTGTTTGTGGATGTAGCTTGCTAACCAAGCTAGCTAGCTAACAGTGTAACATTAGAGGCAATCTGGAAGAGCCGCTCCACTTCTTAACCAAACACTTTCCAGCCAGTCATGACAGATGGCCGCGCCTCTCACTGCTCATAGGGGGTCAAATAATTGTTGGTGTTTTCTCTGTTTTCTCTTTATTATTGCAAGATCTGTACCTTACAAAATAAAGCTCACTGAGGTAGCTGTGGTTGTGATTTGGCGCTACACATCATCAAGCTGATTTTTCATTTCAGTTTAAGTTTGTATATAACGAACACTGACTGGTGTACTAAGGATTTAGGACAGGACACCCTCCTTTCATAGTGCCTGTTTTCAAACATTAACATGATAATTAGAAAACTGGACATTATTCAGGGTTTTACTTGAGCCTGAACAGTGTATGTATCAGAACCATAGCTGTGACTGTATGAAGCCAGAAATATCACAATCCAACATCATGGTAAAATTATAGGTGGACAAACATTAAAAAGAATAATGTTGTTTGTTCTTTTATCTGTAATCAAAGGCATCAGCCATAATCATCTGCTCCATTAGCACCCGCTCCTCCTCCACTCCATCTTCTCTTTTTTAAAATTTCTCCCAGCCCACACCTTTTTCCACCCATGAAAAAGCTTATCAATGCTACTCGGAGGAAGGCAGGCTGCAATCAGAGGGAAAATTACGGCTCTTTCTCCTGTCACTATCACCAGCAGTTCACAGCAGACCCAGGAATGTTTATCTTCAAATGCATTATGACTAAAATGCTATCTGCAAAGAGAAAATAGTCTGGTATTGTAGCCTGTCCTTTTTTTTAACCTGCTGAAATAGTTATAATTGCATTTTCAGGAAAAAAATCACTTAAAGAGTTAAAAAATTTAAAGGACCTGCTTTTAGGAAAAATGCTGCCTCCTAAAATGTAAGCATGCAATCTAAATTTAAATGCAATTTTTTAATAAAGTTTAATAGAGTTTTTAGAGCAGCCTAGGAGTAGCTGGTTACACCATCAGTGGTCTCACGTCTGTGTGATTTGCAGATGATGTGGTCCTCTTAGTGTCACCAAGTGATCTGTTGAATGCAAAGTGGCAGGAACAAAAAGTTAAAACTACCTTCGCATCTCAGGCCGTGGTGCTCAATCGCAAAATCAGGTGGATTTTCTGCTCTGGGCTGGGGATAAGTTGTTGCCTCAAAAAGTTTAGCTACCTTGAGCTCTTGCTCTGAAGTTGGGGAAAAGTAGAGTGTGAGATTGACAAGCGGATCAAAGACGAGCTGAGCCTCAAGGCACAGCTGTCATTTGATTGGTCAGTCTTACCATCAAATATGGCCACAAGCTGTGGGCAGTGACTAAAAAAAATGAATGAGAGGTCAAAGTCTAAATGATTTCTGGCTTTTTCCCCTTTTCTTCTACTTCCAACTCATCAGGGCACAAAAAGTTACAAATGCTTATTGACACAGATCAAAAACAAACTTTTGGTTTGTCTTAAGCAGAGAGGTTTACTCATCATCGCTAACAATCACTTTGAATATTTGGGGAGCTTTTTGTCCTGTACTGAGACCTGACAGCATCAGCAGACTGAAAAAGCAGCCTCCGCAAGACTCTTACAGCTTATGAGTCGTAGCCCACTCCACTCAGTGAGCTATTCCAGTGGCCCCCGATCATGACTGCGAATTGAACAGGTAGCACTGGAAATGACCTTTGCTTTGAAGTGGTTTTGGGTCCACTGTCAAAGATGGACGAGGAGCTCAGTCACTCAGGAGGTCTGTTCCTCCTCTACATCACGAGTAGCCAGTTGAGGTGTGTTATGAATATAAGGCGATTTTATTTTAACTGTTTTTCAGCCATAAACACAATACCTCTGAAGTGAGGCATTGTGTTCATTGCCAACGACCAGGAAACTTCGGGAAAAACCAGGATAACTTTGGGAGAATTGATGACTCCGGGATCGCCTCGGTAGAGCTCCAAAAGAGCAGGAGATGGAGGCAGGAGGCATCTATTAAGCAGACTACTCTTGACCCAAAGTGTAAGAAAACTGAATAGATGGATGGATGAAGAGAAGGAAACACAGAAATACACAAGAAAATAATGCTACGTGCAGTTAAACAGTTTTAACGGTACTAAAAAAGTCCCAGTGCCTTCAGGCACTCCAACATTGCAATGAAAAGCATCCACAGCATGCACTCTCATCCACCTGTGATACAATCAAAAATCACTCTTGTACTGCAATCGTCGGCAATGACACAAAATTATTATTATTTGCAAGTGAAAATTCAATTTAGTGCTAAATGCGGTAACGCAGCGTTTACTAGAAAAGGGCACATTGAACGAAGGAGAAATGTCAGGCACAACTACGGGCTGAAGAGAAATACAAACAAAGGTGGTTATTTGCTTTCAGGACACCTTAAATAGCCTCACCCAGAGGTTAATAGAAAATGATACTGTTTTAAGGCGGACTGAAGACTCTCCAGCTGCCACTGCACCACTCTGGCTTGAATCACTGGGTCCCATAAACCAGCACAACAACAAGCACCACAGCTTTTTATATGACAGACCGAATTTAACTCAGCTGAGTGTGTGTGTGTGTGTGTGTGTGTGTGTGTGTGTGTGTCTCTGAGCCATAAATATGGGTGGCACTCCTCTCACAGATTACAGGAGAAGGTAAACATCTCGGGGGAGCTTTGAGGTCATCTCTCCTGCTCTGTATATTACAAACTGCTCCAAAGCCTCTACAATTATAACAGAGTATGGGTCATCGCATAAAGGACTGGTAATGGCCGCCTGGACTCAACCAATTGATGGTTTGGCTTTTCTTTGGTAATCTTAAGAACGGGCGTATTTTAGCCCAAATCACGAGCTTTTCTGGAGCTAAATAACGAGGTTAGTATCTGAACCTGATTTAAAGGAGAAACACACACTGAGGACATCAACAGCTATCTGGATGAGTCACGTGGTTCATGCAGCCTACCAATGGACCCAATATTAGCAGCATCGGGGCATCGTGACACCAGCATTTAACAGTGAGCCAGAGGTGCCAGCGCATTTTGATATAGTATTAGTATTCAACTCCCTGGAATAAGAATGGTTTCAGGTACTGGATTTAGCTTCTGGTTGTAGACTCTTTAAACCTGTATCTTCTCTACAGACCTGCTGGTCTTGGTCCCCCGTTCTCTTGATTGATGATCTCAGGTAACACTGGTGAGTTCACGGCCTCAATTAAAAGTTTCAAGTCCTATTGAGTATAACATGATGTTTATTTTGTAGATCATTTCCCCCCTTTGCCCATTTTCAAAACACCAAGATGACCACAGCCAAAACTCTCAACTCGAGGCTTCATAAATGCACTTCACTAACCGGTGGGTGTAGTTTAATTACATTTTATTTATATAGCACCAAATCACAACAACACTCACCTGCTTTATAATGTAAGGTAAAGACCCTGCAACAATACAGAGAATATCAGCCGACCCCCCCATGAACAAACACTTCCTTTCAACAGGAACAAGCTTCCAGCAGAACCAGGTTCAGGCCAGGACTGCTATGGGTGACGATGGTTGACTCTATAGTGACAGCTGCCATCTGTATATACAGACCATAATGTCATAGATACAGGATTTACCCTCTAAGGACTTTTGCTTTGAAGTTCATCTCTGCTAATGAAAAACGTAATCGGTGCATTTGTGGGTCAAAAACTGCTCTCACTGTAAAATGTGAAACAATTGCAAAATGCGATCTGTGTTTGTGTGCATGGACGTGGGTGAGTGAATAATAAGTTGTTTTCCAGGAGCTGCAAAGCTTCCAAGCCTGTGCTAACTGGTACCATCTTGGTCTAGCACCAAGCAACTCCTCTATGTTCCCTTTGTGAACTGTGAAAACACACAAAGATTTATCAAGTTTCAGAGTGAAGGCCAGCATTACTTTCTTGCCAAAAACTTATTAGCTGTTCATATCCCATCCAAGTTTTCAGCCTTAGGAAATTAATCCAATCTCCGCTGATATTTAAGAGAGTTCCAAAGGTGTCCTAAGCCGTTTGCAGCTGCAGGAGATGACATGCAGGCAGAGATGTGTAGACATTTCTGTGGGAGATTTTTGGCTTATTAAAAGATGCCATTGTGGCAAACATATCATTTTTTTAGGATGCTAAAATGGAGCACGCCTTCTCCACAAAAAATCTGTTTGGAGTCACAAACAGCAACAGAAAAGTTAAAAGAGACTTTTACTGAAGCAAATTTCAAAGGAGATCTTTACCAGCCTGAAATTCTTATTCTTCCATAGCTGTGGAAGATTTAACATTCAAAAATAATCTGCATTTGTCTTGTACTCCTCCCTTCATCCTCTGTTTGAAACAAGCTGTTTTACCTGCCATTAAGCCAAAAGCACCTGTCTTCTGATTGGCTGCCCCTCAGAGACAACGTTTCAACAGCAGGTAGGTGGAGCCTTAATGCTCAGACGTCTATTTTGAGTCAAGTTTAGGCTGAAAACCTGAAAGTGACCATTCAGAGCATTTTGAAAACCACTGATGGCTGCCGTTGCTACCTCTCAGCCTCCCAATAGATTTATCTGTGGTATTATTGTATGGTTTTCGGAATACATGACCTCTGACCTTTCCATTTCAAAATCCTGCATTGCCTTGTTCTCAAGTTTGATCACAAAGTTGGGTGACCACGCTGCGATAACGCCCCATAAGCCATATAGTTTAACCACGGGATGTCCAACTCCAGTCCTGCAGGTTTTAGATCTCACCCTGGGTCAGCACACCTGAATCAAATGATTAGTTCATCACCAGGCCTCTGGAGAACCTCAAGACATGTTGAGGAGCTAATTTAGCCATTTAAATGAGCTGTGACACGTCTAAAAGCTGCAGGAGTTCCCACCCCTGGGTTAAACAGACAAAGCCGATTAAATCTCTGGCACAGCTAATTATATGAAACTTTGGCCATGTTTACTGTGAACAACCACCATTGTAAGAGCAGGCAAAGCACAACACAGGTCCCCTTTAGTTACTTGCACTCCTTTGAAGTTCCAAATGGCAGCAGGATATAAAACAATCTGCTCACACGATTACCACTGGCTCAAAGTGAAGGAATATGTAATCTTTTTTAACTTTCCCAAGAGCACACAAGATATTAAGTGTAGTTGAAAGGTCACTTTGACAAAGGGAGGCACAGAAAGCAGGGTTTCAAATTAATGCCAACACTGCAACAGCCAGGTTAAAGAAGTTTCTTTTTTTCTAAGAAACTTTCAGGTTTGACTTTCTATTTTTAGTCTTATTCAGTAAAATTCCCCAGAGGCGCCCTGAGACGTTCGATAAAAAAATTAATAATGACGGTTTGGGTGGAGGCAGAGTGTCTGCATCTCTTTTATAGGGGAAAAGGATTCTCAAAACACAGAACCAGTGAATACAGAACAAAGCGCAAAAACACAGGCGCACATTTAAATTTTCTTTATCTATTCTAAAAATGACAGCAGCTCCAACTTCAAATTCAGAGACAGTTATGGCCTTGCCAAATTTACTGATGGGATTTGCAATTAATGAACAACCAGCCACAAGTAAACAACATCTGACAGAGAGCATTCTGGGAGTTGGTGCGTGCTGGTGGTTTGACTGGAGAGGAAGGTGAAGCTCCCCCTCTGGGTTGGAGCTGCTGGCAGCACCGGCCTCACTCTGGGACTCGATAGAGCTGAGGCTTTTGGTTCTACAGCCCAGTGTGGTGCTGCTGCAAACCTCCACCTGCTGGCTCCGGCACTGTCTCCCAGGAGCAGTGATCCATATCACGCAGTCACAACAGTTCACCTAGCTTTGCTTTAAGTACAGGCTCCGGTGGGGATAGCAGGTACAGGAAAGTGTTTTCTCTTATTTGTCCCTCCCTCCTCTCATTAATCTCTCGCTGGCAGCAGGGAGCGGGCAGACCGACCGCGGTCCTGTTAAAGTGCTCCGCTGTAACAAAGTTAACTTCTGCCCGTCTGCATAATGATGTTTTGTAAATCAATTGCCTTCTTTGAATATGCGCTGTGTACACAGTATCATGAATGCCTGAAAGGACCGGGAAATTATCTAAAACGGTTCAAATGACATTATCTAAATTCAGACTCCGAGATGATCCAACCTTTCTGTGATGGACTGTGACTTCTTCTTCATTTTGATTTAGATCAGAAAGGTTTTCAGTCCCATTCTGGCTGCAGATACTTGAGTATTTTTGATTTAATTAAGGTGACTGAAATCATATAAACATGTGCATGATGACCGAGTGCAGTGGTTTCACATAAGCCATGTTTCAGTGACTATACCACCATTTCTTCAGCTTTAACATCAAACTATTTGGACTCAGCTGCAGTTTATGTAAAAGTAACCTGTGTTACATTACAACAATACTGAAATTTGATAGAAATACACTGCTTAAAGAAATTAAAGGAATGCTTTTTAATCAGAGCAAATCTTCTGGGATATTCATCTGGTCATTTAAGTAGTTTCATGTGCTTTGGTGTTAATGAACAGGTGCACTAGACGGGCAACAACGAGACGAACCCCGAAACAGAACAGTTGTACCGCTGCCCCTGCGACCTGGACCCCGTGGGAAGAAGATGGGTGGATGGATGGGTTTCTTTTATCTCTAGTCTTAATCCATACTGTACAAGTGATGCCTTGAAATTGGTTTTTCAGTTTTATTTGTCATAACTAAACCACAAAACCAACACCAGTGGTGCAAGATTTAAACCCAAATACTTGGGAAAATATGTATGTCTATATATATTTTTAAATGACCCTGGGCCAGGATTTATGATTTATTTGTAAGACTGTGAAAGTGTACATTGGGAAATGGCAATAGTTAACGATCCCATCCTGTGAATGAGACACTAAATGAGGCTAAGGTGGAATCAGAAAAGGTTTTTTGGACCAGCCTGGAAGGACATAATTCCTCTCAGGGTTTTTTAAATTGTATTTCTTTGACTAGGTGTGCGTGGGGGGCAGATGAGGTTCAGATAATCAAGATGAAAGGAAGTGTTCACCGAAGGCTCTCGGTTACACTGGTCGCCTCCTACCTGCAGTCAGCTTCTCTGGCTGAGAAACAGGCCTGGTTTGCTGGAGTGGAAAGCCCAGGTGGGAGGGCAGCTAATACATCACTCACCCTCCCCCCTTTAACTCATTACCTCACCGACTCCGGTCCATGTACATGAGGTGCAGCCCGTTTAATCTGTCTCAATCTGAGAGTCCCCGGCTGTCTTTGCTGCAGCGGCGAGCCTATTTAAAATAATCGGTGGCTGAAAACGCAGCTCTACGAGCTGTACGTCTCCTGAGACAGGCGAAGAAGTAACAGACTCATACACAACTGCATGACAAACAGCACACAGGCATAAAGTCAGCTGGAGCCTGATTGAAGCTGCAGATCTTACAGACAAAGCGCATCATTACAGCCTACAGATCCTGCACAGATCCACACTTTCAGAGCAGATCGGTGCGTAAGTCTCCTGCCACATTATCCGCTCTCTGCACGACTGATGCAGCGATTAGTTTCTGGGTCTCGCAGACCTTTTCAGACAGAAGCAGCTGCACACGAGCAGGAGCCCACGGGGGATTTCAGCTGCACTGTTGTGGCTGATGACATAATGAAAAAGGAAAAGTGGGTGAAATGAAAGTGGCTGCTCCTAATTAAGTACAATCTTAATTAGCAGCATTTTAACTCTTCATTTGAAATTCATGGTGATTCTATTAACTTTTAATGACTTGCCTGCCCTGAGCTCTTCTTGTTTCTGACACGGCCTCTGAAGCCCACCTGCAGGTGGCCCACCGTCCACAGCTGCTTTAACCCCCACTATAGAAATGTTCAGCATTGCATACAAAACACCCAAGAAAAGTGTAAATATATTGGAAATCAAATTAAGAGAGGACAAAATGATCCAGTGGTAAAGATATTCTTCAGTACTGATGGAAAAACGAAAGTAGATTCTTACCCAGGTCAAACTCTCTAAATGTTTAGGAAAGGTTCCTAAATGCTTCCTTTATTATCTCCTTTAGCAAAGGAGACACTGGACCATCCTTCCTAACGCCAACTTAGATTTCAAAGCATCAGATCATTCATGGAAACAACATAACTGACAGGCGATGCATGTAAATGCATATCTCAGTCTGGATGGGGTCACTTCTTCATTTTGCTGGATTGCTGGATTTTTGCTTATCATTGATGACTTTTACTAGAATGATAATGAAAATCTTAATAAAGGCAGGAGTTAAAGTGGATCAACTCTTCAGTGGGAAGTCTATATGTGACTGAACAGCAAGGTGGAAGAAGAAACATTTCCCAATAAAACCATTTTATTTCAACATTATGACGGACGAGTCTTTTTTTAAACCTTAATTATAATTTATTCTTAATAATCAGGTGATATTTTTCAGAAGCATGTCAGCTCTTACAGCATCCCTGAACTAACACAGCGGGTGAAGCAGCTACGATGACATCAAAGTTTCAGCACAGCAAGCATTAACATTATTGTACAGGAGCAGCTGGATTCTATGATCAGATCTCTGTTCCTAAGGCCACTGGAGCATCCTTCCTAACGTCAACAAGCAGGGCATTAATGCTTAGCCAAAGCTGTGCATGTGATGCAGCGACATTAGTAAAAAGTGAAAGTCGCTCCAAACTTGTCACTTTCTGATCTGAAGCCTCTCGGCTGGAGGAGAGTGCTCGAACCCAACCAAACGTCTTATGTAAACATTTCCATTCGTTTCCACGCACATCATTTTTACACTCCATGGTGCACAAATAATTTAATCGCATTGGTGTATCTTTGCTTGCTTGTGTGAACTCAACAGTGTTTTCCAATTGCATCAATTGATAATCTGCTGACCTGCACTAATGCATGACTTCAAAGGGGCCATTTGTAGAGCATGGAGCTCTCAAATTGAACTTTACACACATTTTCATAATAGCTCAGAATACCGAGGAGAGCATTTCCTCAGATGGGGAAAATGTCATGCAGCAATATGTGTGACCTCATGTGTTTCTGCTCTAACAACCAGCAGCTGCATCAAGTGGATCTGATGCATTGATGCACTTTTTCCACAAAAGAAATTCTGTTTGAAGTTCATCTGAAAGAATTTAGCACCCAACTATATGTTGTTGTTGTTTTTTTTTTTGTTGTTGTTTTTTTAAAAACACAGCATTTGTGGGATGTGTTTGAGCTGCAAAATTTCATTAGAAAACATTCAGGACACCATAAGAAACTACATGTTTGTACTAGGTCACGGTACACTTCACTGATGTTTGTTCCCCCTGAAAGATTTGAACTGTTTGTCTGGTACAACAGGCTGATGAAATCTAAGTTGGTGAAATATATCAAAGAAGATCATTAGTGAATCTCTCCATGGAGGAAAAATACACTCCTGCAGTCAGGTCCAAAAGCATTTGGATGTTATGCAATTTCTGTATTTTTGCCTCGGTAGGCCACCACAGAGGATTGAGATCAAACAGTCAAGATGTGTTTTAACACAAGAACCCATTAACTGTTTAGGAACTTTTGATAACCATTTTTTAAACATAGTTCCCCATTTTCAGAGTCTGAAAAGGAACCGGAGGGAATACCAGAATTTTAAATATGTGGATTGTTTTTAATACTTTAATATTTTAATACTACTTTTCTGTCAATAACTGTCTGAAGCTAGGGAAAAAAATGAGTGGTTGCACCGAATTCTTTTGCATATGACTTGCAGGCAGTTGCAGTGCTCAATTTGTTGTCTAAAGGTTGCACATGCAACATTCCCAACCTGTGGCCGACCTCTGCACAGGTCACCTGGTGGGAAGTGATCACAGTCTGGCTTGGACAAAGTTCACTCACTCAGTGGTTTGCAAGCACTCGTTGTCTAATCTAATCTATAAACAACGTCTAACAATCGATTTGAGTCATTCTGCAACTCATCTGACTCAACTGGTTGCCAAATGATTCTATTTAAGTTCTATTTCTATATCAAAGCAAGGCTGCCCTTATTCTATTTTGCAGTTGTTATATTTTGTGGTTTTTGCCATTTCAGGTCTGTGAGGTAAAGCCTTGACTGTAGACGGCAGCAACCGTTTTGTGATTTTCACGGTGTTATTACAAACAGATTACTTGTAATTATCCCCTTGAAACCATTTCAGTCTGATAGCAAACGGACTCGGTCTAACTGCAATCTTATCCCCATGAGTTGCTTTCGAGACTGGAGTTGATAGAATGTGGTCACAGATCAGGTTCTCGTCTTAGAAGCAACAATTTCACCGGACACTGTTGCAGTAATTGTGGTCATGCTGAAACTCTGCACTCTGATTACATGTCGAGTATGATTTGATTTAAAAGTCACTGTGCTGGTGCACAGAGGCAAAACTACAAAAAGTGCAATTTCAAAATTTTTTTTAAAGAGATCTCTGGCAATTCCACCTTAAAAGTAAGAAATATCCACCTGCAGTGTAGCAAACGACTGGTCGCCACTGACGCCAGGCCTATAACTCTTAACAATCATACATGCAGGGTGCTGTTGGAAGGAGGTTGTTTAAAGACCATCCAGGCAACAACAACAAGAGACGCCCTGTCTGACAAAACTATCTACAGCCATTTTTTGTAAGAGTGAAGGGCATTAAGGCTAAATTTAGGAGGATTTGATGTTTTGCTATGAGACATTTATGCAGGGTCACTAAGTGCCAATATAAAATTCACATTAATATTATTAAAAAAGAAAAGCTCAAGTGTACAAACATTTAGTGCCAAATTTTGGCATGCACAGTACGACAAAGGTTAAACTTTGATTAAGGGGCGCTCGCTGTGCATTTTTAAGTAACCTCAGAGCCTCCTGCACACACAAGCATCCCTCTCCCTCATGTCCACTGCTTGTCCATATTCATTATTCACACGTTTCTATTATTGCAGTCTGGAAGTGACGGAGTTACGCAGAAATGAAACATTTACACTAAACCTCCTGTTCCTGCTCATTCTAATCCTCAGCACAGCTAATTTGAATACATTCATTGATTTGATAAAAAAATGTAAGAATTAAAAGTGATAATTTGACTCTGGATTAAACAGCAGACGCTGTGCCGGACGTGGCGTCCCTACGACGTCTTTAATTACCTTTGATGAGGAGAGATCAGGTTTGAATTCAGATTTGTGTAAATGCTGACCTTTGAAGAACTCTGATCCTCGTATACGGGAGAAAGAACCCAGTGCAGTTTAGTGTTTAATTAAATAACGTTTTTTTGTTAAAACATGTAATATAATAATAATAATAATAATAATAATAATAATAATAATAATAAATTTTATTTATGAGCGCCTTTCAAGTCACCCAAGGACACTTTACAATAGGATAAAACACTTAGTAAAACAATGGCAGAATAAGAACAATAAAATAAAAGCACAAGATAAAATGAACAAACAGTGGATTCACAGTGAATATGCAGATTTGAACAGATGAGTTTTGAGTTGGGATTTAAACTGGGGGAGAGAACCAATATTTCTTATTTCAGGGGGCAGAGAGTTCCACAGCCTGGGAGCAGAGCAGCTGAAAGCTCTGCTTCCCATGGTGGTGAGGCGGAAGGAAGGTACAGTAAGCTGGATAGAAGAAGAACGAAGTGAACGGGCAGAACAAGTGGTGGTTAACAGGTCAGAAAGGTAAGAAGGAGCGAGGTTATGAATGGCCTTGAAGGTGAGCAGAAGAAGTTTGAAAATTATCCGGAATTTCACAGGGAGCCAGTGAAGTTCCTGAAGAACAGGGGTGATGTGCTGGTAGGAGGGGGTTCTGGTGATAATGCGAGCAGCAGAGTTCTGAACCAGTTGAAGCTTATGAAGGGATTTTTGGGGGAGACCATGCAGAAGAGAATTGCAGTAGTCAATACGGGAGGTAACAAGACTATGTACAAGAATGGACGTAGACTGGGTGGAAAGAGAAGGAAGCAATCTGTTAATGTTACGTAGATGGAAGTAGGCAGAACGGGTGAGATTATTGATGTGAGATTTATAGGAAAGTGAACTGTCTAGGATGACACCAAGGCTCTTAACCTGAGGAGAAGGGAAAACTGTGGAGTTATCGATGGTGAGTGAGAAATGGTTTGCCTTCAAAAGGTTGGATTTGGTGCCAATAAGGAGGATCTCAGTTTTATCCTCATTGAGCTTTAGAAAATTAGAGGTAAACCAGGATTTTAACTCGGATAGACATTCTGTAAGGGAAGAAGGTGGGAGGGAGGAATCAGGTTTGCAAGAGAGATATAACTGGGTGTCATCAGCAAAACAGTGAAACTGAAGATCAAATTTGCGGAAGATGGTACCTAGAGGGAGGATGTATATTATAAAGAGAAGAGGGCCTAAAACTGAGCCTTGGGGTACACCAGAGGTGACGGGGAATAGACGAGAGCGGAATGATCTTAGTTGAATAAACTGGGAGCGGTCGAGGAGATATGATTGAAACCAGGCGAGGGGTATGTCAGAGATGCCGAGAGAGGAAAGTCTGCTTAGAAGGACAGAGTGAGAAATGGTGTCAAAGGCTGAGCTCAGATCTAAAAGGATGAGGATGGTGAGAAGACCAGAGTCAGCTCCGATTAGAAGATCGTTAGTGACTTTAAGTAGAGCAGTTTCTGTACTGTGACATGAGCGAAAACCAGATTGAAATCTCTCGTAGATGTTATTATTAACCAGGTGTAAATGAAGTTGAGCTGCAACCACTTTTTCAAGTATCTTAGAAATGAAGGGTAGATTGGAAATCGGACGGAGGTTGTTAAAGTTGTTAGGATCTAAAGAAGGTTTTTTCAGTATAGGAGTGACTAGAGCAGTCTTCAATAAGGAGGGAACGATACCGGTGGTGAGAGAAGAGTGAATGATAGCAGAAATGAGTGGGAGTAAAGAAGAGAGGCAGGATTTCACAAGCCCCGTGGGCATGGGGTCAAGATGACATGTGGCAGGCTTTGATTTACATATTAACTCGGAAATATCAGATAAATCAGGAAGATGAAAAGTGGAAAACGGCTCAAAAAGGAGAAAAGGTTCTGGAGAGGGCGTAGACACAACATTTGATCTGAGTTGCTGGTGGATGTTATTGATTTTCGTAGTCCAGAACAGCATCAAGGAGTTGCAGGTTTCAGAGGAATAGAAGTGCGGTGGTAAAGCGTTGGGGGGTTGAATTAGTTTGTTGAAAACTGAAAACAGAGTCCTTGCATTACCCTCATAAGAACTGATAATACCAGAGTAGAAGCTTTGTTTGGCCTTGTTAATGGAGTCTTTATACTGAAGTACGTGGTATTTATAGATTTCTGAATCAACAGTTAAACCAGATTTCTTATATTTACGCTCTAGCTGCCGAGCTTTGGCCTTCAGAGCTCGGAGGTCAGAGGTAAACCAGGGAGCAGAGCGAGCGAAGGAAACAGAGTGGGTTTTTACAGGAGCCAGAGAATCAAGGACAGTGCGTAGACAATTATTATAATATAACAACAAATCATCAGGAGTAGAATAGAAGTCCGGAATCTGAACATTGTCCAAACTGGTAGTGAGAATGTCCATATCAATGTTCTTGATGTTGCGGAACGAGATGAGACGGGTTGGCTTGGTAGAAGAGCAGCAGAGAGTGAGATTAAATGAAAGGAGGAAGTGGTCAGTTATGGGGATTTCAGTAGCAGAAAGATTCGAGGGAGTAAGACCAGAACAGCAGACCAAGTCCAGGGTGTGTCCTTTAGAGTGAGTGGGAAAGTCGATAAATTGTTTAAATTCAGAGCCTTCGAGACAGGAGGAAAAGTCTCTGGTGAGCAGAAGGTCATTATTGTCCATGTGAATGTTGAAATCTCCCACCAAGATCACATTTGGGGAGAGAGATGAAAGATGGGTTAGTAGATTAGCAAAGTCACTGAGGAAGACAGGGTTAGGTTTGGGGGGGCGGTATACAGTAGCTATGATGGTGGGAATGGGTCCAGTCAGCTCACATGCAAGGACCTCTAGAGAACTAAAGGTATCAACATTAACTGGCAGGACTTTCAAGTGCTGGCGAAAAAGGATCGCGAGACCACCCCCACGACCTGAGCAGCGGGGTTTAGAAAAGTAAACAAACCCCAGAGGAGCAGATTCGTTTAACTGAGAAAAGTCATCAGGTTGTTGCCAGGTTTCAGTTAAGCAGAAAAAGTCAAACTTACGGTCAGATAGGAGGTCTTGGATGAGAGGTCCCTTACTTGTCAATGAACGAATGTTTAGAAGACCGAAGTTGAGTGGAGTATCTTCTTTTTTGCTAATCGCGGTGGGCGCCCTAGGCAGGTGGGCTAGAGATCGATGGTTGACAGCCCGATCAGGGTTCCTGCGAGGGCGGCGAGTAGCAGACCAGAACGATTTAGTTCCATTGGAGTTATGGAAAATCCTGCGGGACCCACGATGGATGTATCTCCGGCGAGGCTGGAAAGTGATGCCCGGGTGGTAGTGGAGCTCCGCCGGCGACGGGAGCGATAGCTGCCCGCGAAGGCGCAGGAGCTCAGCGGCTGTATAGCGGAGCAGTCCAGCCGTAGGATGGTAGACGAGCGTCGGGAGAATCCAAAATAGTGCCGACCAGCTCAGGAACATCTTGGTCCGCATATAACACTTTGGTTTAGCAGTTAAAATAGTTACTTATTTGGTTATGTTTCCAAACTTGCAGTCTGTTAAAATTGAAAATACTTTGTAAAGATAAACAAGTGTTTGAGTGTCTTGGACCCCCACCGTCTTCAAATCAAACACAATTTATGTCAAACGTTTGTGCTGTTTTTTATTTTAAAGATATTTCTTAAAGTTTCTAGACCAGCCTGTTTCTTTACTGTGAAAAGGTTGTAAAACATAAACCAGTGTTGGATATTTTTTGTTCTGACCACACTCTTTATAGTGAAAAACTAGGTTAACTTTCTTAAAATAAATTATGCATTCTGTCCGAGAAAAAGAAAACTTTGAATTTGCAAAATACAAACCTCCTTCTCCCCATCCAGCCATACTCCTCTCCTTCATCTGACTTTTGTATATTTAATTTCAATAATAATCATAATAATGATGAATAAATAAATAAATAGTAAATAAGGTGTCAGCAGCTCTGCCATATATGCAAGAGCCTTTTCACACAAGTCTTTATATTTTTGTATGAATTGTTTTCTGGACTTCGCTGGACGAGAGTAAAAGAAAGTAAGAACAGGGCTGAACTGTGAGCACTGGCTAGCTTTTGTTAGCCGCTTAGCTTTGGTGTCCTGGACCAAATAAATACTGAGACAGGGCTGCAAGCTGCACCTGAAAAGCATGTTAGGTGGTTCAATATAGTACTACTACTAATACTGCCCGTCCGAGGGTGTGGGCCACCAAAGGCAGATCTCCAGAGATTTGTCCTGGACCATTTTTTCTAGTCCAGGTGTAGCCCATCTTTTGTGCTTCTGCCTCGAGGTCCGTCACCAGGTGTTTCTCTCTTTTGCTTTCCTCTCCCTGCCTGGTGATGTTGGTTGGTGGTTTGCATAGAGCGCGCCCTACCCAGCACCATCTTTTCCGCCACTGCCAGTCCCAAACCCAGATTTAAAAAAAGAGGAGGGTAGGACGTGGGGTTAACCCCACCCCAGAAAAAGCTCAACTGCTACAGAAATGCTAAAAAGAAAAACAGAGACTAACTTCCTGAATGACCGTAGGTGGTGAAAGCCGAAAGGAAGCCACCAAACCAATTCTTCTTTCGACCAGGAGAACCTACATTGGCACATGGAACGTCAGGTGAAATATAGTTCTAATAAAAATAATAATTAATGTTTAATTTGTTGTGGGGTCCACCTCTGTCAGAGGGACTTGCAGATTGGAGCTGGAGGTAGAAGCAGACGTGTCTTTCCTTGGTTTGCTGCGACTTTAAGTCCTTCCCTTTTGAAAACCATCTACCACATTTCAAATGATTTCCTTATTCTATACTCAGCAGGGTGACGCATTAAAAACATTCTAACATTCCCTGTGCAGCTCTCTGTCAGAACATACGGCTCAGCTTCAGAGAAACTGCTTTCTGATTTATGTAGATCTCATATTAAAGCCCCGCTGTGAAGCAGACTTCATGTTTTATTCACAGCAGCGGCCATGTGTTGTGCGCGCACATGTTTCTATGTGCAGCGTACTGAAAATGTGTCTTGTACTCTGTTGCATCTGACTCGTCACAGGGACAGTGGATTACTAAGCAGGGAGACAGACGACAACAGCAAGGAGAAATAAATGGGAGAGAAGCAGTGAGGGAAAGAGGAAGAGTCTGAGGCACTTAAAGCTCATCTCAGAGTCTTAGAGAGAGCAACGCGGTTGATTTGGATGAGCCGGGCTGTATAAGGATCAGTTTAACATTTTTTATTACGCACACAATTTGTGATGTATAAAAAACATGAACTGTCAAATAGTTTGGGGCAGTGGGATTAAAGATGCGCATGAGCACATACAGTAGATTACACATCTTCAACAGAACCTTTTAGTTTGTTGCTTTGATGATGATGGTTTTTTTTTTAATATAAAAGCCTTTTGTAAAGTCTTTGCTATAAAAACAAAAAGTCTAAATTTGATTTGTTGTATTTGCTGATGATAAAACAGGTGAGACGGCAAATTTCAATCTCTTCAAGTCCAAGACTGAAGCTGATAAAAGTCAAGAATCACCTGGACAGAAGCAGTGGCAGCCTACCTCACCAACTCTGTCTGATCAGCAGTGAAAGTAAAGCACCACCAGAAGTCATCAGAACCATGATATACCTGCTGAAAAATGGCCAAAAACATTGTCTTTTTAGTGTTTTTGCCCTTTTTAACTTACTGATTTTATTGTATGTCATGTTTTGAAAATGGTCTCCAGTATTTTCCTTTTCGATATCAAATTTAGATTCTAGGATCGACTGCAGAAAGACAGCAGAGCTGGTGGACCTCACACAGCCCAGTCTGGTGAAATGTAAAATAATTGCATGATAACCTATAAAAATAAATAAATGAAATCTTACCCGTTTCATCTCATCTTTGTGTGTGGCTGTTAGTGTCCAGAGTTTATCAGGCTGACAGCTGTGAGCAAGAAGCTCTTCTTCAGCGTAAGCGATTTATGATTACATAAGTGAGTTATTATCCGTCAAGAAACTCTCCTCTGTGGAAACTCTCAGATAAATACAAAACAGAAAACACATCACAATGAAAGACACTCCATACAGTTAACTGCAATGTTCTTCAAGACAATAAAAGCCTTTCTCCGCCACTCAGATCAAAGCTGTGTTGACCGTCTTGTTGTTGACTTGCAGTCTTACCGGATATGTGAACATTCTTATTGTACTTGTTCTATCAATGGGCAGCGCACGATACCAGGCAATAACACAGAGAGTACGAATGAATGATAGGCAGGGAGCAGGCCATCGACTGCTGCGGCCTCCAGGTGAAATAAAGTGGAATTGTTGCCGTATTTCACAACTAAAAAACTCACTTGGATGTGCACAACGTCGTGTTTCATCTTCTGTGAGCAAACCAACAACCACTGCATCATCTGCAAACATGTTGCGATCCTGCTGTTCAGCTTCAGCTGCGACACCATTCGGTTGAGACGTGTTCTTCGAGTGTCAGTTGCAGATAAAAGTGCACAAACGCAGCACATTCGTGTTGTTTTGGTCGATCACGATGACGGCTGTGCTGCTGTAGGTGTTAGTGATCACAGCGATCATGTAAGCTCTTTATGTTTCGTGTTTTTGGTACAAAAACTAGTGAGTGAGGATTTCCAGGGTTTGTGAGCACTGAAACAAACAAACCAGTGTAAACATGAGTATTCAATCATGCATTAAACGAAAAGATTCAGGAGCCGATACATTACTCCATAATTAATGAGCGGTGTATTTCCAGTGATTCTTAGTGGATTTCAGGATTGTAGATAATGACGAGAACAAACGGATCTATATTGATAAATCAGAAATGATTCATGAATATCATGAATTATGTGATAATGAGTACACTGACCGCTTTATCATGAATGCTCCCTGATTAAGTCAGGACCTGCCGACGAGCAGCACAAAGTAGTTAAGGATTAGAAAATATCACTGAGTAGTGAAAGATGCCTCATACAGCCCAGGCTGGGAGTACTCCCACATTAATTCATCAGCATAAAATACTTACTTGCTCTTTCTGTGCTCTCTCAAGTTAAGTGGTGCATCAAACTGAGAGGCTACTGAGTACTGAATCATTACTGTCTATAAGTTAACCCCAGCAACACACATCAGGCACGACTGCATCGCCTCACAGCTCTGAAGATGGAGCTGATATTCGTTCCTTATTCCACCAAACGCTCTGAAGCGCATTTCACAAGCGTCCCAGAGTCGCTCTCTGCTCTGTGCCACTTAAAGCAGCGTCCGGTCTGTTTTCCACAGAAGCCACTTCAAGCTTTGCAGCGCTGGAGGGCAGGAAGTCAGACAGAGAAATGCAAAGAGAATCCGGTCAAGCTCCAGAATGAAAGACCCCATGCTGACTAAACGGCCCACTGCTGAAATGCTCCCGGTGCGATTTGAACTGTGCGAAAAATGACACAAAAAGAAAACCCTGCATCAAACATGGGCCAGATCTCAGCTCGGTCTTTGATTAGAACAGTCAGCTATCTGTTTTAATTTCTCTAAGCTTACATTATGCTCATTAACACACAAGGGAAATCCCCCATCAGTGAAGCGGATAAATGTCGGACCGGCAATGACCGACATCCAGCGATGTTAACAATTTGCATCATGAAGCCAAAAATAGATCTGAAGCGTTAATCGATAAAAGAGGTTAGACAGGATCTGCTGTGCACGGGAGCATGGCTGCTGGTTACACTGGTAACACTGGTGCCAGTCTGGATTCAGGAGACAGACACCCTCACTACGTTTAAAACTTTCCTTTTTAATAAAGTATATCGTTAGGGCAGGATCAGGTAACCCTGAATCCTCCCGTTTTCACGCTGCAGTAGGTCCGGGCTGCTGTGGGCTTCCCATGATGCACTGTTTATACACCACTCTGCAATGGTTATTAATAATCTCTGTCTCTCTTGCACAGTGTGTCCTTGTCCTGTCGTCCTCCGCTCACCCCTAACTGCACGTGGCACATGGCCCCGCCCCTCCCTGAGCCTGGTCGTACAGGAGGTTTCTTCCTGTTAAAAGGGAGTTTTCTTTCCCACTGTCACCTGGTGCTTGCTCACAGGGGGTTGTGTGATTGTTAGGGTCTTTACCTCACAATGTAAAATGCACTGAGGAGACTGTCGGGGTGATTTTTTGCTATGCTAGCAAAACTGAATTGAATCTAAATGAACTGGTTTTTTGCCATGAAGGAGGCTGGGATACTAACAGGCCTGTGGTTCAGATAACATTAGCAGTTCAGATCTGTTGTTAAAGACTTCCACTTGGATATGTAGCAGACAATGACACAAAATGTCTGCAACAGAGTGAAAGCTCATCTACGTTAAATATATAAAAATATTGCTTAGCAAATGGGATCCGTGGAAAGTGCTGTATGAAAACAATCCGGCAGTGCCTGCTTAGCACAGAAAATAGAGCAATCTTGATGCAAATTAGTCTGCTGTGTGATTCTCCGGTAAAGTTATTCATATGTGAAAAAGCGGAGCTCCAAGTGTTTGTTTTGTTTGATGTAGTGGTAGCATGGAGGAGCTCCGGGAGGAGGAGGAGGAGGGCGACAGCTTTACAGTTCAGGTTTTATCCTTTAGATCAGGTTCAGTTAGACAAAACGCAGTCTGTGTGGTGAGAACAAATTGTTTTGTGATTGTTTTTTTACAAGATGGAGACAAGTTGCAAAGGAGGAGCAGAAGAAAAAAGGACCGCAGCTGAAAATGGAGTTATACAGAGAGGTCGTATAAAGACAGTTTCAGAAATTAGATGTAATTTCAAAATAAGTCCGAGACGTTTCTCTCATCACTCAAACCACCTGCAGAGGCAGTCAACCAACAAAGAGTGCAATCAACTGCATGAAAATTTAAAAAGCTATCACATCTGAAGCTTATGAACAAGCGAGCCCTGATGTGTTATAAATAAATAATAAATAAAAGCACAGCATCGGAGTGAAGCAGAGGTTTAAATGTCGCGCGGTTACAGAGATGAACCTCAAAGACAAAGGCTCAGTATCTAATGATTCTGAATGGGCCATCATTAGCTTCATATTTCATGTAACATAAAGGTTGATTTGAGCTTTACATCATAACTTACAAAACTCCTTTTATCACTACACCGCAACCTTCCACGCCATTCAGGTCGCTGTGGTACGCGCTGACCCGACGTGTACTTATATTTCTCAGGAGGTTCACGTCAGGTTATGTAGAAGGTGGTGGTGTAGGGTTAAGATGGAGACCCAGTTATGGCGGAAGTTAAGACGTAGATGTGATGTAGACGTTTCATTAACATGTAAGGAGGAAATCTAAGCAGTGTGACGACTGTAAAACGAGCATTTTAAGGTCGTGTGAGGAAACGCCAGCAGCACGCAAATGCTGAAAAGGTGCAACTTACTATGGTGAAGTTCATGACTTTGAGGATCCAGATAGTTAGTGCCAAGTTGATCAGGATCAGGATCATCAGCAGCAGGACGAAGAAGTAAAGGCAGCGTTTCCTCCAGCCGTATATTCCCACTTTGTACACTTGTGGTTTCTCTGAACTCTGGACATTGTTCCTATGAGTGCACTGTTCTTGGGTCATCTGAGAGGAGACAGAGAATAAGAAAGGATTATAGCCGAGGGCAGCACGCTGACCTTAGGGTTGCTTACTGCTAACAAGACTGTTTCTCTGGGGTTTGCTCAAAGCCCGGTTCGCACTGACAACATTGTTTATTTGGATAGCTTTTATAAGGCAAATAAGTGTCATGATGCTGTGTTTTTGTCCCCTGTGGGCTGCCGTTTCATCTGAAGAGATGATTACAGGGCATCTGCGTAGTTAAAGCTGCATTAAAGCTGCAGTAGTCACAGATCTGTGAAAGGCAAATAAAACCAAACAGCACAAAACCAACTACATAAAACATCACAAGTACAAAACGGGCAATCCACTCCCCTCTCAGTTTTAGGGCCCACTCCTAAAAAAAGCACTGTGTATTTAGTCAGTGGGTAAATGTGCTTCACAAACTGCAAAAAAAATAGTCATTTCTGACATTTGGCTTCACACAGGATTCTTCCAGAGGCCTAAAGTATAAAGCAGGACTTGGCTGGATAACTTCAGGTTTAATCTCCGATTTTGAATTCAGTAACTCAAATAACCACGATGAAGGTGAGCAGAAGAGCATCTTTGCAGAAACAACATTTTAAGCCTTGAAGCAGACGAGCTACAGCAGCAGAACACCATCCCTGTTAGCTGAAACTGAGGGTGCAGTTCATACAAGCTCACCAAAATCAGACAAAGGATGTTTGCACCAGGTTAATACGTCACAAATCAAACATCATCTCAAACTGGTTTCTTGAACATGAGTTCACTGTACCCAAATGTACCTCACTGAATGCCACCAAGCTTTATGGAAGTTTTCGAAGCCAGTCTCAGCAAGAAGTAACCAATGAAGTGTTGGATTAGCCTTTTCAGCACCACTGGCATCAAAAACATCATGTTTTGGTCGCACTGACGCAACATCTTTCAAACAGTAATGGTAAATATTTCAGCATTCATCAGGCAAAAGAGCAACATTTCTATTCATCACGGTCCAATCATCGTTTGTCTTTGAGCTCTTATTGGGTCTTCACCGTCTCCTGAGAAAACTGTCTGCCTGTTTAGCTGCTAAATGTTCCACTGGTGCTGGTGTGGAACAGCAATAACAGCATCAATTTACTCTAATCCGGCCTTTATGTATTCAGCCATTATTGTAGCCCCTTGGGGCTGCAGGATGGAGCTGACTATGATTGCTTGGATGCAGCTCTGCAGAGCCACAGAGGAAAATGACTTTAAGATAAGAGATTGGACACAACTGAACATCACTACAAATAACATGCCGTAAACATTCCTCTCACATACTCCTATCCAATAGCTCTCATTTGAGTCACTGACTGGCCACTCAGTCCTTGGCACAATGAAAGAGAGTTTAGTTAGCAATTGCATTGATTGATTACCCCATAAGTGGTCTATAACTCCATTATAACCCCTTGCCCCATTGATGTGCCGATAGCAGCGATTAATGATGATTCTAATTGTCTGCCTTTGATGATGAGGAGGCATTGTTCACTTCTAGCGCCATAATAATGGCCTAATAACTCTGTGGAAAAATACAATTTACTGTCGGTCGCGCTTTGGAGTGCGTGCCTCACACCACCCAAGCCAATTGTTTTTGACAACCACACACATTACCTGCTAACTGAAACAAATGGCACAAGACAGGGCCCCGTGAGAGAGTGCTGAAAGCTACAGAGGAGACTCCAAAACACCAGTCAGCAAAAATGGGGAAATCTCATTGTGTATGGTCCGATTTTCATTTCTGTGTGAGGGGAAGATGCAGAGAGCTGAAGAGGTGCAGCTTAGCAACGTCCAGGCTGATAGATAAGCTTGAAATAAGCTGTGTGAGAATAAACAAAAGCCAAGCGAGGCGCAAAGCTATCCAAACGGAGATTGTTCTAAAATAGCATTTAAAGTGACACACACACACACACACACACACACACACACACACACACACACAGGGGTGTGTGTAACTGTGACTCTTACTAGTTTTAAGTGCATAAAAGCTGAAGGTTATTATCCTCGTGGCAAATTTTCTCCTTGTTTTTCTGGCTCTGAATTGGCCACCTTCCTTAATCTCACCCGTGAAGCTGTGATCGTCTTGTCTGCTTATTTCAATTATCAATAAGCACCAGAGACATTTGAATTTCTGAAGAACTGAGGATACAAATGCTTCCACTGGATGAACTGGACTTGAAAAGCCACAGAAAATGTCAAAGGAACTCTGCCCATTTCTGCGTGAAATATCAGGGGCCGTTACACAAACACGACACCAACCCTGAGGTCTTTTGGCAGCTGGGATCAAAACCCCAAGGCTGTGTGTGATGTATGGGCTGAGGGACCTCTATAGCTCTTCCTGTACATAGTCCACTCTGAAAATCACTCAAAGCCCTCCACCACAGTGAGACGGCACATCACGGAGGGAAGAGATTAGCCTAAAGGCGAATGCCAGTTTAGTCTATTTAGGTTTTCACGCTCATCTATAGCCTCAAGTTGTGAATACTGACCAAAATAAATAAATAAAATCGGGCTGCAGATACAAGCAGCAGAAATGAGCTTCAGGCCACCGGCTGCTGCTCTTCTGCGTCCCCATAGAGAAGGAGAGAGGGAATTTTCAGTTGCTCTGCTCATTCCTTCATCTGAATCCTGGACATCGGTGACCAAAGATAAGAATCCATTTTATTTATTTATTTTTGTAATTACATTACTGCAGTGTGGTAATTACAAGTTATCTGTATAGACAAAAAAAAAAAATCACAGGTTCACCCTTGATTATCTGAGGCTGACCTCGCAGTTTACCACGAGTGCCCGAATCTTTGGTTCAAAACATAAAACACGGGCACGAACACAACGACCAACAGCTGCATGAGCCAAAAGTGGCCAAGGCTGTTTGATCAGCTCTCTGGCAAATATCCTCGCAGAGCCTGGGAGAGGGAATTAATGATGCCGCTCATCCTGCACAACACTTGCTTTTCTGTTTCCATCTGCAAGAAACCCTTCCAAATATGGCTGCGAGTCATGGCAGACAAACCGCTGTGCTGTCCAATCAGCCGTTTCAACAGAATCCAGTTCAAATGACATTCGTTTATAGAAAGAATCCCGATTATGAACACACACACACACACACACACACACACACACACACACACACACACACACACACACACACCTGATTCCTTTCTTCTCAGGTGTGACAGGTACAGATAACTGACCCTTAAACTGATATGAAAGGAAAACTTCAAGACGAAACACAATTTGTCAGCAACATTTGTTAAGCTGAGAAAATTAAAGAAGTTTGCGCAGAGCTAAAGTCTTCAGAAAGAAATTTGGAAACGAGTAGTGAAAAAACTCTGAGATGAAACCGAGTTGAAGTGAATAAAAACAATTTCTAATTCCCCCAAATCCTCGGGCCACGCCACTCAACTTTCAATTTCATTCAGAAATAAAGCTAATATCTTCCAAAGGTGACGTTTATTCAGACAGATTTGATGTGGTTTTTTGCAACTCTCACAAAATCTGCTTTGCAGAAACAAAACAAACTGAACTGAAAAAGTCCTTGAAGAAAAAACCCCCACAAACGCACACAGAATGCTTCAGGAGTTGCCAAGCTTTTCCAGGTGTTGTGGAGACGACAGCCTCGGCAGCTTGGCAGGAAAGCAAGTCTCCCAGTGACACCAGCATCAAGTCAGATGGAGAAGTGCGTGTGTTCCCGTCCATTCATGTGCAAATGCGTCACATTTCAGAAAAAACCTTCCACGATCTGAACGCTTCTGTACTGAATGTGTTTCCAATCAGGGTGGTGAAGGGTGAAGCAATGTCTGCAGCAAACAGGAACAACTACAGAAACAATGCCCCTCACTGAGAGTCCACCTCCCACCTGTCTGCGCTGAAGGATAATCAGTGAATTTGTTTTCCACACCTCTGTGGACCAGTGTCTTTGTGCTATTTTACTCAACTCTAAAATGTGCATTCATCTTTTTAATAATGTGCTACACACCTCTTATATAAGACAGAGAAGAATGTTTACAGCCTGCAGTGAGAAAGGGCTACTCCTATTTTTCCTCACATGTGTCATCGAATGTGCACGGTCGACCGCACTAGCTTAACCGGAAATAATTTCCCTTTAGTGAATATTTCAGTGGAAATATTCACTAAAGGGAATCGGGGGCGATCGTGGCTCAAGAGTTGGCATAGCCATCATGAAATCCACTTACATTATACAGACACAATCGCTGTAAATATTTCTTGATTACATTATATACTTTTATTCAACACCAATGATTAAAGAGTGACTTAAATGGGATATTAAGTTAATTTATATCATAACATGTTCTACTACATAATACCATACTGTCCCATACCATATTATAAACTATTTGTCGAGGAGTGAAGAGAGTATCGACCATCATAGACACTGATGATGACCTTAAAGTGAAAGCGTATTTTAATGACAGCAGGAAAAGAATACAAACAAAAGCAGAAAGTGACAAAGAACTAAACAAAACTTAAACTGGGAGCAACTACAAAAATAAGTATATAAAAACCAAAGACCTGAGACGTGGAGCACAGCACATGAAAACCAGCGCCGAGGATCATGGACCCTGGAATATGGCGAAATACAGCAGGAGATACACAGCTGATCCGACAACAAACAGAGGAAGACAGAGGGCTTAAATACACAGAGATAACGAGGGAATGAGACACAGGAGGAGAGCACAGCTGGGAGTAATCACACACAACGAGACCGGGCGAAGCAAACTGAAAACAGTAACATAGCACACGAGACTGTCAAAGTAAAACAGGAAACACGAGACAGGCACAGAGACGCAGGCTTGACACTGAAACAATGAGAGGCACAGACATGAAAACAAAACGTTACACAAGGAAGCACAGAGGCAGAAACCAAGAGACTAGACCACGACACTAGGAAATAATGAACTATTCTTCAACTTATTGTATGCAAAGATACATTTCTTAGTCTCCGTATCTTTGCCTACAATTGGAAGCATGTTTTTTAGAAATAGTAAAGTGAGAGAATGCATCAGCCTGAGCAGCTCAATACCGTTTACGGGGCATCCAATAGCACCATTTTGTTGAAGTGAATGGTGTTTCTTTTCTTTTTATTTGGTGTCTGTGCCATGATGATTACAGCAGCACTGATACAGGACTCTCTTCAGATCACACTTAGGTCTAATTATGAGATGTAACCCTAACCCTGAACCTCATCCTGTGGTTTCTTTCCACCATCATCTTTTCCCCACACTAATGAAGTAACTGCAAAAGTTGAGTCAATCAAAGAAAGGTCAAAAAACTAAACAAACAATTTATTACAGAAACTGGACTCCTGGCTGGTCCCCTGGCAGACAAACCTCCACCACCACCCTTCCAACCTCTAAATGCAGACGTTTCCACTCCTTAAAAACAGGCTGTTACTTCTTGGTATCCAGTTATTGGCTGTCAAGTACCGACGCCGAGGGGAACCTGACTGTTTATATCTCAGAACACGGCGGCTCGACAGACAGATGGCAACATTATTCAAAAATTCAAACGCAATAACAAATTGCTAATGGTTTTCAAAGTTTCAGGAAAGTGCACATTGCGTTAGTGGGTTCTTATTCCTTTACATCTACAGTATTACGCTGTGGATCTACTCGCCTCACAAAGTATATCACAAATCAAATAAATGCACTGCAGTGATGAAATATAACGGCTCTCTCCTCTGTGCTTTCTACACAATTTCCATCCATGCACAAAGAGTTCTGATAGCTTTCCAATAACCTCTTAGGCTAGTGGCTGACTGAGAAACGAATATGGGGCTGGGTTCAAGCAAAAATAATGGCCAATCTCATCAGAGCGGAGGTGTGTGTGTGTGTGTGCACGTTAAGAAAGTGGAGCCGAAGAGCTAGGGAGGAAGAAAATAAGTGGCAAATTGGAGGCAAATCAAAATCATTGGCCTTTGAGTCTTTTTCCCTTCACGGCTGCTTTCCAGTGGTGCCACTTGTTCAGCCAACTATTCATTCAGAGACCCTGAAGAAAACCCAATTGTGGAAAAACAAAGTCTGTCCCTGATTAGAGAGAGAAATGAGGTTTTACTAAATGTTATTGGTCATTCCTGCTGCCAAATAGTCGGGCAGCTCCACATTAGGACTTTTATAGACAACATGTGGATCGGTACCAGGACCCGATGGCTGCTGCCAGTGGATTGGCTATTATTGGGGCTTGCATGCCTCCAAATGTTTGAATACATGGAATGGCTGACAGCCAGAGGGAGTTTATTGGCCATTTCAATGTGTGAGTAAACAAGCAAGTGGAAATAAATTGTAATCAGCTGAATGCAAAGCAAACACTTCCCAGACTGTTGGTCATTTAAGGGAACCTATTGTGCTTTTCCCTGTTTTCTGTTGTGTTAATGTTACTGTTGCAATGACAGATGCTCATATTGAACACAGCTCAATTATGAGATGAGTATTGTAGAATTTCTGCTTTTATTTTTGGCTCTGTGTGGTTTCACAGAGTGAAGACATCCTGAGCAGAGTAGCATCAATTCCCAGTATGATTCAAATAAGGATTATTTTGAACTGTGAATCATGCAAAGCTGCTCTGGTAGAAAAACAAACAAAAAACCTGGAAATGACTGGAAAATGTCCGCTTTAACCTCCAGACAGACGAAGCTCAAGCGTTTTCTTTAGTTGGAGCACCACAGCCTCAGTTTTTCAGCTCCTTTTGTAAAACTCAACAAAACCATCAAAGATCAGCAGTGATGCAGTGAAAGTCAGTGGACGCAAAGAGCAGAAGAAATGTGATGAAACTCTGATGAAAGCTGCCTCCCATCTAAACAAGCTTTCGTTCAGGAAGTATTTAGATATGAGGCGTTCCAATAAAATATGTATTCACAAACAAAATAAACTAACAATGTTTGCTATCGACACTATTTAGGTAATTTAATACTGCATCATCCAACTATCACTGCAGGAACCGGGCTACCATGGGTTGGGGGTGCAGGGAGCAAACTGGGGATGAATAACAACTAATGTTTAAATACAGAGTGAGTGAAAAAAAGAAGTGGGTATTTTTGGTAGTCAGAGTGGCTCCGTCTCCTTCTGGACACCTGGAATGTCTGTGTTAGAAGGCTGGAGGTGTGGTGGTGACTCTAGTGTTTCACACATTAGGTTTGGGAACTAAAAGGGAACAGATGATGTTTCTGATTCACAAAAACAATCCTGCATGTTTGAAACTGACAGGCTGGGAGTGACAGCCCCGTCTCACTCACGCTCTAACACGGTATGTCATCTATGAGCATGGAAATGAAGAAAGGCGGTTTCTCTTTATGGGTTTAAGGGTCTGTGCGTCACAGTCTGTTGGTATTGTTGGACTAATGGTCTCTTGGACCATTAGCTGACCAATCGTGTTATCGTGATATCACAAGCTATGGAATAATTTTAATCCTAAACCCTTTCTACACAAATTTTTAATAAAATCAACATCGCTTGTTGTTTTACTTTGAAGAAGACCCCGTGTCTCCTGAGAGAAAGTCGTGATCTATTTACTCAGTCCAGTTTACACCAACGTGAACTTTGTTGCTGTTTTTGCTACACTGGCCACACGTTTTCACTTCACAGAGCTCTGACATCACACATGGACGTGTATGTTCAGGCTAGTTTGCAGTTGTCTCTCTGAATGTGTGGGCTCTGCAGACCCTTTCCACTACAGCTTCATGATTGTTTTTTGATTTGTGTAATTAGATTAGTCATGTTTGTTTGAAGGCAAAGGCAGAAGATGTATTATGTTGGCGAGATAAACGGACCAGAAGCACCTTTTATGTTTCTGTTCAGTGTCAGTAGGTTAAATGGTTGTGCAGTTATTGCACTTGGTAAATAAAGGGGTTTTTTGACCCGTATTCTTAAGTGCTCCAGCAGTTCAGCCTTTTGTCCCACTTTGTTGCCCCTCATTAACACTAAGGCCATGCGCTCAGTGCTGCACCACACTGCACCGTCTCACTGGCCCATTACAGATGAAACAATACTTACAAATAACAGTAAATAGTGTAATGAAAGGTGTGACCTGCCAACGATCAGACACAGCTGCTTTTTATCGATTAAACAATAAATATAAAAAGAAAAAGAAAGCAACCAATTTTACTAGTTTATTCTGCCATATAGGCGTGAAGCCAGGCCCAGAGCCAGGCCTGACTGCAGGGCATAATGAATACTTAAACAGCTGAGTAACTTCCTTTTCTTTTATAATTGGATACAACTATAAAGAAGGTTTATTCTTCACCTTTTTGTTATTTAAGTGGCTTTAGCAGGCCTGTCGACAGCATTGTTGAGCACATGATTAGGATAATTTGGCAAAACTGTTCTCCTCTACACCAGGAGGAAGAATCGTATCGGTTATGCACGGTATCTCAACACACTATTATTTTTTTAAAGAAAAAATGTGAATACCAAAATCTGTGCTAGCAAGCAAGAGGTGAGAGAGGCGTCCTTTTCACTTTAAAACCCAGTTTGATCATAATAAATAGTGGTGAGCATGTGAGTTCAGATCTATGATCCTGCATTGACATCTTATTGGTAGCTCTTTAGCTAAGCTAAGCAGCCAACGAGGAACATGTGGAGATGCATTTGTGTGCAGTCCTCCAAAAAGCCAGCGTAGCTCAAAGATGATGATAAAGGTTTAGAATGAATGTTGAAGTCGGCAGTTTTCATTGTTTCCAACAATCGTTGCTCTTTAATGGGCGAAGGTAAAGGACCACCAACAACACGAACGGTAACAGGAGTATCACCTAGTTATTTTACATAACCAGACTCTGAACCTGGTGATATTAGCACTAAGAGCATCTACACACAGTTCTCCAAAGCTCTACATATGCACTACCAACACAGCACCAATCACGGACTTTATCTGGCCTGATAGTTCCTGCGGCCCTGTTACCATGGTGAATGAACTCATGTATCAAGGTTACATTTGAGATTATACAGTATCTCTCTTTTTAAAGAATAAAAAATAAAAACCAGATTATGTCTGCTGGCACTCTCTAGAAAACATATCCAGGTTTTTTGATGGGAATTTTCATGCAAATGAAGACCTGTTTAAATAAATGTCCCTGACTCCAGCAGTAATAGTTTTATGCTCTTTGGTATGCTTTCATAAGTGCACTTTCTCTGTCTGTGGAATATTGAAGCTCTATTTTCATAGTAAAATATCTGAGAATTAGATTTCTTTATTCCTAACAAGGAGAGATGTCGAGAAAGTTTCACATTCTGCTTCATCTCATAGACAGAAATCAAAACAAACATTAAAAAAAAATGTCTGTTTCATTTTAATTTCATTTGTTCGGCTTTTGCTGTATTTACTTTTAGTAAACAGAGAAAATTAAAAGACAAACTGTGAAATAATTCTTACTTTTTTTTCCAAATACTCCAACATGAATGTAGTTTAGAAAGAAACGAAGTTGCCATATATTTTGATATTAACTACTACTACTCCGCGCCCAACGAGTGATGTCGCAGTAGTTCCATCAGCTAACTGCTAACAAGCATGGATGGAAGAACTGCATAAACTGTACGGGTGCAGTGTAGAGACAGATAAAACTCTAGAAGTTCACCCACCAAAACCGAAACTTCATCAGATGAATCCAAAAACATGGTTCAGTGACTTAGTTGAGGTAAAAGCTAGCATAAAGCTAGCATTAGCATTGTTTTTTTAAATTTTGACTGCAAATTTTGATTTAGATTTAGTCACTGTCTTTTGACTAAAACATTTAGTTAAGGCATAGCAATTCTTGAACTTTTACTATACCTAATCTAAAGTTGAGACAGAATAAAATATGAAGGTTTTTTTATGTTTTTACCAGTGAGCTTTGTGGCACATGGTTTAATAAACATCTTGTTTTCCTTGACATTCAATATGAAATGTGTCCATTTGTCTGCTCTTCACTTCTTCTAAAATGTTTTCATGAGAAACAGGAAGCACTGAAGCTAGCTAGTTGTACCATTTCCCATTTGGGGAAATGGTACAACTAGCTAGCTTTTTGTTAGCATGCCGTCTGTGCAGATGTTAGCAAAGAGCCGATATCGTGTTTCTGTCCTAAACTAATTTTGACATTATTGCGCGCTCTTGTCTTTTCATGCAATATAAATAAAGGTAATGTTCACTTCACTGCGTCATCATTTTCATCCTCCGTGCACATGAACAGTAGCATTAATAATGCGAGTGACACCAGAGAAAATTCTTATATCTTTAGCAACATCTCCCTTTTAGGAAGCATCTGAGTGACTACAGGCCAACACTTAAGTTGTAACACATTCGAATGTGATCATCTGTACCTCTTATTTTGTGCATATACAGGCTCCTGTGCTGAGACGTGTGTAAAAAGTATGCAGCAGAACACCTAACACATGCAGGTGCTACTGTCTGCATGCCACAAGCACAGAAACATCAGTGTTTGCTAATTTTAGCTGAAAACGTGCCCTCAGACATGCGAGCCATACAGAGCAGAACCTCATCATAGATCTACCTTTATGAACAGATAGGCCCGTGAGCCCTGAGGCCATACTTCACAAGTATAATTACAGTAACTTAATCTTTAATGTCACCAAAGCTAACAGGTTCTCGGCTAGCATGAATTTATTATCTGTTAAAACGTTTAATCACAGACTGGATTTAACGGGGAGGGGAGCAGAGAGGACGTCATCACATTAAAGCAGAGCAAAATAAAACCTGAAGATGTGGCTTTCGGCAAGAGACACGCAAGTATTAGCGGAGGGAAAAGAGAATCGGAAAGAAGTGGGAGTGACACTGCCAAGCTCCGAGTCTGGATCGGCACCCCCTGTGGTGATTTAGATGTTTTGGACTTCAACCAGATAGAGCTGAACACCCTCCAAAGTGTGCTCAGACAGGCAGTGATGGGTAAGAGAAACAGGGAGGGGTGGGGAGAGAGTAGGGCGGTGGGGGGGTAAATGAGGGGAAGAAACAGGAAGAGCTGAGATGATGGCAGAATTTAGACAGAGAGGCAGCAGACTGGGAGGTAAAGATGAAGAAGCATTTCCTTGGCAGCATAAAGAGGCTCCTGGGATCGACTTTTCCTGCTTTTACCATCACCAAAAATAACATGAGGCCCTAAATCCCTGCATTTAACCCCTGTGTGTCTCTGTTGGTAGTGAAGGAGGCTGTTTCTTTCCTTTCTACCACTGTAGGGAATATTATTTTTATTATTATTCTTACCCGTAAATAAATCGTATTTCTCTAGGCTGCTAATGTTACCCCTAATCACTTGCGCACTCGTTGCACATAGTGTAAACTTTCATGCTCCACGGGTGCTGAATTTTTTCTGTTTAGATAAAATCAAAATTGCAGCTTTTACTGAGATCTCTCAGATTTGGTAGACCCTCCCACTGCAAGTCAAACTCTTTGAATTTATTCTGCTGCTTTTGTGCAGCATTTAGAAATGTTATCCTTTAACTAATCTCTCCAAGAGAATTAATCCAAGTGGCGTCAAACAAAGCACAGACATCAAACTCAGTCCCACAGCATTTGCATGCTGCGTTTTACAGCAACATATGGCTGCTCTGCACGCCACATATTGCTGCATGATCACTGTTGCATGCACCCTTCACCAGTGAAACATGGCAACCCTTCAACGTGGAGATGGACTTGTTGTTTTTTTGGAGGACTACACTTTCAGAGAAGCTGATTATTTTCGTGGTTACAAGACTGTTTTCTCCCTCGGCATAAAAGGCTGACGGGGTATCGTCAGTACTCCACGGGGAAGGGTGGGTGGCGACTTTGGGAACACAATATCTCGTGAATGATCAAATTGATACCACAAACGCATCTATTAAAAATCAACAGTGAATTTAAGTCTCAGAGGTCAAGTCTTAAACACAATAACTCAAGAATGATGAGACCTAAGAATTTCAAATTGATACCACAGATGCATCTCAGTGACCTCAACCTCGTGATGAAGGTCAGAGGTCACGTTTTCTGAAAATCTCGTGGATTTTCAAATTTATAGCTCACATCTAAGGAGAGGCTGAGGGGTAGCACTCGCACCCACCAGTGTTTCTTTAACGTAGGAGCTGAAGCTCGGCTGTTCACGTTTAGGGGCTCATAATGAATAAACTTAAATAAATCAATCGGCCTACCTCTGGTTTTTCAGATCACACAGAAATTGTTTAGGATTCAAGGAATTGTGATATAATCAGAGTTAACGGGAGCACACAGATCCCCAGCAAGGCGACATTGTCGTCACATTAACGTGCCGTAATGAACTGAATCCACTCGTCACATTACTAGTTACTAATCGAGTTGTCACCTGCGTTGCATAAATTCGTCAGATCTCTGTTGGAGAATGAATGAATTATCTGTTGTGAGGAAGAAAATGAGGCAAAGGAGGAGAAAGAAAGGCTTTAGCTTGGTGTGAGAGGAAGCAGTCGACAGTCCTCTTAGATGAGACCCATCGCAGTGACAGGTCAGCACTGTGCTCCTCGCCGGTGTCCCAGGAGTGAGACACTGATGCTAAATTGCGTGTCTTTTTTCCCTGCTCGCTCGCTCGCTCTCTTCTCCCCCCACCCCCACTTTTTATTTGCTCACTCCTTACCAGCTACTGGCAGTGAGAGGCTAACATCTTAATCATAATTGTGTCATGAACCATAAACACTCATACGCTCGGCCGTGGAAGCAGCCTTGGGGGAAGTATCGGTGTTGAATAATAACAACAATAACTTTAGTCGCAGAGCACTTCTGCTGAACTTTTCACAGCTTATTTGTGTTTACATATAACGGCCGACGCTGACGGCTGGAGGGGAATAACAATGCAAATTTATATTTACAGCGAATCCACGGATTTTGTGTTAACACGTCGTTTTAGTTTCACATCGTGTTAGTACTTGTTTTAATGACATCGCGGCCTATAAAAGCATCACTCAGTGCAGGATGCTGGTCTCGATGGGGAAACTAGTACATGGATGTTAGCGTAGCTTATTCTGAGGGGGTTTAAGACGTCTAAAAGCTGCTTCGAGTTGCAGCACATGACAGGAGGCAGAGTTAAAGTCAGAGTGGGTTTTCCGCTCTGTGAAGCAATGAGCTGTGGTTCAGTTACAGGAGGGCCCAAGAAAAGAGTTCATGAAGTCAACTTCATCTTTAGTATAGTTTGTAGTTTTATTGAATCTTGTATTTCTTTCTGTATCGCTGCTTGGTTTGGTAACATGACTCAGAAGAACAAGGATCGACTTGAGTTTTGGGAAAAACTGCCAGCAAAATCTCAGGGCGTTGGCAAGACGGACTTTTGGACATTTATAACAAACAGGTGCTGTGAGGCTCAATCTATTAGTTAATTGTTTTAAGCATCCACTTCACAGCGAGTTCGACTTGTTGCTCTCTGATCGTCGTTTTAGAGTACCTGTGAGGAAGACCAAACAACTCCAGGTTTCTTTTATCCCTACTGCACCCGTCTCCTTAATAATAAGGATAACTAACTGTCTTGTCACTTTTTATTATTACTTTGTTTACTCTTATTGTTGCCCTTGCTGCTAAACTAATTTCCCCTTGCGGGACAATAAATTATTGAATTGGATAGAATTGAATTGAGTAAAATAACGCTAACATCCAAAGCAGCATTGCAAAGCCCAGACACCAGATTCACGATTGTTTCGTCAAACCACCCAACAACAAATTGGCATTTAACAGATTTGTGATGAGCTGTGATTCTAAAAAAAAAAACAAAAAACCCCGTAAGTAGACCAGTAATCTAAAAGTCGACGAGGATGTTATTTAAACACAGTGAAGAGAAGGAAATGTCAGTGACTTCCACAAAAAGTATCCTTCTGGTGACCGACGGGCCGCACATTCAGCACATCAGCCCTGGTCTCTTCATCAGAGTTCATCACCTCTCTCTGAAAGCATTTCCAACATGGATGGAAACATTGTTGAGTTTACATTTGGTTGCTTTTCCTGGTGCAGATGTATCGAGCACAGGCTATTTCAGGACCATCAGCAAGTTTAGACTCTGATGCCTGTTTTTGCTGCTTTGCTGATGTGAATAGTCCAACTGAATGCACAGTTATTGCAATGCATTTCATTCATTTTCGTCCCGATAAAATTCTTGTTTGCCAGTTTTCATGTCAAGATATCCAACAATATGTAGTCTGTAGGAACAAAACTTCACATCACAATTTTTCTTTACAGCCATTGTCAACATTTTTTCCATATTTGCACATTTTTCACTTAAATTCTGTGTTTAATAACAAATATATATTTCTTCTAGTAATTTCCAAGTATTTTATGTGTTTCAGCTCTTTAATCGGCATCAGTGTGGCACAACAACTCGACTTAACTGCTATTCTGAAGCTGCAGACGAGTGAAACTTCTGTTCTGTGCTGCAAAGTACTGCTGGCACAAACACAGGGGATCCTCTCCAGTAGAAATCGTAGCTGGTGTAGTGCCTCAGTCTCTGTTCGCTGGTATTATACAGGAACTGACTGCGATCCAGGAAATATCAGACACCTCCTACTGGCTTAGCTGTGGATCCGTTAGCAGCATCTTTCTGCCTATCCAATGAGTCCTTGTGGGATTTTTCCGAGAGGGCTTGTGAATTTTCTGAGAATCAACCAGATGGCACACGACTCCTCTTTCCAAAACCACGGTAAATAAATATTAATCTCACAGCCAAAAGCAGCTTCCTAGAAATGCATTCTTGGAAGCGTGACTGGTGTTTGCTGTGGGCTTCCACATGCCTTTCAAGATCAGCAGGGGTTTACCAAATAAAAACAGTTCTTGCAGCTCTAAATCGGGCTTCGGCATCGACGATCCGTCAGTAAAGAACATATTTGCTAAAGATGGCATTCTGTCATTACCACAATGAATATTTCAGTGTGAGCAGGGCAAAAAAGAAACACTGCGTTTTCATCACTGATCCAGTTATGACAGAATCACTTTCTAATTCTTCACCTCTTATTTTTTTTGTTGTCGTCTGCACATCCATGACGCAAACCCCCAGTTCCACCACAACCCAAAGGTGCTCTGTTAGGCTGACATCTAGTGATGGTGGAGCTCAACTCATCTTCATTTCCAGCAAACCAGCTGAAGATGATGTGAGCTTTGTGGTATGCGTGCCATCAGAAATGGGTACGCTGATGTTCAGCTGGTCCTCAGAAGCCCAAACTGTGCTTTTGTCTAATTTGGTGTGGATTATATCCAAAACTGTAACTAAAACTGGAAGCAGGCATAAACAGAATGTACATCTTTTGTTATGGTTGTTTTGGTTTATTGTCAAAGTGGCTGCACTGACAGATGCTCCAGCAGGGGCAGCTGTTACCAACAGCTGTTTGCTGGGCTCCCAGTATCTGAACTAGACTGTGTTTGGTGCCTTCTGGAACATCTTTACTGGCCGCGCTCCAGTGTTGGTAAATGAAATTCAAGTAAAATTAGACAGCAAAAAGAGCAGGCTGTGCCTTAACCTCCTAAGACCCGAACTTTTCCACGGCATGCATTTTTAATTTCTCTTTGATATTTGGGCTGATTGGGGCCCGATGAATGTAAAAACAAAGAATTACAAGGAGGTTAAAGCAAAGTGGTTCGCTGTATGAAACAACTGATATAGTGAATGTACTTAAGAGCAGGAAAATAATATTACTGATCCAGAGTGATGATCGGGATCTGAATGTGACATTGCTCTGAGGTCACTATTCAAATTAATATTTGTTCACCTTTGGTGATGAGGTGCATGACTTAGGAAACTCATTAACAGGTGAAATTATCTTTTGTAGTCTTCAAATGTCATCAAATGAAGTGGCAGCTAACCACGGTCTCCATGGAAACCGCACATTATCTGGAAATATCGTAATAGTGTGTTTTCATTTATCCACCACTAACAAATGTGAAAATTTCCCATGTGTGTAACTGATAAAGGTTATCTTATCTTATCTTATTAAGTGATCAAGTGAAAAGCGTGATCTGTTATCATGCATGTACAGAATTACAGAAATAGTTTTAGAAACTTGTTTTAGCCACGCGATATAACAACGTCCTGCAAGTTTGCATTTACAGCACTTTTTATATTCTTCCCAGGAGCCACACTTGTCATTTTTTTAAAGTGACCTTGAGCAGTTGTTCTCCAGACGTCCTGAAGGTCTTTCAAAGTCTTTGGACATTAGCCCCATCACAAATGGTCTCAGTGCAAGGTTAGCTGTGAAGAAGCCATTTTTAAAGGATAGGAAACAGAGAAAAGGCTGAGGTTGGGACTGAAAACAGTGACAACAGGAATCCAAAACTGAACGACATCGATATACATGAAGCCATCATTAAACCACAGTGGACACTCTGTCATGACGCAAATACATTTTAGCTGTTTTCAAATTCTGTGACTTTTCCAGGTTTTTCCATGACCAGACAAACCCTGATTATAAATAACTGAATATAACTTCATGTCCAGTATAGATTAGAGAATAAAATCCACTGCAGTGCTTCTAAGCTGCCCATGCCGTCTGTTTTCCAGCCTGACATGCCTCCATTCATTAACAAGTTTGAGGAAAAACTTACAATGTATCAGCTTTCACTGTGTCTCTTGCATGAAAGCACATTTCACTTATTTTTCAAGAGCGCTCTCTGTGAAGAGCACTTTTACCCAAAGTGCTTTAGAGTGATGTGAGCCCTTTGGTTTTTAGCACAAATGGGACCAAATAATGAACCTCCTGAACCTTCAGTGCAGCACGGAGTTAAAAGGCACATAATGGCGAGGCGTAGAGACAGGCAAGCATTCACCAGGTAACCTGACAGAGTATCCACAGGAAACCCACGCAGACCCGGGGAGAGCACGCCGACTCCACACAGAAAGGACCCGGACTCACCACATCAAATTAAAACGTTTAAGAGGACAACGTAAAGATACATGCAGTAATTAAAACACTGAAACAAAACTTTTTATGAACTTTACATGGTTTCAATGTTTTAATTACGGTCTACTTGTACCTCTTCATTAAACTTTAATCATTATTAGTTATGAAGTTAATTCAAACTGTTTTAGTTTATACAACCTCACGGACAGGCTGTTTTTATGTTACCCACACTCGACAGGTCTTTGTCTGCTGTTCTTTAATTAGAACACAAGCAGAGTCACTCTGTAACATGACCTCGTTTGTTTTGCAAAACTTAACTGGAGACAGTTTGAAATGATGTTGCTGAGCGAAGCATCACCGCATCACTGCACTGACCTGTCTGTGCTCTCACAGCAGCACCCACGTCACTGCTTTGTTTATTTAATATGAAAACAAGTGCACCTTAGCAATAACAACAATCACTTTAGTTTCCTACAGTGAGAGAGGACAGAGAGTGCTAATAGGGGAGCATCACTTTGAGCCATGTCATGTTGAGGATAGAATCATAAATCATATTAACACAATATAATTCATCCTAAATCGACAAGATTGAGTTAAATTCAAGTTAATCTAAAATAATGTTGCCAATTAGCTAAAAGTGCAACTAATCTGCTTAAATACTTTTAGTGTTTAGGTTTACAGCGCTGGACAAAGAAGGGTAAATATCAAAACCTCGTACAGTGGAGGGATCACAGAGGGATCCTCAGAGCTAAAACAGACAACGGTCAGATGCTGGAGTTGCTCTTCAGAGATTTTACCGAATCCTAAAGTTTTGGTTTGTTTTCCACCGCTGAATGAAACCAGGGGGAGGGTTATGTGACCTTTGACAAAGGCAGGGTAAGTGAGTGTGACGGTTTGTCTGCCGAGTTTGAAGATCTCGACAGCGGCTGAGTGGAAGAGGATTTAGTCAGTCTATTAACGAGCACAGACTGGCTGTCGAGTTGAACTAAACCCTGCGTGTATGTGCTCCACATCCTCTCCAAAGCCGCCTCTGGGGTGACTGTAGCTTTTTTTCCTCCACAACTGTTGTTATTTTTGAAATATATTTGTTAATTTTTATATGCACGGTTAAAAATGATAAACTTAGAAGTTATAAAAACCAAGAAGTTAAACTGTCAGGATTAAGAAGCTGTTTTTGAGCATCATCAACACATGAGCAGCATCCAGCTGGTGTGTTTTGCAGTAGCAGAAGAAACTCAGCATGGAGAGAACATGCAAACATCCCACTCAACTCAGTCGGTTCATGAAATGTCAGAACATGTATTGATTTTTAGTTCTTCACATGAAATCCATCTTGAAGAAGATTTTGCATAAAATAAGGCTGATCGCATCTCGTGAACATCTGCTTTGCCAGCTGATTGCACGGCTTGGTACGCCGGCCTGATGAGGAAAAGCTGGACTGTGGAGTCCAGGCTGTCGGTCTGGTGACTCAAACAGGCTCTTCTCCACACAGTCCTCATTTGGCAGCTAGCCACAAAGTGAACAGCCACTTACTGCTAAAGAGACATGCAAGCTGTGTCCCAAAACGTCGGCTGCATCCTTCGGAGGCCGCATTTGAAGGCCGCATTTGAAGGCCGATTACGTCACAGCCAGGTGACAAAGCCTGTCCCAATTCGTCGACTCCTTCAAATGCGGCCGACAAATGTGTCCTTCAAATTTGAAGGATGGGTTGGGTGTGTCCTTCGTGGCCCACCATATCCCAGAATTCATAGCGCGGCCCAGCCAATTTCAGTTTCCAACAATGACTGTTTTAAAATTACTCATATTAATCTTTCTGGGTCACAAAATAAACTTTAAACATATTTTCAGGTGAGAAAGTAGCTGTGTAAACTTCAAATATCTGCTTGGTTTATCAAGACATCGCATATTTGCAAAAGTGCGCCGACGTTTTCGGAGACGTCTGTTACCCACCCGCTCGATAGCTAGCCGGGGGTCACCCGAGCCGGCAAGAGCAGCGGACTCCCGGCTTCATCATTTTCAGACCCCTGCTGTCTTTCGCTACTCAGGTTAAACGTGATATAAGTCACTTAGATAACTTAAAAATGTAATTGTTTGGCTTTTTTCTGTGTTTTATTTGTTCCGGAGTAAATCGGTTTGGCTGAGATCAAAGTTATTAGATTAAATAAAACTTTATTAATCCATCGGGTGGGTTCCTCCTTGGTTTTCACACAGCTGAATAAACGTCAAGCAGAAAACTGATTAAACAGAAGTCTGAGACCGTCGACAATTTACAACAGTGTCCTGTTATACTTTAGATAGTAAGGAGCAGACGGCCGAGTTTATTAAACTCCACCGACACAGCGGTGACGCAAATCTGAAGGCTAGACCGTCCCATTTCACAGCCTCGCACTTCCGGCCTTCTCGGTCTTAGAAGGACCCGGCACACGTAGACCGCGAAGACCGGGTCCTCCGAAGGATGCAGCCGACGTTTTGGGACACAGCTACAGTGAAAGTGGACAGTAGATCCTCGGTTTCTTAGCATAAAACTCATCGTTCCAGCCAGAGCAGCACTAAAGTGATCCACTTAAACTGATTTCTAGTTTTAGTGTCGTTATCTTACTCTGAGTTATCGATTCTGTCCCTAGTTAGCTAACATAAACTAATGCAAGTCTATTAGCTGCAACCAACCAACCACATGACGTCATGTTCCATACTGACAGAAGATGGCGCTAAACACGTTTTTAAACTGTAACTTTGAGCAGTGATTTCTTGAGAGCAGGGCTCAGTGCTGTAAATTAGCTTTTAACCCTTTAGTGTTTCATGTCCTCTTTAAAGGGGAAAGAACATATTATATGGAGGCGGGAGGAATCGATAATGGAGCAAATGATCTCACTGGTCACATCTGAGGTAAACACCAAATACAGGAACCTCTTCCCTTATACTCTGTGGCTGCAGTGCAAACCGCTGATCCACCGTGCTTGCTTCATTCATTACACCATCTCAGTTTGTTTCATGACAAACCAGGATTTAGTCCCTAAATGTATCAGTCAGAGAAGATCTATCACGGGCTCACCATTCCTAGAAACACACAACAATGAAGCATGTGGACGTGACTCAAAGGAACACCGCTTCTCTCCACAAAGGGGTCAGTTTGAGTGTGCTATAGTGGGGTGACCCGGTAAAAACAACAAGTGGGCAACTCTGGAAATAAGTTGCCCAGATGTTACAGAAGAGCAGAAATCACACTGAGAATACAGCCCAGATGTCACAGATTCACATCAGTTTTTTGTGAAACTGGAAAATGTCATCCTGTCAGACGCTGACACGTCTCACTCTGCAGGACTCAAATGACATATTTCTGATTTTTGTTCCCCCTCTGTCGTTACATCATAATTACTAATTAGTTCATGCTTAATGCTTTGGTAGACACCAACAGGCCATTTTCGAGTATATTTAATTATAGTGAGGTCACTGATTTAGCATATTACACATGCAGTCTGTCAGGATTTTCATGTATTATATAATCTGATTCTTCTAAACCTCTTTGCATTCATTTCCTGTGCCGTCACAAGCTGACTGATGGCGGTTTTGACTTCTCTGCACTTCAAAGATGGTTTCCGGTAAACATCTGTGGTATTTACTGCACTCTGCGCTCATCTACAGCATCATCATTATAGGTGCTCGCCGCGGTTGTCCATCTTCTCTGATGCGGACCGAGCATTCATTTGTATGCACACTGCTGCGTTGTTTGGGAGTCTGGGACTATTTAGAACAACAATTTCTTTGGTAAGTGCCAATCGGTCATGCTGTACTCTCTCAGGGACGTGACAGAGTTTAAAAAAAAGAAGTCAGCAATAGGTACGCACACACAGAAGAACAGAAACAAGGGAGACAAAAGTGGAAAAGACAGGAGACAGACAAAGCAGGAGAAGCTAAAATACCTCTCAGGAACTTGGAGAATAGAAAAAAACATTGAAAAACATCAAAGGAATGGAGAAGAGATGAGAGAGCGAGGAAGCATGAAGGGAGACAGAGAGAAAGAAAAGGGAGAAGCAAAGAGATCACAACCTTCACAGCAAAGGTGAAAACTAAAGACAGTTAAAGGTTATAGAACAACAAAGATTACAGAAAGAGAAAGGACGTTTTGTACAGTTATGCACCGTTCTTTGGAAATACAGCTGGATTCTGTAAATACTGACGCCTTTGAGAATAAAAACAGCAAACTAAAGTTCACCATTTATAAGATTTGCAATGGTTATTTCACTAATTGTATGTTCAAGCTTTGACAGCAGCAGATGTATGATGTTGTTTCCAGTTTTTGTGACCGGGAACAGCGTTAGAGTTAGTTTACAATGTAACGATTAATCATGTCAGAGCTCTCATCTTCAAGGTGGTGCAGATCAGCTGGTCTGCTGGACTCCCAGTGCAAAGATTAAAAAACACAGATAGATGCATACGATGAGAATAGGGGTGGGTTTTGATGATCGATTTTCCGATTAAAATCGATTCTAGCGTGAATAATATCGATTCATTAAAATCCTGAATCGATTTTTAAATATAAATTTATTTTGTCCGAAACTCCAGAATCTCAGGCTAAACCTCACAAAATTTCGACAACCACCAAACAGCTAAAAACGTCAACTACAGCAGGATTCTGCACAAAGCCGTAAACACAGATCGCAGACCCGCAGACGTATCAGGATCAGTGAGACGTCAGCTTTCTCACCTGACGGCACGGACACACCGTCGGGGCTGAAAGCCGACAGCTCACTGATTCTGATGCGTCGGCGGGTCCGCGCTCTGTGTTTACGTCTTTTTTTGCGCTGATTCTGAAGCTGCAGTTTTTGTCTCTCTCCAACCAAATTTGACTGAACCAGCAGCAAAAGAAGATCCAAACTACGCTTCATGTTTCGCTTCACATAAACATCGTCATGAATTCCCTCTGACTTTTAAATCACACTTCATGCACAGCTCTCTCTCCCTCTCTGTGTGTGTACTTCAAGACCAGTTTCCCATCTAAAAATCTGTTTTCTGCATTGTTCGCTTGTTTATTACGCACAAGTCTACCATCATGTACAGCGCCGTCGGCCGCTGTGTTTGTTTGTTTTTTAATTTAACTGACGTCCAACAAGAAAGCCTCATTTATGCTGTTACTGACGAAATGTAAACTTTTTAAAATTATGGGAAATTTCAAAACTCTCAGCTGTGTCTCTAATTAAACCTCTGTGACTTTGCTCTGCTTCACTTCAGCAGCATCAGGTAATGTTTATATGTTGATTCATGGTTTTCTTCTCTTCTTGCTCTACTGCAGAATATTTAAAGCTATCTGCTATAAAAAGCCAGGCCAGGAAAATCTCCTTCATGTTTTTTTTATGTTTTATGCTCTGTTACTTTGACACAAAGGCATCTGCTGTGATGCTTACACCTCTGATGAAGTCTCACAAGTGTCAGCTTTCTTTTTATACATATAAAAATATGGATATGTACTGATAAATGATCAGAATTATAATATTTCTGACTGTCTGAGGCAAAATTTCCCTGATTCAAATCGAATCGATTGAATCGAATCCAATCGTGGATCAAATCGAATCGATTCTAGAAATCAGTGACGATACCCGGCCGTAGGTGAGAAACTGAAGGCATGAGGATGAGTAGATGTGGATGTGTGGGACAGAGTGGGAAAATAAAAAGATGTATGTACTGTATTATAATGCAAAGCTTATGTCCTACACTTTATGGTGCAGTAAGAAACTAGAGTGTAGTCACAGCCTGCAACATTTTTTCAAGTCTATTTAATATGATATAGTATGAAAATTAGAAACAGTATAAGTGGCCTCTCATGTCACTCTTGGTTGTTTTTAATGCCCTATACATACTGTTTCAATAGCGATGTTGATATCTAGCTTCAAACAATGGGATCAGCATTTATAAGAATAATAAATATGATAATATGAGCAAAAAGTCGCTGACCTTTTGTATCTTGTGTTTACAAAGTGTAACCAGTTGGAAAAATCCCAGCTTAAAAGCAGAGGAGCTAAAAATGCCTTTTTCCAGACACAGGATGAACTGAGAGGCTGCACCGGGGATCAGTATGATGAAGGAATATTTTACACAGTGAATCATGCAAAATTACTCCAGTCGAGTCTACGAATAAAAATATGCAGTAAGAAATGAGCATAATGGCTCCCCTTTTAAACTTAAAGTCAAAGTTAGTGCTTTTTTCTGCTTCTGGTTTCCCCAGGCGGTGTTTCCATGCTTAGCTGCAGCAGAGGGATACTTCCTAGTAGTATCATGCAGATCTATTGCTGGGCCAGAACACATTACATCGTGAAGAGAAAGCCACCTACCAGGAGCTGCTGGGTTTCATCATTTTTTCGGACAGATCAAATTCTGCACATTCGTCTTTCAGCAGAAGAGTTTCTGTTTTACTTTGTTGCGTGTACGCACAGCAGAATAAGTTACCAAGAACTAAGCATACACATATCACGACCTCTCCTTTTAAACCCCGCAGGTACAGACAGATTAGAGGCTTCACAAGCAGGGACTGCACATCACCTGTGTGAGAGCACAAACTACTCCCCAAACCCCACTTGTTTGCTACTAATTGGGTCTAAAATATGACAAACATATTGCTAATTATCGCAATACTTGAAGTCCCTCATCATGTTAAGTGCCTGTAATCAGCCTCAAAGTCGTGTAAACAGCAAATCAAAGTCAAAATGTGTTAGCGGGTCACTTTAACACGAGTTCTTGCGGAAACTGTGGAGATTCTTCATCGTTAAAACGATGGACTGATCAAAAAGATGTCAACAGAAGCGGGCAGAAGGACAAGCAGACGTTTTTCTTTGTTTGCATGAAAACAGAACTAATTACTGTGAAGGTGATTATTTTTTTCACAAAGGGCCGGGTTGGCTTTTATCGCCTAGTCAACAAAATCATCACTTTACATGTCTATAAATAGGAATAGTAGTGGCACAATAGCTATATCAAGCTATATAGTTTATGTCTTCCATATTTCCAACTATATCCATAATCACATACTGTGTATGCTACCATTGTATATAGTGTATTATCTTACTTTTTTTCATTGATTGTACTTATTTGTATTATTGTATTTCCTTCTGATATCTGTACCTGAGCTGAGGTGACGCAAAAATTTCCCCGTTGTGGGATCAATAAAGTCTTATCTTATCTTATCTTATCTTACTTTGCAAAACTGCATTTTTTATTAAGTCGGGGTATCCTTGTCAAAAATAACATTTGCTTAATGACTGGAAAAATGACAAATAGCAAATAGAATTTTATAAATCACACGATTCGGGTCAACCTATGATGCGGTAAAGTTTTTCCAGCTGCAGTCATTTATATTTGGCAGCATATTGCATGTTATATTTGGCTCTGACGTGGGACATCCCCACGTCTGCACAGGTTGGGAAAGCATAAGGTGGGGATACTACCAGAAGCAACCCCACCCACACAAACACATATGGAGGTGGGCTGCAAAGCAGCTTGCAGGTCAGCAGTAACTGCCGCTAAATTAAAATACAATACATTTATACTTTTATATTAAAATCCTAACTACAAACTCACTGCACATGAACAGAACTGAAGACAGCACATTTACAATTTTACAGTCACAAGAGCAACATATGTTTAAAAAATGAACAATTTTACCCTTACAGTGGTTCGAACTAGTTTAAATAAAACTATTTATCCTATAATGAATCTGAGATGCTAAGAAGACAACATTTTGAACAGCATGAAGCTGATGATAACAGCATCGGCTAAAAGTTTAAACTGGAAATCCAGTCAGTTGGAAACTTTCAGCTCTGGCGAGTCTTTCCCAGCCACGACTTTGGTCGAATAAAGCACTGCAGAAATGCCTTTTTTAATAACAATTCCCAGCTGTTAACATCTGAACAAACAGACTGATTGATTGTAGTTGGGCGAGTGACCAAAACACACACATTGCAGTTATTAAACCTCCACAGTCTGAACATATCGCAGCCCTTATTGCGAGGTTTAGAAAGGCCAACTTTAAGTATTATTTTGCTTTGTTAAAAATACGATTTCGATGTTTCAAATTTGTGGTTGCAATCACAGAGCTCACACTGAGCATAATCAGCCCAGTTATAATAAGTCTTATTTCAGAAAATAAACCATTAGACGCTAAAGTTTGAACTAAAGAGAGACAAGTTTTTCGCATTTTATTAATTGACTGATTTCTTTTTTGAGTCGTGGTTTATGTTTGAAAGCAGGAAACTAATTATATGTGTCTCCAAGTTTGGCCAAAGTCTGAGGAAGCCGTAATGAAGTGAAAAGACTGCGAGCTCTGCCAGGCCATCACACTAAATAAATAAAAACCCAGCCTCTTAATTGACCTGCCCGATGGCTGGATCACACTTTGATAGAAGATAAATAAGAGGACGACTGTAATGGATGGACCCTGCAGGTGTCCGGTCGGTTTTACAGACGCAGCTCATTAAACTGATGGAATCGAGGAAGCACGCACATCTCCATGAATATAATTTCAGCCTCTCTGTACATTTTGTTCACTCGGCGTCTGAAGGTTTAGGTGCTATTTACCCTGCAGCAAAGTGGACACAAACAACGGGCAGGGGGGAGGGGTATAATTTCCATGGAAATGACTTTGCTGCGCAGTGCCAGGCGGATGTGGGAAGACGTTTGCTCCGCTCAGTTTGATTCCTGCTCCAAAGTCTAATCCTCAAATTATCACTCAGTCAGCAAATCCCCCCCTTCTCTGCTCTCAAACCCCACTTTTGTCCCTCTTCTCATTTTCCTCTCACTTTCCTCTCAAACCGCCCTGAAGCTCTATCTGTCCATCTGTCTGCAGGAAAGAGGAGACAGTATCAGAGACATTGCATAAGTGCAGAGAGGTGCTTCACTGAGTGCCACGATAACTCTGGTTTAAACCAGTAATATCTCATGTGTAACATGTGAGCAGTTCATAAAAGGTGTCCATCAAACTACTGGTGCTCATGCAAGGGGAAAAAACCCATAAAAGCATAAAACATTCAAAACTAGTAAATGGCCTTTATTTGATAGAGTTAAAGACATACATGAACGTGTATCGGCTTGAGTCGTCTTCTGGGTGTAAAGATAAAAGATAAAAAACACAGAAATTACAGCTTCATGCTCCACAGGTGTGTCACAGTAAGTGCATGCATTATTTCTCACAGCCTCTAGGGGCAGTGGTGAGTACAGCACTGCTCTAACCTTTCGAGGCTCCGCCCAGGAACTGCTGAGCCCTCTGATTGGTTAGAAAAGTGTTTTTTTAAACAGCCTGAGATATGTAAACACACACAAAACATCAATAACCATAAAACAGAATCAAAGACACTGGAGTATTAAAAATGCGACACTGTTAGCGATGGATCGACAACACCATCGGCAGGTGAACTCTAGTCAATTATAAAAGCAGTGACCCTACTGTAGGACCAAGGTACTGACTATAAACAACATGAGGGGTCAAAGTGTTCATTAGCACCGGATGTACTGATGGCCTTAAGGACATAAATCCAGTATACCGCCCTTTGTTTGAGGCACTTGATTTTGTCCCCCCCCCTGGCATCAAGACTAATAGTTTCAATATCTCACACTCTGAGTGTTAATCACTGTCATGATGTGCTTCTGTGTACTGTTAGGCTATGGGATACCTGCATTCACCCACCGCGTCCCTGAGTGTCCTTTAGTCAGACAGAGACGACCACCAGAGCATTTGAGTAGGTATGCAGCACAGATGACAGCAGTTTTATTCCTAAATACATTTTCAGGATGTTCTCATAATGTTATCTAGTAAATACATAAATGACCACAGTAAAAACTAACTACAGACCAGTAAGTCCTTAATTGTTGGAGATCTTCTGGAGCTGATTCTCGTGGGTTCAGCAAAACTCTTGTGCACTCAGCTTCATAAGTTTGCTCTCTCTTTGGTTAAACATATCATAGATGTTGTGAGTTTGAAGAAAATACAACATATTCAACTTTTCTAAAGGCCTAAAGGAAAATAATTACTAAAAACACTATTGTGAATAAATGTTAGTAGTCAGTAAATTAAAACTGCAGACGTGGGAACACAAGCTGGTCTTTAGATTAATGTTGTAATTTCTTTGTTTTTTGCTCCATCATGTCCAACCAGCACGGTGGTAATACGAGCCAGTGGGAGAAGATTTGTGGCAATAATAAAATGCAAAATTCAACTGAATGATTTTTTAAAACAAAGGCTCTGCAAAAAAATAATAGTTATTGATGAAATAGACTTATCCTTTCTTTACCTTCCCTATCCTGCTGAGAGCTAAATGAGAAGAAGCATCCTCGTGTCTCTGGACAGCCTGTAGAGCAGAGAGCGGAAACAGGAAGAAACAACTCTGCAGTCTCGTGTCAAAGAGCAAGGATGTTTTACTCTGCATTGCTTTTCACAACTTTCCAGACTTGAGGTGGTTTTATGGTTGCAAAAAGACCACGAGGCTTACTGCCAGATGGTAAATATAATGTTCTGCTGGGCAGCCATATTGCAAAAAAGCTCAGCTAAACAGTTTCCAGCAGCACTGGGCATTATTCAAATGCATATATCTCCTGTAGTGTGGAAGAAACTGTCACAGTAAAAAAAATTAATGAATGAATGACTCAAGAGTTTTTCAGCTGGTTGTATCATGCACATCTATTGCTGCATGATACAACCAGCTGAAAAACGTCTTAAATTATTATCCCAAGCACCTAATTTCTTTAGCGATCTCTGGATCAGATGGGGCTAAATGCCAACCTCGTGTATTATTTGCATGACAGACATCTGTTCTCTTCTGCTTATTCAAACTATTGTCGTGGAGAAGCTGGAGTCTATACCAGCTTCATGCAGTGAGAGGTGGGTTACACCCTAGACATGTCCCACTCTGTCTCAGGGGTGACACAGGGAGACATACAACCACCCAATTTAAAGCACCAGTTATCCTAACAGGCCTTTGGGCTGCGAGGGGAAGTCAGAGCAGTTGGGAGAACATGCTAACTCCACAGAGAAAGGCCCCAGCCAGATGGAGGATTTGAACCTCTTTGTAACAGTGCTAATGTATATGTTTGGGGATAAAGAGGGTGAAGGGCAAACATTACTGATTATCAAACTAAGTTTAGTACCTGCTGTTAGCTAGCACACATTAAATGTAACTTAAACTTGAAACTTTTGTGTTTCCCGTTACATTTATTAGTTGCGTAATCACAGTCCTTAAAACACTTCAGGCATAAGAAGATCTTTCTTATCCTCTTACGCTCTTAACCAGCAGGTCGCTACTTACAGCGTTGCAATAAATAAAATCATATCAGCATATATTAAAAGTATAGACGATTATCTTTGTGAGGAAATCGTGTGTTAGCAAATCTTGTGCCAGTTGGGTTTTTTAAAGCTGTTCTGAGAGTGACTGAGGAGCTGAATGCGCCAAACAGCTGATGTAAATTCATGTCTGTGTAAGCAAGATGTCAATCAGCATCGCGACAATGTGACAACAAGCTGCAGTTTTGTGACAGTTTTCCTGTTTCTGTGCAGCTGCAGACACGCAGACAGAAATAAAAGTCTCTCATTTTCATTGGAGGCAACATGTTGCTCTTATTGTGTTGTGTTTAGCTGGATTATAAATGCTAAAAGTGCACACAGTGATTGTGTAATTTAACCCCAAGCTAGCAACTCTGTGTACCTGCTCTGCCTTTGCCTGCTTCCTTCTCTTTCCTTTCTGTGGTCCTGTCTTCTTTAACTTTACTCAGATCTGTTTTCCTCTTTCTTCATAATAATGGACTGCATATAGCGCTTTTCGAGACCCTCAAAGCGCTTTACAATTCCACTATTCATTCACTCTCACACACTGGTGAAGGCAGCTACGGGTGTAGCCACAGCTGCCCTGGGGCAGACTGACAGAAGCGAGGCTGCCATATCGCGCCATCGGCCCCTCTGGCCATCACCAGTAGGTGGAAGGGGTAAAGTGTCTTGCCCAAGGACACAACGACCGAGACTGTCCGAGCCGGGGCTCAAACTGGCAACCTTCTGATTACAAGACAAACTGCCAACTCTTGAGCCACGATCACGATCTTACTTGGTAGCGTTCGCTCTTACACCCTCAAAAGTGCACGTTCAGAAGTTAAAGCTTTACAAAAGCAACGGGAATTTGGAGGGAAATGTTCAGCACCTTCATAATAGCTGAGTGGTCTCCCACCTGTCCAGTGCAGTGAAAGCTCTACAGCAGAGCTTGGTGGTTTGATGCTAAATGCTGATCAAGGCTGAGAGCAAAGCTGGTCTTTTGAAGCATGGGTCTTATTGTATCTGCAGAACTGCGCCTGTTGGGGAGGATGAAACCTTGGAAAACAAGCTCACAGCAAACAGCTGACAGCTCGCAGTGGCTCCTCCGAAAGACCATGTTGACTTTAGTAAGTCAGCGGGTGGAAACACTGCCAGGGTTACGGAGCCATTACGATGCCTAATATTAAGCGGTGTTAAAAACCTGCATTACAGCAGCCATGGATGAAAGTTACAACTGTGCCTGGAGCTGCTAGCTGCATGTTTTTGTTAAACCAAGGACTTTAGCATCTTTGAAACAAGGCTCACGGTTACTTTGATTCATTTATTTTATTCTGCATTAATGACACGCCTAAGGCCTGCCTTTTTTCTTTTTGTATAAATATTAGCAAGTGTCTGCGGCCGTGCTAACAAATCTGTGAGTCTTTACTCGAGCTAAATGATAATGCCAAAACGGCAACTTTTACTTTGAAAAAGGAGAATGGTCACCATCTCCGGCGTGTGCTGCACTCTTCACAGTTTCCTTACTGTTTATTAAGTTTGCAGACAAGTGGGCATCAACTGCAGGCAGCTGCAGCAATCTGCTAGTGACCAAAGCAACTGCGAGTTGTTTCTGAAACCAACCTAACACCCTAGTGACTGTTGGTTGATTGCCAGCGACCATAGATAGTAAAAAAACATGGATGTAGCTTCCTGGTAGGAAAAATGAGGATTGTGGAAGTCCCATAAGTCTGCACTTCCACAATCAGAAACTGTACAGATGACCACCAGATGGCGATAGCTGTGATTGTAAAAAGACTTCCAGTCTCATTAGAACTGTATAGGAAACAGATTCCTGCTGAGATTATGATCTCAGTCACTCATCATAAGAAAAAAAAATTACCAAAACGCATGTTTCAATATTGAGGATGAAAGTCATTTGCTAATGGACGTGCGAGTTCACAGTCAGCCCCGCCCCTCCTTGTCACATCTGTTTATTTGCAACCCAGCGACAGTGAAAATGTTCATCTCGAGGCTTCAAAAAGCTTCACAAGCCAGCAAGTGATGTCACAGTAGCTACATCCATCTATGCTAGCAACCTCCACCAACCACTCCCAAACTGGTTGGGGAATTCCAGTGATTACCAGGCAGCACCATCTGGCGTTTACACCTGTGTGACTGGGGCCCGAAGTCAGAATCAGAATATGTGACAGATTAATTTCATACATTACAATGTGAATGGTTAAAGGATCCTTCTTAAAGGTTAGCATAAACACTGTTTGCAGATATTATGATGCTGTGTCTGCATGAGTGCAGTGTGGTTGTACTTGTCTTTGGCAACAGGCAGCTGCAGACAGCTGAGAGCAGACAGTAACGAGTACATGAAGAGACAGAGAGTCGGGACTGGGGGTTGGGAAGTGTGGGGATATCTGGAGCCGTGACTCTGTTCCTAATATATCTGTGTGTGGATCGACAGCTGCGGTGTGTCCTGAAGCAGTCGACTGTGTTACATGTCAGAGTCGCAGTGGGATGCAGGAGTTTCCTGGTGGAGTGCAAACATAATCGATGTATAAATAGTGGAAGGCAAAAATAGACGGAAAGAGCTGCTGGCTGCACGTAAGCCTGAAAACAAAAACATCATATTTCGATCCTCGGGTAAACTCTCCTGTCAGTGATGTTGTTAAATCACAAAACTGCTTCAACGACACTTTTACGGCAGTAATATCAACTTTCAAAAATCATACCAAGTTTCTAATAAACTGCAGCAACTGAGAAGCAGTCGTGAACTGCCTCCCATTCAAACATCGCAGCAGCAAGAAGGAATGTTTTACTGTCACCTCTGAGTTTTAAACTGCTGGATTTGACCTTTAGATGCAGCACGTAGTCATCAAAACTGATTAGTGTAATGGATGAATTAAGAGTTCTTTTCTTATATAAATCTACATATTTCTGTAGATGTTAGACATTATCAAGCATGAAGTGTATGCGCACACACACACACACTAATTAGTGCACCAGAACAGAAGCAGAGACTTCTTGCATGGTCTGTGCTGCACAGCAAACCACATTATGTTTCAAATAATTATCTTAAAAATGCTTCAAAAGGCACAAATACCACAAACATAGTAAGAGGCCAATTTCAGTGGCCCCAACTACCAAAGCTAAAGCCTAGCAAAGAGCACTTGGCTACAGCTCGCTGTGTCAGGATACCTGTGAGAGAAAGCCACGCCCCCTTTCTTTAACCCTTACCAGAATTCAAAATAAAATTCAACTCCTGTGCAGCTGAAGGAAGAATCTCTCCACAGAGGCCTAAAGATTTTTTTCCACTTAGGCTGTAACATGTTCATACTGTTATTTCCATATTTTAACACAGGGCTCTATGGGGCCGACTTGCTGTGTGGAAGTGAATACATTGGTTTGTGTATCCCTGGGACGTAGCTTCCCTCAGTTTCCTGCAGGTTCCCTGAGTGGCACACCTTAGAAAGCATCACCTAATCACCCTGGACAAAATTATTAGGCCACACCTCTTAATCTTTGACTTTAGGTGAATTATTCAGTCCCATTGCCACTAGCATGTAAAATCAAGCCCCAGCAAAGCGGTCTGTCTTTACAGACATTTGTGAAAAAGTCGGCCGAGAGTGGTAATATTGCAGGAGGCAATATTGCAACAAGTAAGATTGTGGAATTTCTTCCCTTCTAGATATTCTGTGATCAACTGTAAGTGTTGTTATTGCTAAGTGGAAGCATTTAGGAAACACAGCACCTCAGCTGTGAAGCGGCAGACCACCTAAAATTAGAGGGGTCGCTGAGTGCAGAGGCGCCAGTCTCCAACTCTGTGCTGACTTAATAACTGCAGAGCTCCAAACCTCCTCTGGCATTAAAATCAGCATGAAAAGCGTGAGCCGGGAGTTTCATGGCACAGCTGTGAATGTATAAATATACAATGTTCAGACTCGTGCTTAGTTTGGCAGCTCCTGTGCTAACTGTTCTCTCTTTGTGCTCTGGATTTCCTATTTGTGTCAGTCGGCCTCCAGGAAGCCCCGCCTGTTGTTTTTTTATTCGTCAAGTCGCACAACCTTCCTTCCTACTCTGGCTAGGTGACACTGGAGCAGCCAGTGCAAACCACATTTCAATAAGTGTAAACTTGTGTTGCCTTATGTTTCACCGTACATGCAGAAGTCTGTAGAAAATCTCACTCTCAGCACAAACATTGGGATGAGAACTTTACAAATCCTGATTTTTCTGTCTCAATATTACCGGCTTTTCATAAGTGTAATTGTAAAAATATATATTTTTTAAGTCTAACAGCATTCAGCAGAGCAGGTATGTTCACGTACAGCAGGGCAGAAGCAATGTACTGTATCCAACCATATTTTGGGCAACACTAACTGAGTGCAGGGACAGAACTTTATGCTGCATGAAAGTCAACACCATCCCCAACATCCCCAAAGCAACAGCTTTACAACCACGAGCCCAAAACAAACATCCTCAGGCTCCACAAATAGAAGACCCTCGGGTCTCCCAGTCAAGGCCAGAACCTTGGTCAGTAAACACTAAAAATCTCAGCTGCAACAGAAATGAAACACAACAATGCTACAGCCATTGAGTCACAGCAGGGCTGCCTCTTAAATGAATGTGCCACGCTCGGCAACCTTCGGATAATCATTTTGACATAAATCACAAAAAAGCAACAGGTACGCCCTGAAAATCCTCACAGTCACACACACACACACACACACACACACACACACACACACACACACACACACACACACACACCTGAACCAGCATGCTCTCAGTAAAGTGGTAAAATTCTAAATTACTTTCAATGGCCGTTTTCATCACTTGAAATCTGGTCAATGTTGAGCGATTCAAGCCTGGACGCTGTCCAAAGTGATTCTCTTGCACGTGTAGCACGCAGCACAAAGTTGGACACAATCTCACTACTGGAAACACTCTGTTTGGTCTCAGTAACAGAGAGCGTGCAGGAGGAGGCCACATGCTCGCTCGTTGTAAACGCACTGAACAGACATTACACAGACTTTGTGTCACGGTGAGGTGGAAGATGGTGGAACATTCATCCAAATCATTGAATTCAGGTGTTCCAATCACTTCCATGGTGTAAAAAAAAAGAAAATCAAGCACTTAGACATGCAGATTGCTTCTCCAAACATTTGTGATAGAATGGCTCGCTCTCAGCAGCTCGGTGAATTGCAGCGCAGTACCATGATAGGATGCTACTTGTGCAGCAAGTCCAGTCATAAGATTTCCTCTCTACTAAATATTCCACACTCAACTGTTAGTGGTATTATAACAAAGTGGAAGTCATTGGCAATGACAGAAACACAGCCATAAACTGGTAGGCCATGTAAAATCACAGACCAGTGTCAGCAGATGCAGAGAGGTCGCCAACTTTCTGCAGAGTCGATCGTGACAGACCTCCAAACTTCATGTGGCCTTCAGATTAGCTCAAGAACAGAGCGTAGAGAACTTCATGGAATTTGTTTCCATGGCTGAGCAGCTGTTCAGATCACCAAGAGCAACCCAGAGTGTTGGATGGAGTGGTATAAAGCATGCTGCCCCTGGACTCTAGAGCAGAAGACACGTCTTCTCTGCAGGGATGAATCCTGCTTCTCTGTCTGCCAATCTGATGGACGAGTCTGGGTTTAGCAGTTTCCAGGTGACTGGTACATGTTGAGCCTCAGTGTGCCAAGTAAAAAGTTTGGTGGAGGGGCTATTAATAATAATAATAATAATGGATTGCATTTATATAGCGCTTTTCTAGACACCCAAAGCGCTTTACAATTCCACTATTCATTCACTCTCACATTCACACACTGGTGGAGGCAGCTACAGTTGTAGCCACAGCTGCCCTGGGGCAGACTGACAGAAGCGAGGCTGCCATATCGCGCCATCGGCCCTTCTGGCCAACACCAGTAGGCAGTTGGTGAAGCGTCTTGCCCAAGGACACAACGACCAGGACGGACAGAGCTGGGGATTGAACCAGTTACAAGATGAGCTTCCCAACCCCCTGAACTACGGTCGCCCCACAAATTATGGTGCTTTCCAAGAGTTGGGCTCGGCCCCTTAGTACCAGTAAAATGACCCCTTAATGCTTCAGCATACCAAGACAATTTGGACAAGTTCATCCTCCCAACTTTGTGGGAAAAGTTTGGGGATGACTCCTTACTGTTCCAATGTGACTCCACACCAGCGCACAAAGTAAGGTCCATAAAGAGATGGAGGAGTTTGTGCAGGCCAGTCAAGTTTCTCCACACCAGAGTCCTGAACTCAACCTGACACACCACCTTTGTGATGAGTTAGCGACTGTGAGCCAGGCCTTCTCGACCAACATCAGTGTTTGACCTCACAAATGTGCTTCTGGAAAAGTCAAATTTATTTATGTGGCACATTTAAAACAACAACTGTTGACTGAGATAAATGAGATAAAAACATAGGAAGATGTGACAAATTTTAAGAAAAGAAGCATAAAATGAGAAGATTTGATTAAGAAATAAGACAAATAAAAGTAGCACCAACTCATTCTGATTTAAAAGCAAAGGAATAAAAGTGGGTTTTCAAATGGGTTTTGAAAGTGTTTAATGTTGGGGAGGTCCTGATGGGAAGGGGCAGTTTGTTCCAGAGTTTTGGAGCAGTCACAGCAAAGGCCCGATCGCCTCTGTGCTTTAATCTGGACCTTAGGACAGCTAGGAGCTTTGATCTGCAGACCAGTTCAAAAGATCAGAAAGGTATGAGGGTGCTAACGCATGCAATGCCTTGAAAATGTGGTCAAAAGTTCCCATAAACACTCCTAAAGCTTGTGGAAAGCTTTCCCAGAACAGTTAAAGATTGTATAGCTGCACAGGGTGAGCCGACACAATGTTAAACCCTATGGATTAAGAGTGTGTTATCAGTCAAGCTCATATGTGTGTGAAGACACAAGACAAGTTCAAGACAAGTTCAGAGCTTCAGCGAATGAATGAACACTTTCCTCACTTACTAGCAAGAAAAATCCACTCTGCCTAAATGAAAGTGTCCAAAAGTTTGCTGTCAGAAGTCAAGTTAAAATGGTCCTAATTTGAGGTTAATGTGTTTCAACACTGTTTCATTTGAAGCTCTAAAGTCAGCATTTTAACTTCCCAACAGTAGTGCGTGTGAAGCTGGGCTCAGAAGAACCAAAGCTCCCTCTGAGTGCCTGTAATGATTTAAAAACAGACATGACTTTTGCCCACTGAGCTATGTGACGGCTGAAGCCAAACAAGACCCTCACTCCCCTCATTCCCCCACCAACACACACGCCCCCGTCACCACAACTGAATCCACACACTCATCCGTCCCAACCAGAGCTGAACCGGAGTCCGTGTTGAAGCATGTGCCTCCTCCTCCTCAGAGACACACAGTAGCCTGCAGTCTGTCCACATCCACCTTCTTCTTACTTATTTATAGCATCTTGTTCCCCAGAGGCCCAAAGTAATTGAAACCAAATGTGTTGCTGACACTGATACGGAGAGGTGGAGGGGGGCAGATCAACCCACCCACTCACCCGCCTCCTCCTCCTCTGCTCCTCTATACCCAAAGATTATAGACCAGAGGTGAGATTTACAGTCTTGGAAACAACTTTTCTTTCAATTTCATCTAGAAATAGGTGGAAAAAAAGTTTCTTCCAACTTTTCTGTTCACAACAAATAACTGAATTAAATCGTGTCAGTCTCAGGGGCTCTGCATTTGTAAAGCAGTTATAATGTTTTGCTTTTTTTCCCAGGCCAGTGAGCACCAAGTGGGAGAAAAAAAAAAAGCAGTTTTCTTCCATCTCCCCCCAGGAGAAAGAAGCAAAGTAAAAAGGACTAACTGCAACTTTAATTTGCTCTCTTTTTTTTTAAAGCAGGCAGCTTGCAGCAATCAAAGCTCAGTCCACCTCCCCACCCACCAAAGCCACACCGACAACCACAGTCAATGAGCAGACCCAACAACGCAGTGAAAGCAAACTTACCATGCTTCCTTCCCCCCCTTCTTGTTTGTTATTCCTCTCTTTAGTCCAACTCTTTCCTCCTGGGCTCCTGTTGAGCTCTGCTTTAAGTCGAGGTGTGTCAAGCAGATAAAAATGGAATGGAGCTGCTGCTAAGAAGCTGCATGAGGCCTTCACTGACCAAGTCAGACAGCCACCCCTCTTTCTCTCTGTCCCCTCCCTGCTGCCTTGCTCACTTGTCAGCTTTTCCAATAACAAACCAATGCCCGCCTCTTTTGGCCGAGTCCCCGAGCTGTGAGCCGCTTCCTGAACGCGTGGTGGACTCCCGTGACCCAGCTGTCTCCCTCTTTTCTTTCTTTTACTTTTTTTTTGAAGCTGCTGCTCTGCTGTGGAGAGTCCTGTTACTCCAGCCCTCTGTCTGTGAGCTGCAGCCCTGCCTTCTTGCCTTCCAGATTTAGAAACAGAGACACATGTGGGTATGAAGTTTAAAGAGGCGGGACTTGCCTGAGAGTGTTGTGTTGTCATGACGACCCCTCCTTGTCTACATCTAGAGTTCTGCCCCTGTTGTGTTTTATGAGCAAATACATGGGGCGAGTTGGGATTTTTTGTGTCTGCAGTCTGCACACTTTCACTTTTCCACCACTCATTAGAATAAGAATCAACTTAGTAAGTATATTTATATGCATTTATAGAATCTGCAGGCAGGGAACAAAATGCCATGCACTGGAACTTTTTCCATTTGTAGACCACCCAGAGATCAACCTCTGTCAAACTGTTCATGTGAGGACTCGAACAGAGGACTCGGAACTCTAACGTATCAGCTTTCATCTGGTAACAATTTAACTTGTAGTTACGCTTAAAAAAAAAGATCAACGTTCATAAATAATGAACAATACACGGAGCAGGAAGTGTTGGTCTGGATATCTGCACAGGAAGCCAGAAGAGGTTTCTCAGATTTCTTACACACTAACACACTTGTGTTCAAGCCTAAGGTAACTGCAGATATTTGATCCATTTATTTAATTAGTCTAATTAATTAAGTGCTTATTATAATTTTTCTGTTATTATGTACTTTATCTACAATTAGAAGGTAAAATAAGTGTCAGAAAAATGTGAAAAACACCCAGCACTCCATCCTAGAGCACAGTAATCCCTTTTCCAAAGTACTGAATGAATTATTGTATTATTACATAGAACTACATCCATGCATCCACCCAAACTGCTTTCTTATCTGATTGCTAGGACACTGGAATACAGCCCAGCTGACACCAAGCTATAGGTGGGTCACCACCAGTGTACTTTACACTAAAGGAAGACACCCGAGTACTTGGAGAAAACCTGAGACAGTCAGGACTGAGCCGACCAGCAGCCTCAGTGGATCTTGCCGCCAATAGACTGAATATATATAGTTATATAAAAGATAGCTTGTAGGTCTAAAACAAATAAGCCTGTATGATCAGGAGAAAGCCATTCGTTCTAATGAAAAACAGGGAAGGCCTCAGGAGGACATAGAAATCTATCCAAACATGGCGACCTTAATCTATGACCTCAGCTTTGATGACCTGATGAGTTCTTGGTCTCATTTATTAGTTTCAGGTCTTATTCAGTAAAACATTATGGATTTTTTTTAATTACAGTCCTCATTAGAATAAAAATGGAGAGTAAAACAGTTAAAAGTTGTTAAACTTTATAACTCACAAGTAGTTAAACTAAAAGTGTTCAGCGTCCCTTGGCTTCTCAGTCGGATCTGCACTCGTGTCCAGTTCCAAAACACCAGGATGGTGATGGTGAAATGCTCAGCTTGAGGCCAGGTCATGCGACTCACACAGGATGTCAGAACAAGGCGCTGGACAAAACCATAATTGTGCACGGTTCTTTTCTTTCTTTATTTGGTTCAAATTAACTCCATTTTGCAAATTTACATTTTTCTACTGGAGTCTCCAGTGTCATGTCAGATGTCGGTGGGCCAAAAATAAACTTGCTATTAGTTGAAGTTTCAAAATCCAATCAATTACAGCCTGAGTCACTGCTGCTAATTGGTGAGTCACACTCACTGACAGAGTTCTAAAAATGTGGAAAGATTTTGAAGCAAAATCGTAAAAAAAGCTCAAACTGACACAAGCTAAGCTAAAAAGACAGAGCTAAAAAGTGGAGGGGCAAATAGCCCCTTGACCCCCTGACTTCCAGCACTCTTGGCTGTGAGGCAAATTGTCTCATCTGCAGAACTCTTCACCACAGATTCATTTGCAGCAGTAACACATTCTGCGACCCTTAGCGGCCCTTTTGCCTGCTGTCTCATTGCGTCTCCTTCAGATTGAACTCTGTCTCATGTTGCACAGCAGTGCTACAGGCGTGCGCACTGCGCTGCAGTGTGACACTGAGTGTGACAGCAGGTCAGAACGTGCTGCTTGTGCTGCTGTTCCATTTTACTCAGACATATTTGTGATAGTTGTAACATCAGGAATGAATTTCAAATTAATTTTGCAGCAAGATAACAAGCCCATACATATGTTCAGGGTCATAATGAACTTCCCATGACAGACATACGGTCCACGCTCATCTCAACATCATCTCACATCAGACTGTGTTAGGAGACAGAAGACACAGAGAAAGTTGAAATCCACTTTACAACCGTGGCGAGTGTTTCTGGGAGAAGCACTCCAGTTTCAGAGGCAAAGGGAGGTCACGATAAGCACTGGTGTAGTGCAAATTGTTCTCTCTCCGTGAAGCTAATAATATTTTTGGCACTGCCTTTTGGTGGCTGTAGCTTCTGCACACTTCAATTTATGAGCCTGTTTGTTGTAGTTACTCATGTGCATTCATATTCTTTTCTCTTTTATTTTGGATTGAAACATCACAGCTGCCCAAGTTTCAGCGACTCGAGACCGAGAGGGGAGCGTGCGCGCGCAAGACTCACCATGTGAGTTCAAGAGCGAGTGATTTAGAGAATGCAAATTCCTCTCCTCCACTTTAATGTTCTGTGGCCTGACAGCGAGGGAGGAAAAAGCCTCACAAAGCTTCTCCTACAAAGCTCCACTTTCTTTTCGCCCCTCGTCCTCCCTCTCCTCACAGCCACACTGATCCCATTCTCTTTGCCTGCTTGTTTGTGGTGAGACTGATTTTGTAGGTTAGGGGAATACTTCATGCTTTGATGTTACATCCAGCAGCTTCACAGTACTGCGCCTTTGATAAGAAAATGCAAGGTGCTTTTATTATTAAAAGAGGTTAAAAATCCTTTTATATGCCCATGAAGAAGGTTAAGCTCCAAACACATCCGCACTCCAAATTCACATTTGTAAGCCTGGTAATTTCTACATTTCTCATTCTGATATCTATATCTATATATATATATATTTGTCTTTTCCCCTTTAATTCTCACATAAGCCACGGCGAGAACGCAGCCACCCTCTCTTAGAAGCGCTGCCTAGAAAGAAAAGAATAATAGCAATCATTGTCTAACAGGCAAGACAAGTCCAGAATCTTAAGTGGGCAGCTGGGATGAAGGCTGCAGAAAGCAGGGGAACCTCACTATTGTCCCTTGGCTGCTGCCGGAGCTCCACTTGATGATGTATTAATCAATAAATAAAATGGGAAATCCCTAATAGGCTTGTGGTGAAGAGAGGAGGAACACAGTGAAGCTCCGTCTAATAATGAAGATGCAGCGTAGGCAAAGCCGCAGGGGAGGCGAGGATCTCATACACAGACAGATTTTTAAAGAAGAGTTTAAAAGAGGCAATGGAGGAGATAGCGGAGCGATAGATGGAGTCGGTACATGCTGCAGAGCTGATGTGGAAGCAGAGAAGAAGATGAAGTCTTTCAGATAAATGTCAGTGGGCGGAGCTGAAGTCTCAGATTATAAATCTGAGTCCAAAAAAGGATGAAAGCATATGAAGCCAATTTTCAGCTAGACCAGATTATTCATCATGTCTAAGATGGCATCAAACCCTCTTGAAAAGTGTTGTTGGTAAATTTTCATAGTTGTGTAGAAAATACACACTTTTCAGGAGACTTGAACTTCTTGTGGATTCACACTCGGCACGCTGGCAGCGGTTTATAAAGTTATTCCTCTCATCACCTCCCTCTGAGTGCATGTGAAGGACCAGTGTAGTAATTATTCTCGACTTTAACGGCTCACGCACTCCTTCGGCTTCTTTCAGACGAAGCGTGGGAGGAAGTGCACATAGGCAGGAGGACATGAGCCCTGTATGCTGCCCTTTTACCTCCGTCTTAATATATCAGAAACACAACATTTCAGCCTGTAGACATTCAATAGGCAAACCTTCATCAGGAGTGTGCGGGGGTCTTTTACGTGTAATTACTCAAATTCACTGGGCTCGTCTATGTTAGCTTGTTTGGACTCTTGAAATTGAGATCTTGAGGTTTTTATCCTGATATAATGAAACTGTGTTACTTGATCCAGTTCAAGCCACTAGAACCTGGGTCTGGAAAGCACGACAACAAGCTCTCTACAGCTACAGCAGTGTTTTTATCAGAGCATACCGTGAAAACTTCAACTACTCAAAGCCAGATTAGTCAGGAACAAAGCGTGCCAGAGTGACGAGGATGAAGGTGGAGGCCATTTGTGGAAGAAACATGTGAAAAGACCTGCTTATTTGTAGTCACAGCTAATACGTTTTAGTAAGCACAGTGCTGCCAGAGAGCACTGGAGGATAAACTAAATGATCAATAATGTCATAACTGAATTTAGTTTTCTGTTAATTGATTGAAAACATCAATTCCAAGAGACTGATAATGAAACCAAAGTTGAAGGGCCACAAACTGCAGTTCCCTTAGATGCCACAAGGGGCTCGCTCCAGAAGGGAGTGAAATCTTTGCAGATTCCTCCTTCATAACAGGAGCACAGACTCTCTGCCATAATCGTGCTATCAGTGCTTTCACAAGCAAACTACAATAATGCAGAGTAAACTCCAATAATCAGACAACCCTCGAACAAGCACTTGGTGTTTGTGGGAAGGAAAAACTCCCTTTTAACAGGAAGAAACCTCCAGCAGAACCGGGCTCAGGGAGGGGCGGGGCCATCTACTGCAACTGGTTGGGGGTGAGGGGAAGGAGACAGGACAAAGACACGGTGTGGAAGAGAGCCAGAGATTAATAATAACTAATGATTAAATGCAGAGTGGTGCATAAGCACCAAGTGAGTGAAGAAGAACCCCAGCACCCTAACCTACTGCAGCTTGTGCTTCAGTTGTGCTGAGTGAAATGCCAGTATTTTATTTGCCTGTAACTTTGAACTAATTAGCCTATATTTGTATGCACAAAGTAGTTCATGAATGCGGTTTGTTAACCAGGTTCAACTGTGTTTGCTGATGACATAGCACTCATTCTTCTGGCTTTAAGAAACATGGCATCACTGCATCCATGCTTCATGTTGTCTATGGTCCATTTGTGCACTGAGTAAATAAAGGAAAGTAAAAGTTGTGAGTAAAGGGTAAATGGACTGGTAGGTAGGTTGTGCATTACTGCTCCGACTGAGCAATCGAAGCACTTAAGGTAGCTGCTGGTAAAGAAAAACACTTGACTATTGCCGATGCGTTACACAACCATAAAAAAAGCAACAAAACAGCCGTGTGTTTGTGTCTGCTGATCGCCCCGTCGTGACACGAGACATACTGTTATGGAACATTTCACATTATACTCACCTAAAACCGGCTCTAAAGAAAACGGATGTACAGGACAGAGTCAAACTGGAACAAACTGTCACTGTTTTTAGGTTAAAATGAAAAGTTCTAAAAAGCAAAATAAAAACTTTTTGCTCTGACGTTTCGTCTGCAAGGACTGATGATATGGTATTAGGTATTTTTATGCATCTGTCACATACACTGTAGACTGTTTTGAATTGCTTGCAGTTTGTTTCCTGGCATACGTGTCTCTGTAATTTACTGCAGGATGATATTTGAATGTTTTGTACTGTTTTCCAGTGTGGACCCCAGGAAGAGTGGCTGTTGCTGTGGTAACAACTAATGAATAAATAAAGAGTGAAAGAAATGAAACAATGAAACAAAAACATCTTTGACATAACTGAACACATGAATAACTATGTGTGGGAATAGTTTAGATGCTCTAACAACACATAAAATGAATTATTTTAGATGTATTTGTCGAGACAGAAAGAACAGATAAATGACAAATGTAGTTTAAGTTGGGTACCTTTGATTCAGGCACATGCAGGATCATTTCATTTCTGGGTTAAAGCAGACAGCACTGTTTGATGTTACATAACTGCTTTGATCAGAAATCACAGCACAGTTTATATTTTAGCATCTGTCTGAATCTATCGATCAACTCTTTAGCAACAACAATCCCAGTTTAACCAGTACCTCCCCGAGTTCACAAATCTCTCCAAATGGGACCTATTCTGCTCATTTCCAACTCAATATTTTTTATTCTTGCACTCTACTCAAGTTGTTTTGCATCATTCACTGTCCAAACACAATTTGTATTTAACTTGCTGGGTCTTGGTGCAAGCCAGCAGTTTGACCAAAAGCTGTTTTTGCCCCTTGTAAACAGAAGGTTTAAACAGCCTGTACTTACAGCCACCTGCTACCAGAGCTGCATGTCTGCGATGAGCATATTAGCATTATCCCCCATCAGAAGCTTCATACAGGTACAAGTCTAGACAAAGGTGATAAACTGAGTGTTTAGACGGGACTGTAGCCCGGTGATGCTCCATCAGGACAAGCAAGACACCTAAAAATAGACAAAAATTAAAACGTGCAGAAGTGAAAGTGCCATAAAACTTCTTGCCTGTTTGTATCCTTTATATCGCTGCCATCTTGTGGCTGCAATGGACTATAGTTGCTGGAAGACGTGCTTGGCTTGGATCCCACTGGAAACTGTAGTGTGTCTCCATTTCACTGATGTGTCCATCTGTTAACAAAGACTTTTGTGGACAAACCTTTAGCCTTCAAAGGAAGCCTGATGGGAATTTAGCGAGAGGCAATGACTCTGCTTTTGCTGCTCTGAGATCAGCTACAAGCCATCCTGAGTGTGGAAACATATCTACCAGTGATAGATGAGTTTTCTGTTACTTATCACTTTGGCCAACATGTGTGATGTGGAGACGATGGAGTTCAATGAGAAAAAGTTTTCAATAACTCTTTTAGCACATTAGCAAGGAAAGCCTTGACCACGGAGAGAGATGATGTCATATCCAGTCTAAAGAATCTCAGCCAGCACTTTCACTTGGTTGGTTGGTGCGAAGTTGAATCAGCTGTTTTGCCATCACACATTTTTCATTCAAAGTTTAATCCTGCTGTAAACATTGACAGTTAAACATATCACACACCACTCAAGCCTTTAATTAAATCTGTGATTTAATATTAATATTACTGCTTTAAAGGTCAAGATGTATTCTTGCTTTCCCAAACTCATTAACAGCAGCTTTTTAGAGATAAGTGGTCCTGTGAGGACAGCCGCTACAAAAATACCTGAAATGAGCTCAGCTTTCAGCAGTAATGATGGTCCATAGCACTGTATGGGAATGGGCCTGTGTAGGCTCTCAATTATCCAGGTCATGGTAGTCTTAAGAACTTGAAGAGAGGTTGAACTTCAACTTTTTAAGATGTTTTGCATCACATCCAAGAGGCTTCCGGTGAAGAGTCCCAGGTTACAAACTCCTAGTGGGGCCTGTGCCCCGGGGAGATCATCCCGGTGGTCGTTACACCCCTTTGATCATGCGAGTCATTACATGAGCGAAGGTGTGAAAAAAGGCATGAGTCTTTCCCATCACAGGGGCCAACAGGTTACAGCTCAACCATCGTGTGCTCACCTGAGGCAAGGTTTGAGTGCGGTTTAAAATCCCAGGAAAGGAATCTGCTCATGAAATAGTTTCATGTGTACTGAAATGTCTTCATGATGTTTTACTGTGTCTTTTGCTTCTAAAATATCCATCATCAACTAATTAATTTTTTTGTAACATTTTTGTAAGAATTTTAACTGTTTAACAATACAAATAACAATGGTTTACAATGCTTGAGCTACTAAGGAGTGCAGACGAGTGAAAATGTCCATGTGGGGCGCAGAAAGCACTTGTGCACAGCACTGCTGCAGAAAGAGCTTCTGGCCCATAGGAGCCATGTTTACTATGGGTCCCCACCACTGAAACATTCTCTGCATAACAAAAAAAAAGAAAGAAAAGCCCTTTTGCACTGCCCAACATTGCTGCACATAAACTGCAGAACTTCCCCACATCCCCCCTGCAAGTTTTCCCCTCACAATGTGGCTCAGTCAGCGGCTGCTTAGCTAAAAACCCTGTGCTCCAGGCTCCACCTTTTTCATGTTTAATTCATCCAATTAGATTACTCCTGCCTCCGAGAAACATCTGAATAACAAATAAACCAATCTGTGTGTTCAGTTCCTTTTCCTGTCACTTCATAAATCCTCCTCTGTGTATATGGATGAGAGAACGGCCTCGCCGACGTGTTTGTGCGAGCTCAGACGAGAGGCCATGTCACACGCTGCTCTCAGCCTTCTTTGTCCATCGTTCACGCGTCTGTCAAGTTTCGCCCAAATCTCTGTCCGTGTGTCCGTCCAGATTCATCTCTGTACATTGTTCCCATAGCGATACATAATGAAGGCTGTTTTTCATCATGTTTTTATGTGACTCGCACTGCACCGTACAGCAGAGTGTCTGGATCATTCCCAGCCTCTTTCTGTCTGCGTCTGAAAACCTGCAATTATGAGCCCAGGCTGGCCCAGCGACGGGGTTTTTAGAGTCGGTCTAAATGGCTGGATATGGATTGTGTCACAGATGTCATCATGAATAAATACAGCTATTTAATTCAAACTCCAATCAGACTGCACGCTCAATTGTTTACTCTTTTGTTTTCCTCCTCCAGCTGTGAGTCTGATTGTTATTTCTGCTTCATATCCACCTTTAGCAGTTTAGAAATTCCTCAAAAAGACCATCCTTGCTCAGGATTCCTGTGGCTGAGCATCCATAATCAAAGGAATGTTATGTGAAAATTGACTAAACATCATAAACATCTCTTGTTGGGCCTTTAGTTTTACTATTTGATTTTATATGAGCCGGATTCCAAAGAGGTTGTTTATTTCAAGCTAAATCCATATTTCCATTTGGGATGAAAATCATTACCTCATATTCCTCGCTCCATATATTTCATGGTTCTAAACCAATTATTTTTATAAACAAAGCAGGACCTGAGTCCTGCAATAAAAGACTTCTCAAGCTCACAATTGATTGTTTTGTGAATGCAGAGGTGCACAGAGTTGATATCTGGCTTTCACTTCCCACAATAGCACAACAAGCTCCTCACAGCAGAGAACCAGGAGTGATGATAGTAACTGTCCTACTTAAAGGCTAGAAAAATTATTTACAGTCATATTAATGATAACTAATAACAACAGACCACTGATGACAGTCGGTGGTTAAAGCAGCGTACGAGCTGCCAAAAAAGATGGATTTTAAGACCCCACGCTGTATATGTTCACACATTTGCTGGGAGAAACAGCAGTTTTACATCTCTACCTTCAATCAACGTCAGCAAAACATGTAAGTAAAAGATGGATGCAATCACTTTAAAGTCTTTGGCTTTTGGAGTTGTGTTGTTTTGAAGCCTCGAGTTAGTCACTGTTGTTCAAAACAAGAAAACAGCCGTAATGACACGCTGTATAAAACGATTACCATGCTGCACTAAATAACACTTGAAATTAGCAACTAAGCTCAAAGACTCAGAAGTCAGAAATCAAAGTGCAGGGCTGTTTTTCATAGAATTCCATGCAAACTGCTTTTTGCGACCTTAGATAGTATAAAAGATGGAGCCACTGTTACATCATCCACTTCTTTAGTCAGTGTGACCCAAAATGAGTGACTGAGCCATAAACGCAGCATCAGAGCTGCTCTGTAGAACTAGACGTCATTTTGCAACCACAGCTATCGAAATTTACACCAGCTTTTAATACTGTCTGTGTTTGTAACCAGAGCCGCCCCCTGCTGGCCCTTTGAATTAATGCAGGTTAATGGTACAGAGCATTTTTACGTACAGTCTAGGGCAGGGATGTTAAACTCATTTTACTTTGAGGGTCACATACAACCCAATCTGATCTCAGGTGGGTCGGACACGTGAAAGTCTCCTTCCTGTCAGTTTAAAGATGTTTATCGAGACGTTTATTCTCTGAGGCATCTTAGTACAGGAGAAATAAGTGCAATTTCAGCAGAGCATCGCAGTTTTTCTATGTTATAAAAGAAATGCTCCTGTAGTAAATGATAGAAATTTATCAGCACGACTCTTTGGGCTTAAATTGTGAGAAATAAACGTGTAAAATTACAGAAAAAAACTCTGATATCTCTTTGCTGTAATTATAAAGCAGAAAGTTTGTGAATTCACAGAAAACGCCTTTTTGCTGTGGACTCATTTTTAAAAAACAGGCTTTTCAACATCAGATGAAAAAAGATGAAAAAAAAAAGATTTTTTTCTGTCATTTAATTCTGTAGTATGAATTACCATGTGTGGAGATCTTTATCAGTAGGAATCATTAACCTCTTAAGCCCCAACGCCCCCTGATACGGGGGCAAAAGGCAGGAGATCAGTTAGGCTTGGGGCTTAAGAGGTTAATACCTATTTGGATCAGCTCGACGTGACTCAGCTCAAGTCGTTTACCATTACAATGGAGTACACCCTAATGTGGGCGGGGTCGTTATAGTAATGCAGCCGAATGTCTGGTGATGCTATTTGTATGCAATGTGAGCACCACAACAAACGAGGACGTCAATACGATTGTATACCTGCTGCTTTTTGTCAGACTCGGGGACCACAGTGTTGTTTTTTGTGAAGCCTTTTCCTTCGGTGCTGAGTTTGAAAAATGGTGGTTTTGATTTTTGAGAAGGAGATGCTCTCAGGAGTCATCGAGTGATGCCACTAACTAGCCAATCGGTGAGATACAGACTGATGACATCACATTTTCGGATTGCCTCCGGTACTAAAAAAGTACCTGGTACCAGGTACTATCACCTAATGGAAAAGCCTAAAACTAGTGTTGAGACCACAAGTACAACGCTCTGCTGACTCCAAACCCTCTCTGCCATTAACATCAGCACAGGAACTAGCGCTGGGATGTTCATGTACGGAGTTTCATGGCCGAGCAGCTCCTGTTGGTGTAATGTGTAGGCGGCTCAGTACTTTTGTCCATTAGTGGAGATGCTGAGTACTAATCAGGACTCAAGTCTTTTTTTCTCTTCACACTTTTGTCAAAGTTGGCACTGATGCAACTCTGTAACTTCTGAAAGACCCACCGGTGATTCATTCAGCTGATCAATGACCGTTAATCCAATTTTGAAAGTCACGTTTTGGTGAACGTGGCCACACTCACCTGGAGGTGGTGCAAAGAAAGGGTCACAGTATCAATCAATCAATCAAGGCTTTATTCATGGGAAGAACCCCATTGCCAGAGTTTTAATCTTACAGTAAAACGGAGTTATCTTGAACTCTTGACAACTCTCGATTAAGTAATCCTGACTTAAAATTCGAACTTGTGTGTCTACTTCTATCATGTGAGGCTTTTCTTTGGCCAGCTTTGTGCCGTGCACCATAAAAACTGTATACAGTATTTCATCAGTACTTGACCTATGACTCTATTATTAAAAGCGTACAGTATATATACATCTTCCTCCGCTTGAGTTTCACGGTGGTCTGCTGTGTTCCTCTCCTTTCTAGCGTTTCTCTCTGCCAGGAGGCACATCTTTTTCTATCTGACGAGCTGAACTCACAGAAATCACCGAGAGCGATGTGAAATCACAAGCAATCAAAGAAACTGCCACTCACCACCAGCCGATTTCAAACATATACACGCTAGTCACATTCCAGCTCTGTCATCTGCCTTCAACTTTGTCCAACGCTGTTATTTTTTTCTTCAAAAGTTACAGTTGTAGTCATTTATATGGCTTAGAGGGGGATTTCTGCTATCATAGCTTGACAGAAACCACTCTTATCTATTCTAGCAAAAACGCTGCTTTGTGGGGCAAAAAACAGGCGGCCGTGGTGCCGTTTGCAGGGCTGCAACAGTCAAGTTTCTCCACATGCATTTTTAATGAGTTACAATGGCCTTTCTGCTGGATGTGCTTTTTAAGCAGAAATGCACAGTAATCATAATAAGGGTAATGCCGTGAGTGTCCCACGGAGCAACCGTACTGATACCGAGCCGTACTGACGAGACATGATTGTTTAACCCTGGGATGAAGACATCTCCACTGTTAAAATACATGATAACCCTGTGTATTTGTGTAAATTTGAAAATCACGATGAGCTGGGGACCAATTTAAAAAAAATCAAATGTGAGCTTAATGTAAATATGAGGCTATTATTTCATTAAATAAACATTAGCAGAAAAGCTGCGATCATCGCAGAAGCATTTTCAGGCTGTGGATTCTGTGTCACTGATTTTCAGGCTAAACACAGAAGGAAACCATCTAAAGGTCAAGGCTGGGGGGAACATGAATGACATTTTGCAGTGAAATTGAGTTCAAAGTCTTTGGTACTGGTGTTTTAATTTAAGAGCAGGAAAGTGTATCCACACTGGAGTTCTTACAACACGAGCCTCTGCTCCTGGAGGCCAAGCCATCAGACTTTAGTTCAGGGGTCATCGACCTTTACTTATGAAACGCAGGCTGATTAAGGTGGAGCTTTGAATTCTAGTCTCTGATAGTATTAGGCTAAACTTTTACTTTTTCTTTTTAATTCACTTAATGTTTGAGCCCCTTCTCACCTGTCTGAGCTCCTCTCTGTTTATGCTCCAGGAAAAACCATGAGGTCTAGCTCAAAATTAATGCTATCCATCCTGCGGTCTAATCTCAAATCTTGTGGTGATAGAGCCTTCTCTGTGGCAGGTCCCAGACTTTGGATTAGTCTTCCCCTAAATATTAGATCTGCACAAACACTTGATCAATTTAAATCCCTTCTAAAGACACATTTTTATGCCCGGCTTTTAACACACTATGACCCAAACATTTTGGTCTTATTTAACAGTCTTAGTTATTGTTTTAATTCTTTTATTGTCCTGTAATTGTTTTATAATGTTATTATTGTTTTACATTGTTTCTTTTTAATGGCATTTTTAGATTTTCTTTGTGCAGCATCATCTGTCTGGAAATGTGCTATATAAATAAATTTGACCTTGACCCTGACCTATACACATTCAGGTAGCACTCAAAGCTCAGTAAACACTGGGACACTTTCCAGATTTAAGCAACAAAAGGATGAAGACCCGACTCTTTGAACTTGGCATTTAGAGCCCTCAAAGATTTTTATTTCTTAAACACTCTGACTGAACTTCACTTTTCCCCTTAAAGTCTTTCAACTTCAATTTAAAAAATTTAGACCCAGCTTTTTTTTTTTTTTGTTACTACTGGCAAATTCTGAGGTTAAAAAAATAAATGGAGCTAAAACTGCTGTTGCATCAATGTGCTCTTGAGGCTGGCTCCAAAAATGACCCAGCTGATTTCCCTGTTATAATACTCAGCTTTAACTGTTTTGGTATCAATATCTAACTTTCTCTTCATTACAATCATATCAGTTTATTTAAAAAAAAAAATCACCTATTAAAATTCTATTAACACGTTAAATTTGCATTATTTGGAGCGTGAGCACTTTAAATTGCAGGCGTGTGCTGACACTGACTGCTGTATTTGCAAGTTTTCTGCTAAATTTCACCTTTTCTACTTGAATCCCCAAAAGTTGATTCTGTTCATCTGGACGTAGCGTTTTGTGGGAGAAACGTTTTATCATCATCCAAGTGACTTCTTCAGTCTCAGCTGACTGCAGGTTTCCCCAATCTTATAAACAGTGCATTTGCATAATGACTGAAACCAGCCCAGTGCAAATTCATTGATCAACAACCACTGATCAATGGCCATGAGTACCATTCACAGTGAGTTGGGGAATGGCTGCAATCACAGCATTGTAAGATGGTGACAGATGTACCCTTGGGCCCCCCCTCTCCTCGATTCAGAGATGGTCTTTCCCTTTTCACGTAAATGGCCTCCTTGACTCCGCCCTCAAACCAGCGTTCCTCCCTGTCCAAGATGTGTACATCCTCATCTTTGAAAGAGTGTCCACTGGCCTGTAGGTGTGAATAGACGGCAGAGCCCTGGCCTGACGAGGTAGCTCTTCTTGTTGTGCCATCCGCTTTGCAAAGGTTGTTTGGTTTCCCCGCAGTCAGCTGAGACAGAATCAAACTTTGGGGATTTACCTGGGCATGCATCAAGACGTTTTCTACTTGAACTTGGACCTCAGTCACACACATGTAGAGCCTAGTCTGTGCTGCAGGAGCAAAATGTATTGTTCGATCAGTTTGCAGGAGGATGCTGAAGATGCTGCTGCTAGGTAAAATTAGCTGCAGAGAGGGTTTGATTTGTATGGCTGGTATTAGGTTACCATTGTTGCCCTGATTTTGCATGGAATGTGCTGACTCGCCTGTAAACAACTGCCATTTGCTCTTAGATAGGGCTGGGTATCGACTTCAGTTTCTATAATTGATTTGATTCAATTTTGACTCAGACAGAACTTTTATAATTCTGATAATGTATCAGTACATATCCATATATCCATGTATAAAAACAACGATGACACTTAGACTTCATCAGAGGTGTAAGCATCACAGCAGATGCCTTTGTGTCAAAGTAACTGAGGCTAAAACAAATAAAAACATGAAGGAGATTTTTTTATAGCAGATATAACCTTAAAAATATTCTGCAGTAGAACAAAAACGGAAGAAAACCATGAATCAACGTATGAACATTACCTGATGCTGCTGAAGTGAAGCAGAGCAAAGTTACAGAGGTTTTATTAGAAACACAACTAAGTGTTTTGCAACTTGGTATCATTTTAAAAAGTTTAAATTTCTTCGGTATTGAACAGCAGAAATGAGGCTTTCTTGTCGGAGATCATTTTTTGGGAAAAAAAAAAAAAAAAACAGCAGCCGACAGCGCTGTAAACAACAGATAATGCAGAGAACAGAGATTTGAGATGGAAAACTGGTGTTGAAGGACACGGAAAGAAAGAGTTGTGCATGAAGTGTGATTTTATTGTGGTGGAAGCAAAACAGCAAAAGTAAGAGAAAACTCATGATGATGTTTATCAAACGTGAAGTGTAGTTTGGATCCTCGTTGGCTGCTGGTTCAGTGAATTTTGGTCTGAGTGACAAAACCTGCAGCATCAGAATCTGTGAGATGTCGGCTTTCTGCACCGACAGCGTGGCTGTGTGAACGATCCGCGCTTTGTGTTTACATGAATCCGTGTAGCTGCTCTCGTTCGCTGTTTTAGCTTTTTGGTGGTTGTTGAAATTGTTTTGTGAGCTTTAACCTGCGATTCTGGCAAAATGCATTTATACTTAAAAATTGATTCAGGATTTAATGACTCAATATCACGGTATTCAAACGAAAATTGATTTGAATTGGGAAATCAATTTTTTAAACCCACCCCTACTCTTAGAGCATTAGTGAAACTTGTATAAAAAGTTGTGCTGAATAGCTCAGCACATTTCAAAAGTCCCAACTTTTACTTACTTTACTTTTAAGGAGAATTGTTTCCATTTCCAGTCAACGTTGCACATTTCACAGTTTCACTGGCACTTAGTGAGTAATTTGCGAGTCTTTGCACAGTCAGGTTCGCCAGTTTTATATTAGTATTGTTTTATGTTTATCAAGCCAACATCAGACTAAAATCAAGGGTTCAGTAGCATTCTCAATGCAGTAAGTAATTCAAAGAGCTAAATGTACACAGCCCATAACAAAGTTAATTAAACGTGCTTCAGTGCACGGCCCTCGTGAGCTGACTAACCTGTACAGACAGCTCTCGCCTGCTTTGCCCTATGGTGCCTCAGAGTTTGATAGCCTGGGGAAGTTTTGACATGCGGGAGTCAAGAGAGGAGATTAGAATTAAGCGAGACAAGGTACATAGAGAGAAGCCCAGCAGGTTAATGATCACTGTGCCACTGCAGGCTCCAGCCATCTGGTTAGCTTGTAATAGAAGCTGTTTCTGGTCAACAAAGACGAAGCTTTAACGGTGGTAGGAAGTAATCCGATGGCACGGTGGCCAAGGAGTGGAAATCTGGGAGAAGGTGCTTATTAAGGTGTGAGGTACAGTGCAGCACAGGCTTCCAGATAATTAAGATATGAGCTACAGGTGACAGTGATGCTAACAAGGATAACTAAGAGGCATCGCTGCCTCTTAGTGAGCAGAGTCTGTCAGTATGACAGACAGCTGCTCTCCACAGTGTTACCTTATGCTGATCAAGACTCCACGTGTGAGAAAACTGCACATTCTGAAAAAACAAAGTTCACCTCTGGATGTCACAGAGCACTAAAAATGACCAAGAACAGACTCTCTGACAGCTCCTTTGAATCCAGTCCAGATGCTTTTTCCTGTTAATGTCGACCACAAGCTTGGATCTAAGCATTATATGACACGTGCAGGCTGTTCACCCCCTTTTGTCCTTTATGTTTTCTGTATTTAATCATCAGCAGTAAAGTGTAACAGGTGCTTAAACTTTTACAGGACTGTCTTAAATTTCAAAACAACTGACCTTGATTTCATTTGCCAGTTGAGTTGTCAACAAGTGGTCCAGCAGTGACCATATGAGCTTTCAGTGTCCCCAGTTTACCACCATCTTTAATAAAGAAACATACTGAAGCAACTGAAACAAGGTTATTGGAGAAAGAGCAGATGGGGACTGAAGGAAAAGGCTTTTTAGAAATGGAAACCAAAATACTGCTTATAAAAAGGCGAGTATTAACCTAAGTAGCTTTTTCGAATTGAACAAAAGAACAAAGCACCACTCTGTTTTCAGGTGACAACAACAAACACTCTAAAAAGACGGGACTTTTACTTCGTCTTCACAGGTGATGTTTGTACTACATAAAATATTGAGTCAACCTCTCTCTAAAAGCAAAACATGTAAAAAGTCTGCTTTGAGTGCATTGATGAAACTCATCCAATTTGACCCTTGTGCTAATTTTTACTCTTTTATTTTCCTTCTAGTCGCTTCACATGATTCATATTTAAAAATCGTCCTTATTTATCGTAAACTACATGCAGAGCCCAAGTTCATCCTCTGAAATAGGGAGTTCTCGATCCTGCCTATATAAGGTTTCTCTCTTAAAGACATGCTTTTTTCTCATTGGATGCCCCTCACCTGGCTGATGCTGACAGAACCAGGTGCTTGTGGGAACACCTGCTTCACTCGCTCTACAAAAACAAATCTACTGACTTCCTAAAGAGCTTTCCTGTACAGCAGGGAAAAAAAGCCAACACACTGAGGGTATTCCGGGTTTCCTGAGGCACAGGGATACCAGTTTAACCAGTTTCTCTTCAGTTTCCACCATGGAGAACAACAAAAACCTACAAAGGTCCACTTCAGGACACAATCACGTGACCTTCCTCAAGAAGAATTGTTTGAATTCTGTCTGGGAGCACTTTTCTTCTTTGCGCCTCAGTTTAGGTTGGTACTGACCAGCCTGCTTGCCAGGATTTGTTAGGCAGGGAAGATGAAAGCATAAATCACAGTTTGGCTTAAAAGACAAACATTATGCTTCATACTTTTCAATGTTGAGCTCCTGGATTTACATACATATTGAAAGATTATGCAAAAAGTGGTACTCAGTGCATTATGATGTGAAGTGTCAGTCTGTGAGTTGGGAGTGAGACTAGCTTAAAACCATTTTTGGCTATCTTATAAAGCCTTTACATTAGTCCTAAGTAAACACTGAAGGCAGATGGAGATGGATGTTGGGGCATATCTGCCTTATCTCACTTTGCTCAGGTTTGTTGCTAAGGAAATGCCCTCTTGTTGACTTCAACCAGATACAACAGTAGACGAAACTGTGGGAGCAGCAGCCTGAAGCCTGATGTTTGGCTTACAGGGATTACTTCTACATACAGTAATGTCCAAAAGTCTTGAGCCAGCACTAATTCCCTGCTGTTTTGCTTTCCTGTAATTTATTTAAGTGGTCTTAAGCAACGGGGATCGCTCAAGAAAACTTAAAAAATCCCTGTTGCATCATGGTTTTCTAATTTTTTCAGTCCTGGTCTTGGACCAGACCATTTTCAGAGGAATGCTCTACTGTTTGTTAAACCATTCGACACTGACCTATGAGTCATGAGTCTAACTTGAGGAATGAACCAGTGTTGTGTCTACCAGCCTGTCATTATTTGCTCTCCTTTCTTCAGCTGAATCTATGAAAATGCCATAGATTTATATGAATCATAGATGGGCCTCACCAGAGCCCAGACACTGACAATACTGAAAAAGTGTGACATCACTTTGACAGAGAACAGAACAAAAGGCAGCAAACATCCAAAGAAGAGCTTTAGATGTCCTTCAAGAATCCTGGAGAACTATTCCTGCTTAAAGAAATCTAAAGAAGGTTAAAGATGCTGAGGAATAAAGGTGGTCACAACAAATGTTGACTTTCAAAATTGTACAAACTCTGTAAACTATGTATAAAAAGATACTAAAGAAAAACAAAGTAGGTGCCCCTTAAATTAACATTATGGATGTCCAACTATTTTTGCATTCAAAAGGAGATCTGAAAGTCGCAGTTGAAAGCACAACATCAGTCCATCTCATCCTGCTACATTCACTGAATTTCTCCTTCTCACACACCACCCTCATCTTCCCAGTCGCCCCCATCCAGACAGCAGGGAAACATATTGCTCCTATTATACGCTGGCCTTTGGTTTTCCATAGAAAGCAGTGATTGTGTTTCCGCTGGAGTGCGGCGATGTAGATGATGGTTTTGGCAGGCAGCAGACGGGGCTTCTCTGATGAGCTAACACTCTGACGGAGGAGAATGGGACAGGAAGAGGCATGAAAAATGGTGCAGTGTTTAGCGTCGCTTGGCACCGATGCCGTGGGTTCACTGAGTCAGAAACGAAGAGACCGTCTTTGTGGGGTGTGACTGTCACTGCTGGATGACAGATTGCATTCTAGGGCCTCTGAGAGAAGCGCAGAGGATGAGATAATGGTTATGAAATAAAAGTCTCCCAAACTGTGAAAACAGACAAAATACAGCAGCATAAACTGCCAGTTTTAGGTGAAATATTTAGCAATACAACAAAAACCGTATGCAGGAAATGTCATCACCAAGCAGCAGCACATTCACACCATCAAAACTCCTTATTGTGTTTCAACAGCTGTATCGATCTGTGAGCATTTTTTGGCACCAAACACCACTGCTTGGCACTTCAGGAAACAAGCTGACAATCCGGCTTTAAGAAGTCAATAAACTGGTTTCCAAAAGGGTTGAATCAGTGCTCCCTCTCTAAGATTGGGATTACGGTAGTGGATTAGTATAGGGAGTTACTAGACTTAGCAGTAGTTTTGATTTATCACAAGGTTATTTGTGTCTCATTAGATAAAAAATGTACTAATCTGAAGTCAAACCTCATCAGGTCATGAGGTCCTGTCCCTCGTAGCCTGCATGTTGTTTGGAGTCCTGTGGATTTGAGACTCTACCCCTGTACAGGTTATGACACTGTCCAACCACATTAGCCTAATATCACCAGAAAATTACTGTAGGAAATCCGCCAGGACTCTGAATGCTTACGTCTACTATTAGACACTAATTAGACTTCCACAAGAGTGTAGCTCGGGCACAAAAGAAGTTTACTTTAAAACTTGTTGTGCAATGTTCCAGTGTTTGTATCTTCCCCCTTTGCCATTATTAAAAAAATATTTTGGTTATTGGCAATTAGATGAACTTATTGTAATAGTAGCTCTGAAGAAGTCGAATGCAGATCTCAGGGTGGAAAACAAAGTGGACATTACAGTGTTACAAGTATCTACAAGCTACAAATAAATGTAGTTAAATCAAGTCAATAAAAGCCCAATAAGTGTATTTTTCTCTGATCTCTATGTCTTTCTCACTATTATAAAGGCTAAGTTCGATAACTCTTGCTCCAGACCATAATTACACCATAATTTATGATCAAGGTGTCTAATTAGGGTATGACTGTGCATGTTTACAGCTAATAGAGAACATGTTTGTATCAGATTAGACTAAGGGATGGCCTGTTATGTCTCATTAGTGAACTGCAAAATAAACTGCGACACATTATTCGGACTAGCATGCTACCAAACCCCGAGCGGCTTTTATGCATGAAACAAACAACATTATCATTCATTTGAAATCTTGTGTTTGTCCACTCAATAAAGGTTCATTGTCTTTGGTTTATTCTCCAATGACCCCTGAGATAAATGTCTGGCTATTTAGAGGCTAAATAAATGTTCCACTTTCTATTCCCAGGTATTCAGTTTATCTAACTGTTGGTGTTGGAAGGCGGCTTGCTTACACTGGATTTATCGGAGTGTTTTCCCCCAGGAAACAAATGCTCGGTGCACGAAAAACAAGTTAGAGTGAACATACAGTAAATGTGCTGTAAGCGCTAACAGAGACTATAAAGCTGCAAGAACTGCCAGGCTGGTCGTAATTTCACTTTTATTTTATATCATTTGTTCTACTATTAATATACAAATATACATATTAGTCGACAAATTCAAAGAATAAAATGAGTACTGTATGCACTCTTCAAGCAAAGACAAAGTCAATAGAGACTGAGTGAGTGGGGTATGTAGGCAACAAGCAAACAGCCAGTTTTTGACATGGATGTGTCGTAAATCTGTAAATGTGCAGAGCATCAAGTGTTACAGGTGAGTCCAAAAGTGCAGGTCTTTTGGGATATTTTCAGCAAGCACGCACAATCTTACTTGGCTGTCCTGTTTTCTGCATGCACACCATTTACCAGCGATGACAGCAAGATGCAACACGAGCAGAAGGCAACCCTGTGATGCTCCAGGCCATTTTCTTTGGGGTCCTGACTTTTATGCTGTGAAAAAGTACAAGATTCCTTCTTGATTTCAAATTTTTTGCATGTTTTTTACTCAGTTGCCTGTTTCAGATTATGCAACAAATCTTAATATTAGACAAAGATAACCTGGGGAAATACAAAGTGTAGTTTTAATTATGATTTCATTCATTAAGGGAAACAAAAGCAGTGTGGAAAAGTAATTGCCCACAAGGACTCATCCGGGTCATGAATTAACTGTGATTAAACACATTATTTGGAGAGCTGAGTTCAATTTTGCTAGCCAGACCCAAAAGTAGGCTAAAAGCTCGATCCACCATCTAAAGAGATTCAAGAACAGATGATTAACAAAGATGCCACTAACATCTATCAGTCTGGAAGGGCTACAAAGACATTTTTAAGGCTTTGGGACTCCAGTGAACCACAGTGAGATCGTTATCTACACATGGAGAAAACTTGGAACTGGTGTGAACCTTCCCAGGAGAGGCTGTTCTACCGAAATACTCAAAGAGTACATTGACGACTCATGCGGGAGATTGTAAAAGAACCAGAACAACATCTAAAGAACTGCAGGCCTCACTTAGGTCAGTTAGGTCAGAGTTCATGATCCAACAATAAGAAAGAGACGGGACAAAAATGCCGAGCATAAAGAACACAAAGGCTCGTCTCACATTTGTCAAAAAACATCTTGATGATCCCCAAGATGTAGATGTCTGGACTAAAATCCCGTGGAGCTGCTTCTGCATGACCTTAAATTAAAGGAATTCTGAAAAGAAGAGTCGGCAAAGTTCCTACGCAGCAATGTGAAAGACACTTGGTTGCAGTTTCCTGCTGGAACATTATTAGCTTTACGGGTAAATTACATTTTCACCAAGTGTGTTTGGGGACCTAAAGAATCTGCCGCTAATATTTTGGATCCTGATGCTACAAAAACACATTTAAAGGCCTGTGGAGTCCCCACCTCCAAGGGTCAGAATGAGGACAGGGGGAATCTGCACTATTCCAGCCTGCTGGTTTTACCGTTGGGGCTGGTTTTGCATTTCACTTTTTTCTCCACTTTTCTTATTCATCTTGGCTTGATAAATAAGGGTCACAATTCTTCAGCACAGCTTAGGTCATGAGCATGAGAAAAGGCTTTTAATCATGTGCAACATGCATACCAAGTGTGTTCCAGCCAAGGGCAACCAATAAAGAAAGCACTTACAAAGTGACCGGCGGAACTTCTCAATCTGAAAGCTGCTGCCAGACTAAACAAACAGCAGCCGCCTGCAACTACCAGAATATTGTGACTTTGAGGAACCTTTGCATAAAGCAAAGTGACACTAACAATTGTCACGGTTCGTCTAAACGAGGGGGAAAAAAGGGTTGGAAAGACAGGTAGGAACATGTAAAAAAAAAAAAAGCACGAAATTCGAATCTGACTCGACCGCAGAAATCCACTTATCTGGCTGCTGTCTGGTTACATTCAAAGCTGAAAGCTGAAGGCATTTGAAATGTTTCTGTGATTTTGTGGAGAAAATGCAACAAGACACTGAAAGCTTCAACAGCAAGGGCAAGAAGATGCACACAGGAGCGTGAGGAATCTGCTGTTACCTTGACTGTCATTTTTCTTCCTGAGCATTTTGCCCTTGGCTAGATTTTCCACAAATTTCCTCATTACAAAACACAATGTTCCGCAGCAGAGCCACGCACTGCCAGACTAGTGCCAACAGGAAACGGTTGTTAAACAGCAGGAGAAACATTTATTGTTCTAATTTCTTTGAGCTACATTAATTTTTTCCCCCTCACAGCAAACAGTCCAGGTGTGTGAAATGCAGAATGTCAGAGGGAGACCGGGGCTGCGTTTGAACCTTAGGTGTTACACGGTGAACGGTGAAAGAAACTCTGGGAAGTTGTTTAACTTTTTAAACTGTGCTCCCAGTATCAAAGGAAATCAATTATTAAAATGTAATTTTCAAGCAAACGCTGCAGCCACAAACACAAAACACAGGAGCTAAAGTTTTATAGGTTTGAGGGTCTCTTGCTCCTGGCTTTATGTTAGCATCATACCTCTGTTTGTAGAACAGGAGGCCGGCATGCATCACTGCAGGCCATGCATCCATCCGCCTGCCAATCTCCCACTCAGCTACTTAACCCTAAGATACTTAAACTTCTTCATGTAGAGAAATAACTCATTAATAACATGCCCATGGCCTCAGACTCAAAGGTGGTGCACAAGCAATGTCTTTCAGAACTTTTAGGGTGAGTTCGCAGTGAGGGTCAGTGGGTAGATTGGAGTACAGGTGATGTCCAGCTGGCAGTCGAATGGCAGCGTTTTGCAGGAAGACACTGCAGCAACAACTTGTCTGAGAACTTTAGTGATGAGTGTGTTCCAAACAAATATGAGTCTCAGCTCAGTCTTCACAGTGAAATCTTAGTTTGCCTGACAGTGAATCATTTTTAAAACATTTATGTTTTGGTGCAAAGGATGCCTGCACACACCTGAACACTGAGCCTGCACACACCTGAACACTGAGCCTGCACACACCTGAACACTGAGCCTGCACACACCTGAACACGGAGGCTGCACACACCTGAACACGGAGGCTGCACACACCTGAACACGGAGGCTGCACACACCTGAACACGGAGGCTGCACACACCTGAACACGGAGCCTGCACACACCTGAACACGGAGCCTGCACACACCTGAACACGGAGGCTGCACACACCTGAACACGGAGCCTGCACACACCTGAACACGGAGCCTGCACACACCTGAACACGGAGGCTGCACACACCTGAACACGGAGCCTGCACACACCTGAACACGGAGGCTGCACACACCTGAACACGGAGCCTGCACACACCTGAACACGGAGCCTGCACACACCTGAACACGGAGGCTGCGCACACCTGAACACGGAGCCTGTACACACCTGAACACGGAGGCTGTACACACCTGAACACGGAACTCCCATCTGTCACTCGAGCCGCAGACCTCAGCACCGTGTCGTCCTCCTGCATCACTCTCAGAAACCACAAGGGTGCTAATAAAAAAAATAAAAAAGCCTGCACAAATAAAAAAGGAATACAGAACGGCGGGAAGCTGAAAAGACGTGAGTGTCAGCCAAAGCAGTGGAAGCCGGAACCCTGAAACAGGGTCAATACGTTTCCACTTAACAAGCACATGGTTCCTGCCATCCTGCTGTGTGAAAGTTTGTTTTGCAGTGAAAACAGTGTTTGTGGATTAGGACGTGGTAATTAGTCATTCTTATTCAGAAATGTCAGCACAGAGAAAGAAAACATAATTAATTCAGGGTCTACCGTCACTCCCCACAATCTCTGCACTCGGCAGCTTTCCTTCCTTCAGTCATTAACCTCTTTAACCTGAGGCCGCCACTCATGTCATTTACAGGATTATAGTTTAGTCGTTACTTGGGACGACTCACGAATGCCGTTATTTGTAATATGAGTGCTACGACTTATTTTCTGAGAAACAAAAACGCTCTTATCCATTCCTGCTTCATTGTTAGCTGCTTTCAATAGATACAACTGGCTACTGACAGCTGAAGACCATGAAGGAGTCCAAAACATAAAAAAAAAAAATTGCTTTGGCTCAGCTGTACAGAAAAATGACTTCAATTTCCACTTTGTTTTATGTTATTTTGTGCTTTTAATGAGTGATCTGTTTGTTTTGTTGGTGTTTTTTTCTCTACCTTGTGCTGTGAGTCACGGGCACCTTGTTTGATGGTGGTATCAATGTCTTTTCATTTAGTATGCCTTTGTAAAAGCACATTTAGCAAATGCATTTCATTTTTCTTTTTTTGTATTCAGTTGATTACTTTATAACACTAACCATGTTTAGATTTCCAACAATCACAATTTTAATTACACACAGTCAATTTAATAAGACGCTGCATGCAATAAAGGAACTTTAAGGGATGTGTCTAAATAAAGAAAATGAATATGAAGATAACATATAACCAGCATTTTGTACATACAATTCAATACAATACAACTTTATTTATACAGCACATTTAAAAACCAACGGTATACCAAAGTGCTTCACATAAAACAGCAGGTTAAAACATGAATAATATAAGACCATTAACAAAGTACTGAATATGCTAACAGGTCAATGGCACTAATTACACAAGAATAAAAGTGAATATCAAATCAAACTTGCTAAAAACAGACAGGTTTTAAGTAGAAGAAGATATATAGAAAGATAAAATTTGAATCGAGTATAAAATACAGGCGTTATCTAACCGGGAAAGAAAGATTAAATAAGTGAGTTTTTAATCAAGATTTAAATAATTGGATGGAGTCAGATGCGCGAATAGCAATGGGAAGGTTGTTCCACAGGTTAAGTGCAACCAGGGCAAACGCACGGTCACCTCTGGTCTCAAGCCGAGATCTAGGCTGTACCAAGAGTAACTGGTCCGATGATCTGAGGGCTCTCCCAGGGATGTATGATCTAAGAAGTTCGGCGAGATAGCTAGGTGCTGTATTACTTAGAATTTTGAAGGTAAGCAGCTATATTTTAAATTCGATGCGGTATTTGATGGGGAGCCAGTGCAAAAAATCAGCAAGGACAGGGGTAATAGAGGCAAACCTTCCGGTACCAGTCAGAAGGCGTGCCGCAGCATTTTGGACAAGCTGTAATCTATGGAGAAGAGCAGCATGGAGACCAAAGTAAAGGGAATTACAGTAATCTAATCTATCAAAAGGCATGAATAAGCTTTTCAAGATCCTTATGTGGTACGTAATGCTTAGCCTTCGAAATAAGACGCAATTGGTAGAAGCTAGATTTGACTACAGAGGACACTTGTTTGTCAAATTTGAGAGAGCTGTCCAGCAGCACTCCTAGATTACTAACAGTGTCAGAGAGAAAAGTGGCGAGGGATCCAGAGGTATCAACTAGTTGGCCCCGGGGGAAATGACTGTCAAACACCACAATTTCGGTTTTCATTTCTTTTAAGATAAGAGAGTTGCCCAAAAGCCATTCTTTGACTTCTCTCATGCACTCTAGGAAGCAGTGCAGTGACAGAGCAACATCGTCAGTTAGCTGAAAATAAAATTGTATATCATCAGCATAGCAATGAAATGACATGTTGCATTTTTCAAAGATTAAGCCTAGAGGTAGCATATAGAGTGAGAATAACATTGGGCCCAAAACAGAGCCTTGAGGCACGCCACAGCAGAAGGATGCAAAAGAGGAAGAATAGGTACCCAGAGTGACAGAGGAGGACCTGTTCGAAAGATGGGATTTAAACCAGTTAAGAGCATCACCTCTAATGCCAACTGTATCCTCGCTAGTAGAATATTATGGTCCACCATATCAAAGGCTGAGGACAAGTCCAGTAAGACTAAGACCGTAGAATGACCTGAATTGGCAATTAGGAGACGATCATTAAGGACTTTCAGCAGAGCTGTTTCAGGGCTATGACGTGGTTTAAAGCCAGACTGAAATTTATCACTGATGTTGTTCGCATCCAGATAGGCCTGGAGTTGCGAGAGAACTATCTCCTCCGAGATTTTGGACAGGAACGAGTTTGGAAATCGGCCTGTAGTTCACAAAGTCATTATGATCGAGGCTCCTTTTTTTGAGAATAGGCTGCACTACGGCATTTAAAGGCTGACGGAACATGGCCGGAAAGCAATGAAGAATTCATTAGAGTTAAAGTACTGGGCCCAGTTCCATCAAACCCATCCTTGATAATGCGTGACGGGAGAATATCATATACAGAATTTGTATTTTTCAGCTGTTCAGCTATTTGCTTAAGGGCAGTAAGTGACACCAGCTCAAACTGATGAAAGGTTGACAAACATCCTGGGGTGAAAGCAGGGCTCACAACTAAAGGGTGTGAAGACTTGAGAGATAAAATTTTATCTGTGAAGTAATTTAAAAATTGTTCACAGAGAGCCGGTGAAGACACCGTCGGCATTTCATGACAGGGATTGACCACTGAATTAAAAATTTTAAACAGCTTTCGAGGATTATGGCCATTAGTCTCAATAAAATCAAAAAAGAAAGCCACTTTAGCCATTTTAGCAGCATTGTGAAACCTCAGGCGGATAGTTCGTAAGATATCAAAGGATACCTGGAGCTTATCTTTTTTCCACCTCCTCTCGGCTCGGTGACACACACGTCGTAGGGCACGTGTAGAGTCGTTTAACCAATGTCGGGAAGCGGTTCGAGGACATTTCATTTTAATAGGTGCTACAACGTCAAGGATAGAGGAGCATGTGGATAGCAAAGAATTAGCAAAGTCATCAACTGTATGAGGTATGGGACAATCAGTAATAGTGGGTGCAGAATTAAGGAACACCACAGATAAACTAGTCACAGTTTCAGAATTAATTATGCGCATAGGGCGTCGGAGGCCCCCAGGGTGCAGTCCTGTATTGTATAAATCAACATCAAAAATAACTGGGAAATGATCAGAGATCCCAGCATTGTCAATGGTCTTAATATAAACGTCCAGGCCATATGAAAAAAACAGATCAAGGGTGTGGCCTTTAAAGTGGGTTGGTTCATTTAGACACTGAACAAGGTTAAGAGAGTCAGTTAGAGCAAGAAAGTCTTTGGCTAATGGATCATCCTTACAACAGATATGAATATTAAAATCACAGGTGATAAGAACACAGTCATATTTAAACAGAACAGATCCTAATAGATCAGCAAAGTCATGAATAAAAGCCTTGTTGTATTCGGCGGTACTGGACCCGTTGTCCAGTATCCTTAGCCAGACCCATCACCCGCTTGCCTGTCAGCTGCTCGTGAAGCTGTATTTCCGGGATCACTACAGAGATCAATCTCATCTTTACATTCGCATCCCGGTGATTCTTGCCCGAGCCTGTACTGCCAGTGTGACAAGTGAGCTCTCCAACTCTCCCCATGTTTATTGCCACTTTTTACCGATTGTTTGGTATCTTCCCCTAAAATTTCGTAGATCCACCCTGCGTGCGTCGATTACCCCTTTCCCTCCGAGTGCGTGTCAGCCCCCTTCCCTGGTTTTCCTCCGTTTATTTATCACTGTACACAATTTCCCACCCTGTGTAAATAATCCAGACACTGTAAATAAAGAGCACTTTCTGCATTCCCTGTGTTTCTGTGTGCTCTGCCATAGAGTCCGTTCGTTCAGCCTAACAGAGAGAGGACGTAGAATATTCATGCTAGCATGTGGATTAGCCATAGCCTGTGCTTTAAGGTAAGCCTTAAGACGGACACGAATGCCACTCCGTTTGCCCCGCTTCCTATAGCGTTTCTTGTACAGGGTGGGTAGGGGCAGGCAGGATATCCTGGTGGAGGAGTCCAATCATGACAGGGTGGCGTCTCCCGGAGTCCAGCATGGATCCGAACCAGAGAAGTGAGAGAATCGAAGATTTAAAAGTGTTTGCCAGTCATAAGTAATTAGTGCATTGCCACCTGATGACCATATTACCAAGAGAATGAAGAGTACAATGCAAAAGTCAAAAAAGAGGGGTCGAAAGGAGAGGCGAAGACGGCCTGCCGAGCACACTGGCGCCATCTTTGAATTACGCCTGAATGTTAAAGCAAGGTTAAAACACATACATTGGACCATATAATTGCTAAGTTATAGATATGTACACAGCAATGATTATTTCTTGGAAACTATCACTGTGTTTCACTTTTTTTTTAAATCTCTGGTCTCATGTGCACATCAATTTATCAGAAACATTTTCACACCCAGACTGAAAAAAATCAACCGACACACACACACACACACACACACAGTTCTTTGAATTCCATTTGCCCTATAAAGCTCCCAAAACTCCTCGTCTTAATTCTTCCTTTCAAAAGCAAAGCCAGGGGAGTAATCCACAATCTCAGGATCTTCTATTTTTTGGCTTCCAAATGCAAATGGAAATCCTTGTTCTACAAACGGCTTATTGAATGGCTTAGAGAGGCAGCTGCTGCTTCTCATTGGTTCATCTATTGATGGTGAGGACCCAGATGATCCCTTGAAGCTCTAATTTTTCACCCTATTCGACCAGAATGATAATGTAAGTAAAAGCGGACGCCTGATTAGTACGCTGTAATTACATTTAACAAGAACACTCCATACTTCACTTCGAAAAACTTCATTTATATTGAGAGTCGCTATTGTGAGTCAAATGCGGTGTTTCAGACCCACTTCCCTCCAGAAAAACCAACATCGGCAGACTTTGCGAGCTGTTAGTACGATTGATAGTTCAATTTTTAATTCAGAAGACATCTAAAGCAATATCCCAAACTAACCTAACAAATGGAGGTTTTTGTCTTGCTTAAACTGATCTTTTTGAATTTTTAATCAAAGAACTGAGCTTTGGTGCTTCTTGACTAAAGAGCAAAGTAAATTTCCAATGAACAGACAGTCGAAAACAAAGAGTGTTTACTGACAATTGAATATTGGGTGCTGTTGCTTAAACCCTACGATACTGTAAGATTATTCCACAAACTGTAATGGTCCAGGTTTTCATACCCAGAGTTTGATGGTTTTTGGATGACTAAATAATAACAATAACAACAACAACAACAACAATAATAATAATAATGTATACTTTATCCACAGTCAACAGTTATCAGTATTAAAAGAAAGTGGAACTGATTTCAAATGACAGCAACTTGGCCCTGAGGTGGTAAGCCAGGTTTAATCACAGAGCACATGTTGCACACAGGTCGCCAAGCTTCTGCAGAGTCGATCGCTACAGACCTCCAAACTTCAGATTAGCTCAAGAAGAGAGCCTAGAGAGCTTTGTGGGTTTGCCAAGCAGCTGATGCAGTGGTGTAAAGCACAACAGATTATATTACATGTAGACATATTTGAGCCTGTATGTATATTTTTGACCCTGTGTGTGGATTATAAAAAATCCCCCCAAAATATCTAACTATATATAACTAGTGCACCCAATTCTTGTATTTCAAAGTCATTAAATCAAGTACAACCATCCCACCCTGAAAAATGAACTGTTGAAAGAAATCATGATGAGTGTATGGAAACTTCTGAACACAAGTGTGCTCATCCATGGAACCTCCAGCTGTCCTCGTGGTCGTTCACAACTGGGAACAATCCTAACTTTAGCAGTTCCTCCTATAGGAACAGCCTGAGTGGTTAAGGTTTGGCTGGTCTAAAGCTCGAGTTTAATATATTTTGGTTCATTTCAGGGTGGCTCTTATAGGATGCATTAATGTTAAATCGTCCTATAAAATATGACAGGATGGACATCATTTGTATGAAAATGTGAACGTGATTTTGAGCATTGCCGCTTTCACACATCATTAACATGAATTCCACATCAGCTTCGTGTTAAGTAGTTAAGATTGATCTGAGCAGATGAGGAGATCCTCTATCTGATCAAACGCAGACTGCTGTGCTTGTCACCATCACAAAAATACAGTTTGCAACTCATTTCTTAAAAGCAGACAATGACACTGACTGCATTAAATAACACAAAAGTGAACTGATGTGACTCAAATGGAATCAAACTGAACTGACTCGGACGGGAGCGAAAAGAAGCGGCATTGAATTTGCCATCTATTGAAATGAACTCAACATAGAGTACAGACCTGTGCTGCTGGCTGCTGATAAGCAGTGTGTGTGTGTGTGTGTGTGTGTGTGTGTGTGTGTGTGTGTAAGGCCTGTATCTGCTGTTTGATCAGTGTAGTTGGGATTGTTGTTACTGAATGTCTGACACTTCTATGAGTTGCTCTGTTTGGCAGATGCAGACTGAGCGTCGCGTGAGCGCTGGCAGTCACCCAGCTCCACTGTAAGCTGTATGTGTGTGTGTGCAAGTACAAGATCTAACACACAGACAGCAGAGAATGTGCTGTCCGCAAGTGTGTGTGTGTGTGTGTGTGTAGTGTGAACACAATGCTCGATGTACAGCGAAAACAATGTCAGAATTGGAGCTCTTTCAGTGAGGCAGAGGAGCGTATAGGAGAGCATAGCTAAATATTTGTTCCCCAGTGGTATATGCACCAAAATAGTAAGTCTGCAGACAACAGAATAAAGTATATTTTCTTACTTTTTTATGTTATAACAACCTAAAAATGTCAAAAAGGTTGGCATGGCTACTCACTGGAAACCTCAGAACAAATATGTTGGTCTGAGTTACGATCGTTGTTTGTTACGTTCTGTTTCCTCGCCGTCTTCCTGTCCCATGTGGCGGCTCTGTTCCCATAGCTACCCGTTCTTTAAGTTTACTCTCTGCATTATTTAAAAGGTTACTTCTTTGAGTGGCTTTCTGGACTTTTATTTCCCTTCTTTCTTTCACTTCTTTCTTTTTCCTGGCTTGATTGAGTTCACTTGTGCCTTATTATCCATTTCCCCCGGCGTGTCTGTATTGTCTGCATGACCCCTGAATCCCACCGAGCTTGGCTGCCTTATGCAGCCTCACAGATCCAGACTGAAACAAAATGTCATACAAACATATTCACTGTCACTCACTCATACAACACCTGAAGACTTTTGAAGATTTCACTTTCTTGTTGTCATTCCCAGATGCATCTGCACAGTCTGTCCTCTTGTGAACTGTCCGTCACAGAGTTAATCACTGGCGCACCAGCTTATTTTCTATCATTTTTAAACATTATGTCAGAGCGAAGAGTAGTGATTGCGTGTTATTATATACAGCAACTCCTTTTTATTCATGCTCATAAAAAGCTCAGGAGCCATTTCACAGCTCTCCTAGCAGCCCTGCTCGGAGCCATAACAGAGACTCAGCTCAGAATCTGCACTAATTAAGAAATATACAGTATGACAGCCTCATCAAGTACAGCTGCCAATCACGAGAGAATATAATTAGAGGGGAAGCATCTGATGTATATCAAAGACAAGACTACTTCACCCGTAGGTGGTGGAGAGGAGCTGATGAGTTAATTGCTAAACTACTGATTGTGGACTTTGAGGAAAATGTGACACGTTCAAGGAAAAAAATAAATATAGCAGCTCTCTATCAAGAAATGCTGTAATGATGAAAAATATAATCAAAGTGAGTAAGTGAAAGAAGAATACATTAAAATAAAAAACTAAAAAAACAAAGTGATGCTAAAGGCTTCATGCCTGAACTTATCATGAATTAAAATATAAAGTATTTATAAAATACTATTATTAATATTGTGTCTTTATATATGTTTTGTCAGTCGTTATATATAAGTGGTTATTAATCAAGAATGAACATTTATATCTGTATTTATAAATTACACAGAGAAGTAATGATGAATTAAGCCCTCACTAGTACATTACTAATGCTTAAGAATATGACAATATTATATAAGCATTACCAAAGTATGGATGTGTTGGTCTTTAAGCTGAAAGGATGAATAAATCCCAAATTTGGCCCCAAATTGCAGAATCCAGCATTAAAAGTGATGCAGTTTCTTTACATCAGTGAGACTGAAGCACATTCAAGGTGAATGACTGTGATGAGAAAACCTACAGAGCAGAAAGTCTGAACACGACAGAGGGTGTCATATTGACTCGACACTGTGGAGTTTGTTCTCTGTTATTAATATTGTTTAATCGGTTTAGCTCGTGCTTATAGAAACACAAGAAAAATAAGAAATGACAAATGTGAACTTCCTAATATACAACTGCAGAGGCAGGTCAGGTTATTAATGATGATACATTTCGTTGGAATGAACTGCAATTATTTATTTTTACTGCACAATTTCCCCCCTTTTATTTTTCCCCAACACTTATTAGATTCTGTTTTTTCTAATGAGCAGAATGTCAGGTCACACATTACTGATGCATTGCTCAGGTCAGGAAGACATTCAGTACTTATACAGACTTTTAAAAAACATCTGATTAGGAAATAATTAGGGTTAGAAAACAGTGGGTAAAATATTTAGCTAATGTCGTCATACTGATGTTTCATATGAAAAGTGGCACGGTGCTTTTTTTAAAATGACTGATTTGGAAAAAGTGATTTTTTTTCTTTAATAATTCCTGTTTAAGTAATAAACCACAAACTATTCAAGTTTATTACATGCTTTAGCAATAGTCCATGTTTTAGCGTCAAACTAATTAACTAGTTTCATTAATCAATCGAACTAAGTACTGAGAGTTAAAGTATTCTTTAACTGTACTTCTCAGAATTATTACATTATATTACAACATCATTACTGAGTAATTAATCTGTAGCTGAAGATGATTTTAACCACCTATATAGTGCTGGCTCCTTCTATCTATTTGTATTTCTATTGAATATTACTGGATTTATACGTAGAGGAAATATAGAGAGTATATATAGAGTATAAGAGAGCAGCTTTATACTGTATAAATAAGTACAGATAAGCATTGAAGTACATTAAAAGTGCACATTAGGAAAGTACTTGAGTAAATGAGAATGGTGCCAGTGGGGGGCTATTCATATTTCCAGTTCCACTGCCACAATCTGGATTATAATCTTTTGATTATATTTTAAGTGTGCTCTGAAAAAAATAGAAAGAAATCTCTCTAAAGTCCTTAAAATGGAACCAAAGCCATCGCTCCTGCTCACCGAGAAAGAAATCTGCAGATGTGGACGTTTCCTTAAGTGCTTCAGGCGCTGTGGTTCTCTCACTGTGGAGCCCAAATACAGACTCTGTTATCTAACATTTAAACCACAGTGTAAATGAGAGAATGGGTCAGAGAGGTAGGATGTGCTCAGTGAAGCAAAGATGAAGCTACGTGACAAATGAAACTGTCTTTAACAGACAACAAGGCAAAAGTGGGGAAGTCATGTCACATTCAACCACTCAACTTTAGCGAGAAGAGACGCTGATTGCATATCTATAAATAGCTACAGTTTCTCTAACTCTGTTTTTTTTTTCTTGTAGAAGAGCGAAAGAAAGGTCGAACTTAAAGCATCGCGGAGGCTCGTCTCACTGTCACTCGGCAGCTGTTTGAGTTTGTGATCCGCAGCAAGAGCAGGAGCTTTAATAGATCACAGAGAGACTACCGCAGGACAGATATATGAGCTTAAGAGACACACAACACAGGTTATAAGTGTTTGAACTGTAGCACTCCTAAAGTTAGGAAAACCATATTTACAGAGCCATTTTCTACTAAAATGAAATGGAGGTTAGAGCGCACAGTATGGAACTGGAGAGCGAAAAACGAAAGTTCTTAAGGACTGATTGCAAGAAATGAGATGAATTATTATTGATTAGTTAAACAGAAATGGTGATTCGTTCATTTATTTTATGTGTGAATGTCGCAGCAGGATCAAAGCTGATCTGTGCGTCAGTCTTTTCATACATATGTAAAGACTGTGTGCTAAAACCAGACATTGATTTTCACAGGTGTTCTTTAGTGTCACTCTTGAATCGATTGCTGGTTGTCTTCATTTGCCAAGAATACGTGTTTTTTTCCTTCTGTTCTTTCAACTCTAATTTTAATCTCTTCTGAGGCCTCTGTGTTTATGTGCAAACCTACGACTTTTCACAAAAGCAGTGACCCAAAGATCAGTAAGGTTTGAAAGAAATGCATCTTGCAGATCAATCATCACTTCTTTTTCGATGATTTCCACATAGGCAGGTTTTGAAGCTCGCTCGCAGAATAGATGCCACCAACGAACACATGGTTAAATGTTCATTCTTGGAAACAGCGAGGTAAAGCTGAATAATCTTAGAGAAATGTGAAGTTCAAATGACAAAGCCTACGCAAACAGGTGAATCAAAGCAAATCTGCACTGTGTGACAAGGATATAAAATATATCAGAGAAAGTATTCCACCACAGAGTGTGGATTCTCTTAATGCTACCAGCAGTCAGGGGTGGAGGACGGGCTTATTGTCACATTTTGTGAGCAGCTGGAGAGATTTGATTCAGGTTGGTTTTCATATCAATGGGAATAATGGAGAGAGGAGAGCGATAGTATTTCTCTATGCTATAACTAATAACTTGCTAAGTTATTTACTTGCAGCTATAGGCTCTATTTTGGAGGAAAGAACTTCTCCTACTGGCCCTTCAAAGTTCAAAAACACTTCAGCAACACTTTGTGAAAGATTGAGGAAAGTGAAAGAAATTCAAAAACCAAAGAGGGAACTTTGTCTGTATTATAGTTGAAAGGGCTACAGTCACTGCTGAAAGCAAGACTGCTTCGTTAGCTAAACAAAATAATGTACAAGTGTGATTATAACGTTCATATAACAAGGAAAACAACCTTGTCTTTGTCCAACTGTAGACCACTTGATTAGCGCGACAACATCACACGGAGTAAAATCCAATGATTACGGCGAATCGTAAGCAGAGATCTAACTAATGTGGCCAAAAGTCTCCTGCATTGCTGCATGATTTCATGCACTGCTGAAGCATTGCTGAGGATGTTACAGTAGAATTCAGCATTGAACGTGTGACTGTGGAGAACACACTCCTTATAACACCTCTGACCGGATGCACCAACATTCGGCTTGGATGGTGCTCACCCTCCTACTCTTTGGTTTCTTCAAACAAGAGTTTTCCACTGTTTGGTTGTTTGACTATATGTTTATTATATTATACATCACTTTATTTTTTGAGAAGAATGGGAAAGGTTCTTATAGAACAGCACAACACATAAACACAGTTAAACTTTTAGATGCGCTCTACTTAAACAGCATGCAGTGATCAAACAGCAGGTCCTTGGGGGAAATGAAAGTGGAGCATAGGCAGGTCAGTTAAGCCATCACCAGTGCTCAACTCATGCACTTACGGGGCTTATGAAGATCTTATTTCTACCTCTACAACTGACGGCAAAATCTCCAGTGGCCTCATTACCAATATCATATAAATACATGGCCTGGGACCTTGATTTGTTCAATAATTCAGCGGCGCTTCTCTCTTCTCTCAGACTGCTGCCAAAGGCAAGTCTGGAGGATGGTGTTAATACTGAGTGGGGAACACAGCTCCTGCATGTGCAAGTAATTGCAAGTAACTGGATGAATACATCAGGAAGGGCGCACAAGAAAATCTACTGCTGGTGGGAATTCCCTAGATTATGCTTTTTTTGTCCCACTTAAGTTACCTGGGTATGTTTTGCAATTTACATTTTCATAGTAGAAAGACAAACCAGGAGGTCTGTCTTTCCTTTTATGCAGATTGAAACTGTTAGTTTCTAAACACAAAGTGAGTAAAACTGAATTAGGCTGTAGTAATTAAAATAGCTGGTCAGTAGGGGTTAGAAGAGGAAAGCACTTTCATAAAGCAGTGTTATCTGAAACTGAAGTTATCCAGCTTTAGCATAAGTAGCAGTGTTTATTACCCGTGCTAGCTACCCACCTAGCTAGCACCATCAGCTAGCCTAGCTTCCTCCTGCTTGCTGAAAATTGTTAGTTGGTCTCTGTCTTAGCAGCAAATAGCCAAGCTAATCATTTTCGACTGTTGTGCCAAAATAAGTATTCCTAGCATGTTTCATTTAGCATTTTTACCTTCCAGCGGTGCGTTCAGACAGTTTTAGGAAGAGAATATCACCTGCTAAAGTAGCTATGGATAACTCTTCAGTAAAGACTTGCCTTGTTACGCTTCCAACAGATATTAAGATCCTTTTTTTCTTCTCATTATTTAATTTTTTTCTCTAAATTAATATTAAGCAAGTGTAGCATTTAAAAAATATCGGGAAACTATAAATCTATGCTGTCAGAGCAGATGAGCAGCAACAGAAAACCAAACCATATAAATTTGGAATATGGATCATTTCATTCAGATGTCTGCTGTCAAAGTCTCCCACAGCACTTAAATACTGCAAAGCAGAAAACATTCAAAACACTGTGTTAAATCACATTAAAAACAACAACAACAACATATCCTAGCCAAAGCACAAAGCAGACCTAATCTTTCCTGTGATGACTACACAAACATTTTTAATACTCTTAAAATGCATTTATGAGGAAAAAAGCTTTGGAACTGATCAGGAATAATGTAAACATACGTTTTTGTAACTCCAGTAAGTAGGGCAATGGGCATTGTCTATAAAAATGTAAAAATGTTTATGGTGTAGGCAGCTGGCCTTGAATGAATACAGCATCTTCTGCAGGGTGATTTGTCTCCAAATGTTCAGCAATTTATTTTCTGTATGTGCTGCTTATAAATTATGTGACAACGAGAAGAAGAGGGGGGTAAAGGAAGGGAGGGCAGAGGAAAAGATTAAGTAAGAGAAAAGAGAAAGAAGAAACCCGACGATAAAGAGCTACTAGAGTCTGCCAAAGCAATTAATTAGTTTTACCATCTGTATAGCAGCCAGTGTGTTTAGTGAAAAATCAGAACATCTCTGTTAATTTGCTCTCTGCATCTTGTGCTTGTGCTTTTATTTAAAGCATCATAAATGCCTGGATGTATTTAAAGTTGTACAGCATTTTGTTTCTTTCTGCAAACTTTAGAGGAACGTGAATAATTCATAATGTTTATCGACCTCTGTCAGGGACCAACAGAAAATGCAGCAACATCGATTGAACCCCTTTCACGGAGTCTCTTTCACGGCTCATATCATTTGAGACCTCTCATCTCTCTCTACAGCTATGAATCTTTGTTTACAGCAGCCATCTTGACTTAAAGTTACAACTGAAAAAAAAAGAGAGGCTTTTCCTGCTGAACCCTAAAAAGAGCTTATTTCTTTGCAGTCATTTTTAATATTGTTATATGTATATGTGGTCTTTCTGCAACACGTCAATGTTTCTTTATTTTTATTTTTCAGAACAGCACCCAGAACAGAGGAAAAAAGATGCAGCAATATTATTACTAAGCTTTTAACGTCTACCCGTTTCCCTAGATGGTTCCTCAGATTTGTGTCAACAGGTAAATAATAATCCAATAATCCACAGAATTTGAGCCTGTTCTTATTCCCAGGGTTTCATATACTGCAGTTTTGTTAAATCCACCGGCTCAGCACAGATGTAATGTAACGCTGCGGTTACAGCAGGGAAAACTGTGGCTGGAGACCAGACGGGGCTCAGAATTATTATGACCTTGTGAAATGAACTTGTTGGACCAGGTCTGTGATCACTTGGCATCTTCAAAGTGACTTTGATAAGTCAAGACACTGATAAAACAGCAATAAGTCAGAGTCAGTTGACTGAATTGGATCAGCTTGCCAATAACATTCAATCTGTTTGTTAGAAATCGGGAACATGTACATGCAGAGTGCAGCCAGACACTCGTAGATATGAGGCAGGAGTTCAGAAGTCATTGTTCTACTTCCAGTCAGTTTCCAAAAGAATACATAAAAACCTCCAATGCAACCTCCCATTTTTACCTATTAGCAGGGTGCTTACCATATTTTTTACCCTTGGGTGACTGAACTATTAGTGGCATGGGTCTGGCTGTCAGCTCTACATGTATGGATGCTTATAAAGAACCCACTGCAGTTACATTTAAGTGCAGTGGGTAAATACATTTTTCAGCTTGCGGGGATATTGCTGTGAAGCTGTGTAGCAGTTTTTAGTGCTTAACGCTAAACAAACTGTAAGTGTCAATGAGAGTAAAAAGAGAGAAGAAACAGGCTCACGCTAAGACGATTCTGACGCTGCAGCCATTCCTCCTGCCTCCTTATGTGGTTAGTGTTGCTCTCAAAAACATGATTGTTAGTTCTTTCTGTCTTTTATGTGAAATGCACATAAAGAAAATGTTGTGTTTCTTTTGCACCACAGAAAATGGCAGTATTTGTAGGACAGTGCTACTTCAGCAGTTCACAGCAGGTTTATTGTAGTAAGAGACAATTGTGATTAGGGCTGCTCAATTAATCGAATTTTAATCACGATTACGATCTGGGCTTTCAACGATCATTAAAAATGACTGAGCCGATTATTAGCACCTCCCTCATGCTTTACTCTCGCGCTGCTCCGTGTGGCAAATCGAGCGCACCTCTCCGCATTTCGAACACGCATCACAACAATTAAGAGGACCCGAGGGAAGCTCGGAAAGCTAAGCAGAAGTTATTTGGAGAGGAGAGTGACTGCCTTTGGTTGAAAAGAGAGGTAAAAAAAACTTCAGTGGTGTGGAAACATTATGGGTTCGCGGAGTCAGACGTGGATCAAGTAGACATAGTGTGTAAACTTTGCTACAGTGTCGTAGCTGCACCACAGAGCAACACTGCAAAGTTCACTAAACATAGATGTTTACATTTTTCATTTATTTCTTATATTGCAAACATTTGCACTGTTATCAGTATTTGCACTATTTTATATTATTTTTTAAAGTCGTTATTCAATACATTGTTATTGTTAACCCTTTAAAGCCGGTCAGAGCAGCACAGAACCTGAACCATGTAAGCTAGCGCAATAATATTTTTTGCATATGAAACTTACATCTTATGCCATCAGCTTGTCCTAGGTCACGGTTTCCTTCCACATAATGAATTCTACATTACTAATTCTGTTCCTGCGCTTGCAGGAACAAAAACATAATATTCCAGAAACAGGCTTTGCCGATCCGATCAGCTGTTCATAACACTTCCCACATTGAAACAGATGTCAGCGCGAACTATCGCATGTCCGCCATTTCCTGCCCGAAACAGGAAGTGACATCATTTTCGCGGAAAATGTAGTTTTTTACTTGTAGGCCTTAAAAGCCTATACTGGTGTTTTTATAAGTCATGTTTGACTTTTCTGAATAGTTGCTGCGATGCTTAGAACTCGAATTGCACTGCTGGAAATATTTTTTTTTTGATGCACATGCTGTTTTTTTTTTTTGCAAATTTGCATCATAGGATTGTTTTTTTGTTTTTCCTGCAGTATATAAAAATTGCTGTATCTCCAAAATAAAACTATGAAGACACTCAAAATAAGTTTCCTGTTGTTGTAAACTATTTTTTGCAACTTTTTTGTATTTAAAGTTTTGAGGGATAAACCTCTTAAATTTCTCCAAGTAGAAATATATGTAAAAAAAAAACAAAAATGATTTTCAATTTTTTTGTAGTTTATTGCACTTTTTTGCAATGAATGTAGTTACTATGGACTTAATGCATACATATTATTAAAATATGGGCTATAGCAGTTGTATTGATGTATAGCAACTTGAAATGCTCCCACAAATGGCACTACAACATGTAAAAAAATAATATAAGCTCTGGCGGACTTGGTTCTATGCTAGGTCTTAAAGGGTTAAATAAATATCGTCAAATAATCGAGATCTCAATTTCAGTGAAAATAATCGTGATTATCATTTTTGCCATAATCGAGCAGCCCTAATTGTGATGCCTTGTATATGGATCAGAAATGCACACATGTAAATGACACTAATCACCTTGGCTTTTGCCGCCGGATGCCACCATCATTAAGCAAATCTGAGACACTTTTTGCCGTACTTGGTGTACTTTACTGTAGAGACAGTGCAGAATTACAAATACTCCTAACAGGAGGTTAGAACCAAATGTATTTTCTGATGCGATTGATGTGCTTCAATATCTGTCTGATGAGGTTCAGGTTCATGTTCTGTGGTGTCAGCAGCACTGTGGGAGTGGAGCCTGAGTCTTTGATGCAGAGTCAGAAATGAGGACACCGTCCATGATGTATCTCCTACCGGTCATGGCACATGGCTGACCCTCCCTGAGCCTGGTTCTGCTGGAGGTTTCATCCTGTTAAAAGGAAGTATTTCCTTCCTGCTGTCACCAATAGCTTGCTCATAGGGGCTTGTATTTTCTGTAATAATGTATGGTTTTTAAACCTACAATATACAGCACCTTCAGGCGACTGCTGTTCTGATTTGACACTTACTTGAATAGACATGTTTGTATCACAGACTGCATTTAAAACAAAGACACAGGGAAAACACTGATTGCTACATTTACGTCTACAATTTAAAAAAAAATGTACGTTTTCTTGTGCTCTCATAAGATACTTGCTCCACCTTCATTTGATGAGCTTGTCATGTTAAAATAGGATATTAGGGGAAGAGTAATCAGAGGCTCTGTTAGATGCGACTGTGCAAAACATTTAAGACATAATATTTATTAAACAAGTGTTATCAGTTAAAGGTAGAGATATGAAATAATGTGCCATCTGTAATAAGAAGATGTACAACCTTCAACACATTTACACATTTAAAACTCAGAGGATGGATACAGAAGAACCAGGTCTGTAATAATTCATTTTATGCTAATCTGTGTCACATTTAATGCTGTATGTTTCATTTATTTCATTTATTTATTTATAAAGCACATTTAATAACAACAGGGAGCTGACCAAAGTGCTGTACAGAGTAACAGTTAAACAATGACACTGACAACAACGACAGGTAAGAAAATTAAAAGAAAATTAGGATAAAAGATTTGGTAACTCTCATACCGTTTCAAAAGCCAGAGTAAAATAATATGTTTTAAGATGCGATTTAAAAAGAGTAACAGTCGGGGCCTTTCTAATGTGGAGAGGTAGATCATTCCACATTTTCGGTGCCACAACCGCAAATGCCCGATCTCCTCTATGAACCATCCTAGACTTATGTAAGGTAAGGAGCAGGTGATCGCTTGATCGAAGGGCTCTAGAGGGCGTATAAAGCTGCAATAGGTCAGACAAATAGTCCGGTGCCTGGCCAACTAGCACTTTATAAGTCAAAAGTAAGATTTTGAATTTAATTCTAAAACGCACTGGAAGCCAATGAAGGGAAGCAAGCACCGGAGTAATATGTTGGTGTTTCTTCACACGAGTCAAGAGGCGAGCTGCAGCATTCTGTACCAGTTGGAGCCGGGCCGAGCTGGACTGACTGACACCCGCATACAGTGAATTGCAGTGATCCAGTTGAGATAAAACGAACGCATGAATTGCTCGTTCCAAATTTCTAACAGATAAAAAAGATCTCACTTTGGATAGGAGCCTTAATTTAAAAAAGGACCGCTGGGCAACTGAATTAATTTGTTTCTCGAATGTAAGTTTGCTATCCAAGAAAACCCCCAGGTTTTTTACATGCGTTTTAACAGCACATGTTAGGTTGCATAAGTCCAAATCTGGGGCATTGAAATTACAGCTCGGTCCAAAAATAATTACCTCAGTTTTATCCTCGTTGAAGGTAAGAAAATTTGAGGCCATCCAGGTTTTAACTTCGTCAAGACATTTGACTCCATGGGCGTGGAGGTGTTTCTATTAAACCGAAGATAAATCTGGGTGTCGTCGGCATATGAGTGAAAGCAGATGTTATGCTTCCTAAAGATTAGGCCTAGGGGCAACATGTAGATTGAAAAAAGAATTGGGCCTAATATGGAACCCTGCGTATGTTTTCATATTTAGTTGTTGTTCTGTGATTTCTTGATTGTAATGTGGATTTATCATGTTGTCATTTTATTTGTTGTAAATTCTCTGTGTTACTTTTCTTATTTATTGTTTTTGTCTGACCTGCGAGGGACTACAGATAAAAAGTAGCCTTTTGGCTTATTATAGCATATTTACATTGATATGTTCATTTGTATGCACTGTCCCTTTTATATCAATAAATTCAATTTCAAAACTCGTCAACGTTAGCATTTTGGCCATCATGTTGTTTTCTTTGGCAGGAACATTTAGTGACGTGAGGGTGAAGTTATCGGGTAACAGAGCTCAGGGCACAGAAACAGAACTCTGCACAGAATACGTGAGTTTCTCTCAGAAACTGTAAGCCATGCTGTTTGTTGGGTAATTGCTTTAAAGACACTGACAGCACAAAAACAGGAGAGAGGTCAAGAAGTGTTTCCAATTAGTGAAGGTGACAGTTATGAAGTAAAACTGCCTGCATGAACACACCTGTCAGTCAAACCCTGAACTTTGGGCTTTAATTTAGGCTGAATTATTTAAAAAAAGAAGAAGAAGAAAAGCACCATTTGTACAGACCTTTAAAGGGGAAATGAGCTGTTTTAGCCTTTTTTTAATATATAATCCCTCTCAGGCTAAAAACAGGTAAACTTGGGGTGTCTATGGGGGATTTGAGGAACTGCAGTTTTTAACGCTCTCCTTTTGGCTTAATGTTCTTTGCCCTGGGGGCTGGAACCATAACGAAGCTATGCCTCTCCAAGGAGCACTTTCTACTGCACACTAACGGTGGTAAAACTAAACTTAGATTTAAAAAGATGAAATTTGATTGTCCAGCTGAACTGATTTGATGGCTTCTTTCATTTACTTTCATCTCTCTCGGCAGGACTTTTCTCAAAGGTAAACAAAAAGACTATTTGCAGTCGGTCAGCTGTGCAAATTCGTGTGTTAAAGTTCACCAGACTGAACTGCGGGCAAAACATCCATGTGGATTTATTTCTCCTCTGCAAGCAAACTCACTCAAAATGTGTTGGCACTAAATGATTTCACACTGAAATTTGATTGAAATGTGGGTGTTATACCAAACCCCAGCGCTGACAGAATAGCCAGTGATGAAAAAAACACATAAGAAGGCAAGAAAAAGGAAAGAAACCAAGTGCTGCTTGCATATAAATATAAAATCTCCCACTGGATTCAATCCAAACTCCTCAATACATTCATGGCTTCTTTCTGTCGTTTTGTATTCCTCACCCCTGCAGAAAACCATTATTGTCTTTCCTCTTCTTTTTCTGCAAACATACAGCCATTTCTTTCCCTGCAGTCTGTCTTTCAGCCACTTTCTCTGTGTTTAATAGCCATTAACCACTAACATGTACTCAATAGATTTCAGAGCAGATGATTCTCCACAGAGCCACAGCACAAGCCCTTCTTCCTGCTGGTTCCACAAAGCAGAGAGAAAACATACAATCAGCGAACAGCTTTTCCTGTACAGCAGCTCCTGTGAAGTAATGTTGATGATCTCTCGTAGCCTCCGACTGTATCCGGTCGTTAAGTGATGGCGTGACGAATCCTTCTTCCGGGCCTAAAGTAGTCTGCGTTTAATATGGCTTTTGTGTTGTTAACATGTTTAATGTTTTGTATTTTCTTCTATTTAATCTCAAAAAGCTCCTAAAACAGTCAGTGATCACTGTTGACCTTCCTCGGCTTTTATTACCGCTAATCATTTATTTAAGCTCAGTTTTTAAAACCTTAGGATGTAACTAAAGCCCAGCCCATGCAGCAGTATATGAATGACTAACCTCGTATTGTGGATGGATTATCTCAGTTGTTCTCCTGGCTGAAGTTTGGTCCTTTTACAGCATCCTGCCATGCGATTACATTTGTTCCTGACCACCAAGAACACTCACGTTAACTTTTATCGAGTGGAAAAAAAGTTAGCTTGTTTATATTATGCTAACATATCTGTGTCGCTAGCGGTCACGTAGCACATCATTATATACCAGCTAGACAAACTTCAGTAACCCTACAAACGTCACTGCTGTTTAGTTTTCTGTCTTGATTTATGTTGGAAGTGATAACAGAGCCGTACGTTTTAATTTGTTTCAAAAACCCCGCAGTCAGGACATGCTATATTGTATTTAGATAGAAGCTAGCGAGCTAACTTCCTGCTAACTTCCTGCTAACTTCTAACTCCGTTAAATGTCATAAATTCCGTTTTCATGGATGCCTGGATGTTAAACTCAATTGTTACACCTGGTAGAGCAGAACGCTGATCATTTTATTAAAGATGAAAGACTTTAGACAGTTTTTCAACTCTCAGTAATGCCATAGTGATCGTTTGATATATGGACCTGCAGCGGCAGTTTAGGCCCAGACACGGCTAGTGACGTCAGACTTAACGACCGGATTACAGAGGATGGCTATTGAGGTCGTCTCACTTTAACAGCTCCTCAGATACAAAGCAAAATTTGTTTTTTCATTTTTTCAGGGGGGGTGGGGGCTTTGTTTCCAAAAATATGTCATCTCTTTAAAAAAACAAGGCTTCTACAATTGATGCATCTAAGACATATTTCCAACCCACAATGCTTTCATTACTCTCCTTTTTACAGTTTATTACACATGAGTAGATTCATGTGATGCTTTCTCCCAAAATTCAAAGCAAAGCCACTGGAAGTTGGAGGTGGAAAAGCTCTACTGACAACAGTTAATTAAGACTCTTGTGGCAGACTCTATGCAGACTGTCTTTTGCATGGTCAAGAGTTAATTAATGTGATACAGGGCTGCCTGTTTTATATTGAGCTACTGCTCACTGAAGTACTTGAAAAGTCTCCTTTTCCTCTTTGCACACACGTCACTCTGTTTTAAAGATTTGTCGTGCCCTTTAAAGAGTCTGTTGCATGCAGAGGAACTCAAGGTTTATCAAGTTTTACTTGGTTAACTAATAGAAATATAATAAATGCACAATCATACAACAAGAGCTATTACAACACTTAAGTGGTCTCCACCCATTGTTTGCTCATCCTGTCTTGTGGAGTGCAGTTAGCGCGCGCTCCAGTGATGCTCAGTCGAGTTTACATTTGGATTGCCAGCTGCTAACATACCCTGGTTGTACTCGACGGTGTGTTTTTGAGAAATGAAACAAGTTTTCTTGGGAATAGTTTTCTTGCATTGTGCTTTGAGTTAGTAAAAAGGATATAAACTCAAACAGAGACCTCAACTCACTACCACCAAAGAACTGATATCCACATACACCTTTACAAACACCTTACAATACTCATCAAAAGACTCAAAAACAACAAAAACGTACACAAATCCACTGAGTGTGCTAAACTATACTACATTTGCATCTTGCACATGTCTTTGTCTCTATAATACCAATAATGTATACTTTATTGATCCCAGTTGGGAAATTCCTCTCTGCATTTAACCCATTCACTCAGTGAAGCAGTGGGCAGCCACTGGGTGCCTGGGGAGCAGTGTGTATGGATGGTACCTTGCTCAGCGGTACCTCAGGGTAGCCGTTCAGTGGATTCGAACCCCCGACCTTCCGATCATGGGCCACCACTCTACCTACTGAGCTATCCCTGCCCCAAAGGCAGAGCAGAGAGACTGCTCACAGGCGGAGATACTAACGACCACCAATATCCTGACAATAACTCAACCTGATATTCAATACCGCTGCACAATCCAACTTGTATTGTCTCTGTCCTGTCTTTGCTTATCGTACAGTTAGTATTGTATAGTTATCATTATTGTATTGTATAATATTGTATAAGTAGTAATTAGCATCTTTGTATTCCTTAATTTTACTGAAATTTAGGATGTTATTTATTTGTAATTTCTAGTTTTATATCTCTTGGAGATATATCTTTTATATACTTATAAATGCACCATGGGGGGCTTGGGGGTGAAACAGAATTTCGGTACACAGTATACTGTGTATACTGCTGTCTTGACAATAAAGCTCTTGAATTGAATCAACATCAGAGGCTGATGTGTTTCTCACTCTCACTTAAGACTGGGCTTGTCTCATTGATGTACACGCTTAGCATCAATATATCACAACATCATGAATCACACTTTCAGTCAAGAGCACTCAGAAACCGCGACTCCCCATGAAAGGCAAGAAGTATAGTAAAATTGATCTTCCCATGCTGACGTCAGCCTGTTATGGTGTCATTGTGATGTCAGAGAGAGTTGTATTGAAAAATGAAACTGTGTGCCGTACAGCTCTCTCCATCCGCTTTAATATGATATATTAGTCAATATGGTTTCATAAAATTCATTTCAAGGTCAACTTTGACCTTAAATGCTAATAATTAAGATGCTTAGCTAATCTAGATACTCACGTCCCCCAAAGCCTAGTATGTTATTGTGTATATTACTGTGGGAAAGTTTTTACTGATTTTTACATTTGCTGTGACTTTTACGGAATACCCACCCAAATTAAATCAGCTCGAGCTTCTCCCCCCAGACTGTGTCTTTTTTAGCTCGCCGAGGCTCACTGGCAGAGGTGGCGGCTTAGCTTCGGTTTTTAAAAATAAACATTAAGTTTGGCTGCTACCCTCCCCTACCTACCCTAGCTTTGAAGCTCAGCTACTGGAGATGACTGACTCTTTGACTACTCTGTGTGTTGTGGTCTATCGTCCGCCTAAATACAACAAGACTTTCATCTCTGAATTCGCTGACGTTTTAGGATCTGTTCTTTTTAAATATGGCTGTGTTCTTATTACTGGCGATTTTAATATACATGTTTGCTGTAAGGATGACCCGTTAGCTAAAGATTTTCTTGCATTAACTGACTCTTTTAACCTCATTCAGTGGGTTAATGAACCAACCCATTCTAAAGACCATACCTTGACCTGGTCTTTTCATATGGCTTGGACATTTGCATCAAGGATTTAAAAAGCGCTGGGTTCTCTGACCACTCCCTGGTCATCTTTGATGTTGACTTAGGTAATACTGAACTGCACCTTGAGGCCCTCCTTCGCCCTATGCGTATAGTTAATGCTGAAACTGTGGCAAATTTTTCTGTTTCTTTTTTGAATTCTTCATCCACTACGTTTGATTGTTCTACTTCTCATATGGTTGAGGACTTTGCCAACACCTTGTTAACCATATGCTCCTCTATCCTTGACACTGTTGCACCTATTAAAATGAAGTGCCCTAGAAATTATTCCCACGCGCCTTACGACGTGTGTGTCACCGCGATGAGAGGAGGTGGAGAAAAGATAAACTCCAGGTGTTTTATGAAATCCTACGTGCCAGCCGCTCGAAATTCCAAACTGCTGCCAAAATGGCCAAAGCGGCTTTCCTATCAAAAATGATCCTGGCTAATGGTCACAACCCCAGAACGCTATTTAAAATTTTTAATTCAGTGGTCAATCCCTGCCCTGTTATGCCGCTGGTGTGCTCTCCGGCTCTTTGTGAACAATTTTTAAATCACTTCTTAGATAAAGTTTCATCTCTTAAGTCTTCACTTCCTTTAATGTCTAGCCCTGTTTTTACCCCTGGTTGTTCGTCTACTTTCCATCAGTTTGAGCCCGTGTCACTCCTTACTCTTAAGCGTTTAGTTGAACAATTGAACAATACTAATCCTATACATGATACCCTCCCATCTCGCAAAGTTAAGGACTGCTTCGATGTAATTGGACCCACTATCTTCCTTACTCCCTGGCTGCGTCCCGTCAGCTTTTAAACATGCTATAGTTCAGCCTGTTCTTAAAAAAAGGAACCTTGATTATAATGATTATGTGAATTACAGGCCGATCTCTAAGCTCCCGTTCCTGTCCAAAATCCTCGAGAAGATAGTTCTTCTACAACTCCAGGCGTACCTGGATGAGAATGACATTAATGATAAATTCCAGTCTGCCTTCAAACCACATCATAGCACTGAAACAGCGTTGCTTAGAGTCCTCAACGATCTTCTTCTAATTGCTGATACTGGACGCTCTGCGGTCCCAGTTTTATGGGATTTAGCCTCGGCCTTCGATATGCTAGATCACAACATCTTATTAGCGAGGTTTGAGCATACTGTAGGCATTAAAGGTGTTGCCCTTGATTGGTTTAAATCATAGCTCTCCAATAGGTCCTTCTAGGTCAACCTGGGCACTTGCTCTTCCTCCGCTGCACCTGTCTGCTGTGGCGTGCCTCAAGGATCTGTGTTGGGCCCTATTCTTTTCTTACTGTATATGCTCCATCTAAGTGCAATCTTTGAGAAATGCCGCACCGCCTTTCACTGCTATGCTGATGATATACAGATCTCCTTTAAACTAAATGATGATCTTGCTTTGTCCTTGCACTGCTTTCAAGAGTGCATGCGCGAGGTCAAAGAATGGCTCTTAGCAAACTCTCTTATCCTAAATGATAAGAAAACTGAAATCGTGGTGTTTGGCAGCCACGTTCCTCGTGGCCAACTACGTGATGCCTTTGGTTCCCTTACCAGCTCCCTTTCTGACACTGTTAGCAATCTGGGCGTGTTGCTTGACAGCTCGTTCAAATTCGATAAACAAGTGTCTGCTGTAGTTAGATCTAGTTTCTACCAACTGCGTCTCATCTCTAAGGCTAGGCACTTTGTTCCGCATAAGGACCTGGAAAAGGTCATCCACGCCTTTGTGACTTCTAGGCTGGATTACTGCAAATCACTGTATTTTGGTCTTCATTCTGCCCTTCTTCATAGACTGCAGACAGTCCAAAATGCTGCGGCACGCATTCTGACCAGAACTGGGAAGTTTGCCTGTATCACCCCCTGTTCTAGCCGACCTGCATTAGCTACCCATAAAATACCACATCCAATTAAAAATACTGCTGCTTACGTTTAAAATTACCAACAACACAGCACCGATCTACCTTAGTGAACTCCTTAAATCGTATGTTCCTGCCAGAGCATTAAGATCATCTACTCAGTTGCTCTTGGTGCAGCCTAGATCTCGGCTGAAGTCTAGAGGTGACCGGGCGTCTGGCTGCACCAGAGTTGTGGAATAACCTTCCGATTGAGATCTGGGCGTCCGATTCTGTCCAATCTTTTAAATCACGGCTAAAAACCTATTTGTTTAATCTCGCTTTTCCTGCTTGTTAATGCTCGTACCTGACTCTTAGACTTACTTTATATTTCTTTATACATATTTTTTATGGCTTGTGCTTTTACTATGTTTTTACTTGATATGCATTTTATATTACCCCTGTGTATTAGTGGCAATGACCTGTGAGTATATTTGATACTTTGCTGAGGCCTTATAATACTCATGTTACTTTTCTGTCTTTTATGTTAAGCACTTTGGTATACCGCTGGTTTTTAAATGTGCTCTATAAATAAAGTTTGTTGTTGTTGTTGTTGTAATCAGAGTTGCTTGAACCTTTGATGTATTGTGTGGCGTATATTTGCAGTGTGTATTTGTTTTTGTGTGTCTGTTACTACTTTGTGCAACTCCTGTTGATCAGACTGTTGTCTGTCTTTGACATAATATTCTTGCTAAAAAGATTTTTAATCTCGAGGGTCTGCTTGAACAAAGATTCAGTTATTTTTTATTATAATAGGAGTTTTTATGAGTCCCTTGCACATGAAAGGATATCTACTAATTGTGCTAAGCAACAGGGTAATGAAACACTAGAATTTACACAAATAACAAAAACTGAAGCAGGCTATTAGTACAATTAACAGTGCAGCAGGTCATGTTTTTTGTCAGAAAAATGCCATAAAATTCTCCAAAAGCTTGGAAACTACCAACATGGTCAAGTGCTAACACCACGCTGGGGCACACATCTGTCACTCGTAGTAGTCTCAAATGTTTCTGCGTTTCTGACTCTGCGTAATCTGGGTTGTAGATTACATCAGACTGAATCACTTCAGAATATAATGGAGACCTTCTTTTCATACTGTGGAAAGCAAACTGATCTTTTATTTATAAAAACTGCTGTAATGCCCCTTTAAATACCAGATAATTGTTGGGGTTTATTTGTAATTCACTGATAATGATTAAGCACTGAAGGTCTTTAGCTTTGACAGACTCCACATGAAAGGGATTCAGAGGCCAAGCTTATTCGAATTTTTGGGCAGCCTTTGACTTGCTCTGCATCAAAGTCCTCCGAGATCTCCACTCTTTGTTCTGTCTTGAGGGATGAAGACATGGTCGAAGACAATCAGGTTGCCATGCCAACAGTGTGGCACCCAGCAGCACTACCACAGCGCTGTCTCCTCTGACTGAGCACCTTTCTGTTCTACAGTATCCCACTTACACTCTGAGAGGAATTTGCATATCTAAGCTTCCCAGTTCAACCTGCTGGTTTTGAGCAATTAGCGGATGAAGCACTATATTAATGAGCTCTACAGTGGTTATTAAAGAGCAGAAGGGAATTGTTTATTTTCTTTGTAGTTTCCTGTCTAAGCAAATCGTAAATTTTTCTCTTCTTCTGTAATAACTTTTCAAGGTGAAGTCAATTATTTTAAACCTTACAAAACAGAAAACACTTCTGCTTTGGTGTGACAGCAGTCAGAAAGGCTGAAGGTGTTTTTACAAACAATAAAGTGCACGACAAAGCATCTTACACCTGACTTCTGTAACCATAGACTGTACAGGTGTAGATGGAAGTTTACACACACTGATCATGGGCACGACTGTCATGATAATCTGAGACTTTTAAAGATTTCTTGGGTGAGATGGAGATAGATGGATAGATACACGCCAAATAATATTTAGCTAAATTTTCATTAGTAAGTTGCACATTGTCCAGATGCTTTGGGTAGCCATCAGCAAGCTTCTGGCATAATTCTGGCTGATTATCTGACCAATTCCTCCTTCATTATTTCGTCAACTTTGTGCCATGTACCAGCAGCACTGGCACAAGCCCAGGACATGATGCTACCACAGCCATGCTTGACAGTTAGCAGAGTGACGTAGCTACTTCTTGTCATTGTAGCCAGACAGCTCAGTCTTTGTCTTGTCTGACCATAAAATGTTTCTTTAGAAAGCAATTGGAGCTGGGTCACGTGATGGTGTCAGACTGAGCGGAGGTCTTCCTGAGCTCCCGCCGCTACTGAGCATATCCTGCTTTATTATCGATACGTTCTGTACAACCTTGAGGGATAAAAACTTTAAACAAGAGTCTGTTAAAATGCCTCCTACAAGAGCTGCAAAATCTGCATCCAACAAATCTCCTGAAGAATCAGAAGCGAAAGAGGGTATGTCGACGAGCACAGCTACCACTCCAAGTACACCTGTGGACACCGACGCGCTCGCTGCGGAAATATCAAAGACAGTCGTGGACAAAATATCTACTATGATGGAGAATAAATTCGACGAGCTCTCATTATCACTAAAAAGTATATCGGCACAACTGGAATTAAATTCTCAACGGATCTCTGACACGGAGAATCGCATTTCAACTGCAGAAGACTCGCTGTCAGGTATGGAAACTAGACTGGCTGATATGGAGACTAAAGTGAATACTCTTATGGAAAAATGTCTAGACTTGGAGGGCCGGAGCCGAAGAGACAACATTGTAATTCTGAACTTAAAGGAAGGCACTGAAGGTCGTGAACCGGTGAAATTCCTCGAAGGCTGGCTACCGACTTTGTTGAGTATTCAAACTAAACAGGGGAAAATCAAAATCGACAGAGCCCATCGGTCCATTGGATTATCAAGACCTAATCACCCTCGTGCAATGATTATTAAGGTGCATAATCCGGTAGACAAGATTAGGATCCTCACTGCAGCTAAAGATAATGGCCCCCTGACTTATGATGGACAGATCATTCATATTCGACAAGATTTGGCAACAGGAGTAAAAGAGATGCGACGTGCGTTTAACGGAGTGTGCCAAAAACTTATCCAGAAAAATATGTGCTTTTATATGCGCTATCCTGCTACACTTAACTTTTCTCACGGAGGGAACAATTACTCCTTCCGTAAATCTGAAGATGCTCTTGCTTTTTTGAACAATTTGAGTTAAATTGAACACCGACAGCAATTGATTGAATATGATTAGTTCTATTATGGCACTTAAATATTAGACATACTCTTAATTTAAGGATACCCTGTCCATGTTAAGGTATACTGGAACTGGAAGTTGTACACTTATTAAGGAATGATTTAACTGTCCCGTCCCTTCTTATTTGTTTTTTCTTACAAACTTTATAAAGTAAAACATGTTTAACTCAGAAATATAAATGAGGTTGGCTGGTTCTCTCGGTGGCATGCGGGAGTTTGGAGAGGAAGTTTTGTTTCTTTTTCTTTTCCTTTTTGCCTCTCTGTCAGTGACTTTTGCTCGGTTTCACGAGACCAAGTTTTCTTTTTTGATGGATCGTAGGATCGTTTTTGTGGGGGGAGGGAAGGGGGATTTTAGGGGTTGTTTTTTTCCTTTTTTTTTATCATTAATATGCATGGTTATTGTTTCTGTTGTTTATTTATTTTTATTTATTTTTTTCATGTTTGTGTCTATATAATGTATCTAAAATTACCCGCATTCCCTTCTATGGAAACATCTGTTTGCTTAATTACAGTAGCGCACTCCGAGAAATGGTTTCCCACACATCATGTTATAATAGAGGGGGAAAAGAAACTATAACAAAAGAGATTGAGCTGATATGACTGACCTTAAAATAATTTCTTTAAATGTTAAAGGGCTGAATAATGTTGTTAAAAGACAAAAACTTCTTTCATTCTTGAAAAAGGAAAAAACACAAATTGCCTTACTTTCAGAAACTCATTTAAATGATTTGGAACACTCAAAACTAAAAAGAAATTGGGTTGGCCAAGTTTTTTACTCATCATATAACACAAAAAGCAGAGGAGTAGCCATCCTTATCCATAGCAAGTTGCCACTAACCATAGAAAAAGTCATAAAAGATAAGGAAGGACGCTACATTCTTATATCTGGTTTCTTATTTAGAGAATCTGTTTCTATAGGATGTGTTTATGGTCCAAATTCAGAAGATGTCTCTTTTTTTCCCAATCTCTTAACCCATGTTTCAGCCATAGCTTCCCCATATTTGGTGTTGGGAGGTGATTTTAATTGTGTTCCTGATTCTAGGGTTGATAAATCTCTACCAGGGAGTGAATTGTCGCCAAGAAGCATTAGATTGAAAGAGTTCTGTTCTGATCTAGAAATTTTTGATTCCTGGCGAGTAGCTCACCCCACAGATAGGGACTTCACTTTTTTTTCTTGCCCCCACCAGAGTTTCTCAAGAATAGATTTGCTCCTGTCATCCAGGACGGTGTTGGATAGGATGGAAGAGTGCTCAATAAGGTCTTGTCCATTATCTGATCATTCAGTAGTAAGTATAAATATTCACCCACCTTATTTTGAGCCAAATTCCCGCCGATGGAGGATGAATCCTCATTTATTGAGTAACCCCTTATTTATTGAATATATCACTAAAGAGTGGAATGTTTTTATGACCACTAATAAAACGGAAGATGTAAGCCCACCTTTATTGTGGGAAACTGCTAAAGCCTATCTTAGGGGTAGTATTATCTCATACACTATAGCGCAGAAAAAGGCGTCAATGAAAGAACAACTCGATTTAGAGCACATAATACAAAAACTAGAAGTGCAGTTTAAAATCTCCAGGTCCAAAACTATACTTAAGAAGTTAGAAGCAGCCCGCTCAGCTTTAAATCAATTACTGACTAAAAGAGCAACGGCAGCAATTTTCAATTTTCTTAATCAAAATGAGTATTCTCCCGCGTTTATTATATCCCCAACAAATGCTACCTTTATTGATCACTCAGAAAGTTTCTTGTGATATAGAAAAAGCCTTTTCAAAATTTATCTGGCGTGGCAAGAAACCTAGATTAAGGATTGGAACTCTACAACTGCCTATAGATAGGGGAGGCTTGGGCTTACCAAATTTATTTTTTTATAATTGGGCATGTCATAGCCGTGTCTTATGGGAGTGGCTACATGCTTATCTAAATTCTCACTCTCACCTAGACTCTTGGTCCACTTTACCTTATTCCCTTTGGAGCTTAGCTGTCTGTGACAAAAAAACAATATTAAAAATGGGGATTAAGAATAACCCAATCATTTATAATACAATAAGGGTCTGGGGGGAAATGCGTAAAAGGTTGGGTAGAGAAGATTGCACTTCATTCTTGACTCCTTTACTGAGAAACAAAGATTTTGTTCCAGGAATGTCTTGTAGCATGTTCGATAAGTGGCACAAAAAGGGATTAAGGGTAATTGGCGATTTGTATCAAAACAACACACTGATGAACTTTGAGCAATTGCAGTCAAATTTTAATATTCCTAGAGACCACTTTTTTGGCTTTCTCCAGGTTCGTAACTTTGTTCATTCTAGAATTCCACAGTCTTCAGAAATAGTTATATATGATGATATTGAGACATTTCTTATTAAGCAAAAAGACAGAACTCATTTTATCTCAGCTTTTTTCTCTCCTATATACTCTTAGTAGCAACACACTGAGCGCTATTTATAAATGGGAGAGAGATCTTAATAATCAATATACCGAAGAGGAGTGGAAAGGAGCCATTAACATGAGTAGTTCCACTTTTACTTGTAACCGCTTGCGAGAAACCCAATACAAAATCATACATCACCTTTATATAGCTCCTAATGTCTTGCATAAGATTGCACCTCATATTTCCCATCTTTGTAGTAAATGTCAAAAAGAAACTGGCACTTTTTTTCATTACTTTTGGAAATGTAAATTAATCAAAAGATTTTGGAGCTTCATATCTCAAGAACTAAGTAATATTTTTAACAACCTGATTCAAAGGGACCCCGGGTACTTTCTTCTTGGCCTACCCTCAAAAGCATTAACATTGAATCACTTGCAGTGCAAATTATGTCACAAACTATTGCTGGTAGCTAGGAAATGTATTCTCATTAATTGGGTTAAGGATAAACCTCCCTCTGTGACGTTGTGGTACAGAGAATTATTTAAAGTTATTCCTCACGAAAGAACTGCTGCTATTTTAGGAGGAAATGAGGGTCTCTTTCTCAATGTTTGGTCCCCTTTGCTTTCTTATTTGCCAAATGATTTGTCCCAACTGTTGAGGGGGGGTGGTTGCGATTAAGATGTTCTCAGTTAAATAGGAAGCAAGTGTAAAGGACAATTCATTCTTGGAGTTTATCTTTTTCTCTTTCTATATCTGTGGGTAATTGAGTGAAAATGTGTTTTTTTGTGTGTCTGTGTGGATGTGTTTTTTTTTCTTTTTTTTTTTTTTCTGTTTGGTTGTTATGTTTTATGCTATTCTTGATAACGAATAAAAATTGTATATCTCAGAAAGCAATTGGATTGTCCATATGGCCAGCTGCAAATTTCAGTTGAGCTTGAAGATTTCTATTTTGGAGGAGGGGCTTCTTTGGCAGTCATGGCAATGTAAAACCTACGACACTGTGGGCAGCGAAGCCAGCATTCCAGCAGTTTCCTTTTCATGACAGGCTTAAAGTCGTGGTGGTTTCTCTCTCCTAAAGCTGGCAATGTCCTATTTCAGGCATCGGCAAACTGGCTACACATGTGAATAACTTTGTACTTATTTTCAGTGGTTTGAGCCAATGATGCAGGAATCTGTAGTTACTTAGAAACGGCTCCAAGTGACCTTCCCCTCATGTGTAAATCTGCAATTGTCCTTCTTGTTCACTGGTCAATCCAATGAGAACTGTCAAACATAAATTTCTTTATGTTGTCAGTCATTATCCCTTACAAGAAATTAATGCACCTTGGCTTTGTAAAGTTCAAAGACATTGTTAAACCTTCAACTCTGAGTATTAGAATATCTAAGTAAGTCTATTCACATCTGTAAGTCTGTGTTTTTATCTATTTTTATGTGTTTATGTGTTAGAGGAAAGCACCTTTAATCATACCCTGCTTTACTGTCGATTTCACTTTATAATGAAAGATGATTTACAAAATTAACATCATGTTGTGTTCAGAGCTGAAACTAATTACTGAGAAAAAAACTCATCAAGAGAATTTTTACTGACAGCTGAAGTGAAAAGAATAACTTTCTCACAGACTCGTTTAAGATTTGACTTATTGTTGGAAGCACAGGACTTGCCCCCCTGCTGACCAGTAGAAAGACCTGAAGGCACTTTGTCAGTGCCTCAAATCAAGTCTCAAGTCTTAAATTTATTCCAAATAGCTGTTAATGGCATTGATTTCACACGTCTGTTTACGTTTCATTTGCTATTAGAGTTTCGTTTCAGTGCCGTCGAGTTCTCAATTATTACTTTGTAACTATCACGTTATTCCTGCTCACAAACGGCTCTCACAGCACCAGAATCCCAGTTAGAGTAAATTACAGTCCTCTGTTAAGGTTTTGATTTGCAGTTATGTCATCATTTCAACGCTCAGCACACTTTGTTAAGCTCTCCTTTAGTGCACACAAATCCACACACTGACAGCAGGACTCCATCTGAATGCTTTTATATTTATTGTTTTCTTGTCCATTTAGAAGTGGAGGACATTACTACTGTCATGTATACGTGAATAACATGGACACAGCTCCACCCCAAACAAACTAAATCCACCAGATTTAGTTTGATTGGGGGTCTCTAATATACAAGCTACTATTTGTTGGATACAGTCGAAAGCCAGTTTGTCAGGACTTTTCAACAGCTGCTGCATGAATTACAGATTCACATCTGACTGAGTTTGTGTCTGAAAATCAACAATCAACTTTTTTTATTGTATTTGCAGAGCTTTATACTTCAGACTAGAATCAAGATGTCCTGACAGCTGTGATGGATGCTAAGACTTCATTTGAGGATGGCTGCTGGGAAGTAAACGATTTAACTATGAAACTGAGCTTGTGTGAGACGGCTCACCTGCCGGAGGTTTTGATAGATCATAATCATTATACCTTTAGGTTCACACTCAAAGTCAGGGATGATCAATAATTATGATTGATTATTGTACATTTTTTGTGCCACATCATTAAAGGCCTGCAACATCGGGACCACACGCATGGATTCTGCTACTTTAGATGCTCCTGAGAAGCTGCAGGTCTTTAACCAGCTTCATGGAAAGACTCCAACAAACAGCTGCTGGTTTCAGGGCTCTTTCGTGTTCCTGATTTCAAAATGGTTTAGACACGTCTTCTTCTTTCATTTTAAAAATGCAGCCAAGCAGGATTGAAATAATGATGCAGATGCTGGCTCAACTTTTTCTTTTTTGGTGAGCAAGCAGTTTATTTGATGATGCTTCAGGATCATCGAGTGCCCCGAAACTGGAAACGTGGAGATAAAACGACTCCCTAACGCAACGTGGTCAATTATTTCTTCATTTATCTTTTAAGCCTGAAGCCGGTTCATTAGTGTCTTTTTTGTTGAGTCACAACATCCCCACCGGCTTCTATTTGTGCGCTTGTTACCTTTTTTTCTCATCACTCCATCGTGCCACCACTTCTCCTGTATCTTGCCAATCGCTGCCTGACGCTCACTTTTTCCTCTTTTTCATCCATCCATCAACAATCCTTCTCTAGTCACTCCCCGCTTTACATCCTCTTTACATGACATCCTTCCTGCTTGCTTTCTCTGATCTCTTTGCCATCTTTTCACCGCCACTTCACTCCCACTTTCTCTTGCTTTCCCTCCCATTCAAAACTGATTTGCTTTGCGCCTTTGCCCTTCACCCTCACTCTCAGACACGCCCAGAGAGAGATTGTGACAGAGTACAGTGAATTCCCAAGCTGGGCTCCCACTGCATTTACATTCTCTAATCTTGTAACAAAAGGAAGGAGGTGATGAGCCGGTGCCTCGTGGGAAAGGTCAAATTGCTAACTAATCTGCCCTCCCCTTCCACCCCCACTCATCCCACTCCTCAGCCCCTCCTCAGTCTTCCCACAGCGCTCTGTAAAAAGCCCACTGTGTCATTGCACTCATGTCTGGAGGTCACTGTACTCCACGGAGCGACCTCGCAAGTTTTGTGTAGCAATTAATTACCGTCACCGTGGCCGGCACATATGGGCCTATTATCATAAGGCCTCATGGGAGGATACTTCCTGCAGCCATTATTCTGTGGGAAATGACAGGGAACGTTTTAAAATGCCAACAGGCTTTTACTTCCACTGCTTTGTTGGTCCTGCAGTCAGGACAGACACGAGCAGACAAAGACCGCTGGCTATTTTCATTCCCGCTTCATGGATATGCGGGGTTTGTTTGTGCAGCACACCTTGAACCATTAAGAGGTTATTAAGACAATTAACCAAAGTTATAATGAAGAGGCAGTATAAGGATAAGGATCACCTGATCTGTCACTACAAGGTGAAGACAGATCACTGAGCTATTACAATAAAACAGGGTGAAAGTGATGACTTTCAGCAAGGATCAAAGGACATCAGCCGACACCAGTTAGCCAGTAAATTAGCAAATGAGCTATTTTAATTATTTTCTGTTCTCTTAAAGCCGTTTAAAAAAAATAATAATGCAATTTTCATCCATCAATTTTTCAGGTTGCCGGGGGCAGCAGTCTCCCTCACCCTGGATCACGTCTCCCAGCTCTGATTGGGGGAAACTGAGGTGTTGCTAAGCCCATCGAGAGACATTGTATTTCAGACACGTTTGGGTCTGAAAGCAGTCACATCTCACCTAGGAGGCATCTGAGTCAGATGATTGAGCTGGTTGCTTTCAATGTAGAAAGAGCTTAGCTGAGCGCAGCTAAGCTCCTCATCAACGATCAGCTCATTTCCACTGCTTGCATCGGGAATCTTATTATTTTGGTCTCCACCCACGGCATGTGGCTAAAGGTGCAGGTGGGAATCTTCCTTTCATGGCAGCTCGCTCCTGCGTCATGTCCCTGCGAGAACTTGAGGCAGAAACTCACTGTTAACCTGTTAACTCTTCTCGTACATCTTTCAGCATGAAACCTTGGTTCCAAATTTGTTTGCAGAGAACGAAATCAGGAAAGAAAAATATTTATGAATCCCAGACTTGAGCACAAAGGTCACACACACAGATTAACAACATCAAAATCACAGGAAACTACACTGATGGTGGTAAAATCAATCAAAGGCGCTTTCCATCCGGCCATCTCTGTTTTTCTGACTCTGATTCTTCATTTTATCTCTAACTGAACCACTATCCCGAGTCTCAACTGGCTGAAATGCCCTTCTTATGGATCTTTTGCTTTCAGACAACAAAGCTGAACTAAAGTAAGCAAACACACCAAATACCTTCTTCTGTAAATGGTAGAAAGGTCTGCATCACTCACAGCCTCGCTGAATTCAAATTGATTTTTAAACTTTTATTAATAACTTTTTAAGCTCCCGTGGCTTTATGTCTACTTTATAGATTTACTCACACCGTATGGAGCTGCCTGCGTTCGTTGGGGCAGACCCTCCCACAGCCCACCTCATTACAAAGAGACGCTTTCTGTGAAGCTGCAGCAGAGGAGCTCATTACGGAGAAGTTCTCAGTATCTACTTGTTAATCACTCCTCAAAACTTTTACACAAAGGCTTGTGTGAATGCGTCCTGTAGCATTTGTTATTGAGCTATACTTAATAATTCTAATAATAATTATAATTCCATACTATTAATACCTTTTTTCAGGTATTATGCCTTGTTTTATATACTTGTTTATTTTAGCTGTGTGCTCTCCTTTATTATTGAATATGCAGAACACAGTAAAATGTAACTTTTTTGCTGTGGAGACTTGGGTTTCAGCACCACGGACAGCGACAGTCTCTCAACAGATATCTGAGCTTTTGGACGATTAGGGAAGATGGAAAAATGCATCTGGAGTAAAATTCAGAAAACAGTCCACAGACTGGAAACAAAACATCCCAATAATACACAATCCCAAAACATTCATTATTACTGGAGAATCCAGTCGCTGTAAAAGCAAAGCTCAAACACGGGTTTCTTCTTCTTGTGTTGAGACTCTGATAATCTGATAATCTTCTTATTTTGTGGGAAATCTGTTTTAATATTTTACAATCTTCAGACGGCTGATTTAAAAAAAAAAGTTTAACTTTATCGACCATCATGCATCCAGATGTGACGGCTCTTTGAAATGCATAGTCGCTGCAGCCGCCGACTAAACTATAAAATCTGCCTCAGCTTCATCCACACATTTATGTTTTCTTAATATTTTCTTAATATTCATAGATTATGGTGAACACAAAAATGTCCTTGTGTACGAGGTCTCGGCTCTGCTTTTTCAGGACCATGGACAGCGACCCTCAACATGAACGCGCTCTTAAAAAGCCTAAAATAAAACTCTGACAACACTAAATCCTTAGAACACTGCTGAAATATTATTACTTAATATTTATTAATATTCACTCCCTGGGGAATTTGCCACCTTGAAGCCAAAGCTCCAGCACAGGTTACTTCTGCTGAAGATGAGTTTCTTCTCTAAAACTTTGTTAGATTTGTTTTCGTCATGCGTCACTTAGGAAGTGATGATCAACTGCAAACCATCGCAGTCCCTTCTTATCGAGCTCAAATGTTTTACCGTGTCAGGGTAACACAAGCACAAGCTGTGCACGTCTCCGCTGGGATCAGCGTTTTGGTTTCATTGTTTTTAACCAGTCGTTAGTTTCTGTTTGTGGCAGGACTGGCAGCAGTGAGAATTTCTCCATCCCTGCTTTTGTCTTTGAAACAGAACGTCCCTGCATCCCAGCTCAGCATCCATTTTTTTCTCCTGCCTCACCCATAATATTTCATTTTCCCCTCTCCCCTGTTCTCCCTCTGGTTCTCAGGCTCTCTGTTTTCCTCTCTGTACTTCTGGCACTGCTAACGGGCTTTTCGAAGTGGCCTTCAGAAGCAGCTGGATTGCTGCCGGGAGCCTTTGGAGACCTGCCAGGCCATCATATGCCCCTCTCCACTTTATCCTCCTACGGCTGTCCGTCTCTGTTTCTCCGTCTCTACAAATTTTAATCTTTCTTTTTCTTGTATGCAGCCATCCATCTATCCATCCTCCTCTTCCTCTTGCAGATAGTGTTTTATCTGTTCTCCTCCCTCTTCCCCATCCTATTTTTCATCTTCCTCCCTCCTCCGACTCTCATCCTCGTTGCTTCTTGTAGAATCTGCAATAAAATCATAATCCAATCTGTGTGGCACATGGTTCTGTCAAAAACTAAATTGGGATTTCATGAAGCTAAACTATCACAGTTCTCCACGAGTTTCTCTTCAATTTAGAAAATCTGATGCTTGTGTTTCTATGCAACAGGTGGCCCGGCAGTCTATGTGAGCGCTTTTATGTCCAAGCGTATCTCTTTATTCTGTTATGTAGTTAAGCACAAGGTTTGTTTCCCCCCCTTTGGCTCCTTTGGGAAGACTGAATGTTTCTGACCTGAAGACTGTTTTTACCTCATGCTATGTCACAGTAGAAAATATTCTGTATACTTTATATGTTGTATTGCTTTGCTTATTCCGAGCCACTGCTGTACTCAAGTACTTTTGCATGATTCAAAATCAAAATAACCCTTATTATGAAGAAGTCATTTAAGCTCCTCTCCTTTTAAGAGTACCTGCCTTTAAAGCAACTTGATTCTGATTCTGTCACACAGGGCTGTAGACCGGTCAGTGACCAGTAACCACTGGTTGGTGAGTGGCAGTCACCCTGTGAAACCGGTTGCAAAGAGGTGAAACCTTTTGTGATTTTGCGTTTCGGGTGCTAACAGATTGCACCGGTCACCCTTTGTTTTCATGGCAGATGCCAACTTGCCTCACAAACCTCTCGCTAAGCAGAAGCGAAACTGTGAATAAAGAAAAACGAGACCCAATCTGGAAACAGAGCCTGAGGCTGGGTTCAGGCCCAGGCTCAGCTTTTACTTTGAAGGGGAACAGTTTCTGGTTTTGGTTTGTGTAATTTCATGTTTCACTCCCTCTCAGTGGCTTGTTAGTGAATGTCTGCAGACGGCCGCAGCAACCAAAGCAATCACAAGGTTTTGGGTGTGGTTCGACTTTGCTATCGATGCATCGTCCAGCTACTACCTTCATCTTTTAGGCCTGTATGAGAGAGGTCTCAGAATCTTTACACATCATAATAAATAGCACTTCATTCATTCATAATTGTCCAATTGAACTCCTTATTTATTATTACAGTTTGCAGATAACTGCTTTAACTATTAGGATAATGATAATAATATATTTGCAGAGCCAGAGTCTGTATCAGTTTTTCTTTTTTTATGTTGCTGATATTTATCTATTTGTTCTGTTGGTTGGATTCATGTTTTTTGTCTATTCTCTTCACCGTTTGCTACTCTGAAGGGAACTGGAGTGTGTTAGGACAATACTTCAGTTAAAATTAAATATTTATAAACATAAGAAGAATAAATGGAACAAAATGGATCCCTTCTGTTTGAACTGTGACCCTCATTTAAAGAGAACACGAATGAACCAACGCCTCAGATTCACCGTTTCATTGTTCTCCGAAAATGCAGCGCTTATTCCTGAAGCTCGGATACATTAAAATGACGTGTTTGTCATTCAGCTGTGATTTCACTATGAGCTTGTTTCATCAAAGAAACAACAATACCCGTTTGATGAAAGGGGCATTCAATAACTCATAATTTACAAGTGACGACAAGCTCCAAACAGTCGTATGTCTTTTGTTGCACTGAGAGAACATTATCGAGGCAGAGAAGATTACTCCAATTATATTATCGAAGAAATATCATGAGCTTGGAAACCACAACCTTTAAAATGACAGTCTGCAAAGTAAACTTATTAAAAGTGTTTGATTTAAATATATAGAAACCGTTTTGCTGCTTCTTAACTCTGAGCATTCGGCCACTTTCCCCCAGCGTTACGTGCACTTTATGGAAAAGCTGCAGGACTCATGTCTCATCTCAATGTAAATGAGTTGCTTAAATGGATTCTTGGTTACATGTAAATGTCCTGAAGCTCTTACCTGAGGCAGAGAAGGTTTTTGCTGGCAGAAGTTGTTGGATTTAGCAGAATTAGTGTTCGCACAAAGATACCGATCACGCTGTATAACAGTTTCATTTTTATTTCAGATAGACAGGAAACAAATGACTTTAATAGAATCGTGTAAAAAGCAAAGTCAAAGAAATCTGTGCACATTAATTGTTATCTCTTCAGGTTCCTGTTCACGATTTGCTGCTGTGCTTCAGATTATTGTCTCGTTATATGAATCAAACTGATGGTGTCATTTTTTGACTCGATTATACTTTGGTCAAGTCGATGACTGCACAGGCCTCTGCAAAACAAACCCAAATCATCCTCCCCTGTAGCTGGACTGTCACGAACTTTAGCCTTCGACACGCTAACTGAAATGCATCTCTTGGGTTTTTTGCAGTTCCTCCTGACCTTGGGGTGAATTTGCAGTGATGTCTACTATTTGTGGCAGTGTATTAAACCACACACCTGAATGCTCCAGACCAGCAAAATGCAAAAAACTCCTTCTTTCACAGAGGTGCTCACACTTGATGATCACTTATTCAGGTGGGTTTAAATAGCAGCGCCTGGCTGCAACATACTTTCTGAAATCGTACTGAAGTACAGTTTCCAACCCCAGTGATATCCGGCGAGGAGCACTAGGAGCACGCTTATCATTTTCCCCCTCAACATTCATCTCGTGGTGCTTCACACTGGGTTTGTAGTGTATGGAGGTGACTGAAGAGAATATTTAGATGAAATGAACTGAACTGTGGTGCCTGTGGGAGAGTCATCTAGTGGCTTCACTGACTGCCCACACACTTGCAACTTTATAAAAATCCTGATGAAGGAGATCCAGCTCTAGTACGAGGGGATGAAAAGGATGTTCAGGTGATTTTAAAAAATAAATAAATTACAGCAGCGCCAACTACCTAATCTACCGAATTCACATCAGTTAAAGCTTTTGATTTTTACCTGTAGGGTATACTACCACAGACAGGCTGAGATTTCTGATAATGGTTACAAATCTTATCTTAAATTTAAAAATATCTGCGCTTGTTTCAATTTGATGATGATGGAAAATTGCTGACAGAAGCCACAGACCTAAAGATTTCACTCTCCCTGCAACATATTCTGGTCTTTCAAGAGCTTTTGGAAACTGAAGGATTGTCACAAAAGAAAAAAAAACAATCCACCAAGCCTGTTTACTTGTAGTGAGGGGATAAAAATCATCCATTTGAGGCATCAGGCTGTAACTCATGCAGAAGATTGTTGGCAGCTTTGCTTTGGTGCTGCAACTGGTGCTTCAAAGTGTTTCCTAATGCAAGATCTGGTAATCAGTGACCTCAACAAGCAATCTGTCAGCCAGTAGCTCGTCTAAAAATGTTGTTTTTCCTCTTTTCTTTTGCCAAATTCACATCAAACCGTTCTCTCTGCTCTCCTGTTTCCTTCACCTTCCCCAGACAGATCTGTTGTCTTACTTTGTGGAGTTTTCTTTGCACAGATCATCATCCAGCCCTTGTTTACGTCATCCCACTGCTGAATCATTAGCATGCTTTCACCAACACCAAACACTACCACAGGCAATAGTTTTGCATCCCTTTGTGGGCTTTTTTTTTTTTTTTTTTTTTAATTTTTAGAGCCACAAGTCAGGCACGTAATCCCAGTGTGTTAGAAAAAAATGCATATTCACTGTCAGGATGCTTCTGCAGTGCATGTAAACTGATGAAATATGGAGCAGATCCTTGCTGGAAACATTAAAAGTGCTCAGTCACAAAGCAAAACTGAGACAAAAACATGTGTGCTCCAGGGCATGTGCACACTCGCGCACAAACATAAAGGCGCAGACATGCAGGCTGAATATTAAATCTTAACGTCTTGTCAATATTTACATCTTTGGGGAGACTCGCGTTTCCGAGTTTCGTGAAAAATAAACCGAAGGGCGGCAATCGCTGCTGTGTCCTGCATATCCGCAGTGCATCTCACACATGGAGCAAATATAAACGGCAACACATGGCTTCCATGGTGTCATCGTAGAGACCAAGAGTATTCGTGAACTATCTATTTTAACTACCAATAGATTCTTTTGACATCAAAGTTTGAAACAAAACTTTACTGTGTTCCAAAACCTAGGCCGCATCCTTCGAAGGACCCGGCCTTCGTGGTCTACGTGGGCCGGGTCCTTCGAAGACTGAGAAGGCCGGAAGTGCGAGGCTTGTGAAATGGGACAGTCTAGCCTTCAGATTTGCATCACCAGCTGTCTCAGTAGAGTTTAATAAACTCAGCCGTCTGCTCCTTGCTATCTAAAATATAACAGGACACTGGTGTAAACTCTCGAACATCTCACACTTCTGTTTCATCAGTTTTCTGTTTGACGATTATTCAGCTGTGTGAAAACTATAACTCTAATCTCAGCTAAACTGATTTACTCAGGAACAAATAAAACACTGAAAAAAAACATATCATGTTTAACCTGAGTAGTGAAAGACCGCGGGGGCGTTGAAAACGATGTGCCGGGAGTTCACTGTTCTTGCCGGCTCTAGTGAGCTAACCCCCAGTTAGCTATCGTGCGGGTGGGTAACAGATGTCTCCGAAAACGTCGGAGCACTTTTACAAATATGCGATGTCTTGATAAACCGAGTAGATATTTGAAGTTTGCACAGCTACATTCTCTCCTGAAGATATCTTAAAAGTTTATTTTGTGACCCAGAAAGAGTAATAAGAGTGATATTAAAACTAAGTAGCTGCCGCCATTGTTGGAAACTAGAATTGGCTGGGCCGAGCTATGAATTCTGGGATATGCTGGGCCACGAAGGATACACCCGACCCATCCTTCAAATTTGGGGAAATGAAGGACGCATTTGTCCGCCGCATTTGGAGCAGCCCTTGAATTGGGACAGCCTTCATCGTCTGGCTGTGACGTAATCGGCCTTCAAATGCAGCCTCCGAAGGATGCGGCCTAGGTTTTGGGACACAGCGAGAGTCAACAAGGTTGTTTCCTGTTTGGCACTGAAGCGACTGAGGCGGCAGAAATATGGAGCCACAGCTGTTTTACCCAGGTGTCCATGTGCTATATATCACAGACTGTATATAAAAGATAGACATAGCAACGTCACCTATTGGTTTATATATTTTTTTAAAGATTTATAGATTTTGTATTTATAAATCCAAACATGACCATGATCAGCTAACATTATCACACTCGGTTGACTTGCTGCAATGCATAGACACAGCTACCAGTTAAGTGACATAAAGAAAATACTGGAATTTAAACTAAAACTATAGCACAGTTTTCTGGAACGGGCTGTACAGTTACATGGAAAGCAGGCTGTATCATCTGCGCTCTGTATTTGTATTAAAAAAGTGCCGATTCTACAAAGACAGCCAAGAGGTCCAGTCCACTGACTCAGTGTAACTGTGGTTGGTACCTACATGTTAGACAAGTTTAGACGAGACCCTAATGAAGGAAAATGTGTAGATATATACTCAAGTTAAACAAAAACACTCTCCTATAGTTTTTGTGGATCTCATTATTTAAGCCATAATACTACATTGAATTTATATAAAAATATCAAAGTGAGCCTGTTCATTTACTGCTCTTGACAGTGCTTACAGCTCCCCTTCCCCTCTTCGTTCACGTCAACTTCTTCTCCCAGATGCTTTGTTGGATTTGTCTCGACATAAAATCGTGCTGCTTGATTCAATAAATCTCAGCTTAACATTCATGTTTGGTGCCAAGTTGCCATCTGAGCCACATTACAGTGAACCTTTGGGCTCTCCAGTGTCACCTCATATCACAAAACAAATAAGACCTATTCCTCAGATGAATCTGGAGCCAGGTGCTGATCCCAAACCTGACCTGTGCCCTCAGAATCACACTTAGATGCTGCTCTAAATCCTCACACGGTGCAGTTGTCATGCCTGGCAGTTTGTTGTCGTTCCCGGGTAGCCTCTCTGTTTGCTTCTGTTTGATTTCATAAAACCATTTTGTGTTTTCTCGCTTTAGGAAACACGTGTGAAATCAGTCAAACGGTTCTGGCAATATGACAAAATGTGCCAGAGTATAGCCGACTGCTTCTGGCTTTTCTATTCATTTACACCAGCACAACAGAATCAACAGTAAGCAGCGTCTGGCGCCCATCACAGCCCAAAGCAGATGCTGCGTAGGCCAGAATTCAGGAGAGGCACCTGTGCTTTTCCGCTCCACTTAGCTAAAAAACACTGAATCATCAGTGCTGGAAAGAAATTGAGTGCTTTGCTTTAGTATTGCACTTCATTACTGCACACTGCCATAGTACATTTTGGAAACTTATCTCTAATAATCTAATCCCGGGTATTCACACTCATTCACTCTGAATGGCCCTTATCAGTTATGACTCCTGATAACCCCTTGTTGTAAATTCTAGTAGGTTCAGTGAGCAGCTATCGCCGTTCTAATCAGTGACAAACAGAAAGAAACTCATATGATCTGGCAGACCTGTAGAAGTCATGTGCTCATGTTAGGGAGGTCATCAGGACTACTAACATTGCTCTTTAAGAAAAGCTGGAAGATCTGTGGACACTAAATGATACCAGAGCACTGAACCTGTTAGCAGCTGTGAGAGGCCACAGACTGGTGATATCTCTGGGAGAGATGACTCATAATGGCCATGCAAAGCTCTGATTATAGAGCGGCAACAGCAAATATGGAAGATATCTGTGTTGAGCTATTACATGCACATAAGGCACTTTTCTGACTGCCATAATAAATAAACTCCACCTGGGGAGCACTTTTACAGAGTGCAGTCACTAACAAGGCATTCAGCTTTGATCAAACTCACCGAATATTTTTAACAAACTTCTTTTTAATCAGATTGAAAACATTTGAGATGATTTCGGTTACAGAGTAAAACTAAAACAGCAGGAATAAACACTGAAGTGACACTGAAAGTGTCTGTGGAGAAAACGTGTCTTTAACCTGCAGCCCTCATGATGACCAGCAGGAGTCTGAGAACATAACCCAACTTCTTACCCAATCTTGGTAATAAGATGAGATCAGTGTACTGATTCAAACAGCAAAAGCAATGATGGACTTCCACCAGACACTTAAAATATGTCCAAATATTTTGTGCATTAAAACATTTTTCTGACTCAACGGTTCTTAATGCAGCCACTCGCCCATTTCACTGGACAAATTTGCAGCATTTAGTTTTTCAAACCAAGCTTGAGTTTTAAATCCTAATAAACAGATGTGACCAATCAGACCGCTGCATTTAGCAGCACATGTGCTCGTCACTCAAATTGTGCACCAGTACTGAAATGTCATTGAGATGGAAATAGTGAAATAATCCTATTTGAGCTCAGACACACAACTAGACGGCTCTCTGAAAGTATTCGTCTGCCTCCTCAGACGTGGTTCCAACTGCACTCACGTGAGCTCAAACTCTGACATCGTCAAATATGTACAAAAGTAGTTGTGACTGAACTCCTGGATCGAGCTATGCTGCTGCCACTTTGTCGTGAGAACTGGATAAACTCAGGATTCCCGTTTCTTCCTTTTCTTGTTCAGGAACATCAGGATCAGCTCATCGTCGCTTCATGTCGACTTCATTTTTTTCACAAAAACGCAACACGCTCTGTGTGTGTTTATATTACACAGCAAGTTCAGATCTGGTAAATTCTGGATAATTCCGTGTTCGGTGCGTAACGGCCTTTAAATGTCCAGAATGACACCAGTTTTCAATCACTGCAAATGCAGTCCATTTACTTTTCTTCTAACTGCTCAGATTAAAGTTGAAAGGTTCTCAAGCCATGTGTGGTCCCACTGTGGGAAGTGTGAGCATGACAGCATCTCTGTGCAACTGTCACTGAAGCATAACAAACTACACTCAGGGTGTTTCCTCCAGTCCTAATCCCATCCTTCCAACTAGACCACATTCCACATGATAAATTTGACTTTGCAAGACTGAGAAACAAAAAATCTTTGCAAAAAATCAAAAAAAGAAGCAAATGTATATATAAGGCAACAGTCTGTAAAATGCACATTTAATACATTTAGATAAAAAAAACAAAAATACAGGGAGTGCAGAATTATTAGGCAAATGAGTATTTTGTCCACATCATCCTCTGCATGCATGTTGTCTTACTCCAAGCTGTATAGGCTCGAAAGCCTACTACCAATTAAGCATATTAGGTGATGTGCATCTCTGTAATGAGAAGGGGTGTGGTCTAATGACATCAACACCCTATATCAGGTGTGCATAATTATTAGGCAACTTCCTTTCCTTTGGCAAAATGGGTCAAAAGAAGGACTTGACAGGCTCAGAAAAGTCAAAAATAGTGAGATATCTTGCAGAGGGATGCAGCAGTCTCAAAATTGCAAAGCTTCTGAAGCGTGATCATCGAACAATCAAGCGTTTCATTCAAAATAGTCAACAGGGTCGCAAGAAGCGTGTGGAAAAACCAAGGTGCAAAATAACTGCCCATGAACTGAGAACAGTCAAGCGTGCAGCTGCCAAGATGCCACTTGCCACCAGTTTGGCCATATTTCAGAGCTGCAACATCACTGGAGTGCCCAAAAGCACAAGGTGTGCAATACTCAGAGACATGGCCAAGGTAAGAAAGGCTGAAAGACGACCACCACTGAACAAGACACACAAGCTGAAACGTCAAGACTGGGCCAAGAAATATCTCAAGACTGATTTTTCTAAGGTTTTATGGACTGATGAAATGAGAGTGAGTCTTGATGGGCCAGATGGATGGGCCCGTGGCTGGATTGGTAAAGGGCAGAGAGCTCCAGTCCGACTCAGACGCCAGCAAGGTGGAGGTGGAGTACTGGTTTGGGCTGGTATCATCAAAGATGAGCTTGTGGGGCCTTTTCGGGTTGAGGATGGAGTCAAGCTCAACTCCCAGTCCTACTGCCAGTTTCTGGAAGACACCTTCTTCAAGCAGCGGTACAGGAAGAAGTCTGCATCCTTCAAGAAAAACATGATTTTCATGCAGGACAATGCTCCATCACACGCGTCCAAGTACTCCACAGCGTGGCTGGCAAGAAAGGGTATAAAAGAAGAAAAACTAATGACATGGCCTCCTTGTTCACCTGATCTGAACCCCATTGAGAACCTGTGGTCCATCATCAAATGTGAGATTTACAAGGAGGGAAAACAGTACACCTCTCTGAACAGTGTCTGGGAGGCTGTGGTTGCTGCTGCACGCAATGTTGATGGTGAACAGATCAAAACACTGACAGAATCCATGGATGGCAGGCTTTTGAGTGTCCTTGCAAAGAAAGGTGGCTATATTGGTTGCTGATTTGTTTTTGTTTTGTTTTTGAATGTCAGAAATGTATATTTGTGAATGTGGAGATGTTATATTGGTTTCACTGGTATAAATAAATAATTGAAATGGGTATATATTTGTTTTTTGTTGAGTTGCCTAATAATTATGCACAGTAATAGTCACCTGCACACACAGATATCCCCCTAAAATAGCTAAAACTAAAAACAAACTAAAAACTACTTCCAAAAACATTCAGCTTTGATATTAATGAGTTTTTTGGGTTCATTGAGAACATGGTTGTTGTTCAATAATAAAATTATTCCTCAAAAATACAACTTGCCTAATAATTCTGCACTCCCTGTACATAACAGGAAGTGCAGGAACAGACGTCCACGCAGCATGTTGTTGGACAGTAGAGGAGGGATCACTTTTCTAACCAGCTTTTCGTTTATGGTGCGACGTCATTTTGTAGATTTTGTTCTCATTTAGTATAAAACAGATAATAAAGTCAGGTATCCTATTGGATCCATGCCTCTCTCATCAATCATCACTCCCAGTTTTAAAACATCAAGCACTCAAATACTCAGCTTGTCACGCTCTGCATGTCCATCCTTTATATACAGTCTCTGTGGTACCCATCACTAGAGCTACAGTGAGTAACATACTGAAGCATTGCCATCATGAACACACCGACTGTTGTCACATACACCACCCCTGGGACTCAGCACTGTTCAAGCACCAAATACACATCATCCATTTCAGAAGAAAGATCCAGACATAAGAGTGCTGGCAGCGCTTTGGCATGTAAGGAAATTCTACTTCATGTTTAGCAGAGAAGTCTCTCTTCTAGCACCGCTGTGACGTTGTACAGATACACTCACACAGGCATGCAGGATAAGAACAAACACACACATAAAACAACACACGTGCAGAAATTGAATCACGCACTCACCTCAGTGTATAAGTGTGCTGATTCGGAGTTTCTGACAGGGTCTGGGGGATTTCTCTAATCACCTGGGATGAGGAGGTAGAAAGATACGGTCAGCAGGTGAAGGATGGGCTGCCTCTAAGCTGATCATCTCATCCCAGACCTATATTATTATTTCCCAAGTTTCTCCAATTAGGGAGTGCTGATGTGGGATCAGTGCACAGATCTCCCACAGTCATCGCTTTCAGTACAGAGAGAAGAAGCACAACCGGGAAGAACCGAGGGACCGGATCAGCAGAATTCCTCAGAAATCCTTCACAAATGAAGCTTCACAGAACTCTGGAGGTCGTTTCGACTCTCCGAGCCCTCATTTCAGCTTAAGTGAACTTTGGCGATTTCATGTTAAATCCCTGCGGTTTAGTCTTTTAGCAACGTAGCAGGTGGCAACAGAATATTAAAAAAGCGATATAGCGATTCATCACCTGCTGTGGCTTCTCTTGATGCTTCCGTATAGACGAAAACATTAGTAAACAAACTTAACCTTGCTTCTTTTTTAATAAGTCCTTTGCCAGCTCTGTTTTTAAAAGTGTCAGCAGTTAAACTTTCCTTTGTAGCAAGAAAAAAAACTTATAATAACCTTATAATAGATTGCACCTGTCTGTCAGGTTATCGTGTATCTGAAAATAACAGAGCCGGAAGGTTTTTTTGCACACTGCAGTGGGGTTGATAGGAGAAAAAAGGGTCATAAGTCACTGATTTTCTTCAAAAGCTGAATCAGTGTTTATGATGGATTGCTGTGTTTTGACATCTGATATTGTGGCATCAAGAAAACACAACACAGCAAATCTGATTAAAACTCACCATCACCCAATTAGAAATATCTTTTAATATTAGACCAAACAAAAAAAGAAAAATTAACACCAATGCTTAGATTGAAAAACTGAGTAGTCACTAATTGCTTGCCTCAAACAAATCAGGGTGTCATAAATGGTGGAGGGAAATGAATCATAGATTTACATTTTGTTGTTTTTCTTCCAAAACACAGGAAGTCTGTAATTTGGTCTGTCTGAATTAGTAAAACGAAGCAGATACTTTCATCCATGTTAGGTTAGCCTTCTTAAGATTCATGAAAATATCAAAAATTGCATTAAAATACAATAACAACATGCCAGTGATACATATGGTTTGTTTTAACTGGAAACAAACACCCTGATCTATTTCTTCCTCCTTTACTTTCATCATAATTGTAAAGACAGTTAGAGAGCACCAACAATATAAAGGTCACAGTCACGGGTCAGAGTATGCAGCTTACATAAATGACCGTTGACTTTGTCTCATGGGAAGATGTTTAATACCAAAACATGAGCAGAAAAATACCAGACACGCTCCGACCTAGAACCGGACTAAGAAGTGAGAAAGAACTACTTTCATGAAAGAGCATACGAATAACAGAAACAAAGTCATTTAATTAATATGCATTTCATGCTTTCACATGATATTCCATGCCGTGAAAGATACTTTAAGCACGACTGAACCCAACCATTCCCCTTCAACAGTGCAAGTTCACAACAATCATCTCAAAGCGTTTTATAGTTTAAGGCAGAGGAAACCCAGTGAACAACCCCAGTGATTTGCTATACGGAAGCCTCAGTGGATTATGAACTAGCTTCTGACATGAACAGATCTCCTGGACCAGCAGCGGTCATGCTAGGTTAGCATGCATTAGCTACTGTGGTCTGTTTAGCTACAGCAGTTGTTTGGTTTCCTGCACTATAAAAACTGTGCTTTAGCTTCACTGAACGCAGTCACCAATGTGAGGTAAAGATTACATTAAATGAATACCATCATATATAAACTAATGTAAACATGTAAAATAAAAATAGTGCACAAAATGAACAAAATATGAATCATGGGTAATCTCGCCCTCTGCAGAACTGCTGTACTTTGCAGCACTTTTATCCCCTAAAAGAAATCTAAGAATGATGAGAAAAGGGGAAGAAAAAGCTATTTTTTGAGGAGAAGTTGCTTTACTTTTCTGAACACCTCCTGTCTCTTTACATGATCCCAGTCTGACTCCTTGATGTCAAGATCAGGGCTCTGCGGGAGCTTGATGAATTAATTTTGGTCCAAGAGTCATGCTTGATGGTGTTGCATCAAGAAACAAATCTGATCATGTAGTGCATAAAAACATTTACACAGCGTTCTACAGTCACAGTCGCCTTTGTCTCTCACATTTTTAATTAAAAAATAATAAAAATGGAGTTTCGAGCAGTGAGAGGCGAGTCATGCATTAAAGTGTACCAGCAGCACTAAGTGTTGGGACTCTGTCGTACGATGATCATGATGATGCATTGAGGTTGAAAAGCTATAAAAATATTCTCCAGCCACGAAATCCAGTGTCAGTGGTGACACACCTGAACCGGATCCTTTAATGGCTCCCTTTTAGACCGGGGAATAAAAATACTGTTTAAGGAATTAGCAGCTCAGCGGAGTGGAGATGTGCAGCATATGGAGGTTTAAAAATGTGGACGAATCAGCAGCTTTTACTTAACAGCAAGTCATGAAAAAGCTTTCAAACTAAGACTCATTGAGTGCGAACATGGTTTGCAACAGTCTCGGTGTGGATATTTGCATATGTGACAGAACGTAAAGTGACACACATAAAGCGCATAAGCTCAGCTGGCTCCGTTTAAAGGAATAAAGGAGCACACCAGCACTCACACCACACTCTGCTGCTGCATAATTCCTCACAGGTATGTGCACAGGATTTTGCTGGTTATGCTTAGTGAACGTGGGTGCAGGTTGCATAGCCTTCCACATGGACTTGTGTGTTATATTTGAACCTAATTACTGGAATTAGTTTCTCACTTTGCTATCATGAACAGCATGCACTAAGACTCTAAGAATAGAGAGTAACCTTTTCTAGGCACAAAACTCACCTACTACACTGTAGTAACTTCAGATTTCAAGATAGCCAGTGCAACTTGTGTGGTCATGAATATTCAGACCACTTTGGCCTTTGCAAAGCTCTCCTCGGGGCTTTGAGAAAACCTTGCCAAATTGAAGGAAAAAACATACTACTTGAAGTAGACAATGTGTGGGAGCTCAACACCAATTAAAATCAAGAGCCAGTTAGGAACAAAACATTGATTTAACCCTTTGTGTCAGGTAAGCAGGCATTAAAGAAGAGAACAACTTCTGTCATGTTTGATTCATTTAATGCATTTAGCAAAAGTATTACATCGTGTCCATCTAAGAGATGTTGACGCAAGTGGAGGAGTTCATTATTAGGCAGTAAACTAAAATATATCTAGATACCAAAAACTTTAGAAGTGGACAAATCAACAATCTGATACTGTCAAGGCTGCAGCAGCAGTCGTGTGGTGTTGTGAGTAGGGATGGGTACCGGTATCCGGTGCCATAATGGCACCGGTTCTGACATAAACGGTAGTAACCAGACCGAAAAGCAGCGCACATTTCGGTGCTTTTTTTTTCCTGAGATGTGATACACTTCAGATTCTAGCCAATCATTTTACGTTTCCAAGGATAGTAGGCGGGCCCAGGTACGTACGTTCTTTTAGAGCAGAGCTACAGATTAAAAATGCCCAAGGCGAAGCGGTCAGAAGTTTGGCTGTGCTTCACAGCAAAAGATGCAAACTCAGCAGCCTGCAACAAGTGCTTTAAGCTGATACTGTGATACTGACAAAGGAGGTAACACCTCGAATCTGATGAAACACCTGGCGACGCATAGCGGGGTTTTTTTTAAAGCCGAGAAATGCACCGTACCTACTGCGGGCGTGGTGCCTGTTATCGGTCCCGGAGTTAGCAACATCCCCCAAGAACCCGAAGAGGAGAGTCCTGGCCCCTAGCCCTGCCAGTGTAGCAGAAATGATGACGGATGATGATGGCAGCAGCAGCCGTTCTTCTCTGCGTGAGTAGCTTAATGTTGTTCGTGTTTAATTTACGTTGTGTACTCTAACCACATTATTACATTAATGTATGTAAGGTAAACTAGCAAACACCGTCATGGATACATGCGGCTGTCTTCTTGTTTGATGGCAGATACTCCCTTCACCCTGGCCAAAAAGGCTAAAATGACCAAAGAAAAATTCAAAAACAGTTAAACATGAGAGGTTTTTGGACAAAGTTTGTCTTTTTTCCATTGTTCAAGCACTGCTTCCAGCCAAGAGTGATACCATATATGCCCTATAGCTGCAGAAAAGACTAACATTGTTATCTTTTTACAAAAAAACAGCTGAACATGAGAGGTTTTTGGACAAAGTTTGTGTTCTCCATTCTTTAAGCACCGGTTCGAGCACCGGTTCGAGCACCGGCACCGTTTCAAAAGTACCGGTTTGGCACCGGTATCGGATAAAACCTAGACGATACCCATCCCTACTTGTGAGAAATGACCCAAAATGCTGGCACTGGATGTTATGCGAGTGAGCTTTGTTGCAGAAGGTGAACACAACAAAAGCGAAGGCAGAACTAAAACACAACCTACACTGGGAAAAACTAAAGAACAAACCTGAAACCATACAAAAACAGGATGAAGAGCTGAAATGGCACGGAGAATGTTGGGCAGAGATTACACCAGGTTACACAGACAAATTGACAAGGAAGGTGGAGGAGTGGAGCACGAGTGCTAGGGAGGTGCTCCTTCAGACTGTAGAGGACTGTAGAGGAACAACAACGCATGCTGGCTAAACTAACTGACTTAGAAACTCGGTCTCGGAGGAATAACCTTCGTATATTTGGAATACCGGAGGGCCAGGAATCTGATAACCCGACAAAATATGTGGAGAAGCTCTTTAAAACTGAACTAGATTTGCAGGACCTGGAGTTGGGGATAAAACGCTGTCATAGATCACTTGGTCAGAGGCCTCCCTCACACGCGCCTCCCAGATCCATGATTGTCTGCTTCCTCGAATATAGCATCAAAGAGGAAGTGTTGAAAAAAGCATGGATGAAGAAGGATATACGCATAGACGGACGTCGGATTTATGTGGATCACGACTACCCGGCAGAAATCATCCAGAAACGAAAGGAATACGCCCCGCTGCGGAAAATGTTAAAGGAAAAGGATATCCGATTTCGGACACAGGCCCCAGCGAGGCTCCGGGTCTTCTACAAAGATGGTCCGATTACTTACGAGAGCGCGTCATCAGCAAAGCTAGATCTGGAGAAGAAAGGATTGCTAAAAAGAGAAGAAGATGGTGGATCGGGGGAAACCCCCAGCCGCCACCCAGCTCAAGGGATTAACGGGACTCAAGCAAGGCTAGAGGACAACTCGTGGAAGGTCAGCGGACGGGACGAAGGACGGAGAAGAGCTGTGGATGTTAAATGGGCGCGGGAAAAACTCAAGAGATTTCATCATTCATCTCATCTGAAAGACTAAACTAGTTGAGAGGCTTCTAGTGAGTAAACACTCCGTTTATGGTTGTTAAATAGAGTCAAGGAAAAACTTTATGAACAATTAAGGACAGATGTTATTAATATTATTATAGTTCAACAAGAATATTAGGATAGTTATCCTGTTAATTTATTAGTAGACAACTGTGGTTTGATAGAGTTTTAGTAAAGGACCACCGAACTGAGATGAGTGAAGCGCGCTCTCGCCACCTATTGGGAGTTGTGACGGAACCGGAACGGACATCATACTCCCACGAGGGGCCCTCCGCACGGAGAATCCCCCTCGCTGATTTAGAAGTTAGTTTCTTACTTCTTATTTGGAAGTCATATGTAGTTTGTAAGTCCAATTGTTGTTTTTCAAGGCACAGGTCGTTTTTTTCAGGACTGATTGCTCGGGGCGGGGAGAGTTTATCTTATAGATGGTATCTTAGGAGAAAACCATGTCATTCCAGGAATATAGGATAATATCATTGAATGTTAATGGTCTTCAAAACCCCATTAAGAGGAAAAAGATAGCAACTAAAATGAGAAGGGAAAGGCATGATATAGTATTTTGGCAGGAGACCCATTTAAACAATATGGAACATGAGCAGTTAAAACGCCTGGGGTTCAAACATGTATACTACTCATCATATAGACAAAAGTGTGCAAGGGGGGTTACAATATTGATTGCTAATAAAATAAATTTTCAATTAATTCAACAAATAAGGGATAGAAAAGGACGATATGTTATGGTAGTGGGTCAAATTGATCATAAACTGGTGACTCTGTTAAATGTTTAAAGGCCGCCAGATAATGATCAGGAATTTATTAAGAAACTATTTAATCTGATCGCGGAACACACCAAGGGAACCCTTATCTGTGGTGGGGATTGGAATATACAATTACAGCCCCACTTAGATTCCAACAACAAAACTAAAAGGACGACTCAGGAGACAAAAACAGTTAAAAGGCTTCTTGTAGAAGGAAATATGATAGACGTTTGGAGGGAGCTACATCCCAAGGAAAGAGCCTATACGTTTTTCTCATACCCCCATAAAGTACACTCCAGGTTGGATTATTTTTTTATGTTTAACACTGATAGACATAGAATTCTCAGATGTAACCTAGGGGTAAAAGATGTATCAGACCATGCAGGTGTTTACTTGTCTATACATTTGGAGACTGAAATAAAGCAGACTAGCTGGAAGCTGAATATGAGTTTGTTAAATGATACCAAGTGTATACAATTAGTAAGAAATGAGTATAGAAACTACTGTGAACAAAATGATAATCAAGAGGTGTCCCCAAGTGTTACATGGGATGCATCCAAAGCGGTAATGAGAGGAAAATTGATCATGTGGTCCTCGTACAAAAAGAAAGAGAAACAAAGGCAAATTAATGAGTTACTACTTACATTAAAGAATTTAGAGACTAAACACACCACTGTTGAAGACTCTCAAACATTGGAAGAGATAAATTTAACAAAACGGAAATTAAATGATATATATGACAGACAAGAAGAACTAAAAGCCAGATTTGTTAAGCAAAAGTATTATGATTACGGCCCTAGGGCAAAGAAACTATTGGCCTGGAGAATTAAAAAACAACAAGAAGAAAGAGGAATTTACAGTATAAAAGATGATGAGACTCAAAAAATGTGTTACACTGCTAAAGAAATACAAAACTCATTTGAAAACTATTATAAAAACTTACATTCAGAGACACAAAAGGCTGACCCTCTAAACATTCAGAAATTTTTGCATTCCCTGGATTTACCTAATATTGGACGGGAACAAAACAAAAGACTAATGCAACAAATTAGTAAACAAGAACTGGATAAAGCCATTGCGAAAACAAAAACAAATAAGATGCCGGGTATGGACGGATTTACATCAGAATATTATAAAACTTTTAGAGAGTTATTATCACTGCTATTATTAAAATGTTTTAACTATGTGTTGGAGGGAGGGGAGTCACCAGCATCCTGGAGACAGGCAATCATTTCAGTAATTCCAAAGGTGGGCAAGGATAAAAGGGAATGCAGTTCATATCGACCAATTTCAATTCTGAATATGGATTATAGATTATTCACCTCAATAACAGCAGAAAGGCTTAAAAATACAATACCAGAAATTATTGACGAAGATCAGACAGGATTTCTCAAAAACAGACAGATACAAGACAGTATAAGACGTGCCTTACATTTAATGGATTATATGAATAAATCCCAAAGGGAATCAATTCCATTAAGCCTTGATGCAGAAAAGGCGTTTGACTCCGTCCAGTGGGATTATTTATTTTTGGTTATGGAGCGGTTTGGTTTCGGAGACCCTTTTATTCAACTGATTAAAAATGTATATTATTTACCTTCAGCAAGAATAAAAATAAATGGGAGCTTAACTGGAGTAGTGGACTTGCAGAGGGGATGTCGGCAGGGATGTCCGCTTAGCCCAGCCTTGTTTGCTTTATTTATTGAACCACTGGCGCAAGCTATTAGGGAGGATGAACAAATTAAAGGGATATGGATACGGAATACGGAATATAAAATGGGATTATATGCAGATGATGTTTTGCTGACCCTCACAGATCCAGAAAGAAGCTTACCTAAGTTATGGTTAAAGATGGAAATGTTTGGAGAACTTTCTGGATATAAAATAAACATACAAAAAACACAGGTGATCACATACAATTATGTACCCACAACAAAGATCAAAAGTATGTCTAAATTTAATTGGAATAATAAAATAATTAAATATTTAGGTATTAAGATTCCCAAAACACTGACAGAAATCTATGAAATAAACTATTCACCAATTACAAGGGAACTGAAAGAAAACATTCAAAGGTGGAGCCTACTGCCACTTGATCTGTATAATAGGATTGACCTGATCAAAATGAATATACTTCCGCTACTGCTTTTCCTTTTTCAATCTATACCGGTACACGTACCAGCCAAACAATTTGCGTTATGGAACAGAATGATTTCGGGATTTATATGGAAGGGCCGCAAACCAAGAGTTAGATATATAACATTGCAACTACCTAAGGAAAGGGGTGGACTTTCCCTCCCAAACTTAGAAAGCTATTTTAAAGCAGCACAATTAAGATACTTAATTTATTGGTGTGATCCATCGTACGAAGCAAAATGGAAATATTTAGATGTGACACAATTAAAATTACCATTACAGACAATATTAGGAGATAAAAAATTATATTTGGAACAGAAAAATAATTTAAATGAATGGACTAAAACTCCTTTAAAGATATGGTTTGATGAATGTGAAAGTCTTAAATCAGGAGCTGGTCTCAAACAACTCAGATGGGTCACACATGATAAGGAATTTATCCCTGCACAAATAGATAGACGTTATACAACTTGGTTAACAAGGGGGATCGGACCATTTTGCTCATTGTTAGGAAAAGAAGGATTACAAAGTTTCGAAAAATTAAGAGACACCTATGGTTTGGAAAACCAAGATTTTTTCAGATATCTCCAAGTTAGGTCCTATTTCAATAGTAATATAAAAACTACAGAAGAACGTAATGAAGGCCTAGTCCCCGTTATAAAAGAAGCTTATAAAGGTCAGATTAAAAATAAATTGATTGCTAAACTTTATCGGAACTTACAATCACTTAAGGATCAATCAACCAATTATATCAAAATTAAATGGGAGACGGAGGCTAAAATCAACATATCAGAGGACAGTTGGTTAAATATATGCAGGACGCAGATGGAAACTACTAGCTCGGGTTATTGGAGGGAATTCACGTGGAAAAATGTTATTAGGTTTTTTATAACACCCAAAATAAAATACAAACAAAAAGGTCAACTGACAGATGGATACTGCTGGAGAAACTGTGGGGAAAACTTGGCAGATCATTTTCATATATTTTGGAAATGCCCAATAATCCTGTCATACTGGAGTGAAGTGGTCGAATCAATTTACTTGGTGACTGGTCACAAACTAAATTTGGATTTTTGTACTGTGTACTTGGGCGATATCCCATCAGCAGCCTCCTTAAAGGACAAATATTTGATAAACATCCTGTTGGGAGCTGGCAAAAAAGCGCTTACCAGGAGGTGGCTGGAGAAAGAGCCCCCAACAAAGAAAGATTGGATAGGAATAATGGAGGAAATATATAGAATGGAAAAACTTACTTTTTTTTTTAACCTCAAAATGGACCAATTTTATAAAAACTGGAGGAAGTGGGAGAGATTTGTTGAAGGTAGTAACGTGGGATGAGATATTCACGCAACTACTGGAAGAAGGAAGGTCTGCTAAGGACGTTTTTTTATAAAAGGTAATTTATAAAAGAGACTGGAAATACCCTTCCGAATATGATCAGGGATGGACTGTAAAGTGCTGAGTGGACAGTAGTAAAAACCTAACGACATGGGACCTGTAAAGAGGTGGAGGGGAGCTCCCCCAGACCGAGCAGATCTGCGGGTTTCACTGTGCCAATATGTTATTGTTAGTGCGTAGTATCTTTGTTTTTTGGGTTTTTTTTGGGTTTTTTTGGGGGGGGGTTGGGTTTTTTTTTTTGTTTTGTTTTTTTGTTTTTTTTGTTTTTTTGTGTGTATTGCTAAATTAAAGTGCCTTTTTATAAAAGAGCTTATGAGGTTCTCAGTGGCAGAATATAATCTGCAATAAGACGTTATTTTTTAGCAAAGCCAAAGGAAAATAAGAAGGTACAATCTGCACAGAAATGAACATTTGTGAGATATATAATGAATTTTGATTTTACAAACTTTTCCCTTCCTATTTTTTTTTTTGTTTTCATATCAAAGCTGAATGATACAGGGCTGGCGGTCCATAAAGATAACTGAAGCTCAAATTTTGTATCTCTATATGTAATCATGGGAAAAGAGGGATTTGAGTTTGGCCTAAACACACCATGAGAGTGAAGCGATGATTATGAGTTGTTTGTTTGTTTTTTTTTACTGTATTTGGTTTTTTTTTCATGTGGATGACTGTCATAGTTACAAAACTTTCAATTAAAAAAAAAAAAATACAAATTGACAAGGAACACAGGCGAAAACACACAAGGTAACGAGCGAACGACACCATCTGATCTGGAGAACGCAACATCGTCTGTCAAACATGGTGGAGGCAGTGTTATGGTTTGGGAATATTTGACTCTCAATAGAACCGAGTCATTAGTGTTTATTGATCGTGCGATTGCTGATAGAAGTAGCAGGGTTAACAGTACAGTGTACAAGACTATACCCTCTGCTCAAACTCAGCCAGTGTCTGCAAAATTGGTCCTATAGCACAAACTGATTATGAGTTTCTCGAGGCAAAATAATGGGATATTCTTCAATGGCCAACTGAGTCACCTGATCTCAACCCAACAGAGACTATTCTTCAATCAAGACAAAACTGAGAGACTCACAAACAAACAACAAACGAAGGCAGACTAAATATAAAAATGTGATACTTTGTTAAACCTCTTGAATTAAAGCCGGGAGTCTCGTCTTGATAGTTTCATTTTAAAATCCACTGTGGTAGTGGACTGAACTATGATTACATCCATTATGCCATTGTCACGAAACCTGTGGTACCAATAACTATACTGTAGTTTTAAAGATGGAAAGTTTCTTCACACTGTCATAAAAAATACATCTTTAATGGCAACTTTACTTTTCCAGGAACGACGGAGACTTCAGTAAAGTCAACAACACGATCAGCCACGTTTGGCCTCTCGGTCAAAGAAGGCGAGAGACTCCAAGTTTCTGCAGCCACTTACTTGTCATTCTGGTAATGCAGTGCGAGGGCTACACCCTCCTCCTTAATTTAATTAGATTTTCATCTTTTGAGAAAACACTATTCATTCCCCACATGTGGCTCAGGGCCACCCTGCTGACAGAGACTGAGCTGCGAATGCATGACACTCTTACCAATGTGACTTTTGTTAATCACTCCTTTTCTATTCTACACGGAGAGCACAAGAATACAGCGCCCATTACACACACCGCCACCCAATTAGAGCAGAAAGGTGAATTAATGAACAGGTCGGGGCAGGTTAATGAAGGGTGGCGCTGATCTGCTGAGGACTCAAATTAAAAACTGTATCCTTTGTCTGAATAAAGTTTTATTCAGCCAGCTTCTCCCTCTGACTTGCTATTATCATGTTTGTGCTATCGCGCTTTAAATTACAACGCAGCGCTGAGCAGCTGCAGTGACGGCGGTGTCAGACTTTATGCAAATAAAAATAAAGTTAAAGCCAGAAGAGGAATGAGGCTGAATGATCAGAATAATTACAAATGACTGTGCTTACTTCAGATTTATTTGGATTTTACAAGAAAATGAATGTTCTGTATCAGAACTGTCATCACCTAGAGAAAATTTCATGCCCTGAAATGACACTGCCAGCCTGTCACAGGGCTAACTCATAAACGCTAACAACCATTCACACTCACATTTACACCTATGGGCAGTTTAAAATACCCAGTACAGCTTTATACTATCAGTTATTAGTTGCTATCACACTGGAATATTTTACCATTCTGGCCGTAATCTCTAAAACAAAATAAATCACCATATCTATTAAGACACTTAAGAGAGGGGTCTCAAACATAAGTCCCGGGGGCCGGAATCAGCCTGGCAACGACTCCAATCAGGCCCACGGAAGAGCTTTGGAAAATGTTAAGGAGGGCATCAGTTTTGTTTTGTTTTTTTGGACACACATATATATACACACATATTAGGGCTGGGCGATATATCGAGTTTTTAAAAAATATCGATATATTTTCATACGAGATATAAGATGTGACAATATCCTTTATATCGATATAGTCTATGTTACGTTATAATTATACTTGTGGAGCCACAAGTTTGCCTCTCTTTTGTCCACTTTTGTCTCTACGCAACGTTACTCGGCCTCGCCTCTCCTTCACTGAACACAACTCCCCCTCCTCCCCCATAGCTTCACCTGCAGGCAGCGACAAGATGGACACGGCAAATCTCCGTTAGCGAGTTGTGGGGCTGAACGGTGTCAACGTGTTAGCGAGCTAACCGCGCTAACGAGCTAACCACGCTAACGACATGCAGCCCACAGGGGCTGCACGGCCTAAAATCCTTTCATTTTCTCAAAAGTTGACAGCGCGCCTTACGTATGAATTCTGGTTGCGCTTACTGACCGCGAACCGATTTTATGTGGTACACGGCGCTCAGCAATCTGTCAAAAAATGTTTTAGTTTGACTTTGCTAAGCTACGGAGCTGCACCGCTTGATGGATTGTCGGAGCATTACGGCTACCGTAGTCAGGAGCCTCGCGGAGTGATACGCACTGTGCTTCAACGTAATATTACCGTATTGTGTGTGTATAAGGGCCATAAATGGCACCTGTTAAGAGACATGGTTACAAAGAGGATTTCAAACTCAAGGCTGTCAGTCAGGCAGTAGAAGTTGGGAACAGAGCAACTGTGAAACCTGTCTTTGTTATTATGCTCAGCGTCTGTTAGTTTACATTTTGACTGCACAATTATGAGCTTTTTGTTATGCACAAAAACAACATTGTTTTCTTTTATTTATGGAGCATGATTATTTAATAAATGCTGATAATTTATTTTTGAGTAATTTCTTCATGTAAATCTATGCTGTATGTAAATAAAAATGCCTGTGTGACATCTGGGACACAGTGTGACTAAGAACTCTCTTTTTGTTCTTAACTTATGGCTTTAAAAAAATATCGAGATATATATCTTATATCGCCACCCAGCTAAAAAATATCGAGATATGAATTTTGGGTCATATTGCCCAGCCCTAATACATATACATTATATATACTTCACACAGTTAAACAACAAAACAAAATAAACAATAAAAAAGCATTTTTATGAATTAACAGCTCTCTGTTGTTTGATTACAGGACAGTCTGGGAAATGAATGAGTTATTTCACACATTCAGGCTGACAGATTTCCTTCCTTTACCACATTTACCGCATTTATTTTTCCTATTTTACTTTCATAGGGATACACACTGACCTCTTTACTTTAAACTTCCAACAGGATCCAACATTCTAACAGACAATGGTGTATTGCTGTCCTCTGTATTTATTATTACCTCCTACTTTTGTTCTGCTGCAGTTTTTCAGCTTAATTCAAACAAGTGTTAGCAATGAAAGTCGCCTACTCCATAACCTCGGTGACTTGCAGTACATCTCCTTTAAAAACTCCCACTCGCCTCCAGGTTCATATTTCAATGTTTCTGTGTTTTACAACAAACGCTAAAATTATTCTATGTACTGCTAAAAGTCCAAAGGTCAGGTGAGAATTTTGGCAAAGATTTAATACCTGAGTTATTCTGCAAAAGAACAAAAAGTAAAAGAAAAACAAAACTCATCTTAACACAACATGGCTTTATACTGCAGAATGTAGAGACGAGTCAGTGAAAGTAATCACTGAAAAACAGGAAGCTGGTGTTTGTCATTGCTTACAGACACGAGTAATAATGTGCTGTTAGCTGCAAATCAAGTTAAGGGTAGAATTGGAAAAACATGCAAAAATTGTCAGAGAAGTACGACAGACAAACACTAGAAACAAATTTAAGGAGCTCAGAGAACATGTTTCCATCTGGAGACTCGTTGTTTGCAGGATGTGATTCCAGCCCACAGTCAATTGTTTAACGAAACAGAAAAGAAACTGCAAAAAAAATTGTGAAAACTGAAGGTTTCGGTTTTCTGGGCAGTATGCAAAAGCAGCGTTCGACAGCACGCGGGGCTTCAAAGAACTCAGAAACTCTCAGCACGGCAAATATCCTGCGAGTGCCTGGTTAGGAAATGAGCAACTGTAAACCAATCCAGCTGTACTGAACCAACACGCCCACTACTTTTCAACAGGAGAGGGAGGTGATCGTGTCCGCACAACTCACATGAAAGCACACCTGATATCAGAGACAGGAAAAGAGAAAAATAAGCGAGCAAAAAAACCTGTTTTTTTTTTCTTTCAAATGTGAACTTTGGCTTCACAGTTTTTTCTCCTCTGTGGCTGAAATGTGTTAAAAACATGTGAATAAACGGGGAAAAAAAACTGTAGCTTCAACAAGAGAAAAAGAAATTAAAGAAAGATTGACCAGAAACTGTCTGAAAATGACTAAAAAGCTATTCCCACCGACACTGACACCAGCTACGTATCTTCAGCTGTTCCATATTCCAATTTTGTTGCTCTTTTCATACAGCTCGTCTTCTCTTTGCACAGACTCCCATCATTGTTACTCTCGCTCACAGTTTCATGTCTGCTGTCTTGATTTAAATGTTTGGTTCTTTCCATCTAATCTTCCAATTCTGTTTCTCTGCCTCCGTCTCTTGCAATCCGTCTCTCTCCCGCTAAGAGAGATTAAAGTGGAGGCAGATGTCGTGTTAATGGCCATCAGCTCATCCTGTGCAGACACTTTCACAGTCTGCGCTGCCTACCTGCTTAATTAGTCAAGAGGCAATCCCCCGGCAATGAATCTGGCCCAAACTGCTGCTGCACGCATAGACACATGGACCTACTGCAACCCTGATTTTGTTTTTTCCAAAAATCAGTTGGCCACTGTGAAATATAAATAGAATTAAGGGAAAAAGGTTGCAAACCCTGTAATGATAGACACATAGATGTACAGTGGAGGGGATATTTTTTGTAAAGCACCGAGCACAGAAGCCCCACCCAGCTGCTGTCAGACTGGTTATGAGGAGCAGCCAAAGAAGTGGGGATGAGCTAAAACAACCCGTCTCAGACAAAGACTGCGCTGAGTACCAGTAAAAGGTGGATATGTATAATTTGCGGTGCTGAATCATTAAAAACTGCTGCAGCACGATCTAATAATATTAATGTAGAGCTGAGAATAAGCAGAACACGTACTCTTTAAGATCAAAGTACTAAACTGATCAGTCTACTTGGTAGAATTGCAGTGCCAACATATCTTTAAGTGAGAGAGCAGGGTAGGTAGTTTGAGCCATGCATGTTGTGGTTCTGCCAAACCACACACTGTGAATCACGGGCACTTTGCTACTTAAACAGAAGTATCACATACATAAACTGCGCTCAGATCAAATTACAAAGAAAATAGTTAATATTTTTATGTATATATATTTTTTTAATTTGTGCCCCAAACCTGCTTGTCTCACAACATACCAGCCATTATTTTTACCCTTCATTTGATCTGGGTAGCACAAACCTAAACCTAAACCTCAAAGTGACGATCAGCCAGAGTGACCTCAGTCTGATGAGCTACAGCTTAGAAATTCACCACAGTGGAAAAAACCCACACATACAGTTTCAAGCCTCCAAGTCCAGCAGGCAGCCACCAGGTTTTCTTAATTAGTGCACAAAGCTTGTAGGAACAGTGGGTGAACACACTCGCACTCTGCTAATGAGTATGAGATGTGATAGAAATGCCAGCATTATGTTCAGTGCTTTGGGGGGTTTATGATGCTTTATATTTTTATGTAAATTTAGCTTTTGGCGTTATGTTACGGTTCTTTTTGGCATCATTTTTTAAGCCTTTTTCCTTCTGTGTCATCTTTTATATTTCTGAGGACAGGGCTGCATTTATACTTCTGTTTGGAAGCTTTCAGTGAAACACCATCATGTGGTTCTGATGAGTACTCATCATTTAGGCCTTTTCTCTTGTATGTATAAGAAAAATGATCCGTGATATGTTCACACCACATTAAGGTAGTTTTTTAAAAAATATATTTATATACTAGCTTGTCAGATTTGGTCAAAATTGAATTCTTCTGACATTTATCAGTGTTTTATTTCATGCTGTATGACATTCTCCCTGCTGTGAAGTACATTAGTAGAAAAGCAGAGAGTGTTTTAGCTTCAAACTAGACGTTCAGGTGCAGTTTTGAAAGTCAAAAACAATCCCAGTTTTTAAATTGACATATTTTCTTCAGTATTCTTCCATGTAATATTCCATGTAGCTGACATACTTAGTCGTACAGTAGCATTTCAAATAAGTTTGTTGTACTCTGCTGTGTGAGGACGATTCGCTTTGGCACGGGCGAGGTGCCCACGGCAGCACCTGCTGCTAGTTGAGAGTAAGAGCGATACGTGCTTTCACGTCAAAAAGTGGTCAGAAGTTTCCCTTCCACTTTTTAGAAAAAAAGTCGCTAAGGGGGTCTGAAAACTTGCTAAATATAGCAACAAAGTCGCTAAGTTGGCAACACTGGCTATGCCCCGTTAGCATTTTTATTTTTACCACCAATATACAATTTTCCTGCTAGCTAAAAAACTGCTTAAGCAGAGCTAAACTGCTGAAGCAGTTTCTAGCTAGCTTAAGCAGTTTAGCAATTACCAAATACTACTTTGACCTCTTGTGGTTGGCAAGTTGCTGATTGTTCTTCTTAGAAACCATGTTGGTACAAACAGAGCACTTCTTGTAGCTATATGTGGCTCAAGAGTTGAGAGTTCGCCTTGTAATCGGAAGGTTGCCGGTTCGAGCCCTGGCTTGGACAGTCTCGGTCGTTGTGTCCTTGGGCAAGACACTTCACCCGTTGCCTACTGGTGGTGGTCAGAGGGCCTGGTGGCGCCAGTGTCCGGCAGCCTCCCCTCTGTCAGTGCGCCCCAGGGTGGCTGTGGCTACAATGTAGCTGCCATCACCAATGGGTGAATGAGTGGTTGTGTAAAGCGCTTTGGGGACTGGAAAAGTGCTATACAAATACAGGCCATTTACCATATGTTTTACAAAACTGGAAATAGTAAGTGTAAGTAGCATGTTATAACAGCTGCATGCACTTAGCATTTTAACAGTTATGCAGACAGAAGACACGGCTGTAAAGCTGTTAATGTCTGATGCACATGAGATGAAAGACAAATGAAAATGAGAAACTAACATTAGGGCCAACAACCCACTATTGAGCAGTTCCTGCATAAAGCACGAACACACACCGATTGCTTTTTCTTCGACTACACCGTTGCTTACCCTTTCAAATCTAATCTACTGTCTTGTATTTCAGCCAAAAACAGTCTGAAGAGGACGGCCCCTGGATACTGATGATCTGCACAGTCACTACAGGAACGTTCAGGACATCTGTGTGAGCCGGTAAATTTTGAGGTTCAGTGAAGCTTCTGGCTGTGAAGACAGGGATAATAAACCTTCCTCGGTCCTTCAGCTCTCACAGCTCTGATGACTTATTACCACATGTATCAAAGCTGAATGTTATGCTACATCGCCGCATTGACGTGACTGCATTGTGTCTGAGAACCTCGAGGCAGAGTGTGCTTATCCTCCCTTTCTATAGGTCTTAAAATCAACTGTGGAAATAAAAAATTCCTATTAAAATATCACTTTATCGCTCAATCCTCTTCTTCTTTTATCTCATTTTCAAGCATGCAGTGAAGTGGACATTAAAAACAAGAAGGAATAACAAAAAGAGAATGTAAAATTTGAATGTCTGGATCATCATGAACCCAACTCACTTATCTGACCTGAGAAAGTTCTCTTGTCCATTCTCTACTTGAGGTAAAACCATCTGGCAACGATCTACACTGAACCATAACACCACAGATAAATGAATGCCGAGTAGATTTCAAGACTGTCTAATGATTCAGTGTTAAAAGAATTATTTCTGTGTTGACAAGACTAAAACGCTAAAGGTCCCAGAGGTGAGTGGGGAGGGGGGCTAACATGAAGGCTTCTCCAAAGTGATAAATGTTGGTCTTCTGGGCAGCCCGGCTGTAACCCACGCCTTCATGACGATGCTTGACACAAGGTCAGAAGATCAAGGAGTTTTCTCAGCTTTACTTTAATGTCTGCAGGTCTGAGATACTAAGAAGACTCACATGAGTTTAATAGAAAAATGAAACTAGGTGCTGTTTATATAATTATATTGGCAGACTTGTAGTAACAGTTCAGCCCCAACAGCACTGTGCACAGCAGAGCATCACAGCAGCCTTAAAAACAGTCACAGAACACGACTTGTTTGTGTTCATGGACGCAAATGATCCTTTTTTTAATCACGTGAAAAACACCTGCCACACCGTCTGAGTAATATTTGTTCATTTGTGCTAATGCAGTAAAATTTACCTGTCAGAAATACTTAGATTTGGAAAAAGCATGATGTTTCGATTTAATTTTAAGCGTTAACTGTGTGCTTCACAGTTTCTTTCTTTTTTTTTCGTTTCCTTGTTCATGTGTCCGAGTCTCAAAAAGCTGTATGTGCTGATTGCACAAAAGATGTTTTCATTTGAAACACAGTCAAGTACAGTACTTTTGTTGTCCCATTTATTGCCAAGTTTGTTTGATTTTTATTTTTATTTTTTTAAAGGACAATTTCAGCCCTTCTCCACAAAAGTTTCTAATTTATTGCTTTGCTTCAACTTCAGGTCAGACTAACAGTGAAGCGTCATCTGACCTCTGGCATTTACAACATTTCACTCATTATACCTTGAAGGAAAACATGGCCTTGTGCCAACCCCAGCTGTGCAGAAAACAAAGCCTCTAAGCAGTAACTTCTGTGAAACAGCTCCCAGCCAGAGGTTGATCAAATGACTTCTCCAACAAAATGTGCAGAGATTTAAATGACATGTCTAGACTCTTCCATGCATTTCAGGGCATGAACTATTAGTTTCCAAACATTAAATATGCAGACACGCGATGCATTTATATCCAAAATAACAGATGTTTTGCTGTTACCACACCCAGCCTTCGTTTTTTAACGGGGATAGACGCTAGACAAGTTAAGAGTAATGAGGTAAATGTCAGGCTACCGATGGTGGCTGAAACGGTGCGGTCGTGGACTACAGCTGAGAGTCACAGCACACTGAAGTTAAAGCACACGTGCTGTTTGCCAGCTAAAGTCGGGGAGGTCAAAGCAAAGAGGAGAGCAATTCATCACTGCTGCTTGTCAGTTTAGGCGTTGATCCTGTGTATACAGATGTTGGTGCCTGTGTTGACACAAGAGGTGAGCGTGTGTGCGTTGTATCAGCAGTTGAGTAGTGACTGCAAGAAGTGATGCAAGCGAATGGAGAAAGTTCAACTCAAAGATTTTACAAAAGATCCACCTCGCAGTGCGCGGGGCCGTGAGTCAGCATCGCTGCGCGGTTTGATGGCTACTAATCTGCTCTGAAGAGACGGCGACAGACACACCGAGTGCAGGAAGTGAGATACGGTATGATGGCGGGCACGATGAAATGAGCTGAGGGCTAAAAAGATAATGAGAGTAGGCTGCGAAATGAAATGACGAGCAGAAGAAGTGAGGGTGGAAAGAGACATGAGCAGAGCGACGAGGAAATTAAGAAGCTTCTCATTTCTTCCACTGCAGCGATTAAGACACACACACACACACACACACGCCACCGTGTTTTCATATCTTTGTGGGGACATCTAATTGACGTAATGCTTTTCCCCTAACCATCAAAAATGAATGCATAAACCTAACTGTAACCCTGACACTAAAAGCACATTCTGCGTCTGAAATATGCCTTCAAACTAGTGGGAACTGGGATTTAGTCCCCATGAGGGCTGTTGGTCCCCACAACCATAGTAAACTTCCAATTTTTAGTCCCCACAACAAAATGTAAACACACTTGCACGCACGCACACACACACACACACACATAAAGATCTCTCCCACCCTTCGGCAGTCCCAATCCCATCCAAATCTCAGCATAGCATTTAAAGAAAGGTGAATTATACAATGTGTGTGTGTGAGAAGAGGAAACCCTCCTTCCCAGCTGACGACCTTTGAGATTCACTGTTCTCCTCTGATGTAGCATTTCATGTCTGACTGCATCTGTTCAGGCTAACAAAGGCCAAATGCAAGGTACTGGTTATCTGTAGGTGAGGCGCTGCCTTACCATCATCTGTATCTTTTACTTCACTCCAAACTAAGGAATACTGTTTGTTCTGGATCCACACCAGCGACTGGGGGCAGATTTTCGTGAGGACATTGCTCTCTGATCCTCTCAACTGTGGAATTCCCTGACCGAGCGTCTCGGGCAGCCCGAGGCTCAAAGGCTCGTTGAAAAACGATGTCAGTTAGCCTCCGGAGACTCTGTGAAGATCCTCCATGCTTGTATGGTCTGGAAGGTTTTGCCTCTTAGTTCAATTCTGTTCATTCCTGATAATGGCAGCCTCAGAGGGGCTTCTCTAAAGTCTACTGTTTCATCTCAAAGAGTATGCACCGACTGATCTGATCTGTGATCTGCAGGTTCATCAACTAGCAGAATTTTCTCACCACCTTGCGCAGAACTATTGTGGGAAATTGACATATACAGTATTTGCCAGTATGAATAGCAAATTAATGCTCCTTTATGACAAGGAAGGCAATCAGTTTTATCATATTATGTTTAGTTGCTGTTAGGTTGTAGGATTAACGTGTATAATCTTAGGATAATAACATTCACCGGGCTGCAGGTTCAGGGTTTGGTCAGGCTAACATCCAGTTTCCCACAGGTAGAATTTACTTGGACAGCCCACCCACACAGGTTAAAGTCCATCCAATTATACTTGGAAAATTTATTCTGGAAGTATTTATTATTTTATCCATCTTAGAAAATGAATTAATCTGTGACTGATTGATTTTTATTCTGCCGACCTTCTAGATCCAGCCCTTTTAGTCGTATGGTTCTCTATCAGCTTCCTTGGTGTCAGGTTTCTGTTGTCGTGGCAATGGATATGATTCACATAAAAATGGAGTCAAAGTGGAAAAAATGAAGAAAAAAAAATTCTGGATGTGTCTGCTGAGTTTTTCAGGGTTTAGCCTGAATGTGCCGTTAATACAGCTGTTCCTCTTCCGCATGTCAGATAATGTTCATGAACCCAGATATATATTTTTAAAAAGCTCACTTGTTGTTAAATTATTGCCGATGTTTCAAAAACTGTTTCCCTCCATAAACCAAACCTTCTGGTACTTTGCCTGTGAACTCTGCACTTCCATATCCAGATATCCAACAGCCAGGTTTAAACTCACACATTTTTAGTTTATTTTTCACTTAAAATTCACAACATGCATTCATCTTCTAGATTTTAAAAATGATCCTGTTTATCACATGTGTGGATTTGTTGAGTTCTGTTTTTAAAGCCTAAAGTTGAGAAATCATCATGTTAGTTGTCTGTGAAGGTTCTCAGTCATCCAGGTCATCATAGTCTGAGGAGCTCGAAGAGAAAAGCATCTGGACTTCTTTACGTTTCCTTGAAGGTGTTTCACCTCTCATCTAAGAACCTTATTCAGTTTTAAGAGCATTTGGAGGAGGGTCCCAGAATTTAAGCTCTGTGGGAGTGTCTCCAGGAGGGCCGTGGACCCCCTGTTGATCCTCTACCTAATCACATGAGCCAAGGTGTGAAAACATGTGTGGGTCACAATCAACCAAGGTTTCGGGTGAACCTATTGTGAAAGCTATACCCACCCTATCATGTGATTCACTGAGGTCAAATAGCCGAGGATGAGAGTGTTTGTTAAGGCGTCATCATGTTAGTTTTGAAAGTCGATGAGACCCTAACCAGGGAGTGGTTATGGATGGATGGATGCATGTTTTACCATCTAAGTATATATCATGATGGTGAAATATATGCTGTGCAGCTGGAACAGTCAGGCTTGCCAGCCTCGCTGTGCCTCCTGGTATCACTGGAGCCAAAATGAGGCCTGCCTGCTCTGCATTCAGAGGTTTGCATTCCTTTGAATGTGAGTTATTCCAGATGCCAACATTTATCTGCTAGAAAAAAAAGAAGCAAAAAATATTTGAAATGAATGCCTGTGGAGCTCTGGCTGCAGTGAGTGTAGGGTATTAGGGTGTTATCTAGGTTTAAAATACATCCAGTGGGGAACCCAGGGCAGATGCAGCTGAATAGGAAGGGGGTGGAGGAGTCTGTGCAAAGAGAAACTCCGGGGCAGATAAATGTTTAAAACGCTGACTGAATGTTATTTGTTGACATTTACCCACAGTGGGGCCCAGATGTTTCAAGCATGGCAGGGCTGCCATTCAACATATTTTCAACCAGTGCCAAGGAAGAGGGGAAAAGTGATTAAATACTGTCTTCAGCAAAGGGCACAGGCCACTGTTCCAGAGACTTGGAGCTACTGCACATGAAACCCAAATCAGCCAATTGTTCCTGCCAGCAGCGCCTCTCGCGTGGAGAAAGAATATAACGAACAAAAGAAAACTGACACCAACTCGAATCAAGTGAACACAGCAATTGATACATCTTTTGTGCAGAATCTTTGTTTAGCTAAAAAAAATAAGTGGTTAGGAATGAATGCAATTATTAATGCGAATATACAGAACCTCTAAAAAACCCGGGTCACGATTTCTGATATTGGAAATGATCTGATTTCTTTTCAGTCCAGCGTTGACCACTCATCTTTGGGCTTTGGCTGCTTCCAGAGAAACACATGAGAGGTAACTTCTTTGCTGAAATGCTATCACGAAGACATCATCTATTATTAGGACATTATTTGATTGGGGAGGCTGTGGCTCAGGAGGTGGAGCAGGTCATCTACTAATCAGAAAGTCTGTGTTTCGATCCCCGGCTGCTTCAGTCTGCATGCCAAATATCCTTGGACAAAATACTCACCTGAAATTGCTCTCCGATGCATCCATCGCAGTGTTAGCTAGAAAGTTAGATAGGAACCCGTATGAACAGGTAAATAAGGCATGCTGTATAAAGTGCTCAGGCAGAGGAGGAAAGGGCTGTATAAGGACCAGTTTCTTTACCATTTATTTTGAGTGGTTTTTAGATTAAATGATTAGTCAGTGATTAGCTGAGGGGTTCCTATAACCAGTCTTCTCTGCCTGCTAAAGCGTGGAGCGCTCTCCCTCTTTCTCCTTCTCATTTTTGACACCTTCCATTTAGTATTGGGCAGACATGTCCACAGAGATTTAAGACCTCCACTTTAAATCTGATGTTTTGTTATAGTCTAATTTTACAAGAATGAGTGTAAATATTTCATGCAACAGTTGTGTAATTGGCTTTATCACGTTGGTGTTTTTCTCAACACATATTTTATCTCCTGAATGACGAAATAGGATTTTAACAAGTCACGAGTTCCATTTTGAAATTTGATCTGTAGATTTCGTCGCCTAATGGATCATTAAAAGTAAACTAGAAGGCAGAAAAAGAGAGAAAAACTCACTATCAATCAAAACTAAATCCTGTGGGGCAGAAAGAGTGGAACAGACTACAAAAAAAAAAAAAGCAGCGAGGGAGTCGCTAAAGACAAAACCAGAGAAAGAGCTGCAAAGATTTAGAGTAAGAAAGCATGAAAGGAAGAGTAGGTAAGAGTGTAAACACGGGCAGAGTGAAGACGACCAGATGAGACAGCAGAAGAGTGACGGATGAAAAGTAAGAGGAGGAAAGAAGGGAAAAAGGCACAAGTGACAAACAGAGAAAACAGAACAGAGATCCTAACCCTGCTGCAGGGCCTTCTGGGTAAAAAGCATCAATAATCTCTCTCTCTCTCTCTTTCCTCCTTATTTTCTTCCTCTTCTCCATCCTTCATTTCCATCCTTCAGGATGTTTTTTCAGACTCTGAACTCAGAGAATTTTATCATTCTTCACCCCAAGGGACTTATTCCGGTTTAAAATCATTGATACTGATTACTCCAGGCCCTGTCATATTGATTTTTGAGATTTATTGTTGGCCGACTCCCTAACAGAGGTCCCTGGCCCCTGTGTCCCCGGGTTGGCAGTCATTTGTTAAACACTCACCCCTCCTGACAAGGGACACACTGAGCTGTGTGCAAACATGCACACACAAGCATGCAGATAAAAGCACTACTGCTGTCGTCACACTTTCAGTTGTTTCACAAAGACTCCCATGTTGAAACACTCTACAGCAAAAAGAAGCACATTTACAACCTGATTTAAAAAAAACTATTCTCTTCATCTGCTTTCCCTTTTAGATATGAGTCACAGAGAATCAAGGCTGGGTGGTGACCCCGAGTGACCACCCCAGTTGGGGTAAACACATTTCTCCCAAGCTGTGATTGCGACGGGGATCGCTGAACGGTCAGGCCTGTGTGACTGAGGCCTTCACAGCAACTTCCTGCAATCACTCACCAACTAGCTGAGAAACTTATTGCGCTGGAGCTTGTGACCAGAGATTGGAAATGGGTTGCCATTCAGTCTAAAGGCCTGTGGGACTGGTACTTTATCAGTACAAATGCGCATGTTTTTTTCAAAGCTCACACTTTAAATTTCATAACAGAGCAAAGCTAATTAAAAATTGAGAAGATTTGGCAGGTGCCAAGTGGGTGCTAAGAATTCTTGATGCAAATTAATCCTCTTACTTGTAGTGTCGGTGTTTTTAGGAGCATTCTGAATGAAATTTTCTGAATGAAATTCACATGAATTCAATTCAATTCAATTCAATTCAATTTTATTTATATAGCGCCAAATCACAACAAAAGTCGCCTCAAGGCGCTTCATAGATACAGAGAAAAACCCAACAATCATATGACCCCCTATGAGCAAGCACTATGGCGACAGTGGGAAGGAAAAACTCCCTTTTAACAGGAAGAAACCTCCGGCAGAACCAGGCTCAGGGAGGGGCGGCCATCTGCTGCGACCGGTTGGGGTGAGAGAAGGAAGACAGGATAAAAGACATGCTGTGGAAGAGAGACAGAGGTTAATAACAGATATGATTCAATGCAGAGAGGTCTATTAATACATAGTGATAGAAGCTGTGTCAAACAGAGCACACAAGTCTGTGTTCACTTTTCGTGATGTTTCAGCATTAGCCTGTCATTTACTAGTAGGTGCTAAACTTGGAGTCTATCAGCACCCCTAATATCTGATCTAAATATGACCACTTTTGTTTAAAAACAGAACAACACAAGGTGTTAACAGCTGTAAAGAAAAGCCGAGGTTTCATAAGGCATATCCACAATCTGCTGGGCCATGACAAAGTTACTACAGCCATCTTTTATATACAGTCTATGGGCCAGAATGGAAGATAGGACGCGTTGCCAGTCGTGAAGAGAGCCAAGATGCCATTAGTTTGAATAGGAGGGAAACGCTGCACGCACAATGCACTCTCTCTAGAGGAATGCGCTTAGTTATAAGTATCCAAAGTGACTGTTGTGTAACTACGGGAAAAAATGCTTCAGAAAGAAGTTTAAACTTCCTCACCTCTGCACACCGGCTAAAACTAAAGCATCAGTTTTAGCATCAGCATGTTACAAAACTTTGAGTCACAGCTTCCCTACATTTTGCATCAGAAGGGTCATTGTCATCTGCTAACAAGCTTTTTGAGAAAGCTCACATACAGACTGAACACCTCTCCTGTGTGATCATCCACTCCAGCACAAAATACCACAGTTCTCATTATTTGGTGCCCTAAAAGCAAAAGAAATGCATACAAGCAATCACGAGTGCCGTTGTTGTCTAAACATGACCAAAAAATGTCTGCAGCACAAACTGTCAAATTATTTGTTACATCTTGCTACAACATGTGGCCACGCCCCATTTCTTCATTGGCAGTTGCTCAGTTACAAAACACACATGTAAAATTAAAAGCTGCACTGTGCACACACACGCGCACACACACACACACACACACGCACACGCACGCACACACACATTCTCATAATACACCAAGCAGCAGCTACTTGAACTTGGTTTTCATCTCCAGTTATTATCCAGCTTTGACTCTCCCCACTATTTGACCTTTACGCACAGATCAGGAAAAGCAGCTCAGTGTTCTTCTCTCATTAATTCTTCTCGCTGCTGAACAAGAGCTGAACAAGGAGAAAGAAAACAGCAAATTCAGAGGAAAGGAGGGGAATAAATTGACTGTAAGTTGCCAAGATGATTTAAGAAAATGACACAAATTAGTGAACAATCAAGAAAGTAAAAGAAAATACCACCACACCAACGGGGTTCGGTGAGATTTAGGAGATGATCCAAGACGACAAACAGACTAAAGTGATTAGAACAACAACATCTGAATAAACCTCTTATAGACGTTTCATTACCTTTGCCTCATATACCTTCAGCTAAAGGTTCCACCAGGCCTGGGCCTCTCCTTTTATGTGACAGCATGCAAGCAGATTATCATTTCCACTCTGAAGTGTTCATGAAGCAGTTATGAATAATAATTATAGACTCAGGAAATCCACAAGATCTGAGCTGACAGTCTGAACACACGTGAAAGTATAGCAGCCCAACAGTCCTAAGCTCCCAGCAGTGCTGAGAGTGCCCTCCGGACCACAGGGACCTCTACTTTATGAGATTTTCTTGACAAAATTAAGATAATAGTTCCAATTTCTTCTTATATCAACCTTGTACTTGTGGACACATGACGTAGAATGAACAATCCTGCCCCGTCGCACAATAATGCAGGATAAACGCCTGAATCATTATCGGGATCTGAATAGACTTCAGAAAGCTCTACACTGGGCCGAGCTCCCACCTCTGGTAAAAAAAAAATATCCAGACAAATCTGACTTTTTGAGTGATATTGCTAAAGAATGAAAACGTAGCAAAAAAATAAATTAAAAAAAAAAAGCAGATTAGCATCGTTTTATGTGCTGTGATGAACATAATGTCCGGGTGACAAAACCAAGCAGAGTATTGACTGTAGTATACGTAATGTACTGACTCCTGCCAAGGGGTCAAATACTGACGTTCTGCTATCAACCTGACACACTGTAATACTATCCCGATTGCATTTTACTATTACTGAATTATCCATCGTTTACCCAGGTAAAAGTCTGGATTCAAGAGAGAACCGTCCAAAAGGGCAGAGAAAGTACAAATAGGACACATAACAAGCAAATAAACTAATACAACTGATAACAACCATATGAATCCTGTGTAGGCAAGAAGGTTGCAGCTTGGGTTAAAATAGACGTCATGGCAACTGTAGATTGTTGAAAAATGTCAGCTTACACTAAAAGCATGGCATGTGACACCAAAGGGTCCTGAACAAGCATCCAAATGTGTGGAGGTGGGTGTGACAGACAAGTGTATGCACCGCCATAAACCTGCACAGACACCACTGTGCAGGTTTATCCTACATACATGTACTTTGTGCATGTAGGATGTTGGTGAACAGCAGAACAGCAGGATCTGAGGATTTGATGCCCCGGGAGAGAGAACAGATCAAATGCCCACTTTTCATCAGGTCCATTCAGTATGGGAACATACAGTTTTCTCAGCCAGCATGCCACTAGCGTCACAGAAGCACCAGTTCCGCAGTGGTCTGCAGGACTGATGACGCACTTATATCCTCTGAATAATGATTTTCTTGCCAGAAACCCTTTAAAACAGGAGGTATTTTAGTATTCACCCTACAAAATGCTGCACTGAAAGGACAATTATACTGCAGTAAAGCTTTTCATTAACCCAACTGAAGGACTGCAATTAAGTGAAAAGTAACCTTGATTTATATTTAATGTAACTTAATATTTATTTGTGGTTGCTGGATTAGAAAGCAAAGTGTAATGGAAATGAATTTGAACTGTTCCTTTAGATCTGTGCTGCTGCGTTGGTGCTCAGGCTTTGGACACATGACTGCGACATGCCTGAAGCTCAGACACAGTCCTGCAGCAGCATGTAACGCAGCTTCAGTTTAAATGTACGCATTTCTCATATTCTCACTATACACAGTTCAAATTAATGTTAGTATTCTTCCCCTGCATATGTTAGAGATGGCCTCGTGATACCTGAGCGGAGAGCTAAACAGGCTGCAACAGATGCGACGGCTTTGCTCACAGTTGTCATCACGATGCGAATGTTGTGCGCGAGGTCGTAGGAGCGGGATGAGGCCCTCCTGGGAGCAACATGACCTAAACCGCCCAGCGCGGCACCACAACCTGCATGACTAATGAAAAACAAGAATAACAAGGCAATCTGCTGAGCCCCCAACAAGGCACGAGGGCGGTGCTGGAGGTACGACACGTGCTCACACCACATACAGCGACACACAGCAGCACATCTTTCACGCTTCGGTTCGCTCACCATTCGAATCAGTTCTAATGAGAATTATTCTGCTTAACGCTTATTTTTTGTGACGTATTTTGATTTTCTGATTGATCTGACGCTCTTTGGGCTGAATGATTTTCTGCCATGTTTGACATTTATGTCTTGTGTTGATGAGGCACTGCTGTTTACACCTGTTTGACGTCAGGTTAACCAGCTCTGTGCACATTTGGGGAGATTGTGTGGTTACAATCTCCATATGTTTGTTTGGAAATGTTTAACATACCACCCAAACCACATATGCCACACAGTGCTGTGCAAAAGTCTTGCGCCTCCTGTCATTTCCGAGTATTTTGCTTTCAAGGAGCCAGACTGTTCTATAATTTCTTAAAGTGGCCTCAAGGAAGTTCTCCGGGCTTTCTGAAGGTCTTTCAAAGTTTTTCTTTGGACATCTACACAACAGACAACAAGTGAAGGACAAAAGAAAAAGGGGTGAGCCTAAAACGATTTACAGCAGATGAACCGTATCTGAAAGTTGTGTACTTAAATCATACAGAAAAAAAATCCAGCAAAGACCTGACACATGACCTCAGAGAGAAGTCTGATCCACTGACTGTTCACTAACTGTCAAGACGTCATTCTTAAGGAAGGGAAATGGGCAGAAAAGGCTGAGGTGTGTCAAAAATCCGAGGGATCAGATCTGAGGATCTAAAGGTTTTTGTTCAAATTATCATCAATATGTACAAAGGAGGTCAGTCAGTGTCTACAGCCTGTAAAACACAGTGGAGGCTATGTCATCGTTTGGATCTGCACTTGCTGTTTGTTGATTTTGTGTTGGAGATCTTGTAAAAATTATGGAATTATAAACACAGGAAAGTACCTTCAATACAATATCATCTAGAAAGACAGCAGACATATGAAGAAGAGCTCTGAAAGCCCTTCAGGAAACCTCGAGAATCATTCTTGAAGATTACTTAAAAGAATGACATGAAGCTGCCTCAGAGTTCAGGCTGTGTTGAAGATTAAAGTTGGTCGTAATAAATATTGAATTTTGAGCTCTTAAAAATAGTACAAACTCTGTTTTTGCCTTACATGCTGCATTTTCATGTGCACGTTTCAACAAATCACTTCACCCTTTTCCAATCAAAAATGTGTTGTGGCTCACGACTCAGTACTGTACTTTCCTGTGTCCAGAGGATACACCAAACACCTCGTTTCCTTCAGAACAGCCATATTTCCCAATAATCTCGTAACACCTCTCTACCACCCAGAGACCGTCTCAACTGTTCCCTGAAATCAATATTCTTCTGAATTTGTATGCATACTTATATATGCCTGTATCCGCCTTCACTCTCTTCCTCCCCTTGATTTCCAAGGTCATTCTACAGACTACCATCCATTCCCTCCTGATGCCACCTTGGAGTCTCCTAAATCTTTCAGATGAACTTTCTGCATAAGATGTAATCCACCTGAGTGCACCTTCCACCAGTCTTACATCACCTTATGTTCCTCCCTGTTCCTGAAATGTGTATTCACCACAGCCAGTCCATCTCCAGTGCTCGTGGCCTTGCTTGCTTCCACCTTGTCTCCTGCACATACAATATACTCACCTTCCTTCTCTGTATGATACTCTCCATTTACCCTCCCTGCATTTAGCGTCCCTACTCTCACTCATTCGAACCCCACCTCGACCGGTCTGGTATGGAAATCTTATTCTCGATGGTCTGCACATTTACATTACTAAAGATTTTTTGCCGGATACCCTTGCTGACATGTGATGCCGGACATAACCTTCCCCATTCATGTCAGTGTGGGACCAGCACTGGGAATGCACTGGCTTTTGTGGCTCATGTCTGGGTTCAGACACTGTTGATGAACAATAAAGTTGGTCATACCCAAATACTGACATCCAAGCTCCTCAGAACTGTACAAACTCGCTTTTTGCCTTATACTGTACTTCCACCTACGTCTGCATGTGTTTCACTAAATTGTCTCACCTGTTTCCCCATTTTCATTGTCTTGAGTTTGACAAATAAATTAAATAGTTGCATGGAAATAAAAAAGAAAGGAAGAGAAGCACGGTTCATATTCAGATTAAATAAAGTTTGTAATTTGCAGTGCAATATCCAATCAAAAATTCAGCTCTGTAAGTGTTTCTGTATCGTTTTATATTCAATTACCTTTAATTCCGACTCAAATTACCTGTAACATAACTTGACAATAAATCCATGTTCCCAGAATGCATTTTCAATGACAGACCCACTGACGGCTCTGTAGGGTTGAAGAGGTTAATTAGCTCAATTATCAGCATCATTCACACAGTTATTTATGTGCCTGAAATGATGAACATGGCACAGTTTGGTAATAGAGCTTCAATTAGCCTAATATGAATTCAGAAAATGTTTAGTAAACATCACCTTATGCGCCTACAGGCCAAAACAAATAGCAAGCTAAAAGATGGGACTAGAATGACAGCCAGAGAGGTGACTTTGAGTGTAATTTTAAACAATGACTATTGATTATAAATGGATTATAATGACATCTTCTGGTTGAATTAAAGTGTTTTGTTAGCTGTCAACTATGTGAAGGGAAAGCACGAGTCCCAGTGAAGCAGAAACACTGCAGCAGCAGAACAGAAAGAGACCAAGAAAAATAAGACAAACGGGTAAAAAAACAAGTCTTTGTTCCCTCTTCACTGCACCATTACTCTGAGATAAGAATCACTACTCACAATCACATGACATCCCTTTGAGAAGACAACAATGGCACAGAATCTGCATTTCACTTTTTAAGTCCTGATGAAAATTGATTTTCTTTCAAGTCTTTAAACTGATTATCCGTTTTATCAGTTGCACTGAGATGCAGATGTCAAAACTTTTCATTCGGGGCCTGTCTTGTATTTTTAGATCAGAATCTCAGTAAGTACTAAAAGCGGACTCTTCCTTTAGGGCATAATAATTCAAGTTGTCATGAGCAATAAGTGACTCATTCTTTCTTTTCTGAAGTAAAAAGAGAGCAGCGAGAGGGGGTGGAGTGTGACCAGTGTACACATTTTACATCGGATATTTATGAACAGTACGGCTGTTTTTACAAAGGACATTTTACTTCACTAAATTCCCATTCAGACCAGAAATCTTTGGGGTTTTTCTTTTTTGCTGATCCCAGGGTTCCAGGGAAAGTCTATAAAACATCTATAAAAAGTCCATTTTTAATCTGTTTTTTTCCTTTTTGGGGCTTAAGAGCCTGTAAATGAACCATTTTGGCCAAATCTCAGTAGAATCATTGATCTTATTTCAAGCAGCAGCAGCAGCAGCAGGTGGAAAAGATTGAGTAAATGCTGGCTAAACTACCTGCCCAGAACCATTCAAGCGATGACAAAGCTAGCACTTAGCTGCTGAACACAACTGTCGCACTTTGCTGAGATATCTCCCTCAAAGAAGTAAAAATAAAACCAAAAGTGTTTTGTATTTTGGACTGAAATATATCAAAGAGACAAATGTGCACATCTAAGTAATTGCTGATGTTACTACTCGCCGCCTGGGTTTTTAATCGGGTGACAGTTCATTATCAGTAATTACAGATTTCTTGCTTCGATGCAGTGAAGCAAACTTTTTGCTCAGTGGAGACTGTTTTCTATTGAAATAAACCCCTAAACATTGTTCGGGTGCCTTTTAAAAGTGACTCAAGTTTCTGGATAGAAAAAATGAAAACCTGTTTAGAAACAAGTCCAACATTTAACTCAAGTTCATCTAAACTAGACTGTAAATTCATGAATACATGTAATGTAATTTAATTAAAACACCCCCCCTCCAGACGGTCTTTGTGCACAGCACTGACTGTAATGTCTTCTTCTCAATTTCAAAGTTAATCTGAGCACTTAAAATGCCAAGTTGTCACGCTGTGCTCGGCCGACAGGCAGATTTGTCATTGTGGCATGTGGCCATGCAGCCTCTGACGCCCTGATGGATTGTGGGACAGAAGGTCATGGTGGTGGTCTGGGAATTCCCCACATCCACCAGCAGCAGCAGCCCTGCAACATCCCTGTCATATTCTGAAGTATCACATTACTCTTCACCTTAATTTCACCCTCTTCTTTCCTCGCCTAAAAAATATTTTGTCTTCTGAAACCTGATTTGTTTTTATTGTCTCACTGCTCTCTACTCAGCACTTCCTGGTTGAACCAAACTGGAGGTGTAGGTCCAGTAACTGTGGTTCATCTGAGCAGTATAACTGCAGACATGCAGGAGACAGACAGACAGACAGACACGTATGAAGAAGAGCATATCGATTACCTGCATGAAGAGAAAGTAGCATGCTGACATACAGCAATGAATGAATGAGGTTCAGATAATGGACAGCTATCAGCTGAATGCGTAAAATGGAATAAAGTCACAAAAGCTGCGTCATTCTTTTTTTGTCTAAATATACATTTAAAAATCCCTCAACTCAGCTGGTAACACACAGGCTTGAACTCCAAGCCACTATCCAAAACTTTAATTTCAGTGATCAAAGTAATTGTCTTCTTTTACAGAAATACCATGTAATGCTGGAGAGGTGGTTATTATTGGATGCTTGATAAGACTACGTTTGGCATGGTTATCCATGAATGACGAGTTTCAGAAGCTCTGTCCTAGGTCAGGCGTTACATTCATGCACTGTCTACAAGCAGCAATGATGTCCTTGTGACCCAACACAGAGCCGAAACACCCACAGAAATCAGATATCGTATTCCTGAAGGCTCCAGTCAGACTAACCTTTGTCTCGGGAACCCCCTGAATTGTCCGACCTCACCAAATAGATGGGTTAACCCTAAAAAAAGTCCACTACAATGTTGAAGGCATGGTTCTCAGGTTTATCAGAATGAAGATGGTGCTTTAATTATGTATAATTATTTATAGCAAGCTCCTTTGACTACGATGACCTGGATGACTGAGAACCTTCACAGATATAATTATTTATATTAGCAGCAAATTTAATTATTTTTAAGTATGAAATCAAAAATTAGGATAAGCTACACAAATATTTGAGGAATCTTATATTAAAAATGTCAAAGCCTAGGCTAATGAAATATCCTTGAGAAGCTTTCACGCATTTAATCTGCTCAGTCGACCGACATCTGACTTGATACCCTTCGAAAGGTCGAAAGCAAACAGGGTTACAGTCCGAATAATTCAAACTTCAAGAGCAGCGCTGAGGCGGAAAATCCAGTCTAACCCTCAAGGTACAGCTGCAAGGTTTGCTGTCATCACTGTTGGTAGGGAAACAAAACGCTCCAAAATGATTCTGTCACTGATTGTGTGTAACAGTGTCATGCTCGCTCAGACAGAACCGCGGAGCTGTAACGTAAACTGGCTGAAACTGGCGCACGCACCAAGAAGACGAGTGCTTTTAATCCATTTCGATGATGATGAAGGTCAGCTGGAAACGCTGGTTAAATTGAGTGTAAATGGGTTTAACTAGCACTTCACCATCTCTCTTCCTCCATCATATTTCCTCAAGCTGTCACAGCTTCACTGTCAATTTTGTTTTGCTTTTATTTTTGCTGTGACGGAAACAATTCGCTGACTCTTGTTTTATTAGATTCCTGCATTCCAGCCACGACTGGATTATCTTTGTTTTTCTGTACACACAGTTAAAAAATCTGTAAATATAAAGTACAATGAAAGAATCTTTTATGAATTTTTGTCCCAACATTTTTTAACACACATGGATTTTTTTCAATTTACCACTTAAGGAACCCACTGTTAATTATATATAGGAACTTATATAACCAGTTTCTTTCAGTGCATATATTTGCAAATTAGGGGTTAAATTTGGTACACATATGTAACAGTGGTATAATTCTGTTATGTATAATTTTTAAAAGCATGGATGCATCATAATACTAGATTTGGTGCTTTCCCGTGTTCTGGCCACTCTCCCTTTAAATCAGTGATTTTCAAACGTACATTTTTGAGCTCACTAAAGAGCACGACGAGGCACACCTGTAATCTGAGGGGGGAAAAGGCTTCCGGCATCCTTCCAGTTCCTCTTTCGACTGAACTGTCAGATGAATCTGCCCTTGCATGAAACTCCACTCCATTTTTCACAGTCACAGGTGCACTCTTGATTTATGTCTCTTTTCCCTCCATCTTCTTTCTGTAAAGCAATTTGACACAATCATACGACCTCGAGGGCCGATCGTGACTGACACTTTCTAGACTTTTCCTTTTCTGTTGTAGTTTAGTCTGGTTCAGGGAACCACGCAACTTTCTTTGGGTTTAGTAAAGACTCTGTTTATTGGCAAGATTGTCCATACTTTGTTTTTCCCCATGTTTAGTCATGACACCAGCAGAGCACATTTGCCTGCAGCCTCATAGCATCTATTTCAGACTGAGTGACTTCTACCGAATCCCTCGGACCTCCCTTCACGTTGAAAAGCAGCACGAAAAGCATGTTAAAATGTGACACACACGGGTCCTCGGGACGTATCCGTATGCGACCAATTTATGAGTGAGAACTGGGAGGGAATACAGATGTGCAGCTTCCTCATTTGGTGTGAGAGCTCTAACACTTATTATCGGGTTCACTGGGAGGAACACCTGAAGAAGATTTATACCAGGAGGATGCAACATATAATCAGATACATTACCTACCTGCGTAATTACTTTTTCACACACTGCTACCATCTGGGCAGTGTTACTGCAGCATGAAGAAGCAACTATTCAACTCAGTGGCCAAGCCGGCTTCCCAGAAATTACATTTACATGCTACTCAACCGCTCTGCTAAACATGGGGCAGAGCACGCAAGCTAGTTTAGGCAGGCAGCTCGTGCTGCACCGCGTGAGACACATTTATGTTTACATACATCCTCCTTCTTCTCCTGAACACAGTCTCACAGTCTGGAAACATATTTATGTAAATGACCTCATTAATATTTTGTAAATTGGTTCATGAGTGCCTATTATTTTGTTGCAGTTTGGACCTAGCTGATGGCTTTTATTTAGAAAGTTATAGAGCGACAAGGTGCCGTAAATCAAGTGGCGTAAACATCACTTCAGTAGAAGCGCGAGTTTTCAATGCACGGAGAGAAGGTGTGCTCAATGGTTAAGGAACGGGGGAAAACGGCCAATAAGGTGCAATTCTGAGTTGCAAACGGTTCTTTAGCATCTGGATGATGAGGGAACAAGTTTGGTATCAAAGTTTGTCCTCATTTAGGCAGCAATGCAACAATTTACAAGTTTCACTGTTATATGTTATGTAAGGTAAAGAAAATTCATTTGTGATTAATGAATAAGGCAAAAGGTTAAAGGTACCACACCGTTTGAGTTACTAATTGTCCTTTAGAATAGAATAGAATAGAATAGAATGCCTTTATTGTCACTATACAGTTGTACAATGAGATACAGAGCATCTATATGAATATCTTTATTCTCTATATGTTGTAGCTCTTACGGTGTGTTCACATACACGGCTGTTTAATTAAAGGATTGTGGAGGCCATCTTTTCAACCAGGGATGCTACAATTTAAGCTGCAAAGTTTGCTGTCTTTGCATGTGACATATCAGTGTCACTGCTGCAGTCTGGTGTTTCAACCCCTCCACCGCCCCGCCATCCACCTGTAATGCTACATTTTAAGAGGATACAAAAGTTGAAGGGACGCAAAAGGTGGTTGTCAGCATTTTGACAGCAGACACTAAACATCTAACCAGAGCCTTTATTATTATTCCAACAGCAAACACTGTGACTCGTTTCCTTCAAGTCAACCTGGACGTCAATATGCTGTTCAACGTTTGAACTTTGTAATTTTTGTGGGACGTCATGTGGACGTCTCTGACACGTGCAGGAAATTTACATGATTAATAAATTCATTTTTTGTATAAATATAAACATAGTTGTTATCAACATGATACATATGAATATGGATTATTTATAAACACACGCGATTTATCATGGGTTAGCCTGCTGATTTATTCACTACATCTGGTGTTTTTTGTAATTTTACATGTTCCTGTTTTTCTTTAATGGGTTTATTTATTTTAATTAATTAGGCTATTTGTTTGTAACCAGCTTAAAACTGTCATTTATTAAAATGTGTTGAAATATTAAAAACATTGACATCCATGTTAAAATGTAAAATAATTATGGTTAAAGTATTTGGAAAAATCCTTTTAAAAGGAGTACAGTATGTTTAATAAGTTTAAAAGAGCATTTGCATTATATATGGTTTATTTTTACAAGTGTCCTGTTTTATTGTGAAGAGCTTGTGCAAGTTTGTGCCAGTGTGTATGTATGAATTGGACTATGTGCTCGTCAGTCTTTGTGAGAAGCCGGGGACATCCACCGAGCAGCTGCTCACTTTTGTTTTAGCTCAAGAGTCGGCGCCATCTTGGAGACGCTGATCACTCTGCATCCCTTCAAACATAAAGGTTTCTGTACAGAGAACATGCCCTCCACACTCTGGAAACACGGGACTACAGACGTCCACAACAACCACATTTTAGCCCGTACACGGAGGTCGTACGGACGACAACATTATACGTTCGGTAGACGTTGAAAAAAAGACGTCGTCTGGCGTTACAAAACAACCCCTTCAGTGGCCCAAACGTGTACAAAAATGACTTGTAAAGGACGTCACTCTGATGTCACTTTGCGCAGTGGGATAATGAACCAAGATGGTCTATAAACAGTACCCTATGTGAGATTGAGGAACTGCAAATAAATAGCTTGCTTGTTCAGGCAAGACGCGCTACTTCTAGACATTTTCAGCTTCCTACTTGTGATTTTCCAGCCTACATAAGACATGAAGCAGACAGGCATCAGGGCTAGATTACATGCCATATGTAACTTAAGGAAACTGGCTTTTTTTTTTGTTTACGTTTATTTATCCGTGAAACTCATGGAGTAAACATGCAAACTGTGTTTAGCTGGGTTTTAACTCCAAACGCTTTTGTGGAGAGCCAAGAGTACCAAGCTCTGTTCCACTCTGCTGCCACTCTGCATAACCATAAAAACAGTTAGACAATTTAGCCTCTGCGAGCAGGTATTATAAGGCAGCAGAGCAAATAGGACTATAATGGGAATATATATAGGAATATAAATTAAATAGTCAGTGAGCATTTTGCAGACATCTCGAGTATTTTGTACCTTGGCAGATACTTCATATAATACGTCATGCGCTTGACCTTCTGTTTCAAAGAGAAACACATTTTCTTATGCAAATTACAAGCAGGCGCATAATTTGAATGAGTCAAGGTTACATTAGCGGTTACAGACTGTGTAAAGATAACAGGGCGAAAAAAGCCAAACCAAAATACACTCACCCGACACTGTATTCGTTTCACCTGCTTCTTAATGCAAATATCTAATTAGCCAATCACACGGCAGCAACCCGATGCATTTAGGCATGTAGACAGGACTAAGGCGACCTGCTGAAGTTCAAACCGAGCATCAGAATGAGAGAGAAAGGTGATTTAAGTGACTTTGAAAGTAGCATAATTGTTGGGGCTAGACGGATCTTTTCCCATCTCCAGTCTTTAAAGAGAAGATCTGAAAAAGGGAAAATATCCAGTGAGCAGCACTTCTCTGGGAGAGAATACTTTGTTGATCCCAGAGGTCAGGAGAGTGGCCCGTAGTAACTCAAATAACTACTTATTACAACCAAAGTAAACAGAAGTGCATCTATGAACACGCAACACGTCAAACCCTAAAGCAGAAGGCCTGCAGTAGAGGACGACCACACTGGGTGTCACTCCTGTCAGGTAAGAACAGGAAACTGAGGCTACAGTTCGCACAGGCTCACTGAAACTGGACAACAGGAAATAGGAAAAGCGCTGCCTTTACTGAAGAAGCTCAATTCCTTCTGTGACATTCAAATGATAGGATCAGCACGCATGCATTCAACGCCTGTTGTGATTTGGACCTGTATAAATAAAACTGAATTGAATTATATCAATGGTTCTGGCTGCTGCTGGTACTGTTTGCAACATTGTGGGTCCCTTAGCATCAGTCGAGCATCATTTAAACACCACAGCCTACCTGAGCAATGTTGCCGACCACATCCATCCCTTCGTGACCACAGTGTACTCATCTGCAGATGGCTGACACAGTAGCCATCCACAGTGACCAACTCTCAGTCCATAGAGAACCTTTACAATGTGGTCCGTGAGCAATGTTTCCAGCAACTTGAAGAAATGAATGCCACAAAGAGTTGCAGCAGATCAGACTGTAAAACACGGTCCAATCCAGTACTGAGCATGTGCACTTACTAAAGCGAGTGTTTATGTTTTTAAGTATCTCGTTGCTTTAACTTGAAACCCACAACAAAATCTGCAACACTAGAAATTCAAACTCATGTGGAAAGACAAAAAAATAGTAATAAAGTTTGAATTTGCTCGTCTGTTTTTTTGCTCGTGTTTCTTTTAGTAGATTTCATTATGCATGAAGTGCCTTCTGCAATACTGCTATTCTTGCTTGTACTTGAACAGCAGCGGCTTATTTTTTCAACTTATTGCGAAGTCAGAAAACATCTTCACACTCTTTATAGGATTGAGAAGAGGCGGACAAAGTCTTTCTGCTATCACAATAATTTAAAAGGTGTCAATCACATACACACTGTTCACAGACGCTTTGAAGAACATTTCCTCGTCTTTGCCTCCTTAATCATCTTTTGTTTTCCATCACTTTTTTTGGCTCTTAATGCACAGAGGAAAAACAATAGCATCATTAAAATGAAACTAGTGCTGCTGTGGCCTCGAGTAGAGGTTAGAAAAAGAGTGGAGGCGGGTTAGTGTGATCACTGTTTGTCAGTTACGCACGGCTGAACAGGAACTGAGCACTGAGGTAGAAATTACACATGAATAGTCTTTTACCTTATGAACTCTGACACACAGAAGCCAATCACGTGCTAATTTGCCGCACACAAGAAAAAGGACGTGTCTCTCTGATACTGTGGCCTCTCTTTTTAATAAATACCATCAACACTGTTATGAAATGATAATTAGTGCTCAGTTTTCCGTTCACAGCTTCACTCATCGCTATGTTTACTTGCTTAAAAGTGGTCTACACAACAACGTGTAGATACAACAGTAACTTGCCGACAGTCAGTAAGGACAGAAAACCATACGAGGACAATAAGCGAAAGAAGCTCTTGTTATTATTAATCCTGTAGTCACGTCTGCTAAATGCAATAAAACACTGCAACAACGGCACTACAGGTGAAGAGTCTGTGGGCGACTTCAAGGGTTTTAAGAACTTCACAGAGGCACAATAATCAAAGCTTCAGCAAATTACACAGCTGACGCTGCACTTAGCTTATTCACTTGACATATACACTTGCCATGCATGGAAAGCACTGCTATTTAGATATTTAGAAAAAAAAACGTGTTTCTCAGTATTCATTAAGCCAGTGCACAGTATTTACAGTCGTTAATACCAACAGCAGTCATTATTTTTACCCTAAAGCTTTGATGCAGCATCACTCTGAACACATTAAATATCTGCGAGGATTTTCGGTCATTCACCTTCTAGATTGTTAAGACTTTTCACCTAAAACAACGGATGGAGAGTCCTGGAGCCTGTTGGAGGCGGTCCTGAGGGTTGTTATCAACTATTAATCACGTGAGTCATCACGTGTGCTGAGGTGTGACTCCTCTGTGATACACTCTTATTTAAATCTGTGCTTTTGGTTAGCTGACAGGTTTTACTTTACTAAAGGCGGTTGTAAATATTCGCACCACTTCCCAGTAGCAAAGCGCTTTATGTTGAGAGTTGTTAAAGAAAGCAAAGAGCCTGTAACTTAACTAAACAAACTGAGGTGCCAGACTTTGGCGCTTTCCTGTCTCTGTGTGAGATCCAAAGCTTTACGTTTGAAACGACCTCTATAGTAGAAGATATAAGTCAACAACACATTTTTATACACCGGTATTATGTCTGATCACTCAGTGGAAAGTATCTCGAAGCAGTGCTTCACTGTCTTGTTTTATAGTGTTTTCTAGAGGACCGTTTTTTCTCAGAACTAGTCAGAGCTATAGTGCGTAAACCTAAAAGAGACCCTAAAAAAGGATAGAGTCCTGAAAAGCTGCTAACCTAATGGGTCGGAAAACAAATAAACAGCCATGAGGTGATAGGGGGCATAAAAATGAATGAATTCCTTGCAGGGGTCACTTTACGTCTGTCTGTGCACGTGTGCGTGTGTGCGTTCGTGTGTGTGTCAGTTAATGAACCCTCCAGAGCCAAAGCGAGAGGCCCCCACCACTCTTTTACAAGATAATTTTACAGCTGCAGTGAATCTCCAGGAAAGCCATTAGTGTGTGTCTGAGTGTGTATAAAGGCATATGTGTGCTCCCATGAGGTTTTGTCTACTTGATTTATATGCCTGTGCCGCTGTCTGTGTTTGTCTGTGGCGTGTGTGTGACCTGAAACAGTGCCCTCCTATTTTACCGTTTGCAGCAGTGCTTTCAAACCAAAATAGAAAAGGACCAAATAAAGTACTACAACGCTAAAACAGGCCGATAATAAGTCAGACGGCGGCAAGCTGCAGCAGAATACTATCAGCGCTGTCTTATGGAAAGGTCTAAGGTTGATGGATTAGCTCAGTCAAAGTAAAGCCAGCATAATATTATGAGCATCAGTAAATAAAACCACCTTGCAAAGTCAAAGTAAAAGTCATCATCACAGAAGTTCAATTATTGTGTTCTGGAGTAATCATGATAAATGTCTTATAACTGAGTAGCTGTAATTTAGATTTGTTTTGTTCCACTTTAACAAACTGATGTTTCTACAGTCATACACTGTTCTTTATGAATACAGTCAAATAATTAGAATATCATTAACTTCTGTTCCTTTAAAGGGAATAAATGGACAGTGAGATACTGAACATTTCCATGATATTAAAGTATTATTTCTTCTTTTACAAAAGTCACAGAGTTCACTGTTTGCTCGAGTTTGATGTTTGCAAAAAATAATTTGCATCCAGTCAAACTGTTTCTTTGAGTCAATAAAAGAATTAAAAGGTTGGCAACACGTATCGTAGAAACCCAAGTAGATGCCCGCTGGAGCACAAAGACTCATGGGATTGTAAGCGTTTGAATTCAGATAATTCATTTAGTACTGCTGTGATGGTTTTTATCAGGGTGAGTGTTAAAATGTGAATACAGCAATATAACTCTAACCTTGCAGTGCAGCAAACACAAATGCTGATATTTTCCATAGTTTTAAAAAGATCTACAGTCTTTATAGAAAGAAACTGCTGTTGCAGATTACAGCAAAGACACTGTAAAACAAAGGTTCAATGCTGCAAAACCTGCTCGAAGTAATTTCCTGTAATTTAATTGTGATAAACTGACAAACTGCAAAGCCAAACGAAATGTAATGGATGAGAATACAGAGCGTATACGGATTCTTCTTCTTCTAGTGACCCAATAACTCTCTGCAAGCGGGGGAAGTTACAGTAACAACTTCATCCATGGGGAAAATCTATGCCATTGCTTTGAGATTCTGTGTGATGTAAATTACATTAGTTACTGATGGATGCTGCTCAGAGTGTATGACTGAATGGACTGAACTAGAAAGGCAAAGACAAAAATCCTTAACATGCGCCTGTGGGAGGTCTAATGTAGTCCCTTATAAAACTGTGACGCTGGTTGTGTCTATGGTTCACTGGCATCTGTAGATACAGAGGCCATAACTAGAGTTTAGAAAATGTTACTTAGTTGATGGCTGTGGCACTACTGGGAGTCAGATTCACACCTTGTGCCTAAAATAACCAATTATCATCCCTCATGAATCAAGCATCTCCCTTACCTCTCCTAATCAGACAATCAGAGGGACTATTGAGTGGGCCACAACGTTATAGAATACCTATAGTGTATTTTCAAAGTAAAAGCCGTCTAAAACATTACATATTATTTCATATCATTATTTACAGCCTTTAAAATAAATGGTGTTCTTTCCTCAGTGACCTCATAGCTCGTTATGGCCAATGTAGAGACAAAATAGTCCCAGTAATAGATTGCATCTTACTTACTCTTTTGAACACAAATAAATCTTCTGTTTAAGAGTCAGACCATCATTCAGCCTGAAAGGCTACATATACAGTAAAATGAAACTAATCTGGTCCCAGTTCACTCTAAATTTCTAATTATTAAATTTCCGATCATAAATTATACAGAGCTGTTTTTCTGATCCCTGGTTTTCAGCTGATGGAAATATTACCTTGCAGCAGAAACAGGTATGTTTGAATGTAACAGCCCTGATCCATGGTTACTACACAGAAACTCCCGCAGGTGCTTCCAGATTCAAGAAGTAACAGGATTAAACAAAACATCCTCACATGTTTACCTTGAAACAAACGAGACAGCTTTGAAGAATTAACCATTCTTCCTTTTAAAAACTGTAGGTGGCAGACACTCAGAGAACTAGTGTTACAACCATGTAACTACTGTTTTTTTTTTTCTCTGTGGCCATTGTTCCCACACAAACACTTTCTAACAGCATCACCACCCACTTAAATAATAATTATCTTACAAGCTTTGCCAAGATTTGATTTTCTTTTGTTTTTACAATTTTCAGATCAATTTAATGTTCTATAAAAAAGTGTATACTTGCCACACGGAGCCTTATGGTCTATGTCTGCATGTCAGTGATATGTGAATAAGGAAGACTGCTGTGGTTGATCGTACTTTGCATGAAAGACAACTGGCTTGTTTGCAAGACGGATGTGACTGATGCCTATTTACTGGTCTTAGACATTAGCCATTACTACTATAGCCATTATATACTATAGCATGACATTAACCCATATGACATCCAAGGATTATAGTGAATTTATCAATTTTTCAAAAATCCGAACACGACTATGTTGTTACCATATTCAAATGCTCCCTAACAACTTTTGAATTTGGTTCTAGCACTTCATTAACATCTTAAATAGATTTGAAAGCAAATGACAAAATGAAACACAAAATATTAACTTAAATTTAAATATGCAAAATTAAGTGGATTTTTCAATAATTATCATCATGCTAACACATTAAATGATTACTTTGAGAATTAAATCACTTTAATTCACTTCAGCTGTTGGTGACATGCGAGCCGTGGTCATCTTTTAAAAGGTGTTTAATGAGAGGTAATTCTCCACAGCAGATGGGAGGGAGGGACAGAGGCATGAGAGCTACACTTTAAATTCTTTGAAGATGCAAATCACCGATGCATAACCAGAGCATGAATACAACATTACCCAGTTTAAAAAAAACAACCTTCGTCCCGTCACTCCAGTGCTTGGGAATGCTATTTTAAAGCTTTTAATGTGTTTTCTGAGTACAGAGGTGCTGAGGGGCACACCTGGATTCATCCAGTAGTTATTCCACAGCAGCTGGAGGTGGAGTACTTCGCTCAAGTATACTTGAGAGAAGTTTTAAAAGGAAGGAAAATTTTCAAACTGAGCTGGCAGACATGTACCTACACCTCCACCTTCAAGTGTTTCTTTTTTTTAAGTCCACGAGCGTTATCAAAGCTGGGAACGGCAGGCTTTAAATAAACTGAATGCTGCACCTCCCGCCCACCCTTGCTTTCTTTCTGCGTAAATCGAAGCACTTTGATTCACTGTGTGCATGATAACGGTGCACAACAGCACTCGTTGAAACTCAAGAGTAACATCAAGAGGACAAGGCTGATATGGAATACTGTGTGCTTGAGAGGACAAGAAAAACTGGCAATGTATTCAAAGCGTTTGGAAACAATAATTCAGGCAGTGAACTGAACTTAATACCAAGACAAACTCTTTACCATTTCCTTATGTAACCAGTGCCAGAGTAGCTATGAATTTGGCTGCTATGTTCATTTAGGGGGAAAGTCATCCACATTGAAACCGACCAACAAGTGGAGTCACTGAGTTTTCAAGGTATGTTATAACTTTGGGGTCAAGTGAAAAACACAGAAACCATTAGCTAACAAGCTTTTAAATAGAGAATGCATACACGGCTTTTCAAAGGAGCTTGCAAAGAAAAGCGTCTGGACTTCTTTAAGTTACTTGAAGACGTTTCACCTCTCATCCGAGAAGCTTCTTCAGTTCTAAGGTCAAATGGTGGAGAGTCCCAGATATAAACCTAGTGGGAGTATCCCCCCACAGAGGGACAAAAGGACCCCCTGATGATCCTCTAATCACCTGAGCCAAGGTGTGAAACTGGGTGTGGGTCCCAATCAGCCAGAGTTTCGGGTGTGTTCATTGTGAAACCTGGCCCCACCTTATCATGCGAATTCCTGAGGTCAGATGGCCCAGGATGTGAGTGGGCGTTAAGGCGTCTGGGAAGGGATCTCAAAACTGGATTATAGATGGCAGAGAGTTGGTGTCGTAAACCCCCGCCTCTGTTCAAAGATGGTCGCTCACAGTGGACATAGATGGCTTCTTTCACTCCTCTTTCAAACCATCTGTCCTCTCTGTCCAAAATGTGAACATTGGCATCCTCGAAAGAGTGTCCTTTATCCTTAAGATGCAGATGGACTGCTGAGTCTTGTCCTGTGGAGGTGGCTCTTCTGTGTTGTGCCATGCGCTTGTGAAGTGGCTGTTTGGTCTCTCCAATGTAGAGGTCTGGGCATTCCTCGCTGCACTGTACAGCATACACCACATTGTTAAGTCTGTGTTTTGGCGTTTTGTCTTTCGGGTGAACCAGTTTTTGTCTGAGCGTGTTGCTGGGTCTGAAATGCACCGGGATGTCATGCTTGGAGAAAACTCTCCTAAGTTTTTCTGATACACCGGCTACATAGGGGATGTAACAGTGTGACACTGTTAGACCTCTGCCTCACCACTACATATTTCAAATACAACGAAGGCTTTTACAGACAAAAACATGGCTGTGCCATGGGCTCCCCCGTGTCTTTGGTTTACGACACCAACTCTCTGCCATCTATAATCCAGTTTTGAGATCCCTTCCCAGACGCCTTAACGCCCACTCACATCCTGGGCCATCTGACCTCAGGAATTCGCATGATAAGGTGGGGCCAGGTTTCACAATGAACACACCCGAAACTCTGGCTGATTGGGACCCACACCCGGTTTCACACCTTGGCTCAGGCGATTAGAGGATCATCAGGGGGTCCTTTTGTCCCTCTGTGGGGGGAAACTCCCACTAGGTTTATATCTGGGACTCTCCACCATTTGACCTTAGAACTGAAGAAGCTTCTCGGATGAGAGGTGAAACGTCTTCAAGTAACTTAAAGAAGTCCAGACGCTTTTCTTTGCAAGCTCCTTTGACTACGATGACCTGGATGACTGAGAACCTTCACAGACATACACAGCTTTTCTATTCTCCAGTCCTTTTTTTCCCCCCTGTTGAATATCTAACCAATGGAAAGCTTCCTGTTAGTAAAGCAGGCAGGCAGATGGTTGCTGTGAGCATTGTTCTTCAAAACAGCGCACTTATATGGGTGCCCACTACATCAAATGTGTGGCAGGAAAAATATGCTGTAATCTGGGATTTGGGATAGAGACACAGTATGTCTGTGAGCGTAACATTAGCTCTAAAGCTGTCCAGACTATTGCTTCGTGCGAAAGTTGGATTCATATTTAATGGCTTTCAGAAAGACTCCCTTTCCATTTGAGCCTTGCAAGTGGCAGCGACACAAGATTCAAAAGAATCAACACCACAGTAAGACAATAATAACAATAAGACCGAACACGGGAGCATGTTTGCCAAAGTTATATTTTTTTTTATGGAGTATTGGCATGAGTTTATTCAGTCATTTAGTCTGTTTTGGGGGCGTAAAAGCAGATAGAAATTCATTGGAAAAACAACTGGGTCAGTATCATCCAACTTTATGTTTTTTACCAAATGAAAAACTGCACAGTGGAGACGGTGATAGCGTATGTTTTCACATGAACATCAGACAGATAATAGATTATCAGTCTGTTTGCAGACACAATTCTATTGTGCTGAAATCTGAGCCTTCATTTTCTGGGGAGATTTGATATCCTCTCTAAATGCAGCTGGAATCATATATCCACGGCCATTATACTGACGACAGGGTTTGTAGAGTTAACCCTCTCTAGGCCGATGCATCATGGGATGTTTTTTAATTTGGTATTATGGCATGAGCAATAGCTATTAACATAGCTAATGTATTTAATTATCCCCCCAAAATTTGTTTTTAATTCCTTTTTAAGGTGGATTATAATTTACTCAATATCGTTTCATCAAATTGCCTAAAATAAAAGCAAAATGGATTGTTGACAGACTCAATCAGTATTACTTTACACATATCAATGCAACCCAACCAAGCTCATTGTGAGTCACTAAAAATTGGTTTTAATGAAATTTACAAACTAAAAAACAGACAAATAACATAACTTGGTACAATTTTACCCATTCAGCTGGCTGATATCAAGGTGCTCTGAGCCTGCGTTGCTTTCTTTTCATGTTGGAAGCAAAGCATGAATTCCTCACTGTCCTTCCTGCTTTCGCTCTTTCAGCATCAGCAGCTCTGGTATTCTCTTTATACATTACAGTGTGTGTTAGTGTTTGGGTATCACTGTTTTAAATGACTGTAATGTTACTGCAACTTAGAAACATTATCTATGCATATAAGCTCTGATGTTTGAGGTCCACAAATGCAAGTAAAGCTTACATGTTGTCATCACCTTTGAAATAATAAAGATCAGTGTTGATGTTGTGTTCACTGCACTCATGACTTGCTTTGGATTAATATGATCTCCTTTTCCTTAATAAGAGACCAACAATAAGATTTTAACTTACCCACATGTGGGTAAACTTACCCTGCATGAGTGGATTTCCCCTGAGCAAAGCCTCAAAAACAACAAATAATCAACAGCTATCATTTTTGTGATTTGGTTCAGACAAACACTGACTTTTCTGCAGGATTACATGAAATACAGCACCTGTACTGTTGTTGAATGTCATCCTGTTTCACTTGTATCTCCTGACAATTTCCCCTGCCTGCTGTGTGATAAAACAGAAAGGTCATTGAAGTAATGTAAAAAATAATAATAAGAGAGATGAGGGAGAAGGAAGTCAGTGCAGGAGGTGGCAAACAAAGAGGCACCGAGATGAAACATTTGGAGGTCACGATTAGATATTACTGCTCTGCTGTGATGAGCGGCGATGATGAGGGGATGAGGAACTTCGATAAATTGTTCTTCAGAGGTTTGTTTTTTTATCTGTGAGAGGCAGAGGGAGAAAAGGAGATAGGACACGCATAAATTAGAGAGGAGGAAGATAGAGAGAAGACAGGGAAAGGGAGGAACTGGCAGCACATTCTGAGAGAGAAAGGGAGATCCAGCCAGCTGTTGACTGAACCTATTGGGGTGTAATGTTGCCATGACAATGCTAACTTCAGCTAATGGCACAGAGTAGTTGTCAATATTCCCATTAGGTGGCATGGGGCAAAACTGGGACTAGACTGGAGCTGCTGACAGATGCCAAGCTGTAGCGAGTCTGTCGTAAGCGCTGGTGCTCATAATGAGAGCTTCCACCAGCGAAGAGGCATAAATTCATGCACGGCTGAAAAATATCTCTAACTAAAGAGCTGTGCTGATGTGAGGAGAGTTACATCGTAGACTGTGTAACAACAGTGTTGGGGCCATTACTCCCCCCCCAAAAAATGTATTACACGTTACTTAATGCAGTTTGAAGTCAACTAAAATCTTGGTTGTTGAACACTTTGGAAGCTTTCCTGCTGTGCGTGTTTTCCCTGGTGTTACATTTGTGGAGGAAATAAGTCACCTCTTGTTACTTTCCTAAGGTTTGGATGTGGGGCTTTAATTCTACATGCTGAACAGCTTGTTTCCTCTCCTGTTGTTTTCCAACTCGTTTGCTTTAGTTTAAGAAAAACACACTTTTCTAAATTCCTTCACAACATTTGGAAATGGTGTCAGACCTACACTCAAACCTGTCTGCTTTCCTCTTCATTAGGCTACAGTCACAGAAAATCACAGCTGCTCAAAACTTGAGGCAGCTTTGCTCTTTTTTGTCATTTCACAGTTTAAAACATATATGTTGTTATAATCACAAAGAAAATTAGGACTAGGTTTACTTTTACAATGACGGCTCACACCTTTAGACTCCATCAACATGTAGCACGTTGTTTGCAGTGGTTAAAAAAACAGAAGTTGTGCATTTTTCTTTTGGATGTGGTTGCAAAGCAGCTTGCACATTCAGCAGCAGTATAAGGTTTGTCAATATTAAGTGTGAATGCAGTCAACTGTAGGCTGGCATTAGCAGATCTGCTGACATTGCTGGCTGTGGTTGATTTCCTAGCTTTCCAGAACTGTGGCAATGCTCAATTTGTTACAGTCTAAGCAGAAAGGTGGGCTCCACTACACTCCATGTGCTTTAAATATCTTGTTTGATGAACCTCAATTTAAAACTGATCAGTCATTCAACGGCCGAGGCAAACCCCCGTGTTTTGGCATATGTATCCGCCAATATTCTGACGGCGTAAAAAAATTAGCACAAATTTGCAGGCTTGCATGAACATGTGTCATAAAGTCGAGTGCTCCAAAACTAATGAAGCATTCAGCGAGAGTAGCTTCAGCATCTCATAGAAACACAGTGACCCTCTGTGACCGAAGCCACTGGTCTTTCGTGTCACACGGTGCAGCTCCTCCTCTGTTCCACTGCATGACCATTCAGGTCTAATGACAGGAATGTCTGTTCCATCTCTTAATATTCTGTGATTATATCCTCATGAATATTCATTTCCTAGGAGGGCACAGACTGAATGAGATAACACTGGCCCCCCGCTTTCATCTTCTCATTAAGCCACAGCGGTGTCCTGTTTCTCTTAACTATGAAATATTACCTCTTTTGTATCACAAATTAATCACACTCCTTTGATACGACTGTTTTGCTTCACTCTCTGATATAACCTGGCACACTAGACCCGTGACAGGGACATCCCTTTTAGTCTTCAGTGATATTAATGGTATTTTTGCATAGGTCTGTGAAGGTTCTCAGTCATCCAGGTCATCGTAGTCAAAGGAGCTTGCAAAGAAAAGCGTCTGGACTTCTTTAAGTTTACTTGAAGACGTTTCACCTCTCATCCGAGAAGCTTCTTCAGTTCTAAGGTCAAATGGTGGAGAGTCCCAGATACTCCCACTAGGTTTATATCTGGGACTCTCCACCATTTGACCTTAGAACTGAAGAAGCTTCTCGGATGAGAGGTGAAACGTCTTCAAGTAAACTTAAAGAAGTCCAGACGCTTTTCTTTGCAAGCTCCTTTGACTATTTTTGCATAGATTTAGGAAGTCGGACTATTATTAATCTAACTTGTTAAGCGCGGTACCCGTTTCATCTATAGAAATTGAATTGTAATTGCTCTAATAAAATCCCATCATCGGAATACATCAAGCGATATTTTATAATAATTACCTTATAACTAGCAGATTTTTTAATTTACTATGATGTCTTTGCCCTGGTTGCAAAATTACAATTGACAGTTTGACTGTAGAGAAGAAGGGAGCAATAATTCCAAAGTGTAATTCAACAGTGGATTGAAGGTATTACTTTAATGACCATCTTGAACATGATGTGAATATTTGATGGGGTTTGCTGCTTTGCTGTAGAGATGTCTCACAGGTACTGCATTCACTGGTTTGACAGGTTTGTCAGACTGATTGCAAAATTGTGTCTGGTGCAAAACAAAGTTTATCTCTGTGGCTTCACCCGATCGTTCATTCAGCAGACTCCAAAGTGTAATTTGTTTTCTCTGGTTAGAAGCTTGAGCTGAAAAGGCAGCTGCATTATGCATTACTCAAGCCTGTGCTACACTTATAAATCACCGCTCCACTGTGCTACAGTTACACGAGGGTAAGACTGGTTGGAGTCTGTGGCATGACCAAAATGATTGCAGTGTGTGTGCAACGATTCTGATGCTTTTGAAACGGTTGCTTCAGAGATGGTATGCACCAACTTGCAGTCGGTTGCGGTCTTCAAAACAACTTTGGTGAGCTAAGACGGCAACAAAGACAGCAATAAAATGACAATGAGATGAAGTCAGTTTGTCTGAACACACAGAAATTTTACTCTAAATTCAAAGTGACATATATGCTTGGAAAACCTGCTTTTATATACCAATATAATCAGAATAAAACCAGCTTGCAACCAGCAATGCCAAGTCCTCTTTTGCAAAGAGACACATTGCAGATGGGCTGCACTCACTGCCGCACACCGACTCAGATCGAGTGCAAAAGTTTTATTCTCCCACAAGTTATACTTCCACCACCACTGTTGCTGTTCTCCCATGGACTTTCAGGTCTCGGTTTCTATTATAACACTCGCTGAAGCCGAGTGTTTAAAGCAGTCTGAAGTCTGAGCTTTTGGCTCACAGGGCTTACTTTGTTTCGATTACTGTGGTCGACCACAGCGTCGACCACTGGAATAATGTATATCTACATATCTATATGACAGAAAATATAGAAAAGCACAATCCCCCAAGCTTGACAACATGTCAAACTGACAATTTGTCATTCATGCCCACATTGTGCTATGATGTGAGAAACTAAGCAAGGTTAGAACTTCCCCTCAAGGATACACAGCTATTTGTGGTAGTATGAATTTGTTCCATGTGAGACTGTCTGGAAACAAGTGTTATATTTAAGCAATATCAAGTCTCCCACTCTCTATGACCCCCAGCTTTTATCCCTTAGGGAGTAACTGTGGGTGTTCAAACCACCTTGGATGTCTGATATGGTTGGGCAACACATTGTTCAACCCCTTCTTTTCCCAGAATAACACAGCGAGTGACCTCGTGAGCCTGAGATTGCTGACTTTATGCAGGAAGAGGGCAGGTCCACTTGGTTCCGATAGTATCTAAGACCTTCAATTTTTTTTTCCAACTAACAACACTAGTTATAGTGCATGGAAACACAACCACTTGAGACTGTGATGAATCACTACACTTAAGTTTTTAATGGTTTGTAAAGGCCATTGTTCTTCCAAACTTTTTGTGCAAATTGCCCCATTTTTATCCAAAACTGAAGCAGGTTTTAATAGGCACCAAATCTTTCATGTCTTACTTTTTAAACTGTTAATCATTAGTAATATCAGGGTGCATAATTGCAGAATATGGGACATATTTGACACGTAATTCCTTTTCTTGGCTGCATAATACCACCCACTCGTCTAGTTTGCCTCTTTAACAAGCAAAAACTGCATCCAGCTCAGATAGTTTTCCTGGTAAATCACAAGGCAGAAACAGAACTTACAGCATGACGCACGTCTTAGAAGAACAGCAGAGTCACAAAAAATGATATGCTAATAAAGAGAGCTGCTGTGAATCTGAATGTTGTCAGCAGAATAAGGTCTTGCTGTTCATTATGACTTTTCAAATATTTGTCAGGCTGCAAAACTGAGTCAGCCCCAATCATTTCCAACTTTACAGCAGGAATCTGTAGAGACCACAGTTCAGTTGGGTTCATAGTCAATTATCTCCTTCATTACAACTACACAGGTGGCATGTTTTTTTTTTTAAACTCGCCTGTATAAACTTTATTAAGTCATCTAACAGGTGGCACAAGACTTTAGCTGTCTGCTAACTCAGCTAATTCCCCTGTTTAACTCACAAATATTCCTTGCTATGTATTGCAGCAACCAACCATCCATCCATGAAGTCTGTGCTCCTATTTTAGGGAATAAAACTCAACTTAGCATTAACTGCCAGGTGGTGTCTGTTTGATGCTCTCATATGGGTTTTTCCTAGCAAACTTGCTAGCATTACCTGATAGCCTAACAATCGCTCTCACCCAAATATGGTTAACCAAATATTTAAAAAACAGCCGGCTCACATCAATTTCAGTTTACAATCAATCTGTTTTATCAAATTAATAAATATCCACAAACTAGCTTTTAAAATTTACCAATTTCAAGTAATACGCTCTGTTTGTTGTTTAAGGATACATTAGTTTTACCTCAACTTTTAAAACAAACTCTTTAATGTGATTAAAAAATGTAAAAAGCTGCAGTCACTATACTGTCCTTATATTACATCGTAACCAGATTCTGTTTAGACTAAATCTAATGAGAAGAAGATATGCTTGGATCATTTAATCAGCTGTTTTCCCCCATATAGACTACTGTCAGATAGTTATGTTTTGTCATATATTTATACACTTAAAACTAGAATAACTCACTAAATGCAGTACACAGCTATGCTACTTGAGACTAAATACTGGATGTTGCTTTGAATTCAAATTTGAGTAACTTTCTACAGTGCTGGACGTAGTAAAGTAACCGCAAGTTACCTACAAGGTCACGTTTCTTAAAAACAGAACCTCACCTGGTAAAAACTGTATCATTCGCTCCGAGGTTTCACCGTATGACGCCACATGGTGACACAAATTCTCAGCTGAAGGAAACTTAGTCAAATCTCAAACTGATGCTTTGAAGTATCTCTGATCAGTGGGGAGCCTCACTTGAGTGCGAGCATGTGGAGAACAATCACAGAAGCAGTGATTATAAAAGTTTTTCAGTGGACTTTTACAGACATGCGATCCCTTATAAATTCTCATGTGCCTATAGACCCACACACACACACACTCTCACACTCAACCAGATAAACAGCAGCCTACCTCCTGGCTGGATTACTCACCAGCTTATAGTGCAAGACGCTGATTTATGGTGTAATCTAGTTCAAGGAGGGAGAGCTTCTCATACAAAGAGGCAGAAAGACCAGCAGTGACCTTTGGTGTCCTCCTCAGCTTGTCAACAAACTCTCAGTACTACTTGGGAGAGGACAATGCTAAATTAGAATGCACCGAGCAGGTGAATAGCAAAAAGTGGACTGATTTAATTCACTACCCGGTCAGAATGATGATGGTAGCGGTGGGGGTAGTGGAGGTGGCCGCGGCTTCTTCTTCACGATGGGTCCATTAATCTTTTTATGAGCAGCAGCAGAGACTCAGGAGACTCAAACTTCTTCTACTTAGAAAATACAATGAAATTCATGGGACTCTGCTGGTAGATTGTCTCTACAGTGAAAGGGTTGTGGGTGTCTCAGAAATAAACCACAAACCCTAACTTGAAAACTGGCTGAAAATTCATAGAGTTATAATGCAAATTCTAGCTGCTCCCTTATTCACAAGCCCCAGCAGGTCCGCATATTTGGCAGCTGTTTCTTTTAATGCCAGATCCCATTCATGATGAGTTGTATCTCCTCCCGAGATTCAACTGGGAGTTTTGTCTTATTAGGTAAAGCAATCAAGTTATGATTTCTATTTTTAGCAGTTTTGTTTTACTCTAAACAAGCTTTAAGTGACAAAACTGATTAGTGAAGAGAAAAAAAAAGCTCTTAAAGGGGGTTAGAGAATGGTAGGCAGTGGATCAAACCACTGGGAGTTCTGTGAGGGGGAGCCGCGTTTTCAAAACACTATTCCAAAAAAGGGTGGTTCTGGACTCAGAGGAAAGAAACCCAGTGGGTGTCGCATCCTTCCTGCTTGTTTCTCCTGCTGGTGGACCTGCTCACAGTTACTCATGCCTCGCCTCCTGCATATGAGCACAGCCTCTTTTCAACTCTTTCCCTGCTTGCCTGGTCATTCTCTCACCTTGTGTGGTAGCAGTGCTCAGGCTCCCAAGTCCTCTAGTATCTCAAGTAGTTTTTTGAAGTGTGTTTTTGCCCCAAGACTTACCTTAGTCTCTCTTCCTGTGCCTCAGATCTCCACCTTGTGTGCCAGCCTGCATCTCTGTGAAGCTCTTCCTGGATCCCCCTGCCTGCACAATTGTGTTTCTAGTGGTTTTTTCTTTGTGTGCCTGTGACCTTAGGGCTTTGTGCTGAACAGTCACATCTTACCTTGTTACACACAGTGCTGACCTATTTTGCCATGATGGGTTAGAATGAAAAAAAGGTCAGAGCATCACTATTTTTAATGTGGTGGGCAATACCAAGATTTCATTGTAATCTGGCAATATTAGTGAGACAAAGTTTGCCCCAAAGCAGAAAACATCTTTGATGAGTATAAAATACAGACATTTAATATGGAAAATACTCAATATGAAGGAAAACAGCAGGTATGGTCACCGAGTACATAAGTTTATATTGCCACAGAGCTGTCTTTATGCCCCTTCCCTCTAAATAAAGGAACCTACCAAACAAGCAAAGAGTCTGTCCTCCAGATCCCAAAAAGACACTAAATAGTAGAAGGTCAGGTCTTTAAATGGGTCCTTTTAGCTTTTCAATCCTACTCCAAATCGGTGTCACCTCACCAAAAAGAGGATTCAACTCTCACATCACATCTGCCAGATCAAGTCTAACGGCCTTCCTTGAATCTTTCTGGGAGGTGGAAAAAACATTAGATGTTGTGTTCTCAAAAGAGCATTTGAGGCAATCTGATGTCATACTGTGAATGTTAATATGTATAAAGTCAGCATCACAGGGATCTTTGATGGGAACTTTATGGGAAGGCACATCTGTGGCAACAGAAAATGCACTTAACCTGCAGTTTGTGACAAGAAGCAGCTGCACAGTCGCAGCTCCAAATGGCTCAGTGCTTTGAACTGACCGTGGATGAAAGAGTGCTTATTTATATCACAATGTTTTATTAAAGGCTCAAAATGCCTTATGGGTGTAAGCGCCACATAAATGCACTGCGCCCATCTTCTCCTCCCACCGCTAGCACGTCTGCCCTTAAATTGCCCTCACACTTTAGTGGGTCAACAAAACGCGTCGGATCTCGTCTCTCTGCTTGAGCCTTTCTGAGATTTTCCTCTGAGCTCCCCTGATTCCTGGTGAGGCACTCCTCCTTGACACATTCTTATCTCGTGTAGACAAAAATTTTGCTTTTGATTTCTGGATTATTTGTTTGCTCTCACTGCCTTCACGCAGCCAACACTGAAACGGTTTATCTGACCTCCTTTATGCTCTACCAGCTCAAAGTCAAACCGGTCCGAACACTACGAGCATCAAAATAATGAAATTATAGTGCTGATGCCGCTCATCAACTTAACATTTGATGCACACTTCTTCTGACGCAGAAGCTTCGTTTCGGTAAACAGAACGAATCTCGAGCATCTTAATTAGCGGAGACAGGACACTCGTCTCCATCGAAGGGCAGGTTTGATATTTTTAAAGTGGGTCAGTATCTGATGAGGTCTGCTGCTTTGAGCCTGATGACTGGCGAATACTTGCAGCTCTGCTCCCATCTTAGATGTGACGACAACGCCCCTCTGTTTAATCACACCAAGAGATCGTCATAATAATCATCGAATAATAATCATGGGATAATCGTGGAATTCCTTTCAGAAGACTGAAAACATGAAGGCGACGCTGATGCTTTGGCATGATAATAAAATTAGGAGCAGAACATGGCAACGCGTCACGATCTTTGCTGTAAATCACAGGAGGATGGGAAAAGGTACATCTATTATATTTCCATGCTACTGAGTGACCAGTCAAACCCAGTTCCCTGTATTTAAGCACATCTGAATACTTTTAAAAGAACCATTTATTATCACAATAGTATTGCTAACCAAATTTTTAAGTGAAAAATTGCTCTAGTGTTGTCTGGATTATGTAAAATTACTTACTAAAACTGTGTTATGCATTATTGGTCTCCCCAACCGGTCGCGGCAGATGGCCCCGCCCCTCCCTGAGCCTGGTTCTGCTGGAGGTTTCTTCCTGTTAAAAGGGAGTTTTTCCTTCCCACCATCACCAAAGTGCTTGCTCATAGAGGGTCATATGATTGCTGTTTTTTTTCTCTGTATGTATTATTGTAGGGTCTACTTTACAATATAAAGCTCCTTGAGCCGACTGTTGTTGTGATTTGTCGCTGTATAAATAAAATTGAATTGAAATTGAATTTAGTGTGTGAGATAAGATGGCAGTGTGAGTATCACTGAAGTTATGCTAACAGCTTGAGTAAGAATGTATTTTTATTTATTTAAAAATAACATCTACCATGTTAAATGATAACTGAAACTCTCTTTTATTGTCCTAACTAGGTCCATGCTATGAAAATGATTTTTTGAATGTGTCTGTGAAGGTTCTCAGTCATCCAGGTCATCGTAGTCAAAGGAACTTGGAAAATAAAAGTGTCTGGACTTCTTTAAGCTGCTTGAAGACGTTTCACCTGTCATCCAAGAAGCTTCTTCAGCGCTGAGGTACAAAATGGTGGAGAGTCACAGATTTTATGCCCTGTGGGAGGGTCTACCCAAGAGGGATATGGACCCCCTAATGATCCTCTACCTGATTACAGGAGCCAAGGTGTGAAAATGGGTGTAGGTCACAATCAGCCAGGGTTTCGAGTGAGCTCATTGTGAAACCTAGCCCCACCCTATCATGTGATTTCCTGAGGTCAAAAGGCCCAGGATGTGAGTGGCTGTTAAGGTGTCTGAGAAGGGATCTCGAAACTGGATTATATTTTTTGAATGGTTGCTGATGGGACATGTTGATAAGCTGGATTATGAGACTTTTCCATGTAGAATCTAACTTGAGCAATGCACGGAGGTAAACAAAGTCTGTGCCTAAAAAAGCAAAGTGGATCTTGCAAAAGTCAAATTTACACTTATCAAAAGTCTGAAAATGGCTGTGGTTACAAAACCAGTCCATGTCTTTACACGACTTTCTAAGTAAGGTATTTTAACAGATAACTTCTGTTTTGTCCGGACAAAACACTCATTTCCTAACTGCGTTGTGATGAGTTACCATGGCAACCAAGAAAACATACAAAATATGTGTCAACCATTATATTTTCTCCCAAACTGTGATGTTATGACCCAGGTCATTGTTGCCGTGTGGTGCTGTTACTCGCCACACCAGGGGGGGAATTGTTTGTACTCTGTGATATCTGTGTTATGCAAGTTTCCAGGTGGAGGCTGACCATTGGTGGAAGAGGGAATGAGGCCAGCTACAAATTGGGACCTGACTGGGCCGGCAGCCCCTCCTCCTACTTCCTGTTTCCAGTGAGCTGCGCGTTTGGGGCCCTTCGTGCCGTGTGACGGAGTTTTCCGTGATGAGAAGAGCTAGGCTGCAGTAAAAACAGTGTAGAGAGTCGTCTGTCTGGACATGGTAGCTGTAGGGTTGGGAAGCCGTTTCTTTTACAACCTTTTTCTCCTGTTTCGGGTAGGGAGACAGGTTGGAGGCTTGTATTTTCTTTTGGGGTTGACTCACTATAGGTAAGCTAGTTCTGATTCATTTCCAGTGTGTTTTGTTTGTTGTTTTGGCCATTCCCACCCTGACGCTCGCTACCTGTCAAGTTAATAAAACGACTAGTCATTGTAAAGCTGTGGCTGTGTGATTTACTTCTTTTTATTATTTTTCTTGTGTTGCACTCCAGCCCCCGCCCCCCCCCCCCCCCAGGCCGGTGTGTAACATGTGATTTTTCTAAACCCGACCAATATATAAATTTATTTTGCCCGAAATGCCAGAATCTCTGGTGAAACCTTTAAAATTTCTACAACCACCAAACAGCTAAAACAGTAAATGAGAGCAGGAACACAAAGACGTAAACACAAAGCGCGAATCCGCCGACGGATCAGAATCAGTGAGATGTCGCCTTTCTCACCTGACAGCACGGACACGGTCGGGGCTGAAAGCCGACAGCTCGCTGATTCTGATCTGTCGGCGGGTCCGCGCTTTGTGTTTACGCCCTTTTTGCGCCGATCATAAAGCTGTTAATCTCTCTCCAAACAATACTGACCGAACTACGCTTCACATAAACATAGTCATGAATTCACTCTGACTTTTTTCTCTCTCTCTCTCCTAACCTAATTTCTGCCGTTCAATACTGAACAAATTTTGCCGTTGTAACTTCAGAGGTAACGTTTATATGTACTGCAGAATATTTTTATAAAATCCCAGGCCAGGAAAATCACCTTCATGTTTTTCTGTGTTTTGTCTACAGCTACTTTGACACAAAGACATCTGCTGTGATGCTCACACCTTTGATAAAGTCTGGAAAGTGTCAGATTTCTTTTTATAGATACAAAAATATGTAAATGTACTGATCTGAATTATAATATTTCTGACTGTCAAAATTTCCCAGATTCAAATCGAATCGAATTGAATCGAATCGTGGATCGAATCGATTCGGGACCTTGTGAATCGGAATTGAATCGATTCTAGAAATCAGTGACGATACCCAGCCCTAGTTTCAACATGGAAACATTTGTAGTGAATAACATTAAAAAATACAAATATATAATATAAATGAATTATTTTTATTTCAAGTCAAGGCAGCCCAATGTGGTAACAGCTTGAAAAAAAGTTGGAAGTGTTATGTATCAGACTGACCTTTAGCGTTTTTTCATTTATTCCTAATGCCTCATCTGTTCACTTGATTGCACCAAATAAATAAATACATTTCAAATACTTTCGCTGCAACAATCCTAATATGTTCCTGCTCATTCAGGACTTCAGCATTTAGATATTTCCTACATGAAGTTAGATTTACACATTTGAAAAACTGAGTAGCAAAGTCAAAAGTAAGCTATAAGGAGAAGAGAAGGCATTTTGTGACAATGCCCAGTTGTGTAACGCATCTCCCTTTATAAAACTCGTCCTGCCTGAAAAAGATCATTTTGCTTCCTTGTCTCCATGCAGAGCTCAAGACAGTACACACACACACACACACACACACGTTTCTTTCTTTACAGCCCCATCATCATCCAATCCCATCCTCATCCACACATTATACACATGCACTGTAAGACACGAGGCAGGCTGATGGATGGGCCTGCTTCAAACGGAGCAATGAAACAATTATTCCTGCGCTCCATCTCTGTCAGGACTTTGTTCAGAGAGTTTACTGGTCGAAAAGAAAAGAGCCCATGTCATGATTTGAATAGCAGGTGTGTGCTTGTGAGTGTGTGTGTGCTGGAAGGTGTTCGACTACATTAAAGTATTTAGCTGAGAAACTGAAGAACGTTAGAGACTCTAAAGACAATTAAACAGCGTCCTGAGAGTGCCAGCCTGACTGATTCCACAAAACTAAGTCCATGTGTTCAGTCTCAGTGAAGGATGGACAACATGCCATGACAACATGACGGAAAAATAATTTCAAAGTCAAACTGCTTGGTTTCCTGCAACTACAGTTAAACCTGCAAAATAGACACTGATACACTCAAGCATGTTTATGTTCCAAATATTTTCTGATTGTGGTTTTTTGGTCAGGTATAACAATACTGAAAAGAAAAAAATAAGGTGGCAAAAGACCAGCAGAGCTTTACATGTATCCCATCTTTGAACAGTGAGGGGCTATTCACAGTCAGATTGAGTCCCTAAACTAGAGGACAGTGTTTTATTCAAACAATCCCAGCATGAGCTCAAATACACTTCCATGGCCCCTGCATAATTTCCTGGGAGGCAGATGCCTGTTACTGTGGAAGTGGTATGTGTTAATTATAAATACCTGTCAGATACTGTGGTCAGCGCAGCATCGTTACTACTGAATTAATGAAGCTACTTAAAACCAAAGGTTATTAGTGGATTGAAGGGAGGGGTGGAGGTGGGTGGAGCAAGTGCGTGAATGAATTACAGCATGGAAGTGTGACGTTATTTTACAGACTAACTGGAGGTATGAAAAATGTGTTTCCTGCAAACCTCAAGTCTGGTCAAACGTATAATTTCAGTCCAGTGTTTAATGAATTATTTGTGGCCTTTTATCTACTTTGTTCTACACGTGGGAGGCAAAATTCTAAATATATCAGGCGGTCCAGTTCAGTGACACCAATTAGCAGAGGAGAAGCTTATTTTACACCTTAACAAAAAAACCTAAATGTGTGAATTCGTTTGAGATATTAGCCCAGCATTCAGTTTTTCTAAAATTAGATATAAAGACAAAAATTGTTTGTGCCTGAGACTGTAAACGTGTTTATTTTATTAATTAAGTCGGCATTTTAACACGAAGTCTGTGGGGATCATCTTGTTTACGGAACCGGCCTCAAGCGGCCAGACAGTTACTGGCAGTTCGTACCAGCTTCAGCTTTTATCCACAGTAATCATGCCAGTACATTTAGCTCAGGACGTTTAAGTATGCAAATGTCTCCTAATACAAATATGTTAGCGCTGTCAGGGCCTTGAGTCACACTCTGAAACGCGGCAGATTTTTTATGAATGAGATGAATGAGCTGGTGTCAGCATGTTTGGTTGGGGTCAAACTTTACACCCTGGAAACTTAAAATATGAAGCCAGTGTGGAAGTGGTGAAAACTGCAGTTCTTGAGGCAGGGCGTCAGTCCCCTTAGACTGATAGGGATTTAGACAGGGACATAAATGAGCAGATTTAACATTGAGCTGAGGTGGAAGAGGGAAAAGTTAACAATTAGAAGTTGTGATAATAAAGTAACTCAATTAAAACAGAACCTTTTTGCTGTTCCAATTTTGCATTGCAATAACTGAGGCACAACAAATATGTGACAGGAGACTTTCTACTGCGGCTACACTTATGTACAACAAATAACTGTAAATGAAGCAGATCCCACAAGGCAGAAGAAAAAGCAAAAGTAAAGCACACAGACAGCTGGCAAAAGGGAAAAGGAAAAAAGTGATGAGACTAAGAACTAGAAGACGGAGGTTTGTTAAAACAGAGCTCCTGATACCTTGTAGGAAAATGCTGCGTGCTCATTTCTCCTCTGTAATCCTGTTAGAGGATGGAACTGACTTCCATTACAGGGACATTATCAGCCTCTCCACACGTATGGCAAGAAAATATGTGCACAAACATAATTCTTATTCATCAGCCCACAAACACACAGAGCCACGTTTCTCCACCTCAGCCTCTTCACATTGTGTGGATCCAGGATGTGGACTGAAACAGCACTTACTCTCATTTACTGCCTCTCTGGGAAGCGAGTAAAGACAAAATATCACGTTAAGCTAAGAAACAAGTTAGATGAGTTGACTTTGATAATCTTGAAGGCAGTTCTCTGAAGGTGTCTTTGAAATTGGTTACTTTCTTCATTTTAATATTATCTTTAAACATGAGTAAAAACTCTGATTCGCTTTTTGGTTTTCCAAATTTCATTTTCCTCAAAATCAATCCAAGCATGTCATCAAATAAACCAAAATCTTAACACATCTTAAAACTCTTTGTTTCTCCATTTTTGGTGCAAATTCATTTGAAAGGCAAACAGATATGCTGGTTCATATAAAGCCAACTTGTTTTTACACCAATGAACAGGCAGAGGAAGCAGTGAGGATGGCTGGAGTCCAGGCCTGCCGGATCTCTGCACGTTAGAAACTGAAGATATTCTGATCTCTCTCAAAATATGCAACACTCATAACTCTGTGTTCCCTGAAAAATCAATTCATGTCAGCTGAACAAAACAGAGCATCAGTGTCCACAGTTTAATTTAATTATCTCCAAAAGGAGGCGTCCGTCAATAGCACACGACCACAATCAAAGTATATGACGCAGAGGTTGAGGTGATTCATCCTATATAGAGAATACAGTAATTATCTATTTCACAACTAACCTAATAACTCAGACAGGAGAAAAATTATTTCCTCAAGTATTAGACTTTGCAGATACACGGGAGCATCCACTTGGGTCCAAGTGACATAACTTTTCTCATAAAAAGTGGAGGAGTCTGCTGTGTGTGTGCCCTGCTGGATCAGGTAATAGTATTAGGGCGTAGGCTTGATCACTGCCAACCTGATATCACAGCAAAGCGTGTAACAGACACTCCAATCCACTGTGTTCATTTCACGCTTTGCCTTTCTAAAGTGTGAAATGGACACACATGCAGAAGTTGCATTACCAGCAGGGGGAGATAATGTGTTCAGTAAGTCACCAGTGACCGAGTATGAAGTATATTCCAGGGTCCTTCTATGCCACAAACGATTAAGCTATGTGACTAATATGTATTTACGATTATTCATTGGCTTGCAGTTTGCTGCAGCGTACTACAACTTCTGCATGTGTGCCCATTTCATGCTTTGCCTCTCCAAAGCATGAAATGGACATGCATGAAGAACACAGTGGACCAGTGTGTCTATTACACACTTTGCCGTGATACAGAGTTACATTTTTCATTGTGTACGGCTACTTTTGTGAAGGGAACATTTTACTCTACACTGCAAAGTTTTCTTGAACACAACCAAGCAGTTCTCAATGACTAAATCTAACCATGTTTTTTCACTACCTAAACATACAATAACCAATGAATAAAACAAGTGAAAAAAGTTAAAAACTAAAGAAATCATTAGATGAAGAAAGCAAAATAAAAGAGGTAAGTTGCTAGTCTCATTGACATGAGACATTAAAATCTCTTTTTCAAGAAAGACCAGGACAAGAGGGCAGCAGAAGTCACAATAAATGCCACACATAACAAATAAGAGCCACAGTTTTAAGGTCATGTCACTCCAACCACACGCTTTAGATCTGTAAAGTACAACCATTTTCTCTCAGCAGTCAATACATGAAGGCACCAATGTCAGAGGCCAGCTCTTAGTGTGGCAGAACAGCCACGTGTACATTATGTCTCACACCAAGAACATGTTTGTGGCTATGTAGGCTTATTGGCTATGCATCAACTGCTCCCCCGTGGGGTCTGCAGATGTCCATGAAGAGCAAGCCTTAGAAGTCTTAACTTGATTGCTAAGCGTACAAACTCCATGTTTCGATTCATTTACCACCCTGATAGGAAAGAATCTTCCAGAAACAACTCTGAGCACAAGATTTAAGAGGTACCAAGTTTTTGTTAAATATACATTTGCACTGGTAATATTGGGGAGCTGAGATGAGACACAAAGCCCAAAAGATACTAAAAGACAAAACCATCTCACAGCCACAGCCTGTTCATCCTGCTGCCATCTGGTAACCAACATACCGTCCTCTACTTTATCATCAGACTTCAGAGTGACTTCTTTCCACACTCTAAATGCTTCACAGTTCAACAGAAATAGCAGTTTTATTTTTATGAATTTATTGTTGCTTCATTTTTCTTAGTAGGATAAAAAGGCTCTTTATTTAATAAGGAAAAGTATAGATGAGAAAAGAATAAATTGGCTCAACAATGAGGGAAATATTAGTTGAGATTAGCTGAAACAAATCCCCCGGAGAGACACGTTGCTGCCATCGCTGAGACTAGTTCTCCTGGGCATTTCTTTTCAAAAGTTTGATCATATACTTGGTGACAGAGGGGAAGACAAACTTACGTTACAATTTAGTGTTACTGTAAAAACCAACACTGCAAACCCTTTGACGCTTAAGTGCATAAAAATGCAAAGGGGGTTTTCTTTTTTAAAAAACATGTTTCTCATAACTAGAAATGTCTTTTAAACAAATATGTTCTACTTCAAAGTGGATATAGTAGAGACTCATTTTGTGCTCTATATTTGCATGTTTGAAATCCACTAGAATAGCTTTGCATGACCAAAATAATCCTCCTTGGGTGCAGCCCCTCAGTTCATTCTCGGTCTGAAATAATCCAACCTAACTCCCGTCAGCTGCCTCTCATAAGCAGAAGCTTTAAATGGCAGAAGCTTGAGATTTGGGTTCAAGTTTTGTGTTATTTGCACAAGATCTGACCTCATATGGTCAGATCTTCAGTCACATACGACCAGCATATGTGACTGAAAATAAGAAAAGTATTAAAAGTCCACTTGAATTTCTTTCAAATGGTAGTAATGTATAAAAACAGGTACTTGGTTTATACAGTGCGTACCAGTGAAGTTATGTGACTTGAATGGAGGTGAGAGCTGGTACTGTAATGATTACTAAACAAGTAAAAGTAAAGGAGCTCCATCCAACAGCTACTGCTGATGAATACTCTGCACCACACTGTCCAAATGTTTTACAAACCTGCTGAAATGGAAAAAGGGAAAGCAAAATGGGATGTTAAACTTCAACATAATAGCTTGGCTGCAGTAATCTACTGCAGTGCCATCTAATCATCAGTAACGTACGTACATCGGAATGTAGAAATGGCTGCTAAGTGGTGCAATTCATTCAGTCTTGTCACATTCAATTTACCTCTTTTCACATTTTGCTGTTCTTGTCATACTCTTAGTGTTGGTAATTGCCTCTGCAATGAGAGTGCACATTTGTGAGTTAGAAAGGCAAGAGACACCTGGCTTTTCACCTCAAAATTTCAAAGAAAAATCTTTTAGATGAAGATGTTATCCCTTAATTAATGCACATCCATTTTGTCAAAGTTTAATGCCTGTTTACTCCCAGGAGACTATTACCTTCCCTCGTGCTTTTAAAAAGATGAAGGCAAGTAATCAACCTATCGGAATATTTCTCCACCGAGTCAATTTGTTAGAAACCGTAAAAGCAAAGGAATTTTCTCAAACAAAAGTTACAGATTGAAGAATGTTTGCACATGAGTGTCAAGGTTAAAGCGAAACCGTGAGGTGCTGCAGGATGGGAAACATGCACAGAGAAACAAAATGCCAACTGTATCTTTAGGAGAAAACGACAAAATGTATGGAAGCCTGGGGGTTATGAAGAACTCTTCTGTGTTCTCACAACAGGGTCATCATCTGTCAATGTTTGATGGATGTTTGGTCTTAGTCAGAAGAAGGGGCTGAGATGTCAGAAACAAACTTCACCAATGGGCACCAATGCTACACACATAAAGGCTAATTTACACCACTGAGTCCTGCTCTTTAAAACTGACAACTAACTCTGTGAAGCTGGATTTAAGAAATCACAGCTCGAAGTTAAAGTTTGAAAAACATGTTTAGCACCATCTTCTGTCAGTACGGAACGTGACAGGATGTGGTTGGTTGGACGGTTCCAGCTTATAGACTTACATTAGTTTATGTTAGCTAACTGGGAACAGAATCAATAACTCAGAGTAAAATTACAACACAAAAACTGAAAATCCGTTTCGTGGATCACTTTAGTGCTGCTCCTGGCTGTTGTGGAGATACAGAAATTCTTTTATTGCTGCCATATAACCTGCATCTTTATAATTGCATTAATAACATTCTTTACAGCATTATTCCATTTAATATTTCTCACAGTATTGATATTGCATTAAAGTTGTTTATTGAAGATGTTCATTTAAGGATCCTTTCATTATGTTAACTTTTATTACAGGTACAGCCAGGGGTATTTCATACACATTGCATAATATTTGTGCTCATTTAGAGTTGTTGCTCAGTCTACAGAGGGTCTTAAGCTTTGTGAAGCGCGAGTCTTCACAATCTATTGTGAAAAGGACTAAAGCGTAGAAGGATAATTACATGCATGCTTACAATACACATATAATCTAGGAATGTGTCAGGCCTGAGGCCTTAACTCATTTAGCTTCCAACTGCATTTTAGTCTACTTGGTAACAGATGACCGGAGTCGACAACCAGCCCTCAGAGACCTTGAAGGCTTGAAGTTATTACCTTGTTTGGAAGGTGTTATAGAAATGAGAAGTTCTATGTCTGTTTATAGCCATCTAAGATGTACCATTTACGACGTCTTTAACCTATTTTTACGCCATGGGGGGGCGTGTACCTCACTGCTTTATAAGTGTTCTCAACATGTATTTTTGTCAGAAGACATATGCTGATGTTTTCTCCTGGGTGTTAATAAACTCACCGTTTGATTGCACTTTTCTGGGGCCTCCATGGTTTGTGACACTGCTCTACATTGATTGATTTCGCGACAGTGTAACGATGAGTTTTATGCTAAGAAACCGAGGATATAATGTCCATTTTCACTGGATGTCTCTTTAGCAGGAAGTAGCTGTTTGCTGTTTGGCTAGCTGCACTCAAACAGGAAAATCCAGGACAATCATTTAACACGCTCTCCTCCACACAGTCCTTATTTATAAAGTGCTTTACAAACCAGAACATTTTCTCGTTTGAGTGCAGCTAGCCAAACAGCGAACAGCCAGTACTGCTAAAGAGACAGACAGTTAAAGTGGACAGTATATCCTCGGTCTCTTAGCACAAAACTCATTCTCTCAATTGGAGGTGTGCAGGTAATGAATGCAGCTGGTGACTGTGGTTGAGGTGAAGCACCTACATGGACTGGGTGCCATGCAGGTCTCTAGACATGGTGATCTGGATCCCCTTACTATACAACCCATAGTGAGGCAAGACTTTACACATGTCAAAAGGCACCAAACAGCAAATTGTCTCTCCATGTGTCAGGGAAACCATAAACCTCCTGTTTACAAAGGGCAGCCAATCAGAGGAAAGTTGGTTTAAAGGAAGAGGAGCTAAAACTGCTTATTTCAGACAGAATAAACTAAAAGGCTTCACCAAAGTCAAGTGAAATATAAACAGGGATCATTTTTACTGAGTCTTAAAAATCTACCATGTGGAGGTAGAAATCAGTACCGCTTGTCAGGACAAGCAAGGCAAGCAGTGCTTATCAGTTTTCAGTTTTCAGTTTTATTTGTCATACGCAAGTTAGCACAGGGTCAACATTGCAATGAAATGTGTTTGACGAGCAGCAGTCACTCAGCAGCATGATACAGTAGAAGAAAATATAATAAAATAAAATAAAATAATAAAGAAAATAGAAAAATAGTAAGGAGCAAAATATTAGAGAGACATGGTAAAAGAGAAAAGATGACTAAATATATATGTATCTATAAATATAAATATATGTACACTAGTGATTAAATAAGAAAATCTTGAAAAGAAATATGACGGGAGAGCAGATGGGATATACAGTATTGCACTTTTAAATATAAATATCAATGACAATAAAGTGGAGTTACCAGTGCAGATTAAACAGAGTACTTGTGAAGCTGCAGGGTAGCTTCTGATCCACTGAAATATAAAAAGACACATCAACTGAACACAGAAAGTCAAAGCAGTTTCTCTCCTTTTAGCTCAGAAAGTGTTTTGGCATAAAGCTTCACTCATGCCTGCTCACTCCATCCATTACATTACTGCCATCTCCTGGCCATAGTTCTTGCCTCTGGAAGCAGGATTAACTCAGCTCAACAATGAAGCCACTGAAATCGGTATGAGGTAGCTGTTTTTATGGGTGTCTCCTGTTAACAATGCCTGGAGCATGCTAAGCTAGAAGGCCATCAGCTTGCAGCTGGTGGTGCATGCATATAGTGGATAAACCTCTGGTCCCTGACAAGAGACTGATGGGAGATTAGCATGACAGGTAAGTTGCCGCAGTGCCTGCTTTGACTGCTCTTGGATCAGACAGCATCTGCACTTTGTGTGCATTATTATTGTGTAACAGATGAGTTTTCTCTTCTTAATTTCTGACAGCATGTGTGATATACCCAACTTTTAATGGCACAATTAGCACGTTAGTAATTAAAGCTTTAATTAGTAAGTATAGTAAAAGTTTTGACTAATGAGGGAGAGGTTAACTCCTGCCATGTCCAATTTAATAAAACAGACAACCACTCATGAAGCGGTGCAGTCTCCGCAAACAGATTTGCATCTCTGAGAAATCACTTGATTGACCAAGTGTACAAAATGTAACCATCTGTTTTGCTAAGACACCACCTTTATTCTTCATGAATTTTGAAACAGTGTACTTCTTATCAGTGTAGTTATTCACTGTTAACCACAATAAATGCTCAAAGTTGTTTAATTCACCTGTGATTTTTTTTAGTTAATATACCTTTTTCAAAGCAAGGTGTAGTCCTATATTTCTGGGCTCAGGAACAACAGATTTTTAGTAATATGTGGTCTTTGCAGGACAGCCACTCCAAACATATGATTTTATAGAGTGTCAAAAACAAGCACTTCATACTCTGTTTGTCTTTCTATAAAAGTCACCACACATGGTTGTTATAGATCAAAGATGAAGTCAAGATGTAATTCATATAAAGACAAAGAGAAAGTGAACCACAGAGAAAATATTCAGCAACAGAACAGTTTGAAATTTGAATAAAAATATCAGAGTTTACCAAAGTGGTGTTTGTTAAAGCTTTATGGTATACCCTGCTTCAGAAGCATTATCTATTATTCCATGTGCCACACAATTTTAATCAGTAATTAAAAATAATAAAGAATCTGAGTTCAGCTCAAAAAATGACTCACACAAAAGCTTCAGCAAACACTTAAATCATATTCATTTAACCTAGTTTAACTCCATATTTTCCCCTTGGCCCCACATGCAGTGACTGTATGCCCCACAGCTGGAGAATGACTGCACAACAGAATTATTTCAGCATCCTATTTTCCAAGTAACATTATTCATAGCTTTCTGAAATAACCACACTCACACACACAACCATACAAGTCACAGATCCTCAGGTATAGACTAATGTAGTAGCCTTAAACTGATATTACAATGTTGGACAGCAGTGACAAAATGCTAGTTGCACATGTAAGCATACTGAGTGTCAAGATCCCAGATTTCTTTTGCTGTTAAGACATGGTTTACACCTTCATCTCCTTCAGTTTTTATTTTGTTGTTTTTTTAATTGGTTACTTTTTAACATATTGGGGCGATCGTAGCTCAAGAGTTGGGCGTTTGTCTTGTAATCGGAAGGTTGCCGGTTCGAACCCCGGCTCTGACAGTCTCTGTCGTTGTGTCCTTGGGCAAGACACTTCACCCGTTGCCTACTGGTGGTGGTCAGAGGGCCCGGTGGCGCCAGTGTCCGGCAGCCTCGCCTCTGTCAGTGCGCCCCAGGGTGGCTGTGGCTACAATGTAGCTGCCATCACCAGTGTGTGTGAATGGGTGGATGACTGGTTGTGTAAAGCGCTTTGGGGTCCTTAGGACCAAGTAAAGCGCTATACAAATACAGACCATTTACCATTTTACCATATTCTTTAAACTACTGGTAGCACACCCCAATCAAACTGCAGCTTTTAGACTTTTTCCAGTTATACACGGAGGTACCTTCACAAAATACAAACTCAGTGGAGAGCTGTGAATTGTTTCCCTCCAGTGAGGCCACCACTTGAATTTGTTCTCTCTTTCTAATGTTAATCACCAGTGGACCCATGTTCATGTTATTAACAGCCATGACTGGTTCAGGGACTTTAGCTCTGATTTCAGGCAGTCATTTACAGCTCCAGTACCAAGCCTCCAAAGTATGTTAATGGATGAGATATATAAATAATGAAAATAATCTCTTAAGCTACATTTAAAAATCCCATTTTTAAATGTAGCTATTTTCTATAATCAAATGCACCTTGGGCCACCTTCATAACACAAATACGATGATCTGCAACATACTTAATTAGTGCTTTTAGCAGGTAATTGGATCTGAAAAACCGATAAAGCACCCACACTTTTAATTTGGCCCATTTATGTTCTTTTTAAAGTGTAGATGTTTTGATTTCCACACTTATGTATGTTGAAATAAGTGCACTGATTTCAAAGTGCATTATGCTTGACTTGCATGTAAATGTTCAACAAAGAAGTAACTTGTTGAAAAGTGACGACAACAACAGGGATTCCTGGAGTAGCCACTTGAGGGCCTCTATGACATGGAAGTAAATCACACATAGGAAATATTTTTACAGCCTTGTAAAAATAAGTTTGGTCTTCACTGGTAGTTTCCCCCGTTCATAATTTTGCCTGCCAGCAGTTAGCTGTTTGTTTTGGATTCATGATTCATAACTCAAATAAATCTCCCAACCATGTTTGTGATAATGTTGCTTTTTTAAAGCATTTTTAATAGAGTTATTAGACAAATAATGTGCACTGTTGTGTAGTCCAAGAAATCCGTGCTTTAGTTTTGGTGTGTAAAATTCTCGTAGATGGAACAACTGAATGGATGTTACAACTCTCAGGTCCCGTGTGAGGTCATTGCTTCTTTTTCTGAAGTTTTTGGATAATAGTTTGTTGGGAATCACCTTTTTATGCAAAAATTATTATTTTTGGCCTCTCAAACTGTGTGATCTTTAGCATTTTTTGTAAATTCAATTAAAAAATGGCCACAAATGGTGTGCTTTTGTGACAAGCTTCTGAAAAATGTGCCTTAAGATACTGGTTAATTATTATTATTTTTTTGTTATGTGCAGACAACACCGCTTTAACTCTTGAGTTAGGTGCATATTTTCAGTACAAGGTCATTAATGGGTTAATAACCTTGTACTGAATCATTTTAATATTTTGAATCAATTAATAATTTAATAAGGGTGATTTATTTTCCTCAAGCTAGAAAAAAGAAAGATTTGGTGAATACCTGTGTCTCCTCAGAAATTATTATTATTGCTACTGAGCTTCACCTTGAATCCAATTAGGCTTACACTCGATGTTGTCCTATTTTAAAAGGAAAAGCGATGCCTTGTTCAAAGGTTGAATCGAGCAACAAACGAAGGTTAGATTTTTTAAAACTTCTGTTTATACACTGAAGAGTAGTCAGTGTATTTGTGAGCTGCTTTGAAGAAAAAAAAACATTCACACAGTGTTATTTTACTCTATATTTCCTGAACACAGCTTTCCCAGGAGGATCCAGCATTTCAGAGCAGACTCCTGAATGACATTCAAAGTTGGTTCTAAAAGTAGCTATCGACTCTTTAGGAGAAAAAAAAAAGTCAAAAGTCCACCAAAATTAAAGCTTTCTTTAAAAAGTGAAAATTCCCAATATGTCATAGCTGCATACTGTGAACTATTTAAACAGCTGTTTACTATGTTAGAGCCGTCCTTTATTAATTTAGGTAACGAGGTAATGAGCTCTCTCAAACACAACAAAAGGTTCCATTTTAATGTCAAAGCAAGTCTCAAGGTTACCTAAATGTTAAGATATGGAAATGATATTAAGAAACAGGAACTAGATACAAAGGCCTTGACAAATAATCTTTGCCTGAAATGCTAATTCCTCCCCTCTGGAAAAAGACCAACGTCTGCCTCGGTCACTGCAAACAGGCCAAGGGCAGCAAAACAGAGTTTCTGCATTACCCATCCACAAACACAATATGATGTGATCTGGTAAAGCATATGGTGCATAACAAATAATATGAATTAAAGTTCATATCACGAGTTGGCAACACAGCTGAAGTCCGATGTTTGCCACCATCTTTGTGGTTAGAATTTAGGCCATCTACAAAATTGATCTGCATGGTCTACTGAATGGTTGTATACCAACTGGCAAAACTTCTAAAGTCTTTTTTTGTTTAAAGACAGAAAGTTCACCCTCAGCACCAGGTTTTCTCCTCGTCAAATATAAAGGTCTTAAAAGGATTTGAAGTGAAGCTTAATAACGTAAATAAGGGGCTAATTGATCTTGATACCTTTAGCAAACTCATAAAGCAAGTTTATTAGAAGAAAGGTCTAATTTATTTGAACAGGTAGCAGTGGGGGCAACAGCAGCTTTACAAAAGAATCTTGTTATAAATCCTAAACTGACTGTTCCTCCTTCCTTAGTGAGCAAACAGAACACCTGCAGTTGGGTTAGAAAATACAAAGTATGAGGCGATCAACCATCGCCAAAAACAGCCGCAATCTAAAAGCTGGATTCATAAGGCATTTTTTTCCTGCTCATTCTGTCCTGTTGGTGAAAAAACTCTGGGGGAACTTGGTGACTTTGGTTGGGATTACTACTTCCTCTTGGGATCTTCATCTTTCGTGGCTGGGAAAGGAAATGTTGACCTGGCCAGGCAACTTTCTTTTCCCCTCTCTTCAAATGTAGCGGGAGTTGGCCAGCTTTAGCTCTTATGAATGGTTTCAATTGATCTATGAAGTGATTTATCAGAATAGACTTCATGATCTTACATTAGGTGGCTAACTGCAGTTATAGGCTAAATTATGGAAATTATCTTTTTATTTAAAGTTCTATCTTACATACAATTTTTACATGTTTTTATGGTTGTTCTAGCTCATAAATGTAACAGATCCCTGGGCTCTATTTTTCTGGCTACCAGTGTAAAAATGTAGCAATTTGACAAGTGCACAGATCATTAACCCTTTAAAGCTGGTCGGAGCGGGCACGCTCCGTTTTGCATAACTATTTTTAAATCCTGGTAGCACTGCAACCACGTAAGCTAGCGCAATAATTTTTTTTGCATATGAAACCGGAGGAGTTATACTTACATCTTATGCGATCAGCTTGTCCTAAGTCACAGTTTCCTTCCACATATAGCTTTGCAAAAACTGCATAAAAAGCACTTGCAGCAACAAAAACATAATATTCCAGAAACACGATCAGCTGTTTGTAACACTTCCTACGTCCATCAGCGCAAACTATTGCGTGTCCGCCCTGTCCTGCCCGAAACCGGAAGTGACGTCATTTTGCGGAAATGTAGTTTTTTACCATCAGGGCCTCATGAGCCTATACTGGTGTTTTTAAAAGTTATGTTTGACTTTATGACTTTCTGTGTCATTTCTGGGATGCTTAGGACTAATATTGCACTGCTGGAAATAGTTTATTTTGATGCATATGCTGTTTTTTTTGCAAATTTGCATTATAATATTTATTTTCATTTTTCCTGCAGTATATAAAAAATGGTGTATTTCAAAAATAAAACTATGAAGACACTCAAAATAAATTTCCTGTGGTGGGAAACTAGTTTGTGCAACTTTTTTGTATTTACAGTTTTGAGGGATAAGCCTCTTAAATTTCTCTAACTAGAAATATATGTTAAAAAAACAAAAACGATTTTACATTTTTTTGTAGTTTATTGCACTTCTTTGCAATTTATATAATTACTATGCACTTAATGCATACATATTATTAAAATTTGGGCTATAATGGTTGTATTGATGTATAGCAACTTGAAATGCTCCCAAAAATGGCACTACAACATGTAAAAATATAATATAAGCTCTGGCGGACTTGGTTCTATGGTAGGTCTTAAAGGGTTAAAGGAAGGCTGCCATTAATGTGTGTGGCTGGTAGCTCACTAGTTAGTCAGGTAGAGTAGAAAAGTGCGATATAAGAACCAGCCCATTTACCAGACCCAGTCCAGACCTTCTGTAACAGTACAAAAAAAGTTGGCTCAAATCAATGGTAAAATGGCAATACCTTAAATGATACTGCCAGAGTGACAAACTGCGCTACCCCTTCAGGTACAAGAACGCACTTTATTTTCTGAGAGCCTCGCCACTATGAATAAGTGTTTCTGCACCTAACTTAAGTTGTTATGACAAAAAGGCGACAGAGTGCACAATGCACTGCCTTCTTTTACAAGTTAAATGTATTGCTACATATTTATTTTCTCCTTTAGTGTGACACAGAAGGAAGTAGAGTCGGCTATAAAGACATTTTTAAGTGACAGCAAAATACCTAGTAGGCCTGAAAGCTGTATAGGCTTGGCAGCCTGTAATTACAGAACGCATGTTTGGTTGTGTATGCATTGAGGACGGGGGGTAGCGTTCCAACACTTAAAGCAGCATTCAAAACATCTGTCATAGGACAAACCTCTGTCAGTGCCTGCTGAGAAGTTAATAAAGTCAAACTGTGGCGAAATGAGATTTACGTCCCCTTTTGTTTCCTTAATAAACTGCCAGGAGCTGCATTTGACTGCTGCAAAGTCAGATGAAAATGAAGATCGTGTTTCATGTTATAACTTATAAAGAAAAACAAGAAGAGTAAAAAAAAAAAATACAGACAGATAGAAGTTACAAATAATACTATATCAGTGTTTTCCTAAAATCTCTGGTGGATGCACAGTTTTGAAAAAAAGATCACAGTTAGGTCATAGATCAACCACCTTTTTGTTTACCACTCCATCACTGGTGAAAATGGGGGGGAAGGGAAAAGTAAAGCCAGAAAGAGATAGTGAGGGGTAAACACAAAAAAGAAAAATGAAAGCGAGGAAGAATGAAAATGGGGGAAAGCCAGACTTTTTCTTTTTTTCTTTAAAAAGGGACACAGAAGGAGTGAGACGTGGTGGAGCGAAGCAGGTCTTTATTTACACTGTAGGATTTATGGCGTCCTGCATATGCTGTGTGGCAAGGGAGCCGTCGCCTCCTGGCCGGAGGAAGCAACATCATTTCACGCTCGAGTGCCCGCTGCGCCGTCAAGTGTCCTGCCAAAAAGCACACGGCTGCAGAATATCAACAAAATCCCCTGACCTTTTCCCCAACAACTGCTGTGTTCATCTGAGTCACAGCACAGAAAGGCCTCTCTCTCGTTACACTGGAGCCTCTGTCTCCCTGCTGAGCCTAAACGCTCGCAGCCAACATGACTCTCCCATCACATCTGAGCATGTTACTGCCTTAAAGAGGTTTTTTTTCCATGATGCTGGTCTCTTAGGAAGAAATGAATGTTCTCTCTGAAGAAGCACACACGATTTTCACGTCTTGGATGCATAGAGCGCACTCCGTCATTTAGTGCTTTTATTAATGTTGCAATATTATTTTTTACCTACTTTAAAGAGAATATGTCTGGGGGATTTGCTCAGTGTGATTCAAGTTGGGTTGTAAAGACAGACTTCATTTTTTCTTTGGGTTATTTCATGGTATGAGGACTTCAAGTTCACATAACCACCAAATACCTGAATTTTTTCAGATATCTCTGGTGTCTCAGAGATACACACAAAGTCTTAATTGGTGTTGGTAATTGTAGGTTACCAAATAGTTTTTCTTTATCTGTGTCTGTTAGCAGGACCTTTTTTCTTTTGCACTAGGTTATGATGATGCCATCCATTTTTGACAATTCTCACGACTGCTTAAACCTGATGCACACAGCACTGAACCAGCAGCATATGCTCCGAGACACCTGCAGCTTTGACAGAAACATAGTTTTTGTTACTAAAACCCCAGACAGACAGACAGACAGACAGACAGAAAAGACCCTTATGTGAACATAATGGTGAAATGTGAACTGGGAAACAGTGATCGTTTTAGTTGCTAGCAAGTGTCCCTGGTCACCCATAGTTTGCATTTAAGATAATGACCTGTGCCTTACTGCTTGAACCAAAATGTTTCAAAGAAAAACATTTTACTTTAAACAAACTCTGTTTCCAGTTTTTGTGGCACTTTTCACAGTTTTACTCCAGTTTCATAGTAGTGTTGCACACAAGTGGTCGTCTTCCATGGCAGCTGGAAAGAGGGTACTAAACCACCTGTGATCGCCCAAAGTTTACACAGAGGACATTGACTTGTCTACAAACATCATTTCTACTTGTCAAGTTGTTGAAAAAGGTTGACATAAACTGCAAATGGAGATAGTCTGCTTTCACATTACAAGTTTATTTGAACATGAATTGTCTTGGTTTCCAGTTTGTATTGCACTCTTCAGTTTCAAAAGTGAGCGATTAGTTTGCAGACAAGTCGGCATCTTCCATACAAACCAAGTACAACTACGCAAATCTGATAGCGATTAAAACTATCACAAAGAGGTTTGTGGTGAAGCCCCATTTACCTCCGTACAACCAAGTACACCTAATGGGAACAAGAAACCAGTCAACAGCCACACACATTTTTTTCCTAGCAATCTGTAGCAACCACAAACTGGTCTCTAGCTTTGAGTAGCTGAGGCCTAACTGGCTGCTAGGACTATCTTTAGTATCTCCAATATTCAGTGAGACCCAAACGATTAGGTGTACTTGGTTTGAACCTGCAATAATTTAATAGATGTTAAAATTATGATTCAATTTCTGTCAATGGCGATTTAAAAATTGTGATTTGTTGTCCACTTATTATTCCAGATGTAAAGCTGTAATTATGTATTATTTGATTTCTTCAGGACAATTATGGGGAGAGGCACAGGAAATGAGAATGTTAGCAAAGACTACTCAGTAAATCATTTATTTGAAGTTATATTTGTGCACTACTTTTAGCTAAGTTTTGTTTTCCAATTCAATGACCTGCAATTCTCCTAAAATATCTGAACATTTCTGGCTCTCAGTAAATGATCCACACTGTATAGAAATTAGTTGCTTTGTGATTTTGTTGTGCAAGAAGGAGCACTGAGTGAGGTTACCGTGATTTCTGCTGAAAATGCAAAGCGCACCAAGGGTAGGGAAAAAAAGGCAAAATGCTCAACAGAGATATATCATATTCATAGCATGCATTGTCATAGTAATGAGCAACCACAACAAGGCTCTGAGGTGAATATACACATTATTTCAAAAGATTTTATTTAGATTGTTTTGTTTAAAAAAAAGTTAAAGTCAAACTACTCATTATTTCTTTAAGTCCAGCTGTAAGACGATGCAGATGAAATGCAGCATAATTTCTCATTTTTTAATTGCCTGCTTGCGTAATAACAGGACACCTGATCTTAAATAGTCAAATGGAATTCAGCCATCACTGTTATTAGTTCCACCTTTGCTTGACAAGTCAAAATGTCTGCCCTGGGGGGCTTTATCAATGTCATCAGGCTTGATGGATGACCAGATTTGTGCGATAATGAGGCCAGTAGTGGCTCCACAGTTGTTACAGCAACATCACATCTGACATGTCTCCTAGTTTCCATCCTTTCAGCTCCCTGCCTACAATCTTTCCCCTACTCTATCTGAGGTAAGCTGCCCAGATAGTCTTTCAGAATTACAGAGGCCAGGACCACATAGATGGGGCCACATAACCCAAGCTATTGTTACTTCTCTGTAGAGATGGCACGATACCACTTTTTAATGTCCGATACCGATATCATAAATTTGGATATCTGCCGATACCGATATGAATCCGATATAGTGTGTTTCTTAATCAATAAAACTGTTTTTTTTTTAATATCTTGCTGCTTTTTGTATAAGTTTATACTCAAGTTAAAAAAAACAAACACTAAAGCTATTCTATGCAAAAAATACACTGCACCCAAAACATTTCATAGTTCAGCAATATCAATCTCTCTGATCAATCTAATACACTTAACCTACTCCATCCTCCCTATTCTGGTATTTTAAAGAGTAAGCAACCTAACTAATAGGGTTCTAAAACTCCCAGCAAAAAAAAAAAAAAAAAAAAAAAAAAAAAAATAGGGAACCACCCCCCACCTCATGATGCTTAATCGACGTAATCAACTTTAATTTGATGCAGTGTGGGAAAAAAATGCACAGAAATAAATTATTTTTCAAGAATAATTAAATAGATTCAACATCTTTCTTCAACAGAACTGCAGACTGCACAGATGGTATCTTCCCAAAGGAAAAAGTACTATAGCTTACTAGGGTATATTAGACTTAACAGTTACTATATACAGTAATGGACTTCTATACATTTTACATCAGATTAAAACTTTGGGTGTAAGATTTGGATAATTATTTATTAAAAGCTCGACATTTTAAATGAGAATAAGAAAGAAAAGTATGTCTTTGTGCCCCCTTTTCCCTGTTCATGCCCTATTGGCCCCCCTGGCTAAACTTTGCTAGATCCGCCCCTGCACAGTTACCAGCGTCAGCTGCGTAGAAAAGGATCCTGGTGTAGAACGTAAATAAATTCTAACAACAGCTTATCAAGCTTAAACGTGCTGCTGTTGTTCAGCCGCTGGTTTCCTCTTTCTGGCGCGAAGTGAGCAATAAACAAACAAGAGAGACGGACTCGCGACAGAAAAGCCGATCAGCTGATCATTGATCAGTTTCATGATTGAAGTAGCAGCAGGAGAGGGAGGGAGAGAGAAGAGCCAGTCAGTCCATATATCGGTTGTTAAGCTTAACGTGGGAATGCTTTACAAACATTCAGAGATGAACTTACACATTTGCTTTACTTCTCTCTGGGATCACTTCCTCGGAGATGAAATGGCGGTTTGGTAGAGACTACCAAACTATCAGGTGACGCATACTGCTCCAACGTGCTACGGTTATGAGGTGAGTGTCGCAAGTTTTGTGAGGTGCTTTTTTGATATTTAATGGATCGGATTACATTTTTTATTTCTCTCCGATATCCGATCCAGTAATTTACGTCAGTATCGGACCGATACCGATACGTAATATCGGATCGGTCCATCTCTACTTCTCTGACAACCAGTACCACAGCACCCAATAGTACCATAAGCAAAATTGTTAATTCAGATTTCTCTTGTTTATGTATTACAAGTAATGCATTGATTTGCTCTTGATGAATCAGAAGAGGACAGAATATATACTGCAGAGGAAGCAAGAAAATTGTTGGTCTGACCCTAAATTTCTGCTCGACACCACCGGGGCAAAATCGTCACAGCTCTGCATTCTTGCATACCAGAGAAGAAGAAAGCCACAGAGACTCGATGTGGAGGGGATGGGCTTTGTCATTTATGATTTACTGGGTTTCTCTGCACACAGCTGCTCTGTAAAGGTCATCTTGTGGATTTTATTGGTGGCCTTGCTCGCTTGTTTATATTCAATGAACAATTCAAATGCCCACACCACAGATATTAAAAAGAAAGAAAGAGTTAAATCACAATGACCCATTTGCCAAAACGTTTACATTTCAACTGACTTAAAATAATTTTACTTTTCTTATTATATACTCAAATTGTCCAATGTCATATAAAGTAGATCTAATATGGATTATTTTGAGTAACTATATAAAAAAAGTATTTTTCATGAAAATGTCATATAAACTGCACTGTAGCCATTTCACTTAGTAAAATGTGTTTTTCTTCAATTAAAAGCCAAAAGCCTGCAAGTTTTTTAGTCTTCTTCATCATTTGAGACTTTTTTCCAAGTATACAAAAGTGTTTCTTTGTATGAACACTGGTTTGATGTTTATACGTCTTTTGTTGAATCCATCCCACACCAGCCTGCCAACACCTTCTGCCACCTCTTTTAAAATTCTCTCCTGCATTCATAATGCTCTCTCCTGCATTCGGCTCTGCACCACAATGATATCCAACAAAAAGTAGCTGGATGGCAGGTCTGGCCGAGAACAAATTCCATTATGGTTCGCTCCAACAAAACACACAAACATTTCAAAAATGTAGAACCTGGATTGCAATGCATTACAAGTGGGTATTAATACAACCCTACTCACACTCTCCTCTGTGTTTGTTTGGGCTTGGTCTACACTACAGCCTGGTGCTCATTTATGAATTATTCCTCTGTTTGAATTGTAAGAAAACATTTGCACAGGAAACATTTCTGGACTCTCCCCAATAATAGCACCACACCACACTGCTAGTACTCGCAAAGACACACAGCCATGAACATTAACGAGAGCTGAATCCTTGGAGCTCGAGTGAACGCACAGCCGAGTGTTGTTTGGTTCAGGTGTCCCTGGCTGTCACACCTGGACCAACTTCCTCGCCTCTGCCATGTTTGCTCAGTGATAGCAGCCCAGCTGTGCTTTAATAATTACTTACACAGATGGTGCCGGGGATGCTGCTGGTGCTCATGTTGGTGGTGGTGGTGACGAGGCAGTTTTTATGTGATCTTTTTTCCTTTGCCCTTTCGTGCTTTGTACTTTTGTCTTTTGTATGACTTTAGGCTGCAAGTGTACATTCATCATCTTTTACACCCCATGCACTAGACTCTTAGACCATTTACTACCAAGGCACAGAATGCGTACCGTATGGATGCTTGTGTTTAATTCTGTGACCATGCTGCGCAGCTAATTTCTAGAATAAATCTTAAGATTCATGGCCACATGCAGACGATAACACAGTCTTTCCATGTGTCTTTTTTGTGTTGCCATGTATTGCTAGAGGACATGGATGTTTTTAATGAAGAAAAAGAGGTTTTGAAGTTGTGATCATCCAGCAAAATAATAAATGAATACAGATTATTGGTGGAAAATATCAGTTTTCTACACACTCTAAATAGACGCACACATGCACACAAAAAGGGGATGGGCAGGTCAACAAGCACAAGCACACTGTGGGGCTCTGTATTACAAAAAATGTGTTGTTTGGACCACAATGGTGATGCATGACTGCTGCTCACATGGTCCAATCACATTCATAATAGAGGCACTCTAAGAAATAAAGAAATATGCAATCTGAGGATTGGGGGATGATCCTAACAGCTTGTTTCACACAAATGATGCATTGAGCAGTCAGTGTAAGACAAAGATTAGTTGAAGCTGTAAATCACACATAGCTACTCTATTGGAGACCACAAATAGAATTATATGACCATAAGCGTGCTTTAATTCAATGAAATGTAAGATCTCACAGCTGCTTGCAAAGACCTTAATATATACAAACACCAGATAATATTTGTTATATGAAGAAAGAAAACAATTGATGCTGAAAGCATCCCGAAGGACAGGAGACGGAGTCCTAAAGATGCAGGAGAGGGCTGCAGAATAACAGTCGCCTCGAGCGCTAATATAATATCACTCGTCTGTCCTCACGCCTTGTCTGACTGAGGGCCTTGCGTGACCACCACCTAATAAAAACACAAAGCAATGACTAGCAATTCCAACACCTCTGTGATGGCATCTTCATTCCATCAACATCCCCACCACTGTCAAAGACATCCCCTCCTTTGCTGTGGTTCAAAGTTGTCTGAAAGTCACGCCTAGAGAGCAAGCTTGGGACTCTGAAGGAAGTTAAGAGGCCGTGATAACAGCATTACATGCCTCACCACCACCAACAACAATTGGCTTCCTCACCCATGAGTATGCGATACTCCAGCCAAGTGCCGAGGCTCCGGGCTGGGAAGTAAGGGCATGGAGCCCCCGGGAAGCCGGGCTGGCAGGAATTTGTGGTTTGGGCGGTAAACCAGTGGGCTTGGGGTTCATTGGGAAGGTCTTTGTGCTGAAAGAAGTGATCGAGATTAATGCCAGCACCCACGGGTGAGCAGACCCACAGTAGGTGATGCTCTCTCAGTGCGGCCAGCCTCACTAAAGACACTCTGCTGTCCTTGAAGTGCGTGATTATGCGGCATGTTGCCCCAAGATGATGAGAGAAGAGACAGAGCATCTAATAGAGACTAACAATTGTTGCGTTCTCAATTTTAGTCCCATAATTCATGCAAATGTGCCTGGGGAATGTCCCTTTGTCCAATTCTTCCCTTTCTCTACAGCTTATGCTTTCTTATAGCTTTTGGAGATTGACTTTGCCTGCTTTCCCCCATTCTTGATTGTGTGTTGATGAATTACATCTTGTTATATCATTTCCCTTGTATTTATTTGTCCGTTTGTTTGCCTCTTTTCCGGCCTGCTCATTCATTTGTATAGAGGGGCAAAAGGGGTGTGTGCACTGAATTGAAAAGTAGCTGCAAGTGGAACTCCTGACAAAAATTAGAGGGAAAGAAAACAGAGAGCTCTGCTGATAGAGAGAGAAATAGATTAAGTGGTTGTGGAGGGGAAGTGGAAAGTAGAGAGACATTCTGGGAAATTTGGGAGACAATGAATGAAGAAAAAAGGCGAGGGAGTGTGGCTTTACCTGCAAATGAGTGGATATACTGTCAAAAAAGAAATCCTTCTCCATTATCTAATTTTCTCGCCTGTTGCAGAAAGAGTCCTTCCTGGCAAACGACTCTAAATCCTAATGCAGAACTGATAGAGCTGTAAAATGAAAAATAAAAATACAAGTGAATACCAGCAGCATGGCACCACAGTGCTGAATATAGCAAAGTAATAATTCATACTACAGTCTGTTGGGGGAAATTGAAACTCTTTGAAAGTTTCTAATAAACAAAGGCTGTCGTCTGGCTTGCCAAGAAGTTCCTTCTCTAAGCTATAATGTTCCAAGAGTCCGTTCAGGTACACTGGAGTGAAACACCAAGGCACACAGAGAAAGGTACCAGCAGAAACCCACCTGCTCTCACAGAAATATGTGAAACGTTCCATTACAATTCTCATTCTCAGGACATCAAACACATCTGTCGGGTGCCTAAACCACAGACGATATTTACCACATGGACAATCTGAAAAGTTAAGCCATACAAGTGTTTTCTCTCTAGAAGCTAGCAGAATTACAAAAGAGTAGACGTTATTAATTATTAACTTCATTTACGGCCTCAGAAAACACTTAAAATCAGAGTCACTGTTAATTTGAAGTGTTTTGGAACGCAGCTTTGATTTGGTCGCATTCAGAGTCTGATAGAGGAGAAAGCAGGGAATGGTTTACAGCTTGCCCACCTTGTACTAGACAAGCAGCCATAGTGTGAGCGGGCAGTGCTCTCTGTTCTTAAAACCAGAACTGAACTAAACAATAATTAATTGTGTCTATACATCAATCAAGTTCCCAAAATGCGACACAAACTACCACTGGTAGACAGCCTTGTGACTCACTACGCTGCCATCCTGTTACTGCTTTTTAAAAGAGGTTTTGTTTGTCATTTTGCCACAGCAGTGTGTTTGAGCATCTATGGCTCTATTTGGATGAGAATTAATTGAAGACTACAACTTCTTAACACCACCTGACATTGCAGTGGCATTTAATGTCACAAATGACAGGAATGTGTTAAAAGTGTGTTTCCACTTGTGTACTCTTGTTCCTGACATCTTGAACACGTATGCCTAAGGTGGCGTGGATTGGGTCGATCACCCCCCACATCTTTTCCTAATCACTTTTCTTCAATCTCCGTTGACACGGCTGTAGCTCAGGAGGTAGAGTAGGTCATTTACTTATTGGAAGGCTGATTTCTGGCTGCTCCAGTCTGCATGCCAAAGTATCCTTGGGCAAGATTCTGAACCCAAAGTTGCTCTCTGATGCATCCATCAGGGTGTGAATGTTAGATTGAAAGCACACGCTATATAAGAACCAGCCCATCTCCATCAAGGAAAGATGTGAAGGGGAAATCAAAAGGGCCTTGGGAAAAGATTCCAGATGATCCAGTTTGCATTTTTTTGATGCTGTCAAAATCCCTGAAATAAAATTGATCCAAAATTGATTCATTTTGATCATTTTAAATGAGTTAAACATAACCCATGTTACAAGTCATTTCACAAAAGCAGACAACTTCATACAAACAGATGACAGTAACTTCCCAAGTCATGGCACAGGCTGGAAAACACAGCAGTAATGCACAGAATGGTTTGCATCACTTTTCAGTCATTTCCAAGAGAAGCCAGATATGTGGCTTTAAATAGTGGGATACCTTCGTCTCCAGGTTCCTTTCATAAAGGATGGTCCAGTGCACTGTCTGCTAAAAGAGGCAATAAAGGAAGCACTGAAACACCTCTCCTTGGTACTTAAAAAACTCTTGTCTTATGGCTACAACGCGGATATCATCCCAGGCAGAACTGACAAATGGACTCCAACCATGGTGCAGTTGTCATTCAGCAGACACAAAGTTACATTTCGTTATTTCAGCTTGAAGATGTAAGAACAAAGTATTCTGTGCACTGAGAAAAGTTCAAGAATTCTAGAGTATGAAGGTCAAAACCTTACATGTCTATCAAGTTCCAATGCATAAAGGGAAAAAGACCTAAGTCGTCAGGCTTTTTCTTCACCTGCATCAAGTGGCAGACAGAGTTAGCTTTCACAGTATCAAAACTAATGTGTAACTTTTAAGAAGTAGCAGCGTGCAGTAATAATCCAGGTGAGCTCCAGGATAAATGCATTACTGGAGCCCTGTACAGTGGCTCCCACCGACAATCTTGCTCCAGCAGTGACGTCGTGATTTCTATCCCTTCAAAGGCAGCAGTGTAAGCCTGTGGATTTGTCAGGGTCCCACTAGGGTCTTAGCTCCTGGTATTATAGGATTCCTGAGTACTGGTGGTCCTGGAGGACAGCATGACATTACAAGCAGCCAGGTGCAATAATCCACTTTCTATACGAGCCCATTGTGATAAAGCATAAAAAAGCCCCTTTACAGCGTGTCACCAAGGCAAAGCTCCTCTCACTTTCATTTTGATTCTCAAACAGAAAAAGACTACACAGCTGCAGATGTCTGCAAAATCATCTACTACTGTATTAGGGTTTTTTTCTACAAAAAACAAGGGTGTGAATGGCAGAACATTCTTTGTGCAGCACCGTGGTTATAATTGCAGTCTGTGTTAGAATGTTGGACACTGTAAATGGGACACTGTCCACCCCTGTTTTTGAGATAGTCTGGAGCAAGCCAAGCCAAGCATGAAGGGATTAGATCAGGATTAGAATTTTACAATTTCATATATCCATTTCACTCAACTGTGAGGTAAACGGGAAAAAAGATACTGTCAATTTCTGTACACAGCCAATGTAGCTCTGAAAATGTGCACTGCTTTTCCCCAATGATAATCAAACCATATTCAACACGTCAGCCTAAACCAGGGCCACGGGCCAAACAAGATAAACATTTTTTGAACACACTAAAACAATGGGTTTTTTTAAACATAAATATGAATAAAAACAGACAGGAATATTATTCCAGAAAAAAATTAACTTTAACTTTAAATATTTTGCTCTCCATAAAAATATATCCTGTCAAAATTATGCAAGTTAGAAATATGAACATGCTGCCAAAACCCCAGAAAAAATAAATGACAGCACACACAAGGTTGGAGCCGCACGTAGACGAGCAAAGTGCCCCGACTTTGTTCAACATTACTTGGCAACAGGGAAAGTGAGGCAGGTTGCACTGGTGCATTTGTGACAGCTTCACTTGAAACGCCTTCACCGCATCATAAATGCCATGTTCATGAACTGACAGGTTTCCTTGCTGAGCTCAAAAACTCTATTGAGAACTTTTCCCCAACTCAGCCAACGGACCTCTGTATGATAACTCTGAATCTATTTCCCACATAAAAGACTGAAATTGACGGTGATTTAAACTTTTAGCTCAGATAAAATTTACGGTCTGCGTTACGGTGATCATTACATGCTTCATTTTTAGGACTTTACCACACAGCCTTTCCTGGTGTGTGGTGCAGTGATATGCTGTTAACTCACCGGTACAGTTCTCCTGCATCTTTACTAGATCCTACATCCTGCACAACACCAGCGCTCCACCTGTTGTCCCAGGGCAGTTTCATGTCGGTTACACTTTTAAAAAATGTCTTTTCCTGTCGTTGTCCCGTGCATCGATTTAATTTCCAATATTTACACTCCACGGATGAAGATGGTCAGCTGTGCAATGTCCATCATGTCTGTACTTTCATCCACAGCAAGAGAGTATGCAATAAAGTTTTTGCTTCTTTCACACAATCTTAAATCAGTGGCCATCTCACAAACCCGATCAGCAATCGTATTTCTGCTCAGGCTCACATTTGCCAAAATCTGCGTTTTGTCTGGACACAAGACGTCGCACAGCTTCATCATGCAGCTCTTCGGAAACTCTCCCTCGGTAAATAGCTGGGCTGATTTGGCTCCTCTGCTACAATAAAACTTGCTTTCACAACAGCTTCACTTTGTGATTTTGCTCTGGTGAAGAAAGTCTGCTGAAATGTCAGATTCTTCTTTAGCTCTTCTACCTTCTGTAGTTTCTGCATTTCGGTTTTTCAGTTTATGTTTTGTCCCGTAGTGCCGTCTTAAATTAAATCCCTTAATTACAGCCACATTAGCTCCACAAATAAGAAATGGGTTTACCAGCAATGTTTGTAAACATATATTCAGTCTCCCGCCGCCGGTTTTCAGAATCAACTTTTCCCGTCGCCATTGTGAGCAGCTAGCTAACAGAAGTTTGACTTGATTGATGCAGGAATGTTCCCAGGTAGCCGAGCGTTCGGCAAGGAGGCTGCAGCGCTGCATTATGGGATCTGTAGTTTGTGTGTTATTAGCACCTCATGGCCGGGCCATGCATAACAATAATAATAAATCTATATAAAATTATCTCGCGGGCCAGATATAAATGTACGCTGGGCCGGATGTGGCCCGCGGGCCTTGACTTTGACACATGAGGCCTAAACGAATGGCGGTCTGAAGTCGCTGTCTGTGGTGCTGAAATACTTCAGAGTCAGATTTTACATTTACATTTTTAGGAATGCAATAATTTGCAAATCAGTGAGTGTATCCAAACTTTTCACTAGCACTAGATTTTTCATAGTTCATAGCTTTACCCCAGTAATACACATTACAGTATGTATGTACTGTTTGAGAATGCAGACATGTCAATCAAAGTTTTTACAGGATTATATGCAGTCCTGTGAAAAACTAAATACTACTTAGTACATCTATAAAAGGATACGTTTTAACAGTGTGCTGGTCCCGAGCACTCGGATGTCTGTTAACACAATAACTCATTAACCCCCGCCCACTCACCCCAAGTTCGGACTGTGCATGGCTTGTTTGGAAGGGCTGCTGGGAGAAAGAAAGCCTCTTCTCTCTAAAAACAACATGGCAGCACGGCTGAGGTTTGCAGCAAAACTCAACAAACAATAAACAATGTCCTCAGATGAGACCAAAGTGGAGATGTTTGGCATAGTGCCACGTGTGATGAAAACCAAACAGCAAATCATCACAAACATCTCATACCAACTTGTCAGCAGGGTGGTGGACGAGTGATGATTTGGGTTTATTTCGCAGCCACTGGACCTGGGCATCTTGGAGTCATTGAGTCGACCACAAACTCCTCTGTAAATTATTGTGAGGCCTTCTGACACCTAAAGCTTTGCTGAAATTGGTAGGACCATGATTCCAAGCACAGCAGCAGATCTACAACAGAATGGCTGAAAAAGCTTAAAAATGAAAGAATCAAGGTGTTTCAGTGGTTCAGAGTCAGTATAAAGAAATGCCCACCAACCTTGATGAACTGAAGCAAAGTTGTAAAGAAGAGTGAACTGAAATTGTGATAAAGTCACACAGAAAACCATTACTTCAAGTTATTGCTGCTAAAGGTGGCAGTCCAAGCTACTGATTCATGGGGTGTACTTAGTTTTTCACAGGATTGCATAGAGTCCTGTGTAAATGCTTTCATATTTTAGAACAATATCTCACAATACAATCCAGGTAAACAGGGTAAACCCTAACCCTGCAGACACCTAAGAAATCCTAGTCTCTTACATGTTTCCAGAGCAGACGATGGTGGACGGTTAGCTGACCGTATGCCATGGCGAACATCATCCAAATCCAACATCATTCAGATTCATGTGTGTAAATTTTAAACAAAACCACATGGAATACCTAACAGTTAGAATATCCCCGCTAACATGGAGGAAGATTAATGTCTGAGCAATAAATGCTGAAAAATGCTACTGGCTGTTTACAAATGCTTTCCATTCCGCTTTTGACTCCAAGTGAGCCATTTGTCACAAACCAATATGCTGAAAATTACTGAATGAGCATGCTGCTGATTTCAGACCACGGGGAAAAAAAAATACAGGACATATTTGTGTGCTGCATGCGTGCAATAAATTTGAAGGAGATTGCATTGTCACCGACTGTATTGGATTCAAATATGCTTAGCACTATTAACATTAATATCCATCATGTATTAAATATATCTCTTCACATGATACAGACCTGCGGGGATTAAATTATTCATTATGCCTATTTCCAGACTGGAAGACAAATGCTTGGTTGCTGAGGGGAAAAAATAAAAACCTAAAATAGGGTAAAGAATGAAGAAAACAGGTCTCTGTTTAGACACTGCTTATTTATTATCAGCATTACAAATATGCTGCTTAAGACAACCGGTTTTGAGAGGGGTAGATGAACCACTTAGTCACCTTTTGTCTCTCCACTTCATTCCCACAGCTTTACAACCTGCAATATACGCTGATATTGGCAAGTATGAGACAAAAAGTCCATGCATTTACTTCCTTCTGCCTATCCAGTTCAGGGTCACAGGAGGGATGGAGGCTATCCCAGCTGCCATGGAGCATAGGGTAGGGTACACCCTTGAGAGGTCACCAGCCTGTCACAGGGCTGACACAGAGAGACAGACAACCATTCACTCTCACTTTCACACCTATGGATTCACTAATTAACCCAACCTGTGGGAGGGAGGGAGTCTGACTACGCAGAGAGAACATGCAACGTTCACACAGGGCCTTCTTGCTTTGAGGCAACAGTGCTAACCATCATTTCACCATCCTGCCTGAGTTTCAAAATGTCAGAAGCAAACCATGTTATGCTAAGAAGCAAGTTATGCAATGCTGCTGACAAAAATAGGTTCTTAGTGATGAAAAGGCTTCTTTTGTGTTAAGCTCAAGCACTATTTCTCCTTTTTTTGGATGCTGATATAGAAGAAAAATAGAGTTGAGTTGAGTTAAAGCATATATAAGGTGTAGTAGCTTAAACTACTTGGTTTATGGGAAAATATGCCACAGAATGACCAATCAGCCATTAGAAAGCACTGATTGCCCTGGTGGCCCTCAAAAGGACAAAGAAGGCAGAGCTCATTGAAATAAATATCAATGTTAAACCAAAGATAGTTGCTTATTCAGGTCAATGTCATTCTATTGTTCATTTCTACTGTAAGTTAATCAAAAAATATGGACCATATTAATGGCAAGCAGTGAACGGATGTATCTACTGACAACATTTAAAATGTGGTTCGAGTAACATCGAAGGTGTTGAGGGAAGCACAGGATTTGATAAACTGATCATTTTACTTGGAAGGTGCAAGTTCAAATGAATTGATCATCATTTAACTACCACAGAAAGCATAAAGTACAGGATCCAAGAGAGCACAGAGTACCGAGTACCTTTTTGCTAACTCACGGCCTTCCCTTTCCCCAGATTGGTAAAGATTGTATTGATTGAACACTGACACAGCAAACGCTCCAGACCCTGCAAGCATCAATCTGTGCCTCTCACACTCAGCTGATCATGAGGCAAGGATTTTCTCTGCACCATAATAACCACTTGTCTCTGTAGCCAAAGGGTCAGAACAATGTATCACACTCACCTGCTTAAAAAAAGTGGTTTGAGCTCTTTGCGTCACTCAACAAATCACAATTACATCAAAGCACTGAATCCATCTGAGAGATTATAACATGAGATATCACAAACAGGTCAGGGCTTAGCATTGTTATACTATTATTTTTATTTATAAGAGTTAAAAATAAAGGATGGCCAATTTCTTCACGTTCTTCTCGGTCACAGACTGACCTCCGAGTCCTCATCTGAGCCCATATTGATATCATTTGAGTGTAAAATGAAACGAGTAGAAATACACTAAGAAAAAAAAGGTTTCACACAAAACTCAGTTTCAGGTTTTAACACCTGAAGGGTCAAATGTCACAGTTTTCTCTTTAAATCAAACTCTTCACATCTTGGAAAGCTCAGCTCAAACCTAAAGAGATGGACTGAATCCGACTGTAACACTGAGGACAATACTGTAGACAGTTGTGGTCAAAAGTTTCATGTGACCACTTTAACATCTTTAACGACTTGAAGAAAAAACAAGAATTGGATGCACAAGAGCACGACTGAGCTGTTATGGTGTTCTTATGTTCGGGAGCCTCACCTTTACTCTTCTAAACATACCTTTTGTCACTGTGCCCAGCTAGCTCAGTCTTTGTCTCGTCTGACCATAAAACTTCTTTATGTGGGCAGCTGTCCAGGTTGAAGGTGTTGTATTTGAAGCAGGGGATTCTTTCTTGGTTGGCACACTCTCAGTTCAAGGTAATTTAAAATTCACTTCACTGTGCTCAGCGATACTGTGCTTTCAGGAGCCTCTGGTTCTGTGCAGTCTTGAGCCTTGGTGGTTCCTGGGTTGCTCTTGATCTTTCTGACCAATTTTCCCTCATCTGAAGGCGACAGTTTAGGTCTTTCTTCCAGACTCTGGGAGTGACACCTCTCACTGACTCGCAGCAACATGCAGTGTTTAAAAATGATAATCCTGAAATCTGAAGTTATTTAGAAGTGTCTCCAAGACACTTATTCTTACATCTTCTGAGTTCTTTGGGCTTCTTAGTACTGGTCAGTCTAAGGAATGCAGTCAAACCAGTTATTTCCATGCAGTAAAAGAGAAACTACAAGCTGTAATCAATTACTATTTCTAATGAGAAGTTACTAGGCCTTTGTGTGTGTGTGTGTGTGTGTGTGTGTGTGTGTGTGTGTGTGTGTGTGTGTGTGTGTGTGTGTGTGTGTGTGTGTGTGTGTGTGTGGTTGAATCTGTATGTATACTTTTGACTTAGTGTAGATTAAAGAAAATAAATAAATATAAATAAAAATTAATTCAAACTTGTGCACCACAGTCATTAAAGATGTATGCTGCACAGCCATTTCACTCTGGAAAGAACAACTCAAATCTATCATTAAAAGCTCAAATGTGCAATGAGATTCATGCTCATGATGAGAGTATCTAAACTTTACTCTTACGATAGTAATCTCTCAATCAGAAGATGCAATGCCTTAAAGCATACCTTTCTTTATCATACCGTACTGTAAGCTGGACCATAATTTCTAAAGTAAATACTGAAATACTGAAACAGAAATAAAAAAAACTCATCAGTAAAGTGTTTATTAATCTCATAAAGTGCAAAGAATTTTTATTTTCCGACTTTTATACAATCAGGCATCTTTTTTCAAAGAGACTCTCCAACCTGTAGTGGCCATCAGAGTTTTTTCCACAAAAACTAGATGCTATTAAAAATATTGGCTGCACAAAATCTACGCTCAAAATTTTACAGTGACAAAAGATAAACGTGGTTTATCAGCTAAAGTAACCTCAGATAAAATCAAGCACTACATAGTTTCCTTAAGGACAAAAGAAAACAGTAAATCTGTTTGGCTGCAGAGTCACGCAGGTGAAGTAAAGCTTCGGTTACTTTTAGACATCTGATGTTTCTGCCAAAATATTCTGGACAGGAGAGTGTAGCCAAAGGCTGGCTTGCATTTTGGGGATTAAAGCCTACATGTAGTTGTTAAATTTTCACTGCTGTCAGAGATCAACAGCTGAATGAAACTGGTCAAAGACTATGCTTTAGTATAGCATTTTAAGTCGGACTAAAGCGTCCAGAATAAAAAAAAAAAGAATCCTCTGAGATTGTGATGGGCCCCCTACTGAATTTCAACTCCACAGCATTTTGCAGAAGAGTTTTTGAAGCCTTGTCTACACAGATGTTGGTTGAGCTGCATGTTAGCAAAGACCAGAGCTGCTGCTGCTGCTCTGGTCTTCATTGTGTATCCAGACAGAAGGCATTCAGGCAGCATATTAAGCTGAAGGTCACCACAGTTATGTGCAATAAATAAAGGTCAAAAGTCTAAAAATAAGCCATCTGAAATATAGGCTGTAGCCATTTATCCATTGTGCCACCTGTGTAGACGGTATCCATGCCTTTAAACATGTCAATTCTATGTGCACACTTTATCAACCACCAAAAAATGGGAAAAAAAAGAGAACTCGACAATTTTTTGTGACAAAATGGAAACACTCAAACTAAATTTGAATGAAATTAAGGTTAACACAATTGCATCTTGTTTGTTTTCACCTGTGGCAGCTCTGTTACCCACAGGCTGGATGGTCACCAAAGTCATACTTTGAAAATGGATTGTTATTGGCTCAGCAGGTGTTATTTCACTTACTGGAAATCATTAAAAAAAGGCAGCCTGTTGGTGTTTAAACAACTTCTGTTGTTTAAATGTGATTAGGCTGTAAACAAAATCGACATCAAAGTCAACACAAAGACATTTTTCATAGTGCATGTTTGAGGTTTATGTTTTAATTTCCCCCAAAATTCTTTATTTAACATTCTGTGGGCTGCAAACTGAGGGGATAGAAACAAAGTATCAATCCTTCACTCTGATAACTGAGAAAACTCCAATAATCATATGACCCCCTATGAGAATGCCGTTGGCGACAGTGGGAAGGAAAAACTCCCGTTTAACAGAAAAAAACCTTGAGCAGAAAGAGAATTAGGGAGGGGCGGCCATCTGCTGCAACTGGTTGGGGATGAGGGGAGAGAGTCAGAACAAAAGACAGGCGATCAAACTCACATCAGATCTTCAGAGATTTGTGTCTGCAGCAAAATGCATAAATTGGCAATAAAACAAATAAGACAGAACAAATTCAAGACAAAATAATTGTCTTAGCGCTCAAAGGCTATTTTTATAGATTTTTTGCAAAAGTGATTTTGGTTTTTTTTGAATTTCTCAAAATTAGATATAAACAACAATGCCATCAGTATCACAGAGGAAATAAAAGCTGGATAAGATGATTTCTTAATGGAGATCCTAACTTCAAACACAGAATAGGCTCTTTCAGCTGCTTGCCCCGTTTCTCTCACAACACGAAGCACAGATAAATCCATAAATCCAGCAGGAAGCGTCTCATTACTGTGAGCATCAGTTACAAAGTTCAGCGTGAAGCACGCTCAGGAAGCTACAGCTTCTGCAACACTAGTAGTGGTCTGAAGCGATCAGCCGTACAGGACAGTTAGCGTCGAGCGGTGAGGGTCAGGGCGCCATCACTGAACAGGAGGATTACTATTCGATTTGTGCACTGATGCTCAGGGACGCGGGAGAGGCAAAAATCAATGATTTAGAAATACAGATGCAAATATTACAAACAATAACGCTGCTGATCATGTTTCTTTGGGGCCTGCTAAATAAACCTCTCTGAGCTCTAGACTTGTGTAACAGTCTATATTTAGTGGACGTGCAGCTGCAGAGTTTCATCCCACCAAGATTGAAATCTAATTACAACATTTTGGAACTTAATGATGGAAACTGTGCTTTTGCTTTCTCACATTTCCATTTTAATTTTCCAGGTGCAGCTTTCAGCCACGAGGCAGGCTCAGGTGTATGCTCAGAATAGCCCGGTGCTCAGAAATCCATGTCAGGCAAAATAATCCCATTTACTTCATTAAAATGTAATTTTATGGCTTCATAATCAAAGCTTTCCTTCTAACTTGATGTGATTCGAGCCAAGTCAAGCAGCTCATTGTGTTTCAGACACAATGAGCTGCTTTGCTTGACTTTTTCACATAATCTGTTTGTCGAAGGGTTTGGATTTTTGGTGTGAGTGTGAACCGACACAAATAATGATGAAGATGATGAATGATTAACATAAACACACTGGCCATTTCCTTAGGTACACTTGTTCAGCTGCTTTTTGATTTAAATATTTAATCACCCAATCACATGGCAGCAACTCGATGCATTTAGGTATGTAGACATGGTCAAGACGACCTGCTGAAGTTCATCCTGAGCATCAGGATAGGATGCTCAGTAGACTGTTGATCTACTGGGATTTTCCCCACAGACACAGACACACATTTTTAGGGTTTACAGAGAATGCTCCAAAAAAGACAAACAATATCCAGTGCGGGGCAGTTTTATGGGAGAAACGATCTTTTTGATGCCAGTGGTCAGAGGAGAATGGCCACACTGCTTCACGCTGATAGGAAGGCAATGCTAACTCGAATATCACTCAGTACAACCAAATGGTAAATGGCCTGTATTTATATAGCGCTTTACTAGTCCCTAAGGACCCCAAAGCGCTTTACACAACCTGTCATCCACCCATTCACACACTGGTGATGGCAGCTACATTGTAGCCACAGCCACCCTGGGGCGCACTGACAGAGGCGAGGCTGCCGGACACTGGCGCCACCGGGCCCTCTGACCACCGCCAGTAGGCAACGGATGAAGTGTCTTGCCCAAGGACACAACGACCGAGACTGTCCATGTCAGGGCTCGAACCGGCAACCTTCCGATTACAAGGCGACCTCCCAACTCTTGAGCCACGATCTGCATACCAAGGTATGCAGAAGAGCATCTGCATGTGAATTAGCAACATGTTGAACCTTAAAGCAGAATGACTACAGCAGTAGCAGACCACTCCTTTCAGCTAGGAACAGAAAACTGAGGCAACAATTCACACGGACTCACCAAAACTAGACAATAGAAGATGGTGCACCATTTGAATGGTAGGGTCAGAATTTGGTGTAAACTATATGAAAGAATGGATCGATTCTCCCCTTTATTAACAGTTGAGGCTTATGTTGGTGGTGTTGGCATAATGTGTCATGTCACAAACTTAAGTCATCTGAACTTGGTTTCTCAAACATGACAGCCTGTTCACTGGTCTCAGATGGTCTCCACAGTCCACATAACCTTTTAATGTGATGGAAGAGAAAAATCACATCATGAAGATGGAGCTGACGAGTCTGTGGCAAATGTGGGATCACAGTTCACATCATGTCGATCTGTTGTCCAAAATCTCTGAGCAACGTTTCCAGCATCTTGTAGAATTTATATCACAGAAGATTAAAGCTGAAGGCAAAAGATACTAGAGAGTCGGTGTACCTAATGAAGTGACCACTGAGTATATATATGAACATATTATTTTTAACATTCAGAGATAACAAGAAGGAAAAATCTAGCTGTAGAGTACAGACCAGATTTTCATGTCTCCAAGCGGTTTCATTATTATCATTATATATTTCTCAAATTTTCTTGCTGTTTATTATTCTTATCAAGAGTTTCGGAGTAATTATATAAAATAGCACCTGTATATACACAATATCTGGGTCCTTTGGGGTTAATTGAGTTTTCCATATTGCATATCAACACCACGCACACTTTAAAGGATCTGCCAAATGAAAACTCTCTTAAAGTTCTTATCTTGCTTTGTTGAATTAATTTGAGGTATTATCACCGATCCTGTTATCGTTAACATTTAGTCAACATGACGGTAAAACACATTCAAAATAATTACAAGAGTGACTCAGAACTTCCCCAAAACAGTTTGAGCAAATACATGTGTGATAATAAATCACGCCATCTCTTCTTTGCGACACATATTTACATAGGAACACAACCAGACGTGTTGCACCAATCAGTGCAGATTGATTGCAGCGTGGCAATCCGTCTGCATTTATAAATGGGATGGCAGTTATTTGCAAACCATTGCCAGTCTGACTGAGAGGAATTGTAATCAGTTCAAGTTGGAATCCGATTGTCTGGGAACAAGTTCCCTCCTACCTGGTGACCTGTGCAACCAACTTGCAATTGAAAGGCGAACCTAGAGATTGAGGATGTTGAACACTTAACCTCTGGTTGATCTGTTGGTTGCTGCAATTACTTGCACTCAGCTGTCAAATGCAAAAATAAATAAATAAAATAAAACCACTAAAAGCATGTTTAAGTGCCTTAAACGTGCCATTCATTACCTTAAGTTACCTTACTGCACATTTGATTTGTGATCTAAGTAAACATCACTTTCCTGGTGAGTTTGCACTAACAGGTGGGCATGGAGTCCTTCAGACCCACCTAATATTAATATTCCATTATGGGCAAGTGATAAACACTAAAGAGTGAGCTGTTCAGTTTCTTTTTACCCTTTTGTGAAGAGGTACATTTTTCCTAAAGTCAATAATAGCATCCTAGTATTTATTACTTAATGAGATCACAGGAAATAAGCCTTCTGGCTGAGTTAGCAGACCAGTGTTAGTATTACAGTCATGCCTATTTTCAAGACCAAGATGGCAAAAGCAGAAATTTCTGGCTTCAGAGCAGTAGTACGCAAACCAAAAGTAACAATGTGGCACATTCATGACTGAATAAATAATAAAGAAATCCTTGGGGATGATTTACCTGCATTTGAGCAGTGTTGTTTGTGTGGGAATAATTTTGTTTGCATTTCCAGAAGACTGCGGTGAAGCACTAACATTTTCATTTCTCTCTTAAGGACACTCCAGACTTGCTGTGCTTCATCATGCTAGCCAAAGGCGCCCACCCTTAGGTAAACATGCTTTACCAACTAATTTACAGACTTTAAATATGACAGGCTCATTTTCCTCTTCTAGTACACTCTATTCTTATTAAACCTGTTGGTTTGGAAGCCATAAGGGGAAAGTAACTGAGTTCAAGTGTAGCTGAGGTTTGGAGACAAACGACCACGGGGAGAATGTGAATCCACAGTGTCTTACAGAGCTCTTGTGTTAGAAAATGAAATGTCCCGGGAGAAAGTGTTCACCACACCACAGAGTCATTAATTCTGCATCATGACCTGCCTGTCTGCTGGCAGCAGCCGGGCAATGTGTATCCTGTGGCATCATTAGATTAGGAGTCAGATCAGAACAGCTACAAATAACGCAAAGGCGGTGCTGTGGGATGGGATCAGATGGGAGGTAATGCACAATATGAGTAAACTGAAGGAGCGATTTCATGGAAAAAAAATAGGCATAATAAAATTAGGCGACCTGTAACATTATTTTCCACAGTGCCATCTCTGAACAGTGTTCGTACACAGAGTTTCATTTTGCTGTGTTTACAACCGCGCAATTAGAAATACAGGCAGTGACTGGTTTAAATCACAATTACAGAGACAGCTACACAAGTGAGTCACATTAAGTTAAATACCAATTAGCAGTATGTGCCAGTTTTAATAGAGCTCTGGCAATTAGCATTATTATGTGTGTTTCCAAGGCACAAAAAGACAACTTACAGTCACTGCCAATCTCCGCTTAATTGGTTCCAAACTTCTGCACCATAGCAAGAAGCAGCAGCTCAGCAATCATGAAAAATGCTTTTAGGAAGACTTTTGGGTACGACGAAGGTGGACTCTCGCCAGAGTGGCTAACTAGTAGCTACAAAAAAAAAAAAAAAAGACTGTGGACTTAACATTCTTACTGTTGTTTTTACTGTTCACTCTCAGTGCATGAGGCTCCTCCTGGGCAGTCTGTAACTATCACCAAAGCATCCAAGATGTGCAATCTGTGCAAACTCTGACCTTTGTTTGGCCATTTCTGTTCTCACAACTGTCTTTCCAACACTGTCAGCATCACATTGACTCATATCAGAAATGCTAACAGCCTATTGGTAAAACCTCAGAAATGTCAGACACACACACACAGACTTCAGTAAAAAACTTTGGGGAAACTCAGTCCCTCCATTTCAGCTTCTCGTTTCCAGTAACTGTTGACCAGTCTTGTACTGGGCTTCAAATCTGACACGATGTTGACCCTTTGCTCTTTTACAGCTTCTGTTTTGCATTTACAGTAATGTGCAGACTGCTAACTCAATGGATGAACCAGTATTGTGTCTGCACATAACAGACAATTTAGCAAACAACCAGTTTTAAACTGTATCTTCAGGCACTTTGTTACTAGCAGGAAGTCTCTTTTAGGTTTTACTTTGAGGAAACAAAAACTTAGAGAAGAAAAAAACATAGTGGCCTAAAAATAGGCAGAAAAATCCATAGCAGATGATCAAAATCTAAAAGTCATTCAAAAACCTGAAAAATCCAGAATAGACTGAACACAGGACCTGAGAGATGTATCTGACCCTTCAGCTGATCTACTGTGTCATTGAAATGGTCATAGCTGGTAGATGAGTGGATGACGGGGCGGGTGCAGTTTTCTGGAGGAGGAGTTGGCTGTCCGATTGGGGTCTGGAATGTGGGGCCTCCCTGCTGCTGCTGAGTCGGGGCGGTCTGCTTCTCTCCACCTCAGCGAAGAGGGTAACACTACCTGGGTCTGGGTGCAGTTTCCCCTTCCAGGCGCAAGGGTACCTAGACCTGGGGCTTAAAGTACACTTGGGGAGTGTGATTGTGTGTACAGTGTCTATTTATGTCTGTCTCCACGTTGGGTGAGTGTTGAGTATTTGCATATGAGAGCATGAGGGTGGGAATGGATGTTTGTATCTGTGTGTGCCTGTTTGTTTGTGTCCATATGTCAGGTCGGGTATCAGTCGCCACCTCTCTGGGGACATCTCAGGCACTCCAAGGTATGGAGGCCTATCTCCCCCCACCACTCCCCCTGCCAGTGGCAGACGCCCTCAGACATCGGTGCGTTGGTGGTTCTTGGTGTCCGGGGATGGGCGTCCAGGTACACACCGGCTCACTCCTTGGTGGCTGCTTGGAACCTGGGGCTCGCTTGGGCCACTTCGGGGGTGGGGTTCCCTCGGCCTCTGGGCTTGGGTCACTCTGGCACAGCTGGCTGCTGGCGGAGCTCACGGGCACGTCACTGCAACCCCCCTGGCTGCTGCTCCGCGGCTGCTGAGTGACCCCTCATCTGCTCTCCTCAGCTCTTTCTGGGATAGTGGCACGGCTGCCCCTCTGTTGGTCTTCCTTGGTCTCTTGTGCTCTGAGGGTCTCTGGATGTCTGGAGTTTTGATCTCCTCCATACCTTCTTCATGCCCTGGTGGACGGGGCTGTGGCCCCCCCACACCCTCTAGCAGATCATTACATGAAGGAACCTTTTAATACAAGCGCGTTCATGCTCACAGGTGTACACACGGGTGCTCACACACACAAACTACACCCTTTTTGGCTCCTACCTCAAAGCACACTGTGCGCTGTCGATATTACGTGCTGCACAATAATATTCAATATTTTGTATTTACTGGTATATTCACATAGATCATCACAATGATGTTGTTTATTATATTGCTCTCTTTTTTTTTTTTGCTTGTTTTCTTTTTTTTTCTTTCTCAACAGGTGATCCAGGTGATTGATATATGCATATTTGTCTGTTTGTTTTGTTGGTGTTTGTTTTTATCACCGTTCCTCTTCCCCGCTGTTTTTCTTTCCCTCTTTCTTTCTCCATTTCTTTCCCCCAGTCATGTCTGTCCTGTGTGTAGCAAGTGAAAATAATATAAAATAAACACTAAAAGCAAAGGTGAATCAAATAGACCAATAGGGCAGGGCTGGGATGGTCCATTTGGTAAAGTAAATCCATTGGGCATCTTTCTTTGCCTTTAGACAATAATTCTGATGGCAAAAGAACCAAACGGGACAGGCGGAGAGAAAAAAAATGGTCATAGCTGTCAAAGCGTCATGGCAAAGGAAGTGAAAGAGAGAAAAGCCAAATTGCACAAGAGACAAAATCAGTGGCACCAAGTTTTATGGAATGATGAATCCACATGGGAAATTTTTGGCTGCAATTTTTGTCAGTATGCATGGAGGACATCAGTACAGATGTGTAACAGTGGGTGTCTACAGCCTTTTGTAAATCATGGTGGATACCCTATTTTTGGGGGTTGATTTTCAGTCAGTGACATTTGAGATCTTATGAAAACTGTAGGAATTATGAATGTAAAAAGAAGTGTGGTCAGATTTTTATCCAATCACGTGCGTTCCATCTGGGCAGCGTCTGATTGCCAGCATCTGGAAATGGCTTCCTTTTTTCAGCATGAAGGTGAAAAAACACACAGTGCAACCGATCAGTCATGGATTGTCCTCCCTAGACCTCTGACCTCAACAATACTGAAGCAGTGTGGGATAATCTTGATGCATAATGGAACAAAAGGGAACCAACATTCAAAGAAGAACTTTGAAAGTCCTTCAGGAAGCCTGGAGAACTATCCCTGAAGACTGCATAAGACAAGGCTAGACAAGAAAGCTTCCTCTGAGGGTTCTGGATGTGATGAAGATGTGGTCATACCAAATACTGACTTTCAAGCTCATTTAAGTTGAATAAACTATTTTTGCAAAACATACAGTGTTGTATTACCATGTATATTTGCACATTTCAATAAATTATTTTTTAATTTTAAATTTTCTAATGTTAGTAATTGGTGACTTTGGCACCAAACCAAAGTCATATAGCTCCACTTTTGAATACCCAAAGGTAAAAAGGTAGAACTTACACAAAACTTTGGGTAAAAGTGGAGAAGTTTTAAGTTATTCTGCCCATGTTAATAAAGGCAAGGATGGAATTGTTGTTTAAGGTCAAATTAAAAGAAAAACATAGAACAGATTTTTTTTTCTTGCATACATTTGAGTTAGTTAAAAAGAAAAAGGTGCATTTGCACAAAACAGAAAAAGAAAAAAGAATGATACTCGCATATAGACTTGTTAGAGCTCATTTGTGGAAATATGAAATAAGTGACAGTGACAAGTGATGGAGATTTAAAATGCTGCACAAATGTGTCAGTCACCCCTGGATGTCTGTCATATTTTTCAGCCAGAACTGTGAAGAGCAGTAAAAACCACTCAGATTTCTCAGAGTATCTCCTGCATGTGCTCTTCCTCCCATTAGCACAGCAGCAGCAACCACTGAAACCTATTACTTCTAAAAATGCTGCAAAATAGACCTCAGCAGACATATTGTTACTCAAAACGCAAGCCTTTCAAACCACCAGTTGCCGGTTCATTGCCTCAGTGCCTTCCGGCAATTGAAAGAGCACAAAAAGATTTGATCAGCTCCTGGGAGTTGAGCAACAGTGCAGCAGTGGTGAAAATGTGAGCCTTTCTGATATAGAAACAGGAGCTGGTTTTTGTTTTCTTCCCCAAGTTATGTGTGAGCGGCGTTATCATTACATCACTGTATACTGCTCCCTTATCTTCTTCTTAAACAGGCCTAAACGTACACCATGTTGGCTTTGCTGTAAATGCAGATTTTTAAGAGCAGTAGCTAATCCGCCTGCACGATCGTGTCTCCTCTTCCACAGCAAAACCTCTGACTCTTTGAAAATAACATCAAGCTAAGTTTCCTGCTCTCACCTGTTTTCTCATCCGTCCAGCTGGAGGCTAAAGGAAACAGAATGCCCTTTTATTAGGGCAGCTCTGAGAAAAATGTAAGCATCACAAATTAGCTTGTGATCTGGTTTGGGTGTTCATTTAAGTGGAGGGCAATTTACATTTAAAACTCAAAGGTCTCAGAATCACGAACGTCAGTCTTGGTCCTCGCCCGTGATGTGGCGCTGAAGGTTTTTCCCTGAGAAAATGACTGATTGTGAAGTCATCACAGTTAATGCGGCTTCAGCTCACAGACTCACGTCATCACTTCAGGGCCATCCACGCAGGAAGTGATTCACTCATCACAGATCGCTTTGCAGCTTATTGGTCCCTAGTGGACATCCAAGGCTCTGATTACCTAGCTAACACTCACTGTCTACTTTGCATCACCGATAGTCCTTTTAAAATTTGCTGCTTGGCGTCACTGAATGTTGGTCACAATGTTGCCGGTGCTAACCTGTGTTAGTTCTTTCCTGTATGATGCAGAAGCAGCATAAAAACAACATATGAAATGAGTTTGACATTAAAAAGACATCCACATCTGCAATATAAATAGCCTGTGCACAGAGGTCCTATGGACGTCAACAGTAAACGGTTAGTAGATGTAACCTGGTGGTACAGAACATCCCCTTTGTCACGGTCTGTGGAGAGTAGTGGACCCAAATGCAGACAAACAAAACATCGACGAAACAGGATTCTTAACGAAAAGCTAAAAGCATCATTTATTGTGGCTGATGAAGAACACAAAACAAAGCGCTAGGCAAAACAATTCAACACTAAACTAAACCTAAATGAGGAAAACTAGAAAATAAATGTGACAACCTTAAACATTAAAATCTGGCTTGGACACGAGGAAACCTTAAGACATGGTGTGATAATAACAGACGACCTGACAACGAATAACAGAAAACTCACTAATTACACAGAGAGGAGACGAGGGGAGTGGAAACACACGGGAAACGCAGCTGATACAAATGGACATGACGCCAACACATTGAACGTGGAACAGGAGACTATCAAAATAAAACAGGAAATAAAGATGCAGACCTAAGGCACAGAGAGCAGCGAGAGGGACACGCATACTCACGGGGAGGTAACCTCATAAATCATAATGAAGGCAAACCACAAAACTCAAATATATCAGAATATAATACAACACTAAACTGCATTTAAACAGGAACTAAACCATCAGATGATACCAAGAGAATATACAGTGAGCTCAGGATGCTGTGTGAAAAGACCCAGCATCTCACTTTGCGCAGTGAGTAGCAGTCAGGACAGACGGCCTCGCCTCCCTGTGCCTTCCTGTTAAAAGGATGTAGTTCCTTCCCACTGTCTCCAAAGCTGATTGCTGGGGTCTTCTCCGTTTTCTCTGCAGTATTGTAGGGTTTTTACCTTACAATAGAAAGAGACAACTTGAGGCCTAAAAGATGAATTAAAAAATTGAATAGCACTGAACTGAAAAGTTTCTAGATAACTTTGTTTAATATTCATAAAGAACATCTGAAAAAAAAAGCTCATCTTGGAAATTCATGACTGGTTTCAGGGCTGCATTTCATCTGACTGGCAGTATGACATTAATAAACTATAATAAACACACCAACTGTATTCACTGTTACATTCAAAGAAAGCGCCGAGGCTTCCGCTCAGGAAGAAGATAAAGTACCCCGACAGTCCCGATGATGTGATGAAAGACAGTAAAAACAAGCAACTGCAGCGACTGACAAACAACAATAACAACAGCAACATAGATGCTCCATGCATTCTAGATGGAGCTGCTTTTTTCAGATTTCTCCCCCTGACTTTATAATGATTGAAGAGCGCAGATGCACCAAGGGAAAAGGCAAGATTAAACAGTGCCAACAAAGACTGATTGCCTGCATAGAAATGTCAGCACGAGTCATTTCTGAGAGGAATCACAGCAAGAAGTGACTAATTCAAAAGGCAGGTTTCTGATGAAAAAGGGGCTTTCTCTCCCAGCTGACAATAAAAGAACTGACAAAGAACACGGGCGGGGAAGAATCAGTGAAGAAGAAAACGTCTATTGGGAAGGGAGGTGGGAGGTTAAAGGGAAAGTACTCCCCTCACTCTAATGACATCCGTGTTTTACTTTTTGGGAACATAACAGAGAATAATCATCATAGAAAACCTGATGTTAATTTAACTTGAGATCTACACCACTGAGTGGCACCAGTTGTAGATATGTAGCCCAGGGAAAAATTTCAAAATGAACCTCGGATGGTAATATAAAATAAACTCACTCAGCTGAATGAATATGCAAACAGCATGCTTCAGCTTCAGCTCTTTTTTAATGAGTTTCCATATTTTTACTTGAGGCACAGCCTCCAGATGCTGCTGATGGTTTGTATGTCTCACTCAACATGAGCAGGTTACAGACTTTAATTTTTCCAAAAGAGTGCAGCTATTTGCAACATTGCCATTTTAAACTGTCTGCCCTTTTAATCTAATTTTATCCACGGTCACTCATTGTTAATATTTTAATATGCTTTGTGCTTAATAGGTACATAAAAGGTACTAAATTGAAGAGTGATTCTTGCCACATTTAAAAATCCATTCAAACTCATGTAAAAAGGGTTCAATAAATTATGTATAACAGAAAAGCCGGTCTGGTGTCCACACTAACAGACTTTAAGGCATTTGGCTGCAAAGTTCCTTGAGGGCTTTGGTTTGACCCTCTGTCAAAGTTCGTGAGAGCTCTCTGTTAGACATTTGAAGCCCTTTTAATCTGCATATCTGCAGACAATGCAAGGTTGCTATGGACACATCAAAAAATCAACAGAGAACAGAAACATGGTGAGCACCAAACAACCTGAAAGTTACTAGAAAAATACCTTCATGAGGAATCTGAGGAATGTTTACATCAATTATTAGTCGTTTTTTTAAATTTAAAAAAGTCTAATGATGATGCTTTGAAAATGTTTGACTCGAGCGCTACACGTGCACACAGAAGTCATTTCATTTAAGTCTATGAATGCAAAAGTCTTACCACTGGGCAGCCATCTTTGTAACACTTCCCAGCAATTATCTGGGCAGTTATTTTAAAGCTCACATGTAAATGAATGCAGAGAGATTTCGCTTTTTGAGTGGCTCAGTCAGAGAAAGTCTTTGACATTTCAGAATTCTTTTATATTTTATGATCAAGACTTTTTAAGTGCTGCGTTTCCTTTTTTTGCAGCATCTCTGATAACAGCCACAGTCTGACAAAAGAAGAAGACTGTACCATCACTCTGGGAGGTGACTTTGGCATTTATGTCTTAATAGTAACTTTGATATCCAGGCACCAGTGACTGTAACGTTTCACTCCAAAAAAGTTCAAGTTAATTTTCCTGCAGTTATAGTATTTGTTACTATATATTAAAGTAAATGTATACATACTGTAATGCAACTGCCATGAAGCTGATGTAATGTTCCAGGCATATATAAGGTTTAGATTTCTAAGTCCTCCAGTATAGTGTCCTACTGTAGATAAATGACTATAGACTAAATATACGGGTACTTACAAAGTGCTTTTCTACTTTAATTGAGCACTCAAAGCGCTTTGTACTATGAGCCTCCTTCAGCCAATCACAAACACATTCATGCAGGACTTTTTTTTTAGGCTAAGTGCTTTGTCCAAGATTCACACACAGACTCTGATGGATGCATCAGGGGAAACTCAGGGTTCAGTATCAACCCTGTCAATTCTCTAAGAATAAGTTAGTAGTTTTCTTACACTCATGTCTTCCTCCGTTTCACAATCAGTGTCAGTTTATCTTTATATTTTAGTAGGGATCCATCCAAAGGTCAGCACATTTCTTTCTGACCCACAGACTTTGTGTGCTTGTATGCCAGCAGTTCTAAACTTGAGCCAGTTGAAATGCAGAACATTGTGTAAATATGAGAGATGATATAAAAGGAACAAACAGGCTGTGCAGTACCACATAAAGTGAGCCACCCGGTGCGACATAATCAACACTATCAATGTGTGACTTAAGTCACGGCAGCATTTAAGTCTACCATCCATCCACTTCCATTTATTCAATTAAGGGTAGCAGGAGGGTGAGGAGGTGGGGGATGGATGCTGACTCATATCCCAGCTGCCACAACCGGTAGGGTACACCCTGGACAGGTGACCACTCTGTCACAGGACTAAAACAGACAATCATTCCTCTATGGGGAATTTTGAATCACCAATTAACCCAACCCCACAAAACTGCATGTCTTTAGACTCTGGGAGGATACCCAAGAAAACCCACACAGACATGAGGAGAACATGCAAGACCTTCTTGCTGTGAGGCAACAGCGCTAATGAATGACTGTAATTTGTTATAAAGGGCTTTATTATCAAGGACTTACCAAGAATTTAAAATTAATTTTTCAATGAAAAAACTTACATCAGTCATTTAAAAAGTAAATATGGAAAGCTGCTCTAATTTTCACTTGAGGCAGATTAGAGCTTGTTAAAAAGTAGAATTTGAAGTGACATGAGTCAAAAAAGTCCTTATCACCTCTGTGTTTATTCAAGGGTTTGAGTGGAACGTCCTAAGATAATTCACTCCAGCAAAAAAATAAAAAAATGACACTACTTAGCATTCAAAAGGCCAGTACCAGCAGATAAATCCCCCTCTTATCACTGGTCTGGGATGTAACAGAATTGAACTGTATTAAATTATTCCCCCCGCTTTTTTTTTTCTCTTCTTCTTTTTTTTACGCTGAGAAAATATTAACATTTTAGATAAAATACTGAACCCCAAGCTTTTATCTCACTCTATGGAGCTTATTATTTTACACTCTGCTCCTCAATTTTGGGGACAGGAATAAGCAGAGATAATGGAAGGTGTTTTATATTTCATTCTGAAGGTTGTATAACAACTTTATGACATGGAGCTTTCCTTTCAGACGGCCATCAGGCGCCAAAGTGTTGGAGGTCTTTAATCAAAATTTACTGGAGTGTCCAATTATATGAGCAGTTTTACTGGTGCATTAGCAAAAAGATGAATGTCTTCATTCAAACCGAGATGAGGGATGAGTCACTCTACCGAGGACTGTGTTGAAGTTAGAAAATTGATCAGTTCAGATACAGGGATGCATTATTGATCACCAACATCAACGACTCTCTGGCAAAAAGGCCATTAATCTGGGATCCATTTACAGGTTTATCCACGTTGGCATGCAGTTTTTCTGCTTTCCGAAAGAATTTGTGATTGTACAACCAAAGTGAATGTAAGATTCCCATAAGAGGTTTTCATCCGTTTCATCCCTGTGATCAAAAAAAGTAATATGTGTTGAAGGCGGTTTATGAGCCAAGTGGCAATCTCTGGGGTTAAAAAACATGAAGTGCCAGAAATAAACACTTCGGCTGGTTAGAAAAGTAAGTTGGTCCCCAGAGACCCCCGTGTTAAAATGCTCAAGTCAACAGCATTAAAAAGCTGTTTACAGACCAGTAAAAACGTGGTTTTGGTCTCTATGGATAGTTTCCGCCCTTCATAACAACCTGACGGTCAATGTTTTTCCTACCCCTTTTGTTTCACCAATTTAGATTTTGTTTGCGCTAAAGTTAGGTGCACGGCTTCACTGAAAGATGTAGCTGAAAGCTGTCTGCTGGACCTCTCTTCGACTAATTTGCACTACTAAATTCTCAACTACATTCATGATAGTGGGAGTTGTGCCATTTGAAGGATTTTAATGCGATTATTGTGTAGTGCAGACCATCCAAGAAGTTTGTGCTTGAGTTTTGGGTTTGATTTGAGTTTTGGTAATTTTTTATTGGCATTTTTACATAATTATGAAAAATTTTGTTTCAGGTAGAGCAAAAAAAAATAAAAAAATCATATGTTTGTGTTAGACAGTGCTTCTCCTAACTTGCGCCATATTTATGTTGTTGATCAGATGGAGTTGGTAAAGTACCACTACGGTGCCACTGCTTCTGTCTAATTGCTTGTTGAACACTTTCGTCATTCGATTTTCATTTAACAACATCTATTTAACACTATCGTTATGGAGGGCAGGACTAGTAACATCTGTTGCCTAGCTACAACATTAACGCTACTATTTTCTTATTAGCCATAGCCGCTAGCCAATGCCTTAATGATAACTGAGCAGACAGCTAATGTGGCTATGAGAAAATTGATGGTTAAATGTTTAATGTATAACATGTGAACAAGCTAAACTGCTGTCGAACTGGTAGCTTTACTGACCTTGTGAAATTCCTCATATTATTCAGTGTCAACATCAGGTAATCAGGAAATTAAGGATTTTCTTCTGCTATTCAACTCACTGCTTAAGTTGTGATTGCAGCTGGTGGAAATATTGTCGCTGGCTTCAAAAGGCCAGCATCTGGCCATAGACCTGGCCTGTCTTCTTTTGTTTCCTAGCCTTGGGCCACTGGCTATGGTAAACCACAATGCTAGACACTAAAACATGGGGGAAAGGAAGCAGGTGGTGCTCTGTAAGATGTTCTGTCTGTGCTTCTACACATTTCTTTGCATTTTTACCCAATATTGTGTTAATGTTTTTTTTATTTCACATTTCTAGGACATAGGTGTCTTTGACCTGTGCTGCACTGTTGAAGGAGAGTGAAGGATGTTTTCAAAGCCCACAAAAGGTTTAATGATGGTCAGACAGGAAGCCTCTGACTCCCTGCCAAGTCTGCAGTCACCCTATCCAACTGGACATTCTGCTCTTACATGATCCCAGATGAAAAGATATAATTAAATAAACCCAAGACTCGACCGACAAACAGACCCCCGAAAATCACATAACACCCTGAGCGCCTGCGGTAATGGCTTCGTAAACAGCCCACTATTCTGCAATGTAATGACCCGTGAAGAAACCCTTCTGTGAGCCAGTAGCTAAATCTAGCCGACTGCTTTTGGCCTGCTCGTGAAATGTGCTCTGACACTGACAGAGTGGGACAGGTGGCAGAGGCTGGAATGGATGCCAAGGCTGATTGATAAAGAGTCGCTCACTGATGCTACAGCCGAGAGGGGTCTGGTGCACTGCAACAAAGAATTGGAGTCGCTGAGGGGTCATCAAAGCTCTTCCAGGTCACTTACTGACAAACTGGAGCGACAGAGCTGAAACTTGGTGTCTGAAAGTTAATTTGCCATTCATTTGTCATGCAGAGTGTGATTAATAGTTGTGGCAGTGTAAAGTAGATGTACCAGAAGCTACATTATTATGGAGAGAATGCATATGTTCCTGCAGATCATGTCAGCCAATCAATCCATCAAGACACTACAAGACTCGTTCCAGCCAGCTACCGTGCCTCAGACTTCTTAGCGCCGTCATAAATACGCTAATGGCCGTGGAATAAACAGCATGATTCAGTATGAACTGCATACAGACACCACATATATACTATAATTGTCCCACCCGGTCCTCCAAACTGAGAAACACATGAACCAATTATGTTGTTGCACTTACCTATCACGAAAGTCTTTACCTGTATGGTGAAAGGTCAGAAATTAACATACAACAGAGCAGCATAACGTTGAAGATCAGGACAATAAGAACAGCCAATAAGAGTGAGATAATAAATACACAGAATATACAGTATATGCACTAGCCATGCCAGTCAGTTGAGATTAAGTTTACATATTTTTCTCACTGGAGAAAGCAAATTTGCATTTCTATATGATTAGCTGAAGATGATGACATTGGAGCTCCGGATTGAGCTTTTAATTTAAGCATTAAAGTTGGGGAATCTTTGCCCAAGGACAGCAAAAGTAAGAGTATGTAAGGTAAAAGTAAGGTTAAACCCTGTTTTGGACAAGTCACTACACATAAAGTGGTTTTATTTTATAGATTTTTTGCTAATCATTCTAGAGAGTACCACATTTTTATGATTATAGTAAAAAAAACCTAAAAAATTAGAAAGATGCTACAGATTAAATAAAAAAAATGTAACAGAAATACAGTAGCAATACTTACATCAGTCAATTTGTCATAACTTTGTGTGTTGTCTCTTTGGTAAGTTAATTAAATTCACAGTACACATGCATCATATCTGCACAAAAGCTTAAAAAAAAACGACAATTACAGATATTTATTATATAGATATTGAATGATTGACACAACACTAATATGTCATTTTTAGTTAATATACTCGATTCTCCTGGAGAGCATTGAAATTGAAACTATGGTTCTCTCTGCAATTTAAAGGGCTTTTAACAGGTTTCACCAACATGGCTGCCAAGTGTCGGGCCTGGTTTCTAGAAGGATAACTGCCAAAGCCAATAATATTAGTTTCTAAAGATTCTTCTGTTTTGCTGGACGTGTGAGCATTAATAAATGGCCCTACTGGGTTTTTTTCCAATGCACATGCTTTTACAGTCCAATTCTTAATCCTTGGCACGCAGAGAGCTTTCATTGCCATGGTGATAAGTGAAGGCCTGTGAGCTGGTTTTATCAGGTCTGTCTGTTTTGTGTCATTGCTGGACTACAAAATTAACTTTGCGATATTCAAGTGAGAAACCCTTTTTTGTCACATGTTCTGCTGCTGATAAGAAATGACATGATGAATTGTCTGCAGCTTTGTAAGGACTGAAAATAAGGCAAACAAGAATGCAAAAACTATTACAGATACTCTTGCTTCCAGAAAGCACTAGAGAGTTTTAGCTGAGACATTAGAGTCATCTAATAATAGGTTCTTTTTTTCTTTCTACAATGCTGAACAATGGTATTACAAAAACAAGTTTACCGTAATTGTCGGGCTATAAGCCGCTACTTTTTGCACAAGCTTTGAACCCTGCGGCTTTTAGTCAGGTGCGGCTTTTCTATGGATTGTCCATGATTTTTGTCATATCGTAAGACGATTTGTTTTATTTGTTCCGCTGTTGTACGGCACTACGTTGCCTGGCGGGAAGGCATGTGATCAGACACACAGTATCGGGGTTCAAGAGTGGTATGTTGGTCACATGTCCATCTGCCAGGAAACATAGTGCCGTACAAGTAGAACGAAAAACAAATTTCAAAGTAGCGCTACGCGTTCAGCAGGAGGCGTGGATGATGAGCGGCGATAAACTTGCGAAAAGCAAGTTATGCTCAACTCCACCGGTGGAATCTGACAGCGTGGAAAAGTGTGAAAACATCCATGATCACCAATGGATTTCGAAGGGCTGGACTGCTGCATGATGGAGAGGAGGACACGGCCACGGCCCTTCTGAGGGTGTTCGACTCTGACACTGACAACGAGGATTTGTTTGGTTTTGAAAGTAACAACGAAGGAAAGAAGCTGAGAGTGGATGACGAAGCCATCCTGAGCCTGTTCGTTTCCGACACTGGAGAAGAGGACTTTGGTGGTTTTAGTGCGCAGGAAGAAGAGAAAGATGGTGGTGAATGACTGACTTTTCTTCTTGTTAAAGCCGTGTCGCTGCACCTGAGCCTAAAAGGAGGCGGAATCTATTTTTCTGGTGTGCTGTAGGTTATTGTTATGTACTACATTTGTTACTCATTTATGAAGCACAGTACATGTTTCATACTTGTAATTACCGCTACTTGTACATATACCTAAAAAGTTATGCAAATATGTACCCATAACTTGTTTTTCAAAATATTAATAAAAGGGGTGTGTCTCCAAACAGCCATCTCTTTCCTGACAATTCCCTTTGTGCATATTCTCTTACATATGATAAGTCAACATTGAAACACCTGCGGCTTTTAGTCAGGTGCGGCCAATGTATGTACAAAACAGGATTTTCCCCTGATTTTAGCTTGAGCGGCTAATATTCAGGTGCGCTTTGTAGTCCGGGAAATACGGTAATTGGTTTTCAAATTCCAAAAGTTGATTCTGTTCATCTGGACGTAGTGTTTTCAGTGGGAGAAACGTTTCGTCACTCATCCAAGTGACTTCTTCAGTCTCAGCTGACTGCAGGTTTCTTCAACCTTGTAAACAGAACATTTGCACAATAACTGAAACCAGCCCACTGAATGAACAATGGGCTGTGAGGTCAGTTCCTTGATCATTAGTATGCAAATTGTCATCACCATTGTTGAACAACCACTGATCAAAGCCCACTGATCAATGGCCATGAGTATCATTCACCGAGAGTTGGGGAATGGCTGCAATCACAGCATTGTAAGACGGTGAAAGACGTACCCTTAGGCCCCCTCCTCGATTCAGTGATGGTCTTTCAAATGCATTGAAATGTAAAGATATATATTTATGAAGCATTAAAACATGATGGTATATAAAAAGATGAAATACTCCCTGGGTTGCCACCCTTTGATTAGAGAAACCTAGAGAAAGTTGAGCTTTTGTGTCATCACCATTTTGACGCTTTCTAAAAGGAAGTGATTAAAGGCGGGCAGATATGACTTTCTTATCAAGAAACCAAGAAAAACATCCAATCAAACCTTACAACAGATTTGCAGCTTTCTTAGTCTCGCCCAGATTTATTTCAAACACTACAGCATTAAAAATGCAACCCAAGACCACACCAGCACTCCAAAGCTTAAAATATATACAGTGTTGGGAAGGTTACTTTTAAAATGTATTCCACTACAGATTACAGATTACATGCCCCAAAATGTATTTTGTAATGTATTCTGTTACGTTACTCAATGAGAGTAACGTATTCTGAATACTTTGGATTACTTAATATATTATCATGATTTTTGCAACTACATGAATGTACTATTGCTGTGTGATTTATTACTATTACTGAAGGTTACTCTCCATACCAACACCAACTAGATGTTTAAATCTTAATATAAATGAGTAACAGTAGGGTGGACATTAGGTAAGGCTGCACTTTTTGCAGCGATCTCGTATAGAAAACTATTCCGCGCGTATATAAAACAGGTCTGCGGCGCCGAGCCGTAATAAAGGGACCTCTGGCTAATACGTCGGGTTCGTGTGGGGTGTGACAAAGTGGAGGAGCAGTTGCAACGCTCTCCATTTGTCCCATATGTGTTTACCTTTTTTTGCACATTGTACACATTATTCTGTTTCTATGTATTTGCTATGATTTGCTATTTGTCAAGTAACATTGCTTCACTCACTATCCCGGGTTTGTTTGTGTAAGCGTTTTGTTGCCGGCAAATCAAACATTCTGCAAATTAAGACAAATACTAAGTTATGTTTCTTTATACTTTATTATGTTACAGATTAAGTCATTTGTTCATACTTACTTTGTTTGTCTTTTCAGTCATCATGAGGGTCAGGTGTGGGGAAACGCCCGCCTGGCATTTCCTCATTTTAAAGTCCTGATCATGTCACACATGACATCATCAGGTCAAACCAAGTGGAGGGGTTTCTTTTTCCATAGAGATGCTTCCTTTTGTTTGTGTTAAGGTTTAAAGGGATTTGTTGAATGTTTTTCCTTTTGTTAATACTGCCATTTAGTTGTGTAAATGTGCATATTAGAAGTGTGTAGAGGTTTTGTGTTTTTAGATAATCTGTGTAGAGTTTTAGATCCCTCAGTTGAGTGAGTGGTACTGGCTGGGCAATTGGAGGGAAATTGATGGCCCTATTTAAAGCCAGTCTCTACCAGAGGCAGGAGAGAGGAGAGGTGAGCCCTGCCCTGCCCTGCCCTGCCCTGCCCTGCCCTGCCCTGCCCTGCCCTGCCCTGCCCTGCCCTGCCCTGCCCTGCCCTGCCCTGCCCTGCCCTGCCCTGCCCATTGAATTGATTTGGGGGAAGTTTTGTTAACTGTACGGTAACTGTAACGGAATACAGTTACTCATATTTTATATTTTAAATACGTAACGGCGGTACATGTATTCCGTTACTACCCAACACTGAATATATACTAACCAAGAAAAGAAAACAGTTAATACATCACATTCAGTTCAGTTTCATAAAGTCCAGAAGGTAACAAAAGTGCTCAGTTCTAAGTTTTTCCAGTTCATTTCAGTAATTTACATGAAACAAACTAAACTCCACTTGTGTTTTCCTGGTGAAGTATTGTGACGAAGTATTCTGACATCTGATCTGTTGATGATACCAACAAAGTCAACCAGTACAGCCAGTTTTAAAGGACTCTCAGGATTTCTGAGTAGCTGAAAGTTAAGACTTCATAGATGGTTCCTGGATCTTCCACAGATCCAAATTACGCTTTATGTACTTTGACTAGATATACAGTAATGTACAAAAGTCTTAATTCACCTCTCATTTCTTTATATATTATTGAGAAAATGGGAAGTAAACAGTTTACTGAAATATGCAAATATAAATTTAAATGTGGTATTTAAGGTAAAAACAGAGTTTGTACAACTGTAACAAGCTTGAAAGTCAAGATTTGCTATGATCACCTTTAATCTTTAACACAGCCTAAACTCTTTTTAGCTGTCCTTCTGTACTTTCTGGAAGTAGTCTTCAGTGATAGTTCTCACTCTATGCATCCCACACATTACTGGAACATAACTCATCAGGACTTTATGGTAACCAGTAAGAGAGTTTGATCATTTCCGAGAATACAGTCATAAATTTGAAATTACTATTTTAAAAACAAATCTTATCATTTTTCAGCTCACACAACCTGCTTTTCACCACTTTCCTCATCCGCATACTTGCGTCACAGATGTTAAGCTTTTTAGCCCACCTACACAAAATTCATTTCAGTGCCATGGAAATACCTGAGTGCTAAGAGTAGCATTACCTTAGTGTTACATTTTACAAAATATCATCTGTTCTTTTCTTTTAGTGTTTAAAGTTAAAAGCCAACACTGTGAGTCATTTAACCAGAACAAATGCAGTTAATGCAACAAAAAGAGCTGTCAGTGACACCATGGCTCACTTCAGTCAACAGGCTGAATCAGTTTCTCATTTCCAGTTTGTCACATCACCTTTCTTCGCCTCTAAATATCAAACCGTACTGTAACGCCACCCTTTAACTAAACACTGCCACGCTGGAGACCCAATCGCACGTCCACACCAATCAAATTTTAAACACAACATAACTAAAATTATAAGACAACATTGCTAAATTAAAGTTTTGCTATCAAACATTAACGGTCCCACATGTCTCTGTACTTGCTGTTGCAGAAGTGTCCTGCACTCAAACACTCGAGCACAAATTAATAAATGAAACAAGTGCGCACAGCTGTACTCCTCAGCATGTAGGCAAACAGTGCAGATAACTCAATACAAGGAGGTAAAGTCTCTCTTTGCTCCTTTTCTCTCTTCTCCATCCTGTCACCCACCAACCGCTTGTGGCAGATGGCTGCCCCTCGCTGAGAAGTCTTTCTCCCATCATCATCATCAAGTGCTGCTCGTATGGAAGCAACAGGTTGTTGGGGCTGTCTCTATAATATTTGTAGGGTCTTTACTGTACCTTAAAACACAAAGCGCCTTGACATGAAAAAACTACAAAACTGACATAAATTAAGTTAAATATACCTATTTAAATGTAGTCATTTGATGTTATTATTTCTTTATCCTTTAAAACATGTCATCATCTATCAAGATGCTTTCTGAAAATTTTTTTTGGTGTATTAATTTCTTATAAATGCAAAATTCATCACTGAGCTCAAACGGATGTTTTACGCCGATGTATTCAGATCATTTTTGGACTCTAATCTTCACTCAGATCATTACGTGTTTTCTCACTCATGAATGATTCATCCACGTTCATGCCGATGTCGAGCCAGCGCTAACAGAAGAAGCCGACTCCTTTGTGGATGCTGACATGACTTAACATGTCTGCACGGACAGCTGCATCTGCACAGCCTGTCAAAGTGAGAGGAAGCTGAACAGTAACGTCTTCTATCGGGAGGTTCCTGGCAGAGGTCAAGGATGATTACAGCAGAGGTGGCGTTTTCCCTGTTAAAGACCAACGGTCATTTTAATGGCACTTCAGCAGTCATTAAATTGCCACCAAGCCGGCACACAAAACCAAGGAGAGCCTCTGAGCAGGCAGCGGGTTCACTCAGAGGATACGTTTTATTAACGACGCTCAAGACTTTAGCAGATGAATCATCGCAGGAAATAGATGAAGGGGAAAACAGGGGAGGAAAGGAAGCTGCCTGGCATTGTTTCCACTTCTGCATTCAAAAAAGATGAACATGTCCACCCCCATGTTTGAATTCCAGAGGATATGACAGGTCTTCTGATAGAGACGTTGTGCTGCTGCAAGGCTAAATGGCATTTTTATTTTTATGTCTCATTTCTCATACAAAAAAGGGGCGAAAGTAAAAACAAAGCAATTGTTGTGGGTTTATTCTTGCTCAAATTAAACTGTTACCATGAATGATTGAAGACAGGCATGATACGGGAGAATCACTGCAGCTCAAATTTCTTACAACTCAATATCCAGAAACGCTCAGATGCAGTTTGAATAAAATGCAGTGGCTGGAAAACCATTTAAACTCCAGTTAAAAAGACTAAAAATGCAACAATTGTTTTTTGTTTTTTTTTAACAAAAGCACTCACTTTTTAATTTAAGCAAATTAAAAAGGAAAAACAAAAGACTGAAAAAGTTGTGTAATGCTAGAAAGCAAACATGTAGTGTTGGTATGACAGAGTAAAGATGGGGAGAGGTTCACGTTTCTGAAAAACCTTATAAGCATGCCGTTTGTATCATGCCAGCATGACGGGAGAAACACTTTTAAGATTAGATTTAAAACTTTGTTTTTTGATGAAGCTTAAAGTTAGGACTGGACCAAGTGATCTTGAATTCTTCCTTAGTTACACAGTAACAGTTCTGTGTTTATACACCTCTCTATTCTAATCATTAGTTGTGTGGATGCTTTAAGCATCCACACTATTGAGTTCCTCTTGGGACTTCCGTACACTTTTTGGCACTTAACTACTTCCACAATTTTCAGCCGATTTTCACCGTTCAAATTTTAAACTATTCTGCTATTTCTGCTAATGTGTGCTATGACTTTTGGTATTTTTCACTATTATACTTTTTAAAATATTAAGCTTAATTTGTCCCATTGAAATGAATGGGAAACTTCTGCAATTCTGCTAAAATTTGCTTGTTTTTGAAACTTAACTACTTCCTCATATTTTCACGTAGAACAACCATTCAAACTTTAAAATGTTCTCAAATTATTGGGCTATTCAGGTATAAATCAGCTTTTTCAAATCTTTTACCGTTTTACTTTTATGCCTCTTAAAGTTTTCAGTTGCAAAATTGTGATTTTTCACAAAATACATGCGTTGTTATGGTTGCTATGCACTTGGCTTCCAGTGTGCCACTGAAGGTTTTGCAGTCTTCTCTTCATGTCCGAACAACTTCTTGCTACTTGCTCAATTTTCACTCAACTTCCACAAATTATACATCAAAACGTAGGTATTTTTGCTGGCTTTCCGAAAATGTCACTATCATTGTTGTGGGATTTATAGAATTTTGGCAAATCTCCTCAGACCAACACAAAGTCGCAAAACTCTCCATAGAAAGTCAATGGAGAGCTTGTTGAAAATCACCGCTTGATTTCTGTAATGAGAGGCATATTCGAATCGTCATATCTCCTTAACGAAGCAAAGTTAAGACATGAGGCTTGTCCCAGTATATCTTCAGACACTCCTGACGCCCACAATTCAAGAATTATTTTCTCACCTATTACCGTTCTGAAATGAGTTAGACTTGTTTGAGGGTAGGAAATTCGTCCTTCGCTCAGATTTCTTCAGATTTCAAACTCTGGAAATGAACCACTTTTTTCTCTCGTCATATCTTTTTAATGGATTTCCACAGAGACCTGAAAATTTCCATGACTGTTCACCAAAGCCTGCTGTCTCTTACGGTGAAAGAATGATATTGATACTCCAAATAGATTTAGAGTTAGAAAGCGTTGTTTGAGGGCAAGTCAAGGCAGTTTTTGCTTTGCTCTACTCAGTTATGGTGCATTAGAAGTCAAATATCTTTAATAATTCATATTTTAATGATAAATTGTCAACACTTTAAGATTCCCCCATCTCTTCTGAACAAAACGGTGTAAGAATGACCGTTCTAGCCCCTACGGTTAGGAAATTATGGTCATTTGTTTGAGGGGAGTCGTCATTATGAGAAATAGACTGCAAAAATCCTGTGTCTCTCTGTGCTGCGTGCACCTGTTTTGGCGGGAAAAAGTGCACAGGCTCTCTGATTGGTGGATTCAAATTCAGCAGCTCCCAGGCTTTGACCTAGAAACTTACTTCTCTCTCCCTGTGTGTGTGTGTGTGTGTGTGTGTGTGTGTGTGTGTGTGTGTGTGTGTGTGTGTGTGAGACAGAGAGCGAGCGAGAGAGAGAGAGAGCCTTTCTATGGGATGATCTCATTGTAAGATTCAAATTCAATATATTCAGACTGGTTGACTGAATTGGATCTTGTGTGCGTGCGTGCGTGCGTGTGTGTGTGTGTGCGCGAGACAACCACAGAGAGAGAGAGAGAGAGAGAGAGAGAGAGAGAGAGAAAGCCTTTTACAGTATTCTGCAAACTTTTGTGATTTTACCAGCTTTTCTAATATGGACCTCAGATTCTTGTTAACACTCCATGGCACAAATACTGTTCCCTTTAGGCTCTGTGTATGTGTGTGTGTATCAATATTTCTCCCATTTTAAAGTATTACTCCTCCATAATTGTATTTCTGTTAAATCAAAGTACTTTTACTAAATCTTAGTACTTCTGCTCAATCATAGTATTTCTGCTAAATCATAGTATTTTGCCAAATCTTTGTTTTTGTTCCAAATCATAACATTTGTCTTATGTTATAGTATTACTACTAAGTGGAGGAATTTCTGTCATGTTACAGTATATGTCCTGATTACAGTATTTCTGCTAAATTATAGTATTTCTACTATATTATATTTTTCTCTCTAAATATAGCACTTCTGCTGTATAATTGTATTTCTGCTATGTTATAATATTTGTGCTAAACCAGAGTATTTGTGCTGAAACATAGTATTTCTGCCAAATGATAGTATTTCTGCTAAATTATAGTATTTGTGCTAAAACATAGTCTTAATTTAAAATTACAATATTCATAGTTCATCACAGTGTCTCTGGTAAATCACAGTATTTCTGCTATGTTGTACTATTTTTCTAAATCATAGTGTTTCTGTAATGTTTAAGTATTTTTGGCTAAATATATTCTTTCTGTTATCTTATACTATTTCTCCTAAATTCTTGTATTTTTGAGAAGTTATCATGTTTCTGGTAAGTTACAATATTTCTGCTAAGTTCTGCTATGCTATTGTATTTCTGCCAAGTATTATATTTCCTCTAAGATATTGCAGTTCTGCTAAGTTATTACATTTTAGCAAAGTTCCTTTGCTTCTGCAAAGTTTTTACAATTTCTGCAACTTTTCAGCTTTTTCAGCTAGTTTTTGCATACAGCTTCAGCTTTAAAGCATCCACACTGCATTTTCGCAGGAAATGCAAATTTTTCTAGTTATTATTAATCTCTGGCTCTCATCCACAGCATGTTTTTAATAATAATAACAACGGATTGGATTTATATAGCGCTTTTCAAGGCACCCAAAGCGCTTTACAATGCCACTCTCACATTCACACACTGGTGGAGGCAGCTACAGTCGTAGCCACAGCTGCCCGCAGACTGACAGAAGCGAGGCTGCCACATCGGCCCCTCTGGCCAACACCAGTAGGCGGGAGGGTAAAGTGTCTTGCCCAAGGACACAACGACCAGGACAGAAAGCCCAGGGATCGAACCGGTGACCTTCAGGTTACAGATGGGCTTCCCAACCCCCTGAGCCACGGTCGTCCTGTTTCCCTCCCCTCACCCCTGACAGATAGCCTCTCCTCAGTGAGTCTGGTTCTGCTGGAGTTTTTTTCCTGTTGAAAGGAAGTTTTTCCTTCCCACTGTCGCCAAAGTGCTTGCTCATAGTCATCTGCTTATTGGTACTCTCTTTGTTTTATTGTAGCGTCTTCACTTTACAAAATGATTTGATGCTATTTAAATGAAACATAATGGAATTGAACTGAACATTTGGGAGGATTCATAATTTATGCTAGATAGAATTAAAACAATCAGAGAATCTAGAAAAATCTTATACAATAAAGACAAGGCTAAAAACTATGGAAGTTTGTTTCCACTACTTAGTTCCAGGCAGAGCTAAGAAGAGCTTCCAAACTATTATCTCAAAATTTTGTGAGGTTTAATTTCCAGGTAACGTCTTGAAATTTTGAGTTGCGTGATTTTAAGTATTTAAGTTAGAGATATTAAACTAGGATAATCGCTTATGGAAAAAAGTCATAAAACATAAAAACAACCAAAATAAACTTCAGTGGCAGAAATAAGTTTCCATAACAAATAAATGTTTAAAGGCTATAATCATAGATAGCACTGCATTAAATCCACACGATTAGGTCTGCTGTGCTTCCCTCCTTTAGCCTCTGAAAGGCCTGTCGTGCAGCCACTGTGTTCTGTTAGGTTGAGTTCAGGTGACCAGCTTGACCTTTGCCTTGAGAAACCCTTGAGTTGCTTTTGCTTTGGGTCATTATCATTTGCTCTGTGAAGTGCTGTTAGATTGGTTTTGCAGCATTTGGCTGAATCTGAGCACAGTATTGTCCTCAGTGCTTCACAGCTCATCCTGCTGCTCCACCAGCAGCCATACGCGTCCATGCTTCTGCCTCTGCCATGTTTGACAGATGATGCGCTATGCTTCGGATCATGAGCTGTTTTTCTCCTCCTCCATACTTTTGTCTTCTCAGCTTAATGATGCAAGTTAGTCTTGGTTTTATGTGTCTAGAGATTTTTTTTCCAGAACTTTGCTGGTTCTTTTAGAGGTTTTTGTGGCAAAGTCCAGTCTGACCTTATCTGTGTGACCAATGATCTCTTCATTTTAGACCTTCAAACAATGACATTGACTTGGTTATATGTTGTAAAGTTGTTTTTCTTAACCTTGAAAAATAATTATATCATCTTACATTTTAATTGTTAAGTCTTTCAGGTTTTTGTAGAATGTGTAGACTTCTAATGTTTTTCCTCTTTAGGTTTATTTGGTTTTTGTAGCATAACGATGGCTATAATTCCTGATGGATAATGCCATTTTCTTTATAAAACTCCTGGAATTAAAAATGAAAGTCTGCACTTAATTATTTGATTTAAATTTCATTGTAGTGGTCTACGGAAACAAAATGCCACCACCTTCCGAATGCCGGTTTAGTTCAGCATGTGGAGCGGCCTTATGGCTGAGAACGGCCGACCCAGGTTCGAGTCCGACCCGCGGCCCTTTGCTGCATGTCTGTCCCCGCTTTCCTGTTGTTTCTTCACTGATCTGTCTTATAAAGCTGAATCAAGAGTCTTCTTATCTGCACACAGTTGAAAAACCAGCAACGATGACTGGGGAGGGAGCACATGGTATGACTGACCTGCACATCTGTGAAGGTCTCATCTTTTTTGGAGTTTTACAATCCCAGTGATGCCGACCAAAAACATTTGGCACATAAAAAGAATTTGACAAAGAAGGTCCTGAAGTGTTTAGCAACAGTCCAACATTAGAGTTGGTACACCACAGTAGGAAGCACTAATGTTAATGAAATTTGTTACTGTCGTTAAGCTTAAAGTAAACATCATAATTTTTCTCAGTAAAGGGTCGTGCACGTTAGATGAAAGAGTTAATGCACACGCCAGGCTGTGAGACATTTCAATGTAAAACCGAGAGAGCAGATAAAACACAGCAATTGACATTTTGGTCATAAGCAGCTTGAGAATGTTTGAGAAATTATGAGATCGTGAAGAGATAAATTTAGTTGCCACATACTGCTCACTCTAATGCTGCCTATAATGTTGAGTGAAGAAAAAGCAGATTTTTGTGCTTTCGGTGGTCTTTAGCTCATCAATTCCAGCTGTGCGTTCTAGGGCATAAGTAGTTGTCCTTTTAAATGTTGTTTTCCCAAAACACACATTTAAAATTCACCCATATTACACATTAAAAAACAGAAAGTAAACCTGACTCTGAAACAGAAATCATTGTTATGTATTCAAACAACATCATTTTGTAAAACAAGCATATTTATCATTCCCAATGGGCATGAGCAAAAATAAAGCTATTGGAAAACAACCCTCCCTTGAACCTTGGAGGCTGAGCTGAAAGCAGTTAGGCTCTGCAGCGCTGAATCTGAAATTCATTTCCCTGCTGGAGTACTGAGGATTTTTTGGTATAACAATGATGAAAACGCACAAACGCACATCCACAAATCACACAATCACCCTAGACGGCGGCTAAAACCCATGTTTTTGTTTGAAAATGAAATGTTGCTTCGTCTCCCAGCAGGCCACACTGAAGATTAACAAACACAAATCCAACATAATTAGAAAATCCAGAAATACTGACTTGTGTAGCAGCAGCTCTGTTTGCCAGACACAAAATGGCACAGAGACCGACTGTGGTCCATTTAATTGCAGAGGATTTTGGTTCTCGCGAAAACTCAGCACCAGAAATAAAGAACGACAGCCTTCAAAGGAAACGTGGAGGTTTCAGCCACCTGCTCAGCTTAAGACTTTCACCGCTTTGTAGCTGAGTCACTTTGGATTTCTGAGCAGTGTGCATTTAAAGATGACATTTTAACAACAGGAAATTCTCCTGATTTATCAAGTGACAGTCCACTGACAACTTTACTCTCCAGTATGTGAAACAAGCAGTATCAGGTCTGCACGTAACTAATAAAGACAAAGTAAAACTTTGACCTCATCCTCAACATTTTTTATTAAAAAACAAAACAAAAAAAACTTTGGTGAAATATACTTTTAATTACAGGAAAGAAGATTAATACATAAGCAAATCTGCAGTTAAAAAAAAAATAAAATTAATTTAAGTTAGCAACTACATAAAAAAGCATAACAATTTGTTTAAATAACCTTTTAATGTTTCCGTTCATCCAGCCTCGTCTTTAAAAATTACATAATCACAGTTGTTATGATGGAAATTCATTTATTTTAATCATTCTATTCTCCCTGTTTGTGACCCTTATTGCCACGTTAAGCCAGTCATAAAACATACAGAGCTTTGTTGGTGAAATCTGGCCTCACAGCAAGAAAAAACTAAATGTAGTAAATCTTAAACTGAAAATTTAAACCGGAGTTTAACCCTAATCTCCTGGGTTAGACTCATTAACCATCACTAACCACCTGACAAACTCTTTAGAGACGCTCTGGTCTTTTTTATCATCAGTTCCTTTGTTAGGAAATATTTTTTTTTCCTTGTAATGAATTCTGAAACAGGAGTGCTTCATCTCAAAGCGAAAAGACAAAAAAAAGGTAGTAACACATCTCAGTCAATAAATCAATGTAAAGACACAAAACCAGAAATGGTGTCTAAACATTTGTTCAAATAAAAACACTGAAAAATGGCACCTTACCTCTTTGTACCTCATATCGTACCTGTCCGGCTGCTCTGATCTGTCTTTTCTCAGGAATCTGGAACATTCTCCTAGAATTCTATTAGGCTATAGAGAGTTGAGGAACAAGGCTAACATATTGATAATATTCTCACAACATGACACTTTGACAGTCATCTCCTGACCTACAGCATCGCTGTCGCTCTTGGACATATTTTCCGCCACCGTCTAATTAAGCACAACACCCTTAGTATTAAAAAAACTGTAGATTGACTGCTTGGGAAGATGGACTGGCTGACAAGACAGCTGAGTGCTTAGACCAAGAGTTTCCTGTCACAGCAGAGGAGAGCTGGTCCTTCAGTCCGTCAGGGAGGCTGGGAGGACGTGTCAGCGCCCGCTAATGTTGGATAGCTTGTCGACTCTGTGGGGGCGGAGGGGCGCCTGCCAAGTGGAAGCTTGACCTCATCTAAAGGGGATCTTGTAGGATCATTAGCTGAAATAATTGATTATTTATAGTCAGATTAGAGATGCCCTTGATGGCCAGCAATGGACGATTGCTCAGCCAGCCGGTGACAGTATATAAATCAAACCACATTTTCTTTATTTTATTTTATGGTTTTAAATCAGGGAAGGTGTGCTGAGCTTAATTGAGAAGTAGGTGGTGATGTTAATGACACAAACCGATGTGGGTTAAGCAGACAGTGCTGCTCATCAGAAATACACATTGGTCACAGTGTAGGCACACACTGTGACCAAAGTCATTTAAACACACCTGATTTTATGATGGATTTGCCCGCTGCTGTTTGATAGGTAGTTAAAATTATATATTTTATATTTATGTACATACACAAACACTTTACTCAAGAGAAAACGTATCTTTTAACTTTCCTGGGTTAATATCAGAGAACATGTTTACTTCTGAAATAACATTTGAGAGAAATTATTCATAGTCTTTATATGTGATGAAGTAGAGCGTGACACTGTTAATAAAGAAGAAAACTGATGCCAATGCAGCAATCTCCTCACTGCCAACATTACTTTATCTGGACACATTTGTGTACTTTTGATCTGGGCTTTTGCTTGATGGCTTAAACTTGGGACGAGACCTTAGTAAAAAACTCAAGCTAGTCCTTATTGCCCAAACGCAGCAAAGCTCACCTTTGCTTTTTCTGCTCAGTGATCAGCACAGGACTCTGTCTATACGTTGTGGAGATTTGCTTCTTGAATTCAGGACCCCAAGTCTGTTTGCTTTATTGCCTAATGCTGGATTTATACTACTGATCCTTACATTGAAGAAATGCACCCTAACCTACAGTGACCGTCATCTCGGAGAGAAATGCAACTATACCTCACAGCCACGCAGACCTAAACTGTGGTTATACCTCATCTGCAGACCTACTGTGTGCTGAAGTCTTGTTTCTTTCCATACTGCATTTGTAAAAAGTCTATGATCAGCTCAGTTTCACTCGTGATGGCAGATCAATGCAGACACACCACAATTGCTCTTGCATAGCCTCTGCTGGGTTTTGATCCAATGCAATGAAAGGTGTTGCATGAGTTTTAGTCCAAACCCAAACCTCATGGAAATGCTGTTGCCTCAATGAACTGAAGCAAAGTTGTAAAGAAGAGTGGGCCGAACATTTTTACCTTTCCTTTAGTCATTGGTGCTAAAGGTGGTTACTATAAACTCTTAGTATTTCTGGATTGCATGGACTTTCTCGTAAAATTAAAGAAAGAAGAACATTCAGGTAATGTATGTAACAAAAAAAAAAGAATTCTCCATTTAATGTGTGCCTGCTTTATTTCACCAGATGTCTTGGAGTGGACAACCATGACTGAAGCCGATGTACCTTGATTTGTGATTTATAAAGTACAGGGTGACCCCAGACAGGAACAAATCCCTGAAGTAAAATTAAAGAGCCTTCCTTAAAAAAGTGGCTATTGCAGTCACTGCAAGGTTCCCCCTCAATATATATCCTGTGTCCAAAACTTCTGGCAAGCCAGGATGACCTCTTACTCTGCCTCCTCTATTTGATGTAATTTTCCGCTAACTAAAAAAAGAACCAGAGCTCCATGAAAAAACTGCCTTGATGGCCCTGCTGCTGTTATCGGCATGTGTCTGGCCTCTTGGTTTCTCCCAGCTCATCATCATCTTTCTGAAGACCAGAGAAAAAACAGGCAGGACAGAGTGGACGAGAGGCACAGCTCCATCTCAGACCTCAGCATGATTTTAAATGACACCATTAAATGTGGCTGTAATTCTCATTTTATCTGGTCTCGCATGTATGCTGCAATGATGACCTCCTGGGGCGTACGCAGGCTGGACGCTCGGCTTCGGCAAAGAAAGCCAGCGGGGGAGCCGAGAATTAATGCAGATAGCCAGAGGGTGCGTTATTAGGGGGTAGAGACAGATTGTTCCAGCCTATCATAGGTGAGGATCCCCCCAACAGCAGGATGTGGTTTATGTCGGGTCAGGTTATTTTAGACAAGATGAATAAAACATCAGCTGGGTTTCACTGTGGGGCCAAGTTGGAGCTGATCAGGCCAGAGCCATATTCAATGTCAAATAATGTCAGTAATACAGAGTCAGTAGAGTCGGCAGTGCTAACTGCTGTGCCAAAGTACAATCTAGTCACTGCTAATATTAAATCCATCTGTCTGCGCACGTCTCAACAGGTTGTCCAGTGAGAAATACAGCTTAATAATGTGTTGTTTTGTAAAGATTAACCATTAATGCACGGTTACGTAACAGTCAAATGTTCTGTAAATCCTCAGATTCTTTTCATCATGCAGTTTTGCACTGCCGTTTCTCACAGGAGCTCTGGTTTGTTCTCTGCTCACAATAAACTCATTAAAATCATGCAGGTTTCAGTGTCTTACAGGAATAATGAGTACATGCTGTTTTGTCTTAAGATCCACTATCAGAAATTCCATACTAACCACTTAAGGAAATGCTAATTATGAGATTGTGTTGAGTTACAGAAGCTAGATTGGATGTGATTGGGATGTCGGCACACTGTAATCAAATCTAATTAGCCTTAGGGTGTACATAGTAATAGGTATAATGGAGTGACATAACTAGCTATAAATTTAGAAAACCTACAGCCAACACAGAGTCACCACATTTTCCAACACGTATGGTATTGAAGTATGTGAGGAAGCTGGAGTACCCACAGCACGGACAAAGAAACTCTACACAGAAACAGGAAGCCATCAGTTTTGAATTAGCAACCTGATAATGCTAATTACTGACCTGCACTAATCACCGAGTAAGATAACTTTTTAAAAAAAATGTACAAATCTCACTTTTAGACGACTGTTTTGTCTGCATAGTAAAGTGGATTGTAGATGTACGTGAAAGCAATGAGCAGCAAGTAACCTTTTCAAATGGAAACAGGGTGCTAAAGTATCCTTTGGCATTGCAACAGCTACTATTACACATGCCTAAGCTTAGCTAACAGATGGTGTGTCAAAACAATCCTCTAATGTAGCAATAATGATATTAGCCTTAAGTAAATACTGTAGCTTGCTAACATTAGCTTAAACTTGGCACTGTGCGCTAAAGTAACCCTCTGGCTAAAATTCTCGAATGTTGTTTTCTGATGCCAGTTTAAGTTTTTCTATTTTTCAGCATTTCAGCCCTTGGCTGCAATTGTCTGGCTGACTGCTTTCCCCTCCAGTGGGCATGAGTTTCAGAGAGTATGGCACATTGTTGTGCATCTCTGTGGCACAACACTTAGTTAGCTCGTTTGTATGTTTTCAAATTTATTGACGGACGCTTAAAGTGTACACAGAGTGGGCACATCTTGACTTGGGGAGACAGTAGTGGGCAAATTACTGCAAGTCACCAATCTGTGACCTGTAACATCAGATAATCTGCTGATCTCGCTGATGCAACAATCGGCTGCCTCATGCAAAAGCATGCATACATTCATCCATGAACACAATGTTGCAAACACACACATAAGCAGTGCAGTCTTCCTCTTGGTCCTATTGCTATTGACTCCTGACTGTATTTTCCCCCTACCATTGTGTAACCTGTCAACCCCTGCCAAAATGTGTTTTCTGTCTCCCTATGGCTCTGTGCACACATGCGCTACGTTCCAATTATGTGAAAAGAAGCAGAAAGAAAACTAGGTTGATAAATCTGAGGAGCTTTTGACAGTGAAATGTTTCACAGGGTGGTACTCTTCCTTTCCCCCCCTCTCCATGCCTCCTTCCTTACATTTCTTTCTCATGTATCAATTCCCTCATCCTTCCTCATGTGTCACATAAGTCAGCCCTTAGTTACCTGACAGCTCTTTTCTCTGCGAGTGCCTCTCAGACAAAGAGGCACAGAGCTTGCAGGCCAACAGAAGGTGAGTCTGACTGTGTCAAAGAGACAACTGGGTTCTAATTATAAGGTTGCAGAGATACTGTGTTTGTGCATGCATGCATATACCTGTGAATGCTGTGAATGTGGAGGTTTTTATTTGGTTCATGTGTGTGTGTGTAGAGCTTATCTCAGGTCCTGCCATCTGCTGTTCCTCAGCTTTGTGCAGAAGAACAACCCCCCCGGTGACCTGATCACAGTAATTAAGCTAAAACCATCTTTTTTTATTCAAAAATAAAAGCTACAATTTAAAAACATCCTCATGTATTTTTATATGTTGATGTTAAGGGTTGGCTTTAGGGTTGACAAGGATCTGAGATAACTGATAAATGTATAAATTTCTATACAAAACTGCAAAAAAGTAAACAAGTTTAAGAGGTGGCATGACGTTAGAAACATAACTTGGATCTCTCTGCTAAAAAAAAGTATTTAAAAAAAGTCTTTCAGTATTCTGTCTCTCTCCAGAGCACTGGGAAAATCACTCATTTGGCATCAGCACTGCATGAAAATATGTAGATCTTGCCCAGCTTTCATGGGTGAACCCTGCTACCAATGTTAATTCAAATAATTTCAGTATTACTCATATAGCACCAAATCACAACAATAGCTGACTTAAGGTGCTTTATATTGTAAAGAGAAGACCCTAAAATATACAGAGAAAACCCCAACAATCAGACGACCCCCTGTGAGCAACACATGGCAACAGTAGGAAGGAAAACCTTCCTTTTAACAAGAACTCACTGCTGCAATTTTAGGGACTCAGCAAAGCCATTTAAACAGCACTATGTTGCTAGTTTCTCACTTACTGTTCATTCATCCATCCATTCTCTACCACTTCACCAATTTAGGGTCAAGGGCGGGGTTGTGCAACCAGCCAATGTTTTTTTTTTTTGTTTTATAATTATGAATTTATTTTATTTTCGGTTGCTACAAACGGGACAGACATGACTGGGGGATAGGACAGGGAGAAAGAATGAAAGAAAGAGAGGGAGAGAAAGAAAACCAAAGGGGAGAAGAGACGGTGAGAAGGGGGGGAAGAAAGGAAAAAACAAACAAACAAACAAACAAAACGCCTGGATCACCTGTATGGAGAAAAAAAACAGAAGAGAAAGCAAACAACAAAGAGCAACATAATAAAAACAGCACCATCACAATAAACTAGCTAGCAGTAGATAACAGTAGATACTAAATAATAAACGATATTGTGCAGCACGCAAGATAGACAGCGCACAATGTGCTTTGAGGCAGCAGCCAAGAAAGGTGTAGTCCGCGTCTGTGAACACCCGTGTGTACACCTGTGTGCATACCTGTGTGGATCAGCATGCTTGTATTCCAAAGGTTTCTCCATGTAACGATTGTTGGAAGGCGTATAGCCCATCTTGAACATCCTATGACCAGTATAGTGCACTCTGTGTAATATTTTGTATTGTATTAATTGCAAACTGGGATTTCTGATCCATTGAAAGGTTTTTAAGCATATCTGAGACCAAAGGTTTGGGTCTAAGTTGATTGATAAATCTGCTTCCCATTTTGCAATAGGAAGGGATATTGATTCATCTATTTTAGAAAGTGTTCTGTATATTTTAGACAATAATTTGGGGGGTTTTAGACTAAAAAATTGTACCACACTTGGTGGTGTTTGTAATTCAGCTTCACTGGGATTAAATTTCTTTTTTACTATGGATTTAATTTGTTGATATTCCAAAAATCGTTTCTTGTTGATTCCATATTGTATAACTAGTCTGTCAAACGAAATAAAGTCTGTTCCTTCCAATATATGTTCCAAGTATTTAATTCCTTTGCAACTCCAATCTAAAAAGTTTATCATATTATTGTTTTGTAATATGTCCGGGTTGTTCCAGATAGGTGTACGTTTGCATGGGATTAATGAAGACTCTGTCATTTTTAGAAACTCCCACCATGCTGTCAGAGAAGAGCTAATATTGATGCTTTTAAAGCATTCATGTCGTTTGATGTTTGAGCTGATAAATGGTAGGTCTGAAATTTCTAGGTTATTACATAGTGCCTGTTCTACATCTATCCAAGGTTCATCTAAGAGGGTGTGTTTAAACCATCTAGAGATGAACTGAAGCCTGTTGGCTAAAAAATAGTGATTAAAGTTAGGCAGATCTAATCCTCCTTTATCCTTGGTCGTTTGTAGTGTTTTTAAGCTGATATGTGGGGGTTTATCTTTCCAAAGGAATTTAGAAATGTACGAGTCTAGACATCTGAACCAATCTTGTGATGGCTTATTTGGGATCATTGAAAATAAATAGTTTATTTTTGGCAATATCATCATTTTTATAGCGGCGACCCTTCCCATGAGTGATATGGGTAAAGATTTCCATCTAGCCAGGTCGCCTTCTACTGTCTTTAAAAGTGGGATGTGGTTTAATTTAGTTAATTCTGAAAGTTTAGGAGAGACATTAATACCTAAATATTTAATATTTCCACATTGCAGTGGGGAAGGAGAAGAATTATGGAAGGAGCAGTTAATCGGAAGAACTGTTGATTTCGACCAGTTAATTGAATAATCTGAGACACTTGAGAAGGAATTTATCAATGCAATTACCCCAGAGATATTGGTTTGTGAATTTTGGAGAAAAAGTAACACATCATCTGCATAAAGGCTGATTTTATGTTCTATATTCTTACATTTTATGCCCTTAATTGTTGTAGCCTGTCTAATTGCTGCTGCTAATGGCTCAATAAAAATTGCAAACAGTGAAGGGGAGAGTGGGCATCCCTGTCTGGTGCCCCTCAGAAGAGAGAAGCGGGAGGATGTTTGGTCATTTGTTCTGACACAAGCTGTTAGCAATGCTGCTAACGGTATTTAGTGCTGTGAGGCTACAGAGTACAACCATGGTGTACCCTGACTATGGTCGCCGGGATAGGCTTCAGCACCTCCAAAGATCCTGATTTTGACAAGCAGAAGAGAATGGATGGATGGAGAGAGCCGTAGTGATGCCTCACACTGATTTGTGGACTGGAGTTTTTGGCGATTCTACCATGCTGACATGTTGTTTTTTGGAGCTGTAGTTAAACCAGAGTTTCACTCACCAAAACGAAAGAGCTCCAGTTCAGTAACTGGAATTAGAGGAAGTGAGGCCTAACACCTTCTATGTGTATCTGTGTCGCCTCCTGCTCAGGATGCTCTGAAAGGGGAAATTGGTATCAGGACTAAAACAGATTTTAAACCAGGCCATAGACATACTGGCAATGTCTATAGCCTGGTTTAGGGCGATCGTGGCTCAAAGAGTTGGCAGTTTGTCCTGTAAAAGGTTGCCGGTTCAAGCCCCGGCTCGGTCGTTGTGTCCTTGGGCAAGACACTTCACCTACCGCCTACTGGTGATGGCCAGAGGGGCCGATGGCGCGATATGGCAGCCTCGCTTCTGTCAGTCTGCCCCAGGGCAGCTGTGGCTACAACTGTAGCTGCCTCCACCAGTGTGTAAGAGTGAATGAATAGTGGAATTGTACAGTGCTTTGAGGGCCCCGAAAAGCATTGTATAAAATGCAATCCATTATTATTATTATTATTATTATTATTATTATACTATTTCACTGCTGAAGCTGAGCATATTAACATGGACGTCTCTGTAGATTGAGCAAGTAAACCATAGTTAAAGCAAAAAATAAACTAAAAACAATGAAAATCTAATTGCAATAATTAACCCCACCAAAAAAACATTTACATGTAAACAAAAATCTGAACACAACAGAATAAAAAAGGATTGTCGTTTAAGCTCACAGCACATCACCATACATTACATAATATTTGTAATGCAAGAATAAAAACATGACAGTGCGACACTCTGAATTACTTGCACTTATAAACACAGACTGCAGCTGCACTGAGATTATTAATATAGATATAATCTGTTGAAGGATCGCTGAAGCTCCCGTGTCCCCTTCGAGGCTAAGCTAACTGTGGAGAGCATTAACAGGGATTCAAATGATCCTGTGAGGGACACGCTATCGCTTTCAAACCAATTGGGACAGGTGCCAAATCACCAGCAGTGAAGGTGCACTTTTCTCCCGTCCTAATGGCCATAAAGTGAATATACATCTCCTCACCATCATGACCACTAAATCTTAAAAAAAAAAATCCCCTTCTCCATCATGGCACTAACCCACAGTGGAGATGATATAACGTGATCGTAAAAATGTGGTCCGGGGAGAGGTGGAAACTCTCACCTTTTTTTCCCCTCATCACTGATAGTTTGTTTTCCCCAGGAGGTCTCCCAGCCCCGCCTCGCCTGCTTGGCTCCCAGCATGCAGCAGGGCTCGATGAGCGTATCACCGTGGTTCATATCAGTCATTGTAATGGTTTCTGTCCTCACTTGGAGCCCTGTGGCCACCGATGAATAGGAAAGAAGTAATTTATTTACACTGCTTCCATTATCATATATTCTTAGTCCAGTCTTATGTACAGTGAATACTGATGTCTGTTCACATTATATTGAGGTATACCTTATACATCTTTATGTCTAAGCCCTTAAAATAGAAAGTATAGCGTGCACCAATTACATGCTGAGTAAAGGAAGAAGCTTTTACTCAGCATTCATGAGTTCAGGAATGATCAACTTAACAAGTGAAGAATATAATCCATACAAAAACCCGAAAACGAACCCAACAAATGTTTGCTAAAGCACTATACCCAAAAAGACAGCATAAAGAGAAAGAAAACTTTACAAAAAATACATTATATACTCATTTGTGCATGTCTAAAAGTGGGGAGACAAGCAGACAGAAGTCACAAAAACAAAAAGTTAAAAACCACAATGAACTTCAAATAGCAATTTTACATTTCTTCTAGAGATGGCAGCAGGGAATTAGGACCATGGCATGTCAGAAGTGGTGCCATCTAGAACTTGGCCAGGCTGGCCGTGAGCTGGCATCGCCAGGCTGTAGCAGGACAAACTCTCCTCTCTTTCCAGTTCAGTCAAACACATGAATTAATTTCACCAATGGATGAATAGTTCTCTAAAGGTCAATGCAGCTCGGCTAAGTGTGCAAATACATTAAGGTGCAACGCAACTACACTCAAATAGCACTGACTTTTGTCTAAGAATACAGCAACTTAGTTACAAAAAAAGTGTTTCCTCTCGTTTACACTCCATCCAGTCAGCATGAAGCCAACAGCTGGGGAACCATACGTTGTTTTTAACAAATGATTTACAGAAAGATCTTTGGACATACCGTCTTTAGATTGAACCATCTAAATAAATACTGGGTAACTGACAAGTCCTTCAGAAAAACTGCAACATATGGCCTTTACTTGCCTTCCAAAACAAACCCCTATGAACTTCAGTTTGTCGATCCTTTGATATGCTTATTTAAGCACGAAAACACTGACTTTAAAGCTTGGTTTGCTTTGAAGCTTTGATGAAGCCATTTAATTGTTTTCCTCCAGGGGCTTCTACATATAGGTCAAGCCCAACATTTCAGCCAGACGTAATGGCAGCAGTGGCTCAGCTAGTACTCTTCCACATATCTTACTGTAAAAAAACAGAATGTGTAGATTTATCCTGTCAACTACTGCTGCACATCTGCATCATGCTTTGCAACCCACCTCCACTCCAGTTCCACTCCACTGGCTTAAGGACATGTCTCTTGTCATCAGTGCTTGGTCTGGTCTTTATGTTTGGTGGGTGGATGTATGCACATAAAACAGTGGAGAATTGTGCTTTTTGCATATAAACACAAGTCTGGAAAAGATGCTAGCACATTTTCCTTTTTTAAATCTTGAAATAATATCAAATCCATGCCTGTAAACAACATGTTTGAGGCTTTCGCCCATTTTATGTGATAAACTGACACATCCTGGCTTTAATCCTACTGTTAATTATATAATTCTTTCTGAGATTTACAGATAATAACATGAAGAGACAGAAAAACAGAAAAAAATGCAATGGTCATTTTGCAAATTAGCTACAGGAGAAAATAAGAAAGACTGACAGAAAAGAGAGAAACTGAAAAAAGGATGATGTGGAGAGAATAAAGCTGGATAAAGGAAGGACCATCTTGTCTTATATGTGACAACTTAACTGGGAAAGGGAAGGCTCCATTTATTACAGGGAGAGAGAAAGAGATACAAAAAGTCTTACTTAACACAATTTCACAGAAATATGTTGAATATTTCTATAAAAGCACCGTTTTATGTTTGATTTTCATTTTTAAAAGCCTTTCACTAGACCCTGGACGGGCCAATGCACACAAACCTGTTTTTATAAAATTATTTTTGAAAAGCAAATAAAGCAGATTGTGGGATCAAGAACAATTACATTAATTGCAGAAACTCATGCTGTAATAGGGCAACATCTGGAGACTGAAAGAAGGCCAATTTTCATGACTGGCAAGATGACCTAAGGTGGAGCTTTAACCTAGAAATGGAATAAAAAAGGGCAAATTTTGGAAGCAGAGAGCTCTCCTGCTGCAGCCTCCCCTCTATTCCAAGCAGCTGTCACCAGATGAGCACGGGCGTATGCTGATTCTTGGGCTTCATACTGAATTTAGACCTCACTGTCCCAGGTGAAGGTCTACTCCTTAATCAACTGCACTGTCAGATCTAAGGTTGTATGTGGACTTATTTCTACTCTTTATGGGGCTGTGCAAAAGTCTTGAGACACCTCTCATTTCTTAACAATTTGTTTCTAAGGAGCCAAACTTTCTTATACATTTTTAAAGCAGTCTTGAGCAACTTTTCTGACTTTCTAAAGGTCTTTTTAAGAAATGGAGTGAAAATGATGACGTCTGTCAAATTAAACAAGACCTGGACTGAAACTCAGCAGGAGCAGGTGTTACTGCGTGATGAACCAAAACGTAACATTTCTGTTGACAATATGTGTGGAGAAGATTACAAGAGGGTTACAACAGTGTTACTGAGGCAGCGTGGGATCATCTTAAAACACAGAACAAAAAGCAACCAACATCCAAAGAAGAGATTTGAATGTCCTTCAAGACCTCAGGAGAACTACTCCTGAAGACTACTGAAAGAAATCACAAGAGAACTGCTTCAGACGGTTCAGGCTGTGCTGAAGAATAAAGACGGTCACACCAAATATTGACTTTTAAGCTTTTTAGAAATGCACAAACTCTGTTTTTGTCACATTTATAGTTTTTTGTGTATTTGTATGTTTCAGTAAATTACTTGCTATGTTGCATTTTCCGATCAAAATATAACAAAATCAGGGGTGGCTCAAGACTTTTCCACAGTATGTACCAAATAAGACCTAAAAGGAGAATAGTACTCTTTCACTATGGCAGGGTGTTGCAGGTGGTTGTTAAAAGAACTCGGTATACTCACTCTTACAAAGTCTTAACAAGGCTAACTTTGAAATTGCTGACATCAGGGAGTATTAATGAACAGGCAACCTGTTTCCGCTACATCAGCTGCTACTGATCTTTGAGTCATCCAAGCAAAAACTCGAAGGACGAACGAGTATTTTATAATAAAGTGCATAACAAGCAGAGTGTTAGTTGTCATTTATTTTGTATGTCTACAACAGCAGCAGTAAATACGGCTGCTGTCAGGTGCACGGGGTTGACAGGAGACATTACAGCGACTCAAACAGTTTCCTTCTCCGGCCTTCAGCCGCTGTGTAAATCTACAGATGCACTCACAGAAATCCCATCACCAGGTAGGATGTGACATCACGTTGTTTGCCAGGTGTCCAAAAACCCCCCAAAAAACCCCCACTAAGATGAAACATCTGAGGAGGTGCAGAAATAAGAATACATGATCCACTTTCAGGTTATCTGTTGGTGAACCTGAAACAGGCTGTGGTTTTAACACACCTATTCCCTCGTGCACCAGACGTGGACCGCTGACAGATTTGCGAATCAGCTCAAGCCGGAGGACAAATGAAAGTCAGAAGCCATACAACTCCTAACAAGTTTATTTTTACAGAGCGCCGGCGTCATTGATGATCTTTCCTTTCTTCTGTTACAGAATGGGACGTTTTTGATGGAACAAAACCCGCTTGAACACTGAATCTGGGGCCAGATGGGTCCTCTGCATTACAATTCTGCCTGGCGAATCGCTTTCACGTAGAGCAGGTTTTATGAAGCAAGCCCTCTGATGCTGTTATCTACAGCGGCACTGTTGTATGCATAAAAGTCTTAGTCCTCTTTCGCAGGATTATAGCAGGAGAAGAGTCACTCGGCTGTCCTTAACTGGAGACTGGAGTGTGTGTGTGTGTGTGTGTGTGTGTGTGTGTGTGTGTGTGTGTGTGTGTGACCATGCACAAACACTGCAGGGATCCCTACTTCTTTTACTCAACCCACCCGATTACATACCTCAGCAGCGAGATAGGTTTGTTATGACCGTGTTCATAAAATAAATCACACTGGGTTTTCTAATGTGGTGTCCCCATCATTACACCATCAACTTTGGGCCCATTAATAATTCAGACAAATTTATAGATTTTTAGAAACTGGATTGGAAACCTTGCACTTAACCTTCCCCAGTGCTGAATAAACATGTCGTTCCAATTTTGGGACTTAATATAAAAACAGGTAAATGGGCCTTCCCATGAATTTCTGTGAGGTTGCAGATTTCTCCCAAAGATCAGGCTGTGTGATATAGTGACATCACTGCTGGGTATCATGGAAAGAAGGAGCCATGGCATGACTTTTCAAGCAGGAAATCCAACAGCCAATGAATCTCCAAAGATTAATGGATTCCACTACCCAGCACAGAGACATGAGCAGAACTCTGGAAAAAAACTACAATAACTGACAAAACCGCCCCCGAAAAACAATAAACTTACATTAAAAAGAAGGCAGGTTTGCAGCTCATGTCTCGCAAATGGAGTTCAGAAAACTATCCATTACCCGCTGATTCTGCATATGCACATGCAGATCTCAATATAACCAGTATCAGAGTGGAAACTATTATGTCATTTCATTAAATATGGTCATAGGAACCTACTGAGCATACCAATAGGTGAGAAAACACCCACTAGCAGCATGTATGGGAGTGATAACACCTGGTAACGGCCATTTAATGGGCTAATATCATTGAAAGCTGCAGGAGTGCCCCTCCTGCTTTTTGTTGATGCACCCTCACATTGGCTGATACATGGCGGGAGAAAAGGTTGAGAGTAACTCCTTTTAGTTTGGCTTCTAACCTTTTATATCAGCGAAAATGAGAGAAGAAATAAAGCCATGTATCACACCAAAGGAAAAAGGAAGCCCCCCCAAAATCCTAATACGACCCTTTTAAAGTCTCCACACAAATTCCCATCATCATAATGAGATTTTAATGAAGCATGTGATCCTGCACTCACACTGTGTCAGTTTGCTCTATATGCTTCTATTGCACATTACAGATGGAAAAAGCGTGCATATCTTCATAACTTTCCCCCTTCTCCTTCACATTGAAAACACTGACTCAAAGCAGCTCAGTGCGGCTAACAGAGCGTGCCATCACCCACGTCATAATCCAACACTGACAACACTGCATTTAAATAAAAATCCTACACGAATATGTTGATCTGGAAAAAACAAAAACGTAGGGCCTTAAGTGTGCAGATGGCATTATATAACCATTTAATGCGCCGTAATGGGTGATTCATAACCTTTTCCTATGGTTGAATTAGCTTTCTTGTATGATAATCCATGTACCTGCTGGTAGCATGGAAATCTACAGTTAGAATAAAGAAAACATCAAAGAGCCATCAAGACGAATCCACTGCAGAAAATGCGGATGGAAATGAACACCCTGTAATGTTTTCTGCTGTATGTGCTGGAACACATGCTTTAGAAAATAAATAATTATGCACATTTTAACTAAATAATAATTTCTCTGTTGTAACCTCTGTGACTGAATCACTGCGTGCCAGCAGACTTCTATTAGAGGGAGACATGGCAGTCAAAGGTTGTGCCCCAAAAAACAACTAAGACAGGAGTTATACTAGCCAGTCATGCTGTTGCACTGATGCATGCATATAATGGAGGAAGCACGCTGTCTGCTCGGTGCTGATCCTGGCAGTAAATACACTCTGGAGTGCAAAAATAATAATATTAAAGCCATAATTATGTGAAACTATTTTTACGCGTGCTCGAGGTTATCACTGGTGTGTTTGAGGAGTGGACCCAAAAGCAGACACGGGAGACAGGAAACCAAGTGCCAAGCCAGCCGTTTATTAGGCTAAATCCATAAACAGAAAACAAGGTAAAGTGACCTGGTGACGTAAACTGGAATAAACTAGGATTAACTATGAAAACTGTGACAAGAAAACATAAACATGAAGCTGAACCTGAGCCCTGACCTGAAGTAATACAAAGATGACCCGACACTGAACAGAGGAAGACAGAGGAATTAAATACACAGGAGGTTAATGAAGGAAGAGGAAACACCTGGGGAAACACAGGTTTTCCATTTGACAGACTAGTTACAAAATATGGGATCAATAAGAAATTTTTTTTAGAATATCACCAAATTAAATCCATAGTAAAAAAGAAATTCAAACCGGGTCAAGTTGAACTACAAACACCATCAAGTTTGGTACAATTTCTTACTCTTAAAACCCCTAAATTACTTTCCAAAATATACAGAATGCTTTCTAAAACAGATGAATCAATATCACTTCCTATTGCAAAATGGGAAGCAGATTTATCAGTTAACTTAGACCAAAACTTCTGGTCTCAGATTTGCTTAAAAACCTTTCATCTAATTAGAAATCCCAGTCTTCAATTAATTCACTACAAAATACTACACAGAGTGCACTATACAGGTCATTGGATGTTCAAGATGGGCTTTACGTCTACCAACAACTGCTCACACTGTCAAACCAACTCACCGGACAATTATATCCATGCTTTTTGGTTCTGTCCACCAGTTCAGAAGTTTTGGCGCGAGATATTTGAAGACTTATCGAAGTGTCTGAAATGTAACATTCCAACTTCCCCCTTAGTGTGTTTGTTGGGCAGCTTAGATTGTGTCACTACAGAAAAGAGGTTGGGTATCAGACGCCACCTCTCTGGGGACATCTCAGGCCCTCCAAGGTATGAAGGCCTATCTCCCCCCACCACTCCCCCTGCCAGTGGCAGACGCCCTCAGACATCGGTGCGTTGGTGGTTCTTGGTGTCTGGGGATGCGCGTCCCGACAAGCGCCTTGGTGGCTGCTTGTCGGGGCCTGGAGCCTGGGGCTCGCTCGGGCCCCTTCGGGAGGTGGGGTTCCCTCAGCCTCTCAGCCTGGGG